>NC_090382.1:92713573-93313573 GCF_036365525.1 Heterodontus francisci | reverse complement strand
AGAATTTAGCTACAATATTAGGTTGGAGAAGCTGGGGTTGGAGCAAAGGAGTTTGAGGGCAGATCTGATAGAGGTGTATAAAATTATGAAGGGTTTAGATAATATCAACAAAAAAAAGCTGTTCCCATTAGGACTAGGGACACAGATATAAGGTTTTGGGCAAGAGATTCAGGGGGGATGTGAGGAAGAACATTTTTACACAGTGAGTGATAATGACCTAGAACTCTCTGCCTATGAGGGTGGTGAAGGCAGAGCCGATGAATGATTTCAAAAGGAAATTGGACAGGCACTTGAGGGAAATAAACTTGCAGGGCTACAGGGATAGAGTAGGGGAATGGGACTGACTGGATTATTCTATAGAGTGCTGGCATGGACCCGATGGGCCAAATGTCCTCCTTCTGTGCTGTAATGATTTTATGGGCAGGATTTTGCATTTTGGGTCAGGACCCCGACGTCAGGATCAAATGGGGGTCCTGACCCTGCACTGTGTTGGGAGCAGCCACACAACATCGATTTTTCACTGAATTGTCCAATTAGTTGCCAGAGGGCACACTCACCATCCAATTAAGAATAGCGGGCGGGCTCTCGAAGCGCAGGGCCAATAGGAGGCCCTTCAGCATGGAAGGAGCTGCAACCTGCTGTTGCAGGTAAGGAAAAAAGAGGGTGCCTCCATCTTGTCGTGCCCTCTCAGCATATTCAAATCTTTTGAGCAATAAAAAATGGCCACAGTTGCCAGACTACCATTGGGAAGGGAACCCTTCAAAGAGCTGCCTGTGGCTGCAGCTATGACCAGGTAGACCAGTGGGGGACGTGGCCTCAAAGGCATCCTGGAGAGCTGGTCCCCCGGTCTGCCGCTTCTGATGCCACAGGCGAGCCCGCAGGTCAACTGGAAAATTCTAGCTGGCCTCTGATAATTGGCCTTTAACTTGCCTCAATTAGCTACCTGCTGCTTGTGAGCAGGTAGCTGTTCCACTCCTGATCCAGCTTCTGGGAAAAAGGCACGGGGGCGGGATGGTGCCGGCAAACTGGCCTGCTGGCCAGCAGCGTGAAATTATGCCCTTCCCACCTCCATTGTGGAGCGAAAATCCTGCTCTATAAGTCTAAATCACACTGATGATAATGGTGATGTACAGGATATGTGATAAAAGTAGAACAGACTGCCAAGATATAAACATGGACATTTAATCATTGTGTTATGGTATTTACAGGATCCAGTATTTTTTCTTCTTATTTTTCCTTCATTATTCAAATGTTTAGTGCTTTATTCAAGCTTAATTTCTGCCCCAAGCCATACACCGTTTGTTGCCTACCAGAGAAGGCCAGCAGGTAATCTGCTCCCTCATCTCTGCTGATGCTTTTCTACAGCAGCTACATTCGATTATGTTTCCTCTTTCCTGCCTGTAGACATGATTGGTAACTCAATATGTTGCCCATTGTCGGAGTGAACTCATATTCTGTTGTGATGCCACTGGCATGGAATGTGCAATGTGTCTATTGAAAATTGTATCCACGGGTCGCCTAGCCCCATAGCAAAGCCCATTTCTTTTGAAATAATTGGAAGGTATCTGCACGAGCGTATTTGTCAATTTATTGAGATTGGATGGTTGATGATTTTCTTTATGAAGTTACATGGGTAAAATTAGAATTGTTTCTGGCTGATTCATTGATGATGAACTGCCTTTAATTCAATACTGTTGCCTAATGTGGAGTTAAGAGAAAGTCTTATAGCAGGTGGATAACAAAGAAATGATGGAACAATGGTTAATGAAATTATTTAGCCTGAAAATGAAGGAGAACAGTTGCTTTTTACTGTTCTTGAATTAAGACTGTAAGCCCACTTCATGTTTAAAACATGACCAATTGTCCTGCAAAATAGTTCATTCATGAGAAGGATACTACAATATCATTGTGTTGCCAGTAACATCTGCCAGTGTAATTTGATTATCTTTAGTTATAGTTTTCAGTGAGAAGATGAAAAATGAGAAAAGTTGTAGTACAAAAGTTTGCAGTGCAACGGGCATTTTATTCCTTCAAAACACAGGCTTCTACTGTGCTGGTGTTAAATAAATTTTCTGTTGAGTTGCAGACTGCTCTCTGGGGTCGAGTTTAAAATAGTTTGGATTAGTTTTATCAGTGCAAAATAGATGAAATCGGCCAAACCAGCACAAAAGATCAAGAAATTTGAAACAAGTACATCAAGTGTAAATCAAGTTTATGCAATTTTTGGCTCTGGTTTAAAAGTCATTTAGCCTGAAGCTGGCTCCACCCACAAAACCTGCCATGGCCTCAGATTGAAAGAAATGAACGTGCTGCATTTCTGCTATTTAACAAGACTCTTCAAATTGAGCTTATTTTTTTAGGTGCATAGGCACTAGTTGGCATGTTTTAATAATTTTTACTTGTTAAAAAATATTTAATTTGCAAAGAAACTGATTAGCGTACACCAATGACACTCGTCAATGGTTCAGTATAGTTATGTTGCCATTTTCAGTCACATTTTCAGCTACTCAGGTGACGTACTAAAACGTATTTCGGAGGAATTTCAGTTGAATGATATGATTGGGGAACATGTGTATATATCCACCCTGATTATGGGATGTTAAATTTGGTGATAGGGATGATCCTGTGATGCTGTACAATTGGCACGTATGTTGAAAACATTGCTTAACCTGCTCAGGCCTACTTTTAAACAAACTGTGACCCACTACATGCTGGTCAATTTGGCATGATCCTTTCTGCAATTGTGTCTGTAATGAGTTGTTTTTGTGTTATCTGTTGCAACATAAATGAGATGCATGGAGTTCAGTTGATTGTAGATCTCAAACAGGTTTATTAAACAGCCAACAAGCATATTCGGTACAGAGCTAACTATTTACAGAACTTGCCTCTGGGTGTTACAGTAGCAGAGTGACTCTGGCTTGTACTCACATGACTGCGTCCCAGTACTTAGCTCATTAGCATACTAAGATCTTAAAGGGACATCACTCTTAAAGCCAATCATACAACAGTGTCTGTGCAGTACTGAAAATAAATTAATGTTTTCATTTCTTTTAGGCTTGTGTGAAATAAAAGTGTAGCTGCCTCTAATAAATGAGTTTTGAAGTGCAAGAATCCTTTTCCATCTTTCAAAGTAAATAAGTATTTTTTTCCAGTTCTGCTTTTCTGGAAGATGGGTAGCCCCCTTGCAGGCCTCTGGCAATACTTTTTTTTAAAAAAAAACTGACTACCAGGAGATTGAAGAGAGCAATCCAAGATGACTGTTCCTCTAGTTTTCCCCCTCTGTTATCAGGTGGGAGAGAGGAAATGGTTCCATTCAGTTCATCCCAGTGCCAGAATGGCTGAGGTCAGGACCTTACATAGCATTACATCAGAGACTACAGCACAAAAAGAGGGCATTCAGTCTAACTGGTCTATGCCAGTGTTTATGCTCCACACAAGCCTCCTCCACCCCTTTTCAACTAACCCGATCAGAATATCTGTCTGGTGTGGCACAGCACACAGAGGCTTCTAGATACTGTACTGGTATATTCTATATATTGTTTTCACTATTTATCATATTTGTCAAGATGTAGCAGTTTGGCCAGGCATTGTCGCAGTGTGTAATCCATGATACGATAGATTTGTGAGTCCTGGGTTCATGAACACAGACTGTTGTCTGCTGTGTTTCTAATCTTAGACTTGTTGCTGTGGAGAACCCACAGAGAGGAGGTAAAATGATGGGAATGTTAGCACAAGGTCACATTCATGTATCTCTCATTGACTGGCTCAGGAACAGCATTGGCACAGACCCGACAGTAACTCACCCAGGCTGCCTGCCCTCTTGGCAACAGCTTCCATGCAGTGGGGGAAACCTAAATAAGCAAAGGGAGAAAATACCTTCAAAAAAGTAGAAGAATATTTGCCCTTGTTCAAAAAAAGAGTGCAAGCCACACACATTCAGTTATAGACTGCAGATAGTCTTGGCAATGGTGGCCAAGTCATCATGCTGCTTAACAGTTTTTAGTCATTGCACTGGGAGATGCCTCGAATACATATAGTCACAACCAGAGAACCTTCTGTTTCCATGCCAACTCTCATTTAAATTTCTCCGGTGCATAATTCAATTAGAAAATAAATTAGGAGAACATTATTAACTGCAAAAGTTATTTTATGTTATGTTGATGACAATACAGTTCGATAATAAAACAATCTAGCCAGACATGGAAGTGCTATTATGTTCAGTTCAACTAAAAAGAGTTAAATAGGATCAATATTCAATCTATTTACACTTTAGAATTCCAAATATTCAATTTTGTATAAAATTTGTACAATGCAGGCTATGGTAATCTCAACATTTTAGTCTTATATATGCTACAGTCACAAGTTACTTTGACGTTTTCAGTCTGTTCTGCACACACATCTGCTTAGCACTTTCTGCAGCAATATAGCTGAGATAAAGGGGAAATGCTTTTACTGTCATATGTCTGTTGAGAAATACTGGGGTGGGGGCGGGGGCGGGGAAATGCAAACAATGGGCATGAAATTCTATCTGTAGTACTGCTAAGATACAGCACTACAGAAACCAACGGCTCTCCTAGTGGGGCATTCTATGCCTCCAACCACTTCTGCTGTGGCCCACACAGCAACCCACGCTGAGAAGGGCACTCACTTGGGCATCACCTGTGTGCACCAGAAGCATCCGACTGGCTGATTTGATGCTCTGCCGGCAAACTTGGACCATGCAGGTCCATTTTATGTCGTCACTTGTCAATCTTCATTGAATGTATGACTTTATGACTCTATCACCAAAGTGTTCAACTGCAAGAGGGGCCCAGCACAAGAGTTCTGTAAAGGGCAAGGCACGCCACATGCAGGTAAGGTAACTTAGAATAACTTGTGCTATTGCAAAGTCCCTGGAAGTATTGTGTAGTGTTTTTCGAGGTGTGGTGAGTTCCTGGATTTGGCAGGGTTTGTTGCTGCATCTTCACAGGGAAATCAGAGGATTTGGTGGCCTGTCCACACAAAGCCTGTAAGAGGTATGGGGGCTGCAGTTGTATTCCTCTGGGTCTACAGCACAACAGGTGAATGGAGAGGGGAGGGTCTGTGTGATGCCCTCTGCCAAGTTGGAGCTCGACTCCTCCATGCTCCTTGATAGTGACAGGAGACTGTCTGGCAGGCCAGCCAGTGCACCTAATATCACGGTGTACATGCCCCTTAGAGTTCTCCCGTATGCCACCCCATCGAGGTCCTCATCTGAGTTTCCTGTTGCAGAACTCACCTGCAACCTTGTACTTTAGTGAGCTGGCAAATGAACCATCCTTTCCCCCGATGTTGTGGCAGTCCGCTCATGCCCAGTGGCTCACCATGTGCAGATCCCAACTCTACATCAGCCTCTAAGGTGTATGCAGCACCAATATCTCAATGGTGGCTGTGAGTGTCAGATCAAGTGAAGGGGCTGCCTTATTATTGGCTGCCTTATTATTGCTGTGATGTTGCTCTCTCTCTTCCTCCTTGGGTTGCTGTAGCTGGGCAGGTGGTAGTTATTGGATGTCTGGAAGTAGAAAATCAGAAAGAGGAAGGTTGGGATGAGGGAAGGTGGTGGGGTGGGAAGCAAGAGGTCCATTGTCACACCATCTGCAACTTCCTCATTTTGCCAGATAGCAGGATGAGGGTGTGCTGGGAATTAAGAAGGGGCATAAGGCAGGAACACACCATCATCCTCAGTGGTCTTAGTGAGGCTGAATGCCACATGCTCTGCCACATCCAGCCCCAAGATGAGGAAAACCAGCTGCTCTGTTGGGCTCAGGAGATGGAGGCATCTTTGTCCCCCATTGGTTCTGCGCTGCTCCTTTCTATTATGTACCACCTTGTCCTGCAAGAGAGAGGGAAAATGTCATTGATTGTGTAGCACTGCACTTGGATGATGTGCCTCCCACAGCTGAATAGCTGGAGGTTTATGGCAGCAGCAGCAAATGGGTGTGAGGCTGTCATTGTTGGGATGTGTGTGAGGGTGATGTAGAGTATCTGCATGTTCGGCGTGAATCCTGAGTGCTAGGGAGTGCTTATGGGCAAGTGATGGGAGTGTGATGCATTGAGCAGTGAGGGAGGTTGTTGGAGTGCTGGGTAGGAGATGTCATGTGAAGATGCATGCACTGATCTTGGCCACCTGCGTGAGGTCATTAAACTTCTAGTGGCACTGCTACCTGGTCCTCCAACGCTGCATGGGTGAACCTGGAGCCCTCTCTCTCCCCTGGTGTTCCATTTCCCTTGTTTAGAATTGCAGCAGGAGCATTCAGCAGCTTCCCTTTAAGAGGGACAGACTACCTTTCAGAATAGAAGGCTGGCTGCACCACATGCTATTAGCACATACTGTTCGGCTCCCTGTTGAGCACTCAGGCAGCCAGCAGCGTCGGACCCATTTGGTAACAAGGAGGCAGCACAAAATTTGCATGCTGCCTGACTCCACTTCCACAGGCATGAGCAGCGCATGAATTGGGCCCCCCGTGCCCAAAACACAGCACAGACCAATTTCTAGCCCAGCGTTTCTTCCATGAAGGAGAAATTTTCTCTCATCTTAAAAGTCAGGTGGTGATTTTTGGCTACATTTTCGAGTGGAAGTATAATGGTAAAAATCGTGATGCAGCATTTACTAGTCTGTTCCTGCTGACATTTGGTATGCCACAGTTTTGGAGCATGGATGATTCTTAGAGGGACAACAAAAAAAGCTAAACCACAAGGAGCTTGAATTGTTCTCCTGGCACCACAAATATCTTCCCGTTCACTGCCAGTCCCTCAGCACCCCCCTCAATTGCTTTCCTCCCCATTTATAGGATGATAGAATCTTATAGCACAGAAGGAGTTCATTTGGTCCAACATGCCTGTCCCTACTCCTTGTTGGAGCTGTCCAATTAATCCCAGTCATCAGCTCTTTAATATTTTTCCCTTCAACTATTTATCCAATTTTCTTTTGAATATTACTATTGAATCTGCTTCCACTACCCTTTTAGGCAGTGTATTCTGGATCACACCAGAGCTACTAAGTATCATCACCTCATTCCATGACAATATGAAAGGCACAATTCAGCATAGTGGTGCCTCATCAGACTCCTTTCCTATCCTGAGTGGCATGAAACAGGGCTGTGTTCTCACACCTACACTGTTTGGGATCTTCTTCTCACTGCTGCTCTCACATGTGTTCAAGTCTTTAGAAGAAGGAATTTTCCTCCACACAAGATCAGGTGGCAGGTTGTTCAACCTTGCCCGTCTTTGAGCGAAGACCAAAGTACGGAAAGTCCTCATCAGGGAACTCCTCTTTCCTGACGATGCTGCATTAACATCCCACACAGAAGAGTGTCTGCAGAGTCTCATCGACAGGATTACGGCTGCCTGCAACGAATTTGGCCTAACCATCAGCCTCAAGAAAACGAACATCATGGGACAGGACGTCAGAAATGGTCCATCCATCAATATCGGCGACCACGCTCTGGAGGTGGTTCAAGAGTTCACCTACCTAGGCTCAACTATCACCAGTAACCTGTCTCTCGATGCAGAAATCAACAAGCGCATGGGAAAGGTGTCTGCTGCTACGTCCAGACTGGCCAGGAGGGTGTGGGAAAATGGGGCACTGACACGGAACACAAAAGTCCGAGTGTTTCAAAGTCTGTGTCCTCAGTACCTTGCTCTACGGCAGCGAGGCCTGGACAACGTATGTCAGCCAAGAGTGACGTCTCAACTCCTTCCATCTTCGCTGCCTCCGAAGAATCCAGTTGCCAGTGATTGCCAGAGCTGGTGGACAGCCATAAAGGCAGGGCTAAAGAGTGGCGAGTCGAAGAGACTTAGCAGTTGGCAGGAAAAAAGACAGAAGTCCAAGGGGAGAGCCAACTGTGTAACAGCCCTGACAATCAATTTTATCTGCAGCACCTGTGGAAGAGTCTGTCACTCTAGAATTGGCCTTTATAGCCACTCCAGGTGCTACTCCACAAACCACTGACCACCTCTAGGCGCTTACCCATTGTCTCTTGAGACAAGGAGGCCAAAGAAGAAGGAGAAGAAGATGATTCTGGATCTCAACAACTCACTATATAAAGAAATGTTTCCTCATTTCACCTCTGGTTCTTTTGGTAATTATCTTAATTGTATGTCCTCCATTTACTGACCCCTCTGCCACTGGAAACACTTTCTCCACATTTACTCCTATCAAAACCAGTCATGATTTTGAACACCTCCATCAAATCTCTTAACCTTCTGTGCTCTGAGAACAACCCCAGCTTCTTTAAGGGCCTATCTTTGTCTCAGTTTCAACAATTTCCCACCCAACCACATCACCCCCTCCCCACCCCTGACTTCCAATAGTTCAATGCTGTCAAATTACCAAAAGTATTCTAATGGAGGCTGACCATGCTAATGGTTCCCGCCTCTTGCTAGTGCTGTTGGGTGGGCAGTGCAATTACTCTGTCTGAGGTCTGCCCAATGTGAAAATTGTCTCCAAGAATGGAGACGAGCAGTGGAAAGGTCCATCCATATGTCAGCATTAATGGGCTGTTGAACAGTTCTGATGTCCTCCACAGTCTGGATAAAGAAGGGAATTGCAAGGCCTGCTAGAGATAGAAATCAACAAAGGAGGTCTATAATAAATGTTATACATACTAATGAAGAGTGAACATAAATTTAAAATATACCCACTGGAAAGAATCAACAGGAAATCTGTTAGACCAGCAATTAAGATAGGCTTACCAAATCGAGATGTTGATAGGTTCAAGTCTCAGAGCTGCCTGAAAGTTAAATCTGACTTCTTAGACAAGCTGCGAGGTGGAACAATTACCTCAATGTCATTGTATCACAGCGCCTAATTTTAAGGTTTATCCTAATGCAGTCATGGGGTTGGATTTTTCTCCAGGGCAGTTTTCCTGCCAAGGAGGGTTAAGGTGGAATTTCTGTCTTTCATCCTGATTTGGCCTTGACCTTATTTCCTGATTCTAAGTTATTACTTATGCAGTGCTAACATCCACTGGTGTTTCTGCTGCAGGGAGGGAGCCCACCACTTGTCAGTGAAGGACATGTGGCCATTGTGTAAGCATAACATCTTCTGTAGCATCAGAATGGGGAGGATCTGGCAGGAAAGGAGTAGAAGCAGCCCAATTATTTTCTTAAGAAAGGGGTCCTCCAGAAATAGCTACAGGGTCTGAAGAAAGGGTGACGTGCTCTTTTCCTACTAAAGGGCCTTCAGCAGGCTTTCTGTCACTGCCAAAAGGATGTACCGCTGCCCTTTTCTGATGGTTGGGCGTACTTGAGGTGGAGACAAGGAATTCAGACAATTTCTCTGGCCCTTTCATGTCCACCACCACCACCCAACACCCCAATGCTCCCCCCCCACTGCCCCGCCATTGGAACTTAAATGTGGTTGGATGATCAATGATGGGTGTCCAGGTTCCTTGCCATGGGAAGTAGAAAAATTACTGGTAGTGCTGGCAGGGACAAGGATTCAGGCCTCCCTGCCCCTTTTCCCTTATTCGCTACTATACTGCCTGATTTTAGGGGGCAAACGGCAGGAACATGCAGGTCTCTATCCTACTTTAGCCATCTCCCCACCCCCTCACCCCCCACCCAAGCCTCTGGCATCACAGATTCAGTCTGTCAGGTGGCTTCACAACTCTTCCTGATTGTATTGTTGTCAGCCGCAGAAGATTAGTAGTCTTTCTCTGAACTTTTGTTGCTTGACTTGGACGGCCTTCATTGAGGTATATAGTATCCGGTGCTTTCTGAATTTCAGTTTCAACATCTAGTTCATCCAAATGTATGACTGATTGACGTCTTTGATGAATAGAAATAAGATTTCTCCTATTTCTTCTTATAGTACCTTCTGAAGTATGTACTAAATAAGATCTCTGTTGATTCTCATCTCTCTGGACAATTACTCCTTCTTTGCTTTGGTCTCGTAGCCATACCTTTTCTCCTTCCATCAACTTGGGTAGGTTCCTGGTACGATATTTCCTGTTATAATTAGAAGCCTGTTGCTTTTGGTAAGACTTTTCTCTGTCCTGAACTCTCTGAAAACCTGGACTTCTAGCCCTGCAAGTAATTTTTTGGGTAGGATGGGAAGTTGTGTTCGAAGTTTCCTTCCCATCAACAATTCTGATGGTGCTAATCCACATAGCAATGAAGTAGATCTGTAGTTTAGGAGTGCTGTTTGAAAATCTTCATTTTTCTTTAACATTGCTTTGATAGTTTAAATCCTCTTTTAGCTTCACCATAGATTGAGGATATCTAGAGGAACTTGTAAGATGTACAAATCCACAGTTTTCCGCAAAGTGCGTAGTCGTTTGCAAATTGTGGTCCACTTTCGGAAATAATCTGGTCAGGTATACCATCTGTTGAAAAGATCTCCAATAAAGCTCGAGTGATTATCTCAGTTGTCATTGTGTACAAACATTTGACTTCAATCCACCTTGAAAAATAGTTGCTGCCAATCAAGTAAGATTTTCCATTAAAAATGAATAGATCCATCCCCAGACTTCCCACAGTCTGGTGGGAATTGCATCGAGATAAGGGGCTCCCTCTGATCCTGTCTGTGTACTGTGCATACCTGGCAAATAGAAATCATTTTTTCTATATCTCTCGATATTCCCATCCATCACGACTGAGCACGAGCTCTGCATTTCGTTGTACCCATGTGGCGCTGGTGTATTTTCTCCAAGATGTCTACCCGGAGTGAGTCCGGAATTACAAGCCTCTTGTCATATACCAGCAAATCATCCACAATAGTAAAGTGCCTTCTGTGTTCAAAGACGATTTTCATGCTCTTACCACTGGGACGCTGCTGCAGCAAACCTCGCATGCAATATTGGCAGAAATAGATGCATTCCTCATCTCGCATCTGAGCATGACGAATATCTTGGAGCCTTTTTGAACTTACTGGCCATTGTGATGCAGTGAACTGAGAATGTGACTCAATCTCATTAATAAAGTTAATATCCTGTTGTGTAGGATGGTGAACAGTAGCTCTGGACAATGCATCTGCTGTCATTTGTTGCTTGCCCTGCATGTATACCGTTTCGTATATGAACCTCATTAATCAGAATCTCTGGATTCTTGGAGGCATCCTAGCGAGTTCCTTTTCATCAAATAAGGAAACTAAGGGTTTGTTGTCTGTCTCTATGACAACCTTTAAGCCGATGATATAATCTGAGAACTTCTCACAACCCCACGTCACTGCGTGACTTCTTCCTCAGTGACAGCATACCTCTTCTCAGTCTCAGCCAATGCTCGTGACACATAATAAACTGGTCTTTGACATCTATCTGGCTGTTCTTGGAAAAGGACTGCCCCTCTCCCTGTAGATGAGGCATCTACTGTATTTGTGGTTGGCAGTGAAGGGTTATAATACGTTAAGACATCCTGCGAAATCAGCATCTCCTTGATTTTTTGAAATGCGGGCTCCTGATGTGCATCCCAACACCATGCTTGAACTTTCCTTAATAGTTGTCTTAAGAGTTCAGTGACTTGTGCTAAATTGGGTAAACATTTTGCCAACTGATTAACCACTCCAAAGAATCATTGAAGATTCGAGACAAAAATAGGAAGTGGGAATTCACTACTGGCTCTTGTTTTTTGTGGGTCTCCCATTACACCGTTGCTACTGATAATGGGTCCTAAGAAATGAATAGACATTTTTGAGAATTCACACTTTTCATTAAGTGTCAGGCTTTCTTCTTGCAGATGATTCAAAACTGCTCTAACCCTCAGGTAATGTTTGTCAATGGATTCACCATGGACTAAGATGTCATCCATATGGCATATTACTTCTTTAAGGCCCTGTAGAATTTTCAACATATTTCTTTGAAATATTTCTGGTGTTGATGTTATACCAAATGGTAAGCAATAAAAACAAAATCTTCCAAACTGAGTAATGAAGGTTGTCAGTCACCTTGACTTCTTATCCAACCGAACTTGCCAAAAGCCACTATTTGCAGCAAGCTTTGTGAACATGGTACTTTTGGATAACTTTGCCAAGCTTTTGTCTACTGAGGACATCGGATGAACTTCTCTTCCCACAGCCTTATTAAGTTAAGACTTTAGAAATGCAAAGAGTACCATTAGGTTTCGGAACTGGAACCATTCCTGAACACCACTCTGTAGGTTCAGTGACAGGAGAATTGACTCCTATCCTGGTCATCTCTTCTCGCTGATGTTGGACTTGCTTCATTAGTGGGTGTGGTATCTTCCCTCGGCATGAAAAGACATACAGGTTTCGCATCTTTTCTCAACGTAATGCTGCATTTGGTCTTCAGTCTTCCTAGACCAGTAAATAATTTTGGGAAGTCTTTTAAGAAGTGACTTCTGGATTCTTGTTGCTTAACTTCTTCTGCTTTTCTTATAAGATGAAGGTCAGTACAAGCTCTTCTACTTAAAAGAGAAAATTCCTGATTCCGTAGAACATACAGGGCTGGATTTTGCATTGGGCAGACGGGAGCTGGCCACTGACGTAAAAGTCGGTGGTGAACCCGCTTCTACTTAGCCTGGGGATCTGTCCCGCATTTTACGGGTCCCCAGGCTTTAATTGTTCCGAGGTGGGACTTCCACACGATTGAGGGAGGAAGTCCCGCCTCACTGAGCTGCCAACCAATCATCTGGCCAGCAGCTCTTAGTCCCAGCAGTGCCACCGGGAGCGGTGGCCATTGTTGGGACTGCAGCCCAGCCGAGAACATGGAACCAGAACTGCAGGTACGTTTGGGTTGCCCCGCCGGGGTAATGAGTCGGGCCCCGGCGAGGCAAGGGTGGTCGTTTGGGGGGAAGGGGGCATCTTGGGTCCTGGGGGTGGTTGGGGAAGCAGGGGCTGCCCTTAACCAGGGCACCCCCCCCCCCCCCCAGGTCACGGAGAGGCCGACAACTCTCAGGACGCCCGCTTGCCACGGGTAAAATCCGCCCATTTCTCGCCCACCCCTCGCCCTTCGTAAAGTGGAACGGAGGCGGGAGTGGGTCGGAAAGGCCTCCCGGAGCCTCCCTCTGAATTTTACGCTACCCGCTCCCTCCTCCCCAACCGCCACCATCTAGCTCACTGAGGTGGCGTAAAATTCCAGCCACAGTGTTTCCACTATCTGCTTTTCCTGTACTGGTGTGTTGCCTGTAGCTTTCTCTTGACTTTCAGTTCAATCCCTCCAGGGCCATGTAACTACATCTCTGTTGGTTGCAGGCAATGCATTAATAACCACAGTTCGTTGTCTGATAAAACCGTTGCACTTGCTCCAGCGTCTAGTTTAAAGTTGGTGATATGTCAGCTGGCATATATATTTGCGGACCAGAATGCCTGATTAGGGTCATTGATCTCAGCAAGAAAGTTTTCCAATTTCTCTCCTGATGTAGATTGTTCAACTTCATTAACAGCTCTATGCTTAAAGACTTTTTCTTTCGAAACTGTGGGAGTCGAGGCTTTACTTTGGCACGTATTTCCAAAATGGCCTACTTTCTTACAGTGGAAGCATTTTGCTTTGTTTGCAGACATTGTTCACACCAATGGGTCTTTTTGGCACCACAGCGCTGGCTGGGTTTCATGGCATTTTGCACTTCCCAGCAACCCCCACCCCCCCCCCCCCCCCCAACCCCCACCACCAGTGTACCCTCTTTTCTGGTGTTCTGGTACTTCTTTTATAGCCCTGTGATTAAGAAACTGCATGGTCACTGGAAGAGGTTTCCTGAACCAAGGTTTATCTTCACCTCTCAGGATTGCTCTGTTCTTCTCCCAGACATCTGCTTGTCTCACCAGCTGTACTGCTTTATCTGGAGTGAGGTCTTCCTTAGACTGCAATAAACCTGATAGGGATTCATCAATAATACCTACTACTATGTGGCCTCTTATTAATTCTGCTTTTAGGTCTTCATATTCACATCCTTCAGCTGGTCTGTAAAGGTCATTAATAAAAGTATCAACTGTTTCTCTTCATTTCTGGACCCTTCTGTTAAATTTTGCCCTTTCCAGAATCGTATTGCTCCTCAGGTTAAAATAACTGTCAAAGGCTTTTAAAACTTCATCAAATTTGTTTGATGTCTCATTAATGCCTTGACTTGCAATAACATTGTCTGCTATTGCTCTAATGGAATACAGCAATGTGTTAACTTGCTCTGCTGAAGATTGGCTATCTAATTTTGAAGCAATTCTGTATCTCAAAAATCTTTTTTACCAGAGTGACCAATTTTGAGTTTGATTTGGTCCTTCCAAGTGTCCAAACCTCTCTGGTATTGTGAATTTAAAATCCATTGATTTCTATTTGGTTTACTTGTTTTTTTTAAATTTTCCCTCCAGTATTGGAAGTTTCCCACGCTTTCAGCCTCACGCTGACTCCCACTATGATCACCATTTTCCCTGTGAAATCTCGCCACTAGACTCTATTTCTTTCTTTCTCTAAATGCAGTTTTGCAGCGTTGTTTTTTCTATACTTTTTTCTCCCCCGTCACTTGAAGTATTGAGTATTTGCAGCCTCTTTGTTTTATTTTGCCACGCAGTCACCATGTGTAATGGCACCAACTTCGGATCTGCTCTCGCTAAGGACTCTTGGTTTTCTCAGTGCTGCCTGCCTAGTTCTGTTAGGAATAAATTTTTACCCTCTTTACGGTTTGCTCACCAAATCCCCGACCTTTGCTTGGTTCTCCGACTCGAAGTCTACGATCACTGGACCGGAATTTTTTCACAGACCACCCGTCTCTGTGGGGCAGCCTGAATGCCTCTACAAGCTGATTCCCCAACTCTCCTTGCCTCCTTTAATCAACAGAATAGCTCTGGAGCTTTTTCACAGCCTCTTCTTGAGTTCTGCCGTTCGAGCACCTTTTTTCCAGGTCAGCTTTTTTCAAAGTATTTTCCAAATTCTTTTGGGTGTTGTAAGATAAGAACCACTGCTGTTCACCATATTGTATGTTTGGTTAGTCTGCCACCGTTTGTGTATTTGGTTAGTTTAGCCAGGAGAGATGACTGAGTCTTCAGTAATTTTAACAATAACTCATTTATTACAATTTTACTATATGGGTTGACATCCTTACATCTATGAGGGATGATGAACATGCAGCAAACAATCCATTTAGGTGGGGTATCTTCTCTTGTGCACCTTTGCTGATGGCTGTGAAGGCCAATCCTTGGAAGGCAGGTTCTTCCACAAGTGCTGCACGTGAAGCTGCCAACTGATGCTATGAGATGTGTTTGACGTTGGTGCCTGTTGCCAAGCTGTTGTAGCTACTGGTCATTGTGGTAGTGCACACCATTCCACAGGATGTGTCACCATTTCCCTGTTTCACCTGCTAGTGTCTCCCAAGTGTGATTATCGACATTTAGGGTTTCATGTCACGCTTGCAAGCATCCTTGAAGCAGAGCTTTCGGTGCCCCACTAATCGTCTGGCCCCAACTACCTCACCATGCAAAAGGTCCTTGGGTCTATGACCATCTTCCATCCTGTGGACATGTCCGATCCACCAAAGCCACCTCTGTTTGATTAGTGTAAACACATTTTGGAGCTCTGCTTTTGAGAGAACTGCCACATTTGTGATTTTGTCCTGCCAGGATATATCCATAATGCACTGCAGGCAGCGAAGATGGAAACAATTGAGCTTCTTTTCCTGGTAGCTGTAAGTCACGTTTCACAACCAGCACAAGGTGCTGAGAACACAGGCCTTATAAACCATCAGCTTAGTGTTATCCCATGTACGTTTTGCAAGTCGGCCAAAGGTGGTAGCTGCTTTCCCTATGCATGTATCGAGCTCTGCATCAAGGGACAGATTGCCTATCACTGTGGACTCAAGGTAGCAGAATTTGCTGACCACTTCCATTGGGGTGTTATTTAGTGTGATCAGGGACGGAGATGCAACACCTTGACCCATGACCATGGTTTTCTTGATGCTTATAGTCAAGAAGAACAAGTTACAGGCATGGGAGAGACAGTCCATGAGTCTTTGTAGCCGAGTTTCCGTGTGAGTGACTGGCACAGCATCATCAGCGTAGAGGAGTTCTCTGATCAGGGCGTGATGTGTTTTTGTCTTCGCTTTCAGCCTTGATAGATTGTAAAGCTTGCCATCTGACCTAGAGTGCAAGGTGAAGGTCAGGAGCTTGAAGAAGAAGATGCCAAACAGAGTGGGGGCAAGAATACAACCCTGTTTCACTCCATTCTTCACTCCAAAACTGTTAGAAGTGGAGCCATCAAACTGTTCAGTGCAGTGCATGTTGTTGTGGAAGGAGCAGATGAGGCTGAGGAGCTTCAGTGGACAGCCAGTTTTTTCCAAAGTCTTGTAGAGTCCTGCTCTGCTGACAGTGTCGAATGCCTTAGTAGGATCTACAAAAGTAAGGTAAAGGGGTATACTCTGTTCCCTGCACTTCTCTTGTAGTCAGCAGCATATGCCACTATATACAGCTTTACGTAAGTCTGTATGACTCTTCTGAAGCCATGCTACTTCTCTCTCCAGTCTCTCTCACATGTGATCTCATTGTGTAAGATATTCCTCACACTGTTTCAAACATTAACCTTTTCAAACCCTTATACTACACCAACTCTGTCAGTTGGTTCCGTTACAGCATTCTTGATTCTGTTTTTCGTTGTTCCTGGGCTATGGGTGATGCTGACAAGGCTACATTGATTTCACATCTCCTACTTTTCCTGAGAAAGTGGTTTAAATAGTGGTAGTTGGCCTTTTCCTTGAACTAATGCAGTTCTTGTGGTGACAGTGGTTCCCACAGCAGTGTTGGGTATAGGAATTTCAGCATTTTGACCCAGTGAGTATGAAGGTTCCATTGTCATACTAAGCTTTGAGCTTATCCTAATTGAAACTGAAAATCCAATATAATAATTAAAGAATACTTCATTGTCAGCTGTGGTGTCTTTGAAATGAGTAGTTAAATTGAGACCACTATGCTCATGCTACAGGTTCAGAAGCATGTTACATATCACATGGCACTATCTATCTGAAAAAGAACAGAGTTCATCCAGTGTCTAAGCCAATGTACCTTCCTCCACGAATACAACCAAAAACCTATGTTAAGAGGTAATTCATTGCATTGCTAATTTATTTTTCTTCCTGCCCTGTGGGATCTTTCTCCTCCAGTAGTATTGTCCAGATCGGGTTAGAGGAAATCACAGGAGCAGGTGTTTTGATTCAAGAGGAAGTTAGTGGCACAAAATGATTGCTACCATTCCTAACATAGAAGGCACAGAAATTCAAAGTAGTTCATGGTGTGTGAAGTTGTTAGAGATATTTCAGTGTAATAAGCGCCCTACACACACACACAGACAAACCAAAAACCGATGGAACAAAGTTCTGTTCTCAAGAGCAAAATATCAACCAAAGTGAATGGAACAAACAAATGGGTGGGTTGATCTTAACTCTTTGTAATATTTAATTTAAAAATGGCCCCAATGGTGAGACTTCCTCTCTAAATTAATGAAAACAGGGTTAATGGCAGCATGCTTCTGTGATTTCTTCGAAAGATCAAGTGCATAAGAACTAGGAGCAGGAGTAGGCAATTCAGCCCCTCGAGCCCCCTCCGCCATTCAATCTCGGCCTCAACTCCACTTTGCTGCCCATTCTCCATAAAAGTTTTTTTGCAGGCAGGTGGGGTGGGTGGGTAAAGAAAAAGCAAAGCAGGTGAACTTAGTTGTCACAAGCTGTTTTCATCTACTTTCTAGTTCCCAGTAGAAGGTTGTGGCCTGCAAGTGGGTTGCTTGGCACTTTCTTGGCCAGAGAACTGTGCCAAATGCAGGAAGCAAAATAACCTCAAATATGAGGCATTTAACTCAAGAAAGCAAAAGTAAATATTGTATGCAGTTAATTTGGGCAGGTTAAATTGTATTGATGTTGGTGTTATATTTTAGGAGTAACTTGGCTTCTCAAATTCTTTTATGCCAGCCACTCTCTTCCTTTTATCTCTTACTGAAAGATTTTCCGTTTTGTTCCCTAACAAAATCATTAATTTGCATTGCTATGGTTACTACAAGCTGTGAACTAACAGTGATGAAGAAACCAGCACATTCACAATAGTCGTGTTGCACAATAACCCTCTGTGCTCAAGGACACCACTTATGCAGCTTGTACTCCTTAAATGCTGAAATGTCCATTATCTTCTTCCAGGCTATCAAGTTATTTAGAGACCCCCAACCTCTCCTCCACCTGATCCCCTCCTTTGAACCATCCCAGTTTTTTGAATAATCGATATCTTAAATACTCCTCGAGGCATTGCATGTTGAAAGAGGAAAAGAAGGAAGACTGTCGGAAAATGTGAAGTTTTTTTTAAAGAGATTTTGACAATACAATAGTTGGTGTCAAACCTATTGTGACACTCTGCGGTTAGGTATGAATGGAAAGCAATGTCACATTTCATTTTAATCGCAGCATTTCCAACAGCCTACGCAAGTGAACAACAACAGATTCCTTCGGACAAATTGCTGAAGAATATATGGATTTTCATAGGCTTTCAAAATACTAGACAATGAATGTGATTCTTTTTCTTTCTTGAAAGATTGTAATGATTCCTCTCTCTTCTCCCACTCCCCTTCCCAACAACACACATACACACACATACATATCCAATTTTATTTGTTTTTCCTTGTATATAAAGTTAATTTTTATTCACTATTTTCAAGTCTCTTTGTCCTGTGCACATGACCTGACCCCAAAATGAGGCAGGTACTTGAAAAACTAACCAGCCCTTTGCATCTACCTGAATGGCCAGTATTATTACCATGGACACATAACTTGATACTTATCCCTCAACACCTGGTCTCCTTAGCAGAACCTGCTTCCGTTTTGCTCTTAATCACCCTTGTCTAATTGGTCTAGTTTCCAAATTCACAGACTAGAACCTTTATTGTGAGCAGTGCTACCTTCTCACACACATATACAGTCTTTGCCACTTACTGAAAAGAGGAAGCTGATACATTTATTTCAGGAATTTGTTTGTAGCATTCATGAATAAAAGTACCCCATGATGCTCACAGCAGAGTACATATACTGCAGAAAAAAAGTTTTCCTGGAGTGATTCCAGATATGTAATCTCATCTCAAGGGGGTCAAATGACAGGTTTATGAAGCCTTTAAATGTGATTACTGCCTTGTAATCACTGCCGGGTATCCATTATTCTATATATAAACCATTTGAAGCCCTCGATTAGATTACAGCCAGAAACTCACTCCCAGGTATCCATTATTCAAGTAAGACATGATTTGAGCTAGCTACAGCATTTTTTGTGTTATGACTATCATTTTACAGAAAGTACTTTCGTTATTTAGCATATATTTTTAGGCATTGGCTTTGGAATGTAGTTATTAAACATTAGGGATACTGACCAACTACGTAGACATATCTTTTAAAGTGGCATACATGGAAAGGATGAAGTGTGATGGTATACTTTCCCCCTTTTAATTCAAAATAGGTTATATCTGTGGAGGGAGAAGAAACATTACATGGAAAAATACTCCTGTTAGGCATATCACTGCACCTTTGACTGAGCCTGAAGCTTGGGTTCACTTGAAGATGGTTGGGTTTAGGACACTACCCTGAGGAACTCCTGCAGTGATGTCCTGGAGCTCAGATGATTGACCTCCAACAACCACAGCCATCTTCCTTTGCGCGAGGTATGACTCTAACCAGCAGAGAGTTTTCCCCCTGATTCCCATTGACTCCAGTTTTGCCCAAGCAGAAGGATAGCCACTCGAGTGATAGCAGAAGTTAAGAAGAGATAAGATTGGTTTCTTTGTGTTTCAACGCATTTTCTTAAATGTATGCACAAGGCTTGTATTGTTCAGGTCATCCCCGACAGACAGGTTTCAAAATCTGTTTGCGCTGACTTGGTTCACTTTTGGATCCCTGCCTGGACAATTTGAGTGTTATCAGTCTTCAGTGCTGATGACTTTTCCTTACATCCTGACTTTTTGCTTCCCTCCCATTCCTTCAGCAAACATTGTAATCATGCAATTGTTCTGCAATTCTGTTGAGATTCTTCTAACATAAAGCATTTGAGAAGAAAATGTCAGCATGCAGTTTCATTTATTCTATTTTTGTAGCTGTTGCAGGATTAAAAAGTGTATCTACATATTTTGAGAGCTGGAAAGAAAATTCAGTCCTCGGAGGAGGAACATATCTGAAGAAAGCTTCAGGCTCAGTCAAAAGTGCAGTGATATGCCTAACAGGAGTATTTTTCCATGTAATGTTTCTTCTCCCTCCACAGATATAACCTATTTTGAATTAAAAGGGGGAAAGTATACCATCACACTTCATCCTTTCCATTGCCTTGTTCTAACAAGGAGATGCAGTATGCAACCTAATTTATGGATTGCACTCAAGGATGAAAATCAATTCCCTTAATTTTGCAACTGCCATTTTCATTAAATATCTTTGCTCCCCAAGCCACTACCTTATATTTAGAGGATGCAAGAAGGAGCAATTTGCACACAGAATTTGCTTAACTTATAGTTGCACTATAGCTTCAAATCATTTTGTTTGTATTCTGAACATGTAGCAATGTATCAACTCAGGGTGTTTGGTTAGTTTAGGACTGTCCATCCTGCATGTCCTGAATTTGTCTGTGCAACTGTTGTGTATACTTGTAATGTTGCAGCAAGAAGCAAATTAGAGCATCATCCAGGAGCCAGATATTTCTCTACATGCACTGTTGTTAGGTGCAACTAAATATTATAACCCTCTTTCTATTTTCATGATAGAGCATTATAGTTGATAAACTTAAAAAGGGAGCCTTTAATAATCTTATACATATGTTAGACTAGTTTATTTCCTTCCAACCGCATCATTCCCTTTTTATCATTACCGATTATGTATTTATTTTTAAATAGAGCATTTTCTGATTTTATATCTTTCCCACAGGGCAGAATTCTGGAAGCAAGCATGTATACTCGCAGCACGATGCCTGTTTGCAGTGCTGGCCACTTGCTTTGTTCTTTCTCTCCTATTATGATTTATTTACTGAATTTTACAGTCATACTGTATTGAAAACATTATCGATTTCATTCTGAGAGATTTCAAGTGTGAATTCCCAAGCAGCCATGAGAATAGCATTGAATAATTTTTGTACATTTTATATTTTGTTTAGTTCAGCATTGTTTAGAGTGTACAACTCTGCTGAACATTCACACTAGGCTGGACTCATACGGGAAATTTGGAGTTTTCTCCCTTGCCCCTGTGAATGGCTCTATAGCACCGAATTATCACCCACCCCGGAACCTCTTTTTCTGAATCCCAAAGGTTTATTTGACTCAAGTGTCTTACTCTTTGTGGCTGTGCCACAATGGATCATTTCAGTTCCCTATCAACTGGAAATAGCTCAACTGCAAAAATACCACCTCCTGCCATCATGAGGATGAATCATCAGTTGCTCAGGTAATTATCAAGCACAAGTTTGCACCCTCACTAAGAAGATAATGCTCAGCATTAAATAGATATGTGTCATATTCTATCAAAGAATGTATCCAGCAGTTGGAGATAAGGAGCTTCAGTGGTAGACAATTACTCTCAACAACCTAATCAAGGTATACACTAAAGCTTAGATATATGAACAGATGTTCACATACCCAACCTTCATATATGGCATCAAGGAGCCCTAGCAAAACTGGAGTCAATGGGAATCAGGGGGAAAACTCTCTGCTGGTTAGAGTCATACCGAGCGCAAAGGAAGATGGCTGTGGTTGTTGGAGGTCAATCATCTGAGCTCCAGGACATCACTGCAGGAGTTCCTCAGGGTAGTGTCCTAAACCCAACCATCTTCATGGTTCATCAATGCTTTATCAATGACCTTCCTTCAATCATAAGGTCAGAAGTGGGGATGTTCGCTGATGATTGCACAATGTTCAGCACCATTCGCGACTCCTCAAATACTGAAGCAGTCCGTGTAGAAATGCAGCAAGACCTGGACAATATCCAGGCTTGGGCTGATAAGTGGCAAGTAACATTCGCGCCACAAAAGTGCCAGGCAATGACCATCTCCAACAAGAGAGAATCTAACCATCTTCCTTTGACATTCAATGGCATTACCATTGCTGAATCCCCCACTATCAACATCCTAGGGGCTACCTTTGACCAGAAACTGAACTGGAGTATCCATATAAATACCGTGGCTACAAGAGCAGGTCAGAGGTTAGGAATCCTGCAGTGAGTAACTCACCTCCTGAGTCCCCAAAGCCTGTCCACCATCTACAAGGCACAAGTCAGGAGTGTGATGGAATACTCTCCACTTGCCTGGATGGGTGCACTCCAACAACACTCAAGAAGCTCAACACATTCAGGACAAAGCAGCCCGCTTGGCACACCTTCCACAAACATTCACTCCCTCCACCACCGATGGACAGTGGCAGCAGTGTGTACCCTCTACAAGATGCACTGCAGCAACGCACCAAGGCTCCTTAGACAGCACCTTCCAAACCTGCGACCTCTACCACCACGAAGGACAAGAGCAGCAGATGCATGGGAACATGACCACCTGCAAGTTCCCGTCCAAGTCACACACCATCCTGACTTGGAACTATATCGCCAGTCCTTCACTGTCGCTGGGTCAAAATCCTGGAACTCCCTTCCTAACAGCACTGTGGGTGTACCTACCTCACATGGACTGCAGCAGTTCAAGAAGGCAGCTCACCACCACCTTCTCAAGGGCAGTTAGGGATGGGCAATAAATGCTGGCCTAGCCAGTGATGCCCGCTTCCCATGAATGAATAAAAAATGCCTTTCATCAGTTCAGTTTCCTTATCAACTGTGTGAGGCCATACGCCTTCAGCATCAAAGAATCTACACAGGACTGCTTGTAACTGCTCAGATAACCTGATGTTCTACATCTCCAAATTTGATGCCATGTTCCAGGCTTATTTATCCGAGTCCTCGTGTAAGTGACTTTTGCAATCTCACAGCTTGATCCTGGTTCTTGCACTTGCACCGAAGACAGCCTGGAAGCATCAAGTTATGGAGGAGAACTGTTTGGCCAACATCTTACGTGGCACCTGCGTTGGGACTTGCCTGTCATTGAAGAGAGATGAGGAAGACTACTTTGTCCTGTCCCACCTTGGACATGATGAATTGTGTCATAAGAATAGAAAAGCAGAATACTTTTAGAAAAGCATGAAATTGTAAATGTTGATGTTCAGAGATACTTGGGTGTGCATGTACAAGCATCACAGAAAGTTAGCATGCAGGTACAGCAAGCAGTTAGGAAGGCACATGGCATGGTGGGCTTTATTGAAAAGGGATTGAAGTACAAGAATAAGGAAGTCTTGCTCCAATTGTGCAAGGCTTTGATGAGACCACACCTAGAGTATTGGGTGCAGTTTTGGTCTCCATATTTAATGAACAATATACTTTCATTGAAGGCAACACAGTGAAGATTCACTAGATTGGTTCCTGGGATGAGAGGGTTGTCCGATGGTGAGAGGCTCAGTAAGTTGGGCCTATACTCTCTGACGTTTGGAAGAATGAGAGGTCATCTCATTGAAATTTATTAGATTCTGAAGGGGCTTGACAGGGTAGATGCTGAGAGGTTGTTTCCACTGACTAGGGAATCTAAAACATGGGGGCACAGTCTCAAGATAAGGGGCTGATCATTTCGGACTTATTCCTTATTCTTGTACTTCAATCACAATATTAGTTGTAAGTCAGGAAATGGAAGGGAGGGAGGAAGGAACTCAAAAAAATTACAATCATCAGGGAAGTGGTACTGAATAAATTGTTGGAGCTGCGGGCTGAAAAGTCCCCGGGTCCTGATGGACTTCATCCTCGGGTGTTAAAAGGAGTGGCTAGTGAGATAGTTGATGTATTAGTTTTAATTTTCCAAAATTCCCTAGATTCGGGGAAGGTTCCGTTAGATTGGAAAGCAGCCAATGTAACTCCTTTATTCAAAAAGGGAGAGAAAACAGGATACTACAGGCCTGTTAGCTTAACATCTGTCCTAGGGAAAATATTAGAAGCCATTATTAAAGACGTTATAGCAGGGCATTTAGAAAAATTCAAGGTGATCAGGCAGAGTCAACATGGTTTTGTGAAAGGGAAATCATGTTCAACCAATTTATTGGAGTTCTTTGAGGGAGTTACATGTGCTGTGGATGAAGTGGAACCGGTGGATGTATTGTAGTTAGATTTCCAGAAGGCATTTGATAAGGTGCCACATCAAAGGTTATTGCAGAAAATAAAAGCTCGTAGTGTAGGGGGTAACATATTGGCATGGATAGAAGATTGGCTAGCTAATAGGAAACAGAGAGTAGGCATCAATGGGTCATTTTCTGGTTGGAAAGATGTAACGAGTGGTGTGCCACAAGGATCTGTGTTCAACTTTTTACAATTTGTATAAATGATTTAGCTGAAGGGACTGAAGGTATGGTTGCTAAATTTGCTGATGACACAATGATAGGTAGGAAAGTAACGTGTGAAGAGGACATAAGGGGACTACAAAGGGATATAGATAGACAGGTTAAATGAGTGGGCAAAGACCTGGCAAAGGGATATGGGGAGCAGGCAGGAAAGTGGAGTTGAAGCCCAAGATCAGGCATGATCATATTGAATGGCAAAGCAGGCTCAACAGGCCGCATGGTCTACTCCTGCTCCTATTTCTAATGTTCTTATTTCCAAGCTTAAGATGTTAACCATGGTCAATCCATTGCAAATTTTAACTAAAGGCAACCACATACTCTGAAAGTTTAATCACTTGTATTTAAACTATAGGTGGTACATTTTATCTCTGTTTTTTTTAGATAAGAGTAGCTGAGCGAATGATTAAAATGACTAAACACAAAGATCTGAAAATTGGCTGTTATTAAATGCAGTTTACAGAAGCTGTGATTAAAGCATAATCCAGATGTAAATATAACATAAATTGTAAAACTAGTGTTACATTTATCAGGGCTGCATGTTATGGGTTTGGATGTGATGGCCAAAACCCTATTTCTGCACCTGATTGAGCTGATTGCATCTGGTATCGCACTGGTATTTATTTTCTTTTTTCATCCGTCAATCAGCCTCCTGTTGCTCAGGATATTGCTTCACATGTTTAGAGCACTCTGCTCTTTATGTTGGCGTATCAATCTGTGTGCAATTTCAGGAGAGCATTGATAATCATCACATTCTTCTCCTCAGATCTTACCTTGATTGTGCCTTCCAAATAAATGGCTTTGTCCGTTTGCAAATCTACAGCTTGTTACTCAAACTTGGATAGTCAAGGTATTTCATATTTAAAATTATCAGTGTTTTGCTTTTTTCTTCTGCCGCTTAAGACCTGAATTATAGTTAACTCTTGCATGTGTTGAACTAGAACAGAGCCTAAAGGCTGCAACTAATATGAAGTGCGAGGTAAATAGAAGGCATTCTGGTATTAATTTGTGTGTGGATTGAAAAGACATTGCCCTAGAAATTCGACATGCCCAAACCGTATGCAAAGTCCTGCTCTGCCTACTCTGCCCACCAGCTCCTGCTGACGTGAAACCTGAACTAAATTTTGCTTTGGGCCTCATTTAATGCTACCAGCAAGCTGTTGGTGCCAAGCAACTGGTCCCTGGCTGTGGGAGGGCAGGAAATCAGTGAGCTCTGACACTGAAATAAAATCAAACTACTGCAGATGCTGGAAATCTGAAATAAAAACAGAAAGTGCTGGAAATACTCAGCAGGTCAGACAGCATCTGTGGAGAGAGAAGCAGAGTTAACATTTCAGGTTTGTGACCTTTCATCAGAACTGGCAAAGGTGAGAAAAGAAGTAAGTTTGAAGTAAGTGAAGGGAGGGGGGCATCTAGTCTCTTCCCACCTACATCCGTGACTCTTTGTTCCGAAGAAGGGTCACTGACCCGAAACGTTAACTCTGCTTCTCTTTCCACAGATGCTGCCAGACCTGCTGAGTGATTCCAGCATTTCTTGTTTTTGTGTCCGTGACTCTTCTGATGGCCTATGTCATTTCGACAATTTCCAGTTTCCTGGCTCTAACCACCTCCTCTTCACTATGGCTATCCAATCTCTCTACACCTCCATCCCCCACCAGGATGGTCGAAGGGCTCTCCGCTTCTTCCTTGAACAGAGGCTGAACCAGTCCCCATCCACCACCACCCTCCACAGCCTGGCTGAGCTTGTTCTTACATTGAAAAAACTTCTCCCTTCAATCCACTCACTTTCTGCAAATAAAAAGTGTTGCTATGGGTACCCGCATGGGTCCTAGTTATGACTATATTTTTGTGGGATACGTCGAATATTCCTTGTTCCAGTCCTACTCAGGCCCCCTCCCTCACCTCTTTTTCCGATACATTGATGACTGTATCGGTGCCGCTTCCTGCTCTCGCCCTGAACTGGAAAACTTTATCAACTTCACTTCCAATTTCTACCCTTCTCTCCCCTTTACATGGTCTATCTCGTACACTTCCCTTCCCTTCTTCGACTTCTCTTTCTCCATCTCTAGGGATGAGCTGTCCATTAATATTCGTTATA
This sequence comes from Heterodontus francisci, assembly GCF_036365525.1. Classification (NCBI taxonomy): domain Eukaryota; kingdom Metazoa; phylum Chordata; class Chondrichthyes; order Heterodontiformes; family Heterodontidae; genus Heterodontus; species Heterodontus francisci. The sequence goes on along the minus strand of NC_090382.1, from coordinate 93,287,173 downwards.
AGCCCAACGACTCCCATGGCTAGACTACACTTCCTCGCACCCTGCCTCCTGTAAGGACTCCATCCCACTTTCCTAGTTTCTCCGTTGCCGACGCATCTGTTCTGATGATGCAAGCTTCCACAACAGTGCTTCTGACATGTCTTCCTTTTTCCTCAACCGAGAATTCCCCCCCCCCACTGTGGTTCCCTCAACCGTGTCCGACCTATTCCTGCACTTGTGCCCTCACCCCCTCCCCTCCCTCCGAGAACCATGACAGGATTTCCCTTGTCCTCACTTTCAACCCCGCCAGCCTCCACAGCCAAAGGATCATCCTCCACCATTTCCGTCACCTCCAGCGTGATGCCACCACCAAACACATCTTCTCTTCCCTTCCCCTGTCAGCATTCCAAAGGGATTGTTCCTTCTGCGACACCCTGGTCTACTCCTCCATCACCCCTGAAACCCCAACCCCTCCCCACAGCACCTTCCCATGCAATCGCAGGAGGTGTAATACCTGCCATTTTACTTCCTCTCTCCTCACCATCCAACGCTCCAAACACTCCTTCCAAGTGAAGCAGTGATTTACTTGTGCTTCCTTCAATTTAGTATACTGTATTCGCTGCTCACAATGCGGTCGCCTCTACATTGGGGAGACAAAATGCAGATTGGGTGACCGCTTTAAGAAAAACCTCCACTCAGTCCAAAAGCATGACCCTGAGCTTCTGGTTTCTTGCCATTTCAACACACCCCCCTGCTCTCATGCCCACATTTCTGTCCTTGGCCTGCTGCAGTGTTCCAGTGAACATCAACGCAAGCTCGAGGAACAGCACCTGATCTTTCAGTGAGGCATCCTACAGCCTTGCGGACTCAACATTCAGTGCAGCAATTTCAGAGCATGACTGGCCTTTTTAAATATTTTTCTTTCTTTTATTATTTAATTTTATTTTTAAACCATGTGCCTGTTTTTTTCATGTGAACAGAGCTTCTCATTACTCTGCCATTAAAACTCTCTCGAAACAGAGACGCATGCGATAAAGGAACATCTGTAATTATGGGTGATTTTAATCTGCATATAGATTGGGCAAAACAAATTAGTCACAATACCGTAGAGGAGGAATTCTTGGAGTGTATACGGTATGGTTTTCTGGACTAATACATTGAGGAACCGGCTAGTGAACAGGCCATCCTAGACTGGGTATTGTGTAATGAGAGAGGAATAATCGACGATCTAGTTGTGCGAGACCCCTTGGGGATGAGTGACCGTAATATGATAGAATTCTTCATCAAGATGGAGAGTGACGTAGTTGATTCTGAAACTAGGGTCCTGAATCTTAGTAAAGGAAACTACGAAGGTATGAGACGCGTGCTGGCTATGATGGATTGGGAGACATTACTTAAAGGGATGACGGTGGAAAGGCAATGGCAAACATTCAAAGAGCGCATGGATGAACGATAATTGTTTATTCCTGTCTGACGCATAAGTAAAATGGGAAAGGTAGCCAAACCATGGCTTACAAGCAAAATTAGAGATAGCATTAGATCCAAGGAAGAGGCATATAAATTTGCCAGAAAAAAACAACAGACCTGAGGATTGGGAGCAGTTTAGAATTCAGCAAATGAGGACCAAGAGATTGATCAAGAAGGGGAAAATAGAATATGAGAGCAAGCTTGCGGGGAACATAAAAACTGACTGTAAAAGTTTCTATAGGTATGTGAAGAGAAAAAGATTAGTGAAGACAAATGTAGGCCCCTTACAGTCAGAAACAGGGGAATTTATTATGGGGAACAAAGAAATGGCTGACCAACAAAATGCGGACTTTGGTTCTGTCTTCACAAAGGAAGACACAAATATCATACCAGAAATGTTGGGGAACACAGGGTTGAGTGAGAGAGAGGAACTGAAGGAAATCAGTATGAGTAGAGAAATGGTGTTGAGGAAATTGATGGGATTGAAGGCCGATAAATCCCCAGGGCCTGATGGCCTGCATCCCAGAGTACTTAAGCAAGTGACCCTAGAAATAGTGGATGCATTGGTGGTCATCTTCCAAGATTCTATAGACTCTGGAACAGTTCCTACAGATTGGAGGGTAGCTAATGTAACCCCACTATTTAAAAAGGGAGGTAGAGAGAAAGCAAGGAATTATAGACCAGTCAGCCTGACTTCGGTCGTGGGGAAAATTCTAGAGTCCATTATCAAAGATTTTATAACAGAGCACTTGGAGAACAGTGGTAGAATTGGACAGAGTCTGCATGGATTTACGAAAGGGAAATCATGCTTGACAAATCTACTAGAATTCTTCGAGGATATAACTCATTGAGTTGATGAGGAGGAGCCAGTGGTTTATTTGGACTTTCAGAAGGCTTTCAACAAAGTCCCACATAAGAGATTAGTGTGTAAAAATAAAGCGCATGGGATTGGGGGTAGTGTATTGTGATGGATAGAAAATTGGTTGGCAGACAGGAAACAAAGAGTAAGGATAAATGGGTCTTTTTCCGAATGGCAGGCAGTGACTAGTGGGGTACTGCAGGGATCAGTGCGAGGACCCCAGCTATTCACAACATATTTAATGATTTAGATGAGGGAACTAAATGTAATATCTCCAAATTTGCAGATGATACAAAACTGGGTGGGAGGGTGAGTTGTGAGGAGGATGCAGAGAGGCTTCAGGGTGATTTGGATAAGTTGGGTGAGTGGGCAAATGCGTGGCAGATGCAGTATAATGTGGCTAAATGTGAGGTTATCTACTTTGGTAGCAAAAACAGGAAGGCAGATTATTATCTGAACGGCTATAAACTGAGAGAGGGGATTATGCAATGAGACCTGGGTGTTCTCATACACAAGTCGTTGAAAGTAAGCATGCAGGTGCAACAGGCGGCAAAAACGGCAAATGGTATATTGGCCTTCAAAGCGAGAGGATTCGAGTACAGGAGCAGGGGTGTCTTGTTGCAATTATACGGGGCCTTGGTGAGGCCACACCTGGGATATTGTGTGCAGTTTTGGTCTCCTTATCTGAGGAAGGATGTTCTTGCCATAGAGGGAGTGCAGCAAAGGTTTACCAGACTGACTCCTGGGATGGAGGAACTGATGCATGAGGAGAGATTGAATCGGTTAGGAGGGGGGATCTCATAGAAACCTATAAAATTCTAACAGGACTTGACAGGGTAGATGCAGATGTTCCCTTTGGTGGGGCAGTCCAGAACCAGGGGTCATAGTCTAAGGATATGGGGTAAACCATTCAGGACTGAGATGAGGAGAAATTTCTTCACCCAGAGAGTGGTGAACCTGTGGAATTCCCTACCACAGAAAGCAGTTGAGGCCAAAACATTGTATGTTTTCAAGAAGGAGTTAGATATAGCTCTTGGGTTTAAAGGGATCAAAGGATATAGGGCGAAAGCGGGAACAGGTTACTGAGTTGGATGAGCAGCCATGGTCATAATGAATGGCAGAGTAGGCTCGAAGGGCCGAATGGCCTACCCCTGCTCCTATTTTCTATGTTTCTTTGAACTAATGCTTTGTCTTTCACCACAAGCATTAACATGCTCTTTGTCTTTGTCCCATGACAGTTTTGTTATTTAATCTCTCCTGCCCTCTGTCCTAACCATATCTTCCCTTTTGTTTTCTTCCCTACCACCACCCCACCACCACCCCCACTTCACTTGCTTAAAACCTAATTCTTTTCTAACCTTGGCCAGTTCTGATGAAAGGTTACAAACCTGAAACATTAACTCTGTTTCTCCCACAGATGCTGCCTGATGTGTTGAGTATTTCAAGCACTTTCTTTTTTTATTTTATATTAGCTCCTACACTGAGCCAAATAACACACTAGATCAAATGGGTAAGCCAGGGAGAGTCTCAAATGCCAACAGCAGGTCGGACTTTTTTGTGGGCTTGAAGGAGCACGTCTATTTCTCCTGGGCCCACTAATATAAAAATCTAAAATTTCACAGGCCTTTTCCTTAGCAGTTTCCAGCGGTACCTTAAGCACATCTGGTTAGGCCCCTCAAAGCCTGATACAGCTTAGCAGAGTGAATTTTCTACCTATTTGTACCTGAATTTTGTAATCGATGTCCTACAACTGGTGTAGGTCCTCGATTTGCATATTCAAGCAGCTTTTGGTCTGTTTCAGGCAGATAGTCGCCGCGTGTCTAGTTACAAGCACACGTGAATCTGGTATCAGGTGGGCCTTGGGTGTCAATAGGAGGGCCAAGCAACCCCATTGAATTTTTTCTGGGGCCTTTATTTTTCAAGCGCAAAACTATGAGTTCAATTTCAACCTCATATATTTTCAATGACAGTTATCCACAAAGTGCTTGTTGAGGAAGACCAAAACAGCCACAAACACATTGACCAGAGAGAGGGAGAAAAAAAATCAGAAATGGACCACTTCAGCCTTTTAACTTTGAAAATTGTGATTGGTGGCTAGCCTTTGAATGATTCATATGTTTACTTTCTTTTCTGGTCAGTGATAAGTGAATCAGGGACGGTAAATAAAAAGAGGAGATAGAAGGGTAAATTCAGCACTCCCGGCATTAAAGTGCACTCAAAGGGGAGCTGAGAATTAGAAGTACAGTTATCTCGCCTTATCTCTGACCCAAACACCCTTCAAGTGCTCTTCAAAAGCTGAGTGTCGGAGAGCACTAAATCTAACTCGGAGGAAAATGAACAATGCTTTCCCACATATTTCTTTTCTTTTTCCCTTCTTTTGTTTCCATGCCCCACATATTGGGGGGAATTTTATGTTCTCACCCCGAGTTTGGAGGTGGGGAGGGCAGAAAATCAGGTGGGATGGTGGCATGGGAACTTCCCGCCACCATCCCACCTCTGCCAAAATTTAGTCCAATTCGGGAAGGCCTGTGAATGGCCTTCCCGGCCCGCTGCCAATTGAGGCCCTTAACTGGGCAATTAACCCTGAATTAAGGGCTTCTTCCCACCACAGCCGCAATGAACCATACAGCGGGCGACCCTATCACCACATCGGAAAACCGTGCTGGTTGCTTCCTGGGGGTCGGGGAGGGGGTTCTCTCATTAAAAGGCACTTAGTGCCTGAAAGAGGGAGCTGACATCGGGAAGGGGGTGCCTGCTGAGGGACATCCCTCCTGCCCTTGCTGCCGACCCCGACTCCTCGGTGACCCCTACCCTGTTAGACCCCTACCCTGCAAGATCCCTCCCGCCCTGACCTACCTGAGGCCTGGTTCTAGCATTTCTCTATGGCCTCCAGTAGGTGCAGCTACAGCAGCAGCCCCTGCCTCCACGCTGGTGCTGCAGTTGCTAGCCTCTGATTGACCGGCAGCTCTGCAAAGGTGGGATTTCCAGTGATGGGGTCCATGATTCCATGGAAGTCCCACCACTGTCCACTTAAATGCCTGATTGGCACTTAATTTGGCGGGCCTTCAGCAGAAGAGGAGATGCAGGGATCTCGGCGTCAATTCCTTCGAACGTCGATACCCCCGCTACCAGGACAATACTCCCCCCAATGTTTTTCTTTGAGGAGACTGGTGATCTGTTCCCAACTCTCTGCAGCTAGTCTGGAATAAGACTAAGGACATCTGGCCCACTGTATCTCATTCCTCCAACAAATTAACTCTCCCATCATATTATACAAAAGTAGTGTGAATGGTTTTTGCTAAGATATTCTAAAAAATAAGCACACATGGTCTTGACTTTGTGTAATAGTGCAAAATGAAGTCAACGGGAATAAAAATCAGGGGAGATGTGAAATGAGCTGCCGACATGTTATTCAACGTAAAGTCAAGACTACCCCTTTTAGTGAAGGTTCTTCCTGATATCTTTAATTTCTAGATTCCACTAATTTCCTTCTTTTCCCCAGGTCCCATTTTTCTCGTTGAAATAATGATCTGGGTGTGTTGACTTTATCTATATCCTTTGTATGCTTGGATGACTTATCCACCTTATTCCAGACTATAAAACTCATGCTTCTCTAATCTTTCCTCCTAGTAAATCCTCTTTACACTTGGGATCAGTATTGCTGGTCTTCTCTCTATCTTTTCCAATGCATCGATATCTTCTGCAGTCTGATGATCAAAACTGAACACAGTGTTCTAGATGTAATGTCATCCGTCTATTTCAAAGCTTTAGCATAACTTCTAAAGATCGGTATTCTACTGTTCTGGCTATGTATCCTTGTATTCTATTCCCTTTTTTAATTGCTTTGCCACATTAACTGGACATTGAAAGCAATGTGCTTTGATTGCTCCCAGGTCCCTTTTTGTGTCCCTGATCTAATTCAGTTCCTTGCATTGCGTACTTGTGACCCACATTTTCTCAACCAGCTGCAGTTTTTTTACATTGATGAGTATTAAATTCCATTTTCTATTTGTCTACCTAACTGCATAACCAATCTAAATCCTTCGCTGTATCCCCCTCTCTATCACTTTTCCTAATTTAGTGTCATCAGTAAATTTGGCAAGGCTACAGTTAGTTTTTGTATCTAGGTCATTCATGTAAATTAAAAGCAACAGGAATCCAAGAACTGGCCCTGTGGAACTCCATTCAGCTCTGTCACCCCTCTCCCTGGTCTGCCATTACAACTCTGAGGAGTACCATCTGTTTCCCATTTTGCAATGAGCTTCTTATCTTGTCCCACGTTCCATGCTGATTTCCTTTGGCTTTTAATGTAATTGGAAGTCTTTAATGTGGAATTTTGTCAAAAGCTTTCTGAATGTCTAAAAAAAATCCAATATTATTACACAGAATTACATAGAATTCACATCACAGTAGGAGGCCATTCGGCCCAACTGGTCTGTGCCTGTCTTTATACTCCAGCCTCCTCACGCCTTATTTCGTCTAATCCAATCAGTATATCCTTCTATTCCTTTCTCCCTCATGGACCTATCTAGCTTCCCTATAAATGCATCAATGCTATTCGCCTCAACCACTCCATATAGCAGCAATTTCCACATTCTAACCACTCTGGGTAAAGAGCTTTCCCTGAATTCTTTAATGGATTTATTGGTGATTCTTATATTTATGTCCCCCAGTTTTGGACTCCCCGCACAAGTGGAAACATCTCTATGTTATTTTTATCTACTTACTTTATCTGTAACATCCTCAAAGATATTTCTGAAACTGGCTGCTGGGAGCAGCTCTTCAGTAGCCTCGGGTGACTCTTCTGATTTTTCGCTTCTACTCGATAGGTTAAGTGGCAATGGAAAACTCAAGATCAGTAAGCATTGCATGGAGCAACCTGTTCACAGGCTAACTTACTGTGTCACCTGTTGAAAAAAAATTGAAAATTTATGAAAGGAAAACAATTGGTAACCAATGGACACCGATTTACAATAATCGGCAAAATATCCAGAGGGGAAATGAGAATTTTTTTAAACAGTGAGGATCAGGAATACATTGCCTGAAAAGATGGTGGAAGATGGTTCAATAGTAACTTTTAAAAAGGAATTAGATACATACATGAAAAAGAGAAGTTTGCAGGGATAAGGGGGAAGAGCAGGAAAATATGACTAATTGGATAGCTCTTTCAAAGACACAATATGCCAAATGGCCTAATTCTGTACTGTACAATTCTATAAGATGCAAAGTTAAAGTTAAAGCTTTAAAAAGAATTCAGGAAGTAGTTTCAAACTATGGTAAGATTAAAGGATGATTAACCCAAAGTTGAAAGCGCTGGTGGAGAAAACTACTCATTGCACATTGTGGTTTAAGTCTGCGTTTACTATTAATGTATCTCTACAGCTTCATTAGTGCTGTTTTTATGATTCCTTTGAGTCTCATAATATATATATGAAATTTTTAATTAGGTGTAATGTATGATCCAATAATGAAAACTGTCCCAGAAAATGGTCATAGTTTTACATTTTTCAAATTAAAGAGCGTAATTTAAGTTGACCTGGTAATAAGAAACAGTTAAGGTGTGTGATAATTAGTACTTCTCTCCTAACAGGTGGTAATTAAACCTTATGCTCCCTGCATGTTGATTATGCTGAAACAACCTGGAGCTACACTCTACTTACTTGAGTTATATCATCAGTAACTATTGGTTCTTTGAGGTAGAACCTAAGTTAGACAAGGAAAGAAGCAATACCTACAGTAATCTTCTTTACACCATTTCCTCCCTAAGATAGCATTCACAAGACTTAGTGCAATTGATTTTGAGACCATATTTTACCATCCCTTGTCCTTTGTCTAATTTATATGACCTTTTCTATGTTGTGAGAAAAGCAAACCTATCAGTCTGCACTTTTAAACCCAGGGAGTTTTAAGTGTTTTACAATTCTGTTTAGTTGGCTGTCAAATTAGGAGATGAGGAAAGGGATGTGTATCAATGTATTAAACATGGAAGGGGTGACTTGTTGACATATTCAGACAAAATGCTGTTCTTTCACCTCTGGGGCCTGGGTCTGAATCCAATATCAAGCTGATGAGATGCAAATCCTCACTCTTTATGCTGGCTATAAGGGTTCAAAGTGAAATCAGTTTGTGCAGTTTCAACCCAACCATGTACGTGTATTCAAATAATGTTGAAGATCAATCATTCCTCTGCAGGAGCTCTTTCTTTATTCCTATTCAGATTTTTCCATTCAGCAGTACACCTGTTAATCCACTACCTGCCAGCCAGAAATTCACAAAACAAATTATAATATTAACTTCAGAACTCAGCTTTGTCTTTTGCATACATACATAATTATGCAATATATAACACTAGCAGAGACCTGCAAAACATTTGTGGTCAAATTAGCATCTCTATTGAAACGGTACTTCTTTAAATAAGGATTTGTAGTTATTCTTTCACCAAAGACTTTAACAGAATCAAAACTTCTCACTCTGGAAAAAGCTACATAAAGCCGTCTATGTGTAAAACAGGCCTCGGAATATAAATACAGATTTTGTCAAGAGTCTGGCCTGGTGTAATATGAAAGTCTAATTGGAACTGTTTTCTCCTGAGTTGAAAAGGCAGGTCAACATCTAACGGGCTCAATATTATTCGAGGAATAAACTTTCAATTTCCCTGAAATCGGCCTGTTATAATTTCAGCATCTATCATCAAAGAAAACAGCTTCATAACTACCAATCTTGTTCCAAATCTTGTTTTGGTTTCAAGTTTCGTAGCAACATATTAGCAACTGCTCCTTCCTTGAGTCTATGTTTGTGCGGTGGCATGCCCATTGGAGTTAGACTGTGTAGAAACTCTGGAGGGTATAGACTGTTATAATCTTCTTCATCTGTAGAATAAGCGCTGATGTATTCTTTTAATTGACCTGACAGCTTTTCTGAAACTTATTCAATCACATCTAGTGAATCTTCATTTTTAGCACAAAGAAAAGCTTTCAGATTATAAGTTGTCTGCACCATTTTGCCACACTTAACCAATTCCATCATCTCATCCACCCCTCCCATTGTCAACCCCTCCCTCTCATGCCATCCCCATCCCGCTCTTGCCATCTCCATCCCTCCCATCAATCCCACCCCGTCCCTCATGGAAACACCCTCTCCATCCAGGGTAACTTTGTTGTTGGTCTCCCCTTACCTTCCACTGTTTTTGTTCTCCACCAACAAGCCCCACCCGCCACCACCACCAGCCATCGGCAGCCGCAAGTGCGCCACATGCCCCAGTCCTCCACGTGCCCCATGTGCCTCCACCTGCACCAGGCACCATCCACCAACCACCAAATAAACCCACTAACAAATGCGCCCCTTAAACTGACCAATCGAAACAGTCCGGACAGACAAAAACTGGGTATATTATTATAGATTAAGTACTACAGCTCCGAGAGGTTGTGAGCCCATAACACAAAATAGTACGTAATTTGCTGCTAAGTTTGAAGCCAATCATTCCTCTCTACTGAACCTCCCCGTCTTAAGTCATGGAGACAGCTGACTTGCTCACAATACTGTCCTATACCATCTGGCACTGTGAAAGAGCAGCCCCTGATTGCATTGTAGTCTGCTTGTTTGCCTTTTTTGTTTTGGAGGAGTTGCTTCTCCACGCACCTGGTTTCCCCTTGAAGGCATAGGAACAGGAGTAGGCTATTTAGCCGCTCAAGTCTTTTCCACCATTCAGTGAGATCATGGCTGATGTGCAACCTAACTCCATATTACCTGCCTTTGTCCCATATCTTTTAATATCTTTGGAGAATAAAAATCTATCAATCTCAAATTTAAAATTAACAACTGACCTACCTTCAGCTGCCATCTGAAGAAGAGAGTTTCCTAATTTCGCTCCTAAAAGGTCTGGTTAAAATGTTTAGACTATGCCCCCTAGTCCTAGACTCCCCGACCAGCAGAAATAGTTTATCTCTATCTGCCCTATCAGTTCTCTTTAATATATTGAAAACTTTGCAAATCACCCCTTAGTCTTCTAATTTCCAGGGAATACAACCCTAGTTTGTGTAATCTCTCCTTGTAATTTAATCTTTGGACTCCAGGTATCATTCACTTAAATTTATGCTGCACTCTCTCCAAGACTAATATATCCTTCCTAAGATGTGGTGCCCAGGAATTTACTGATGGCAGATTGGGGATATAAATCCACATCCTGACATTCTATTTTGGGAGATGGGGCAAGAGAGAAAGAAGTCCACTTTTGACAGGGCTGAAATCTTTTTAATTTGCAAGAGCACAGTTATTGCATGGAACCATGTACACCATTTATAGTCTCCTAGTGCCTTCCTGACAAGACCTTTCAATATCTTTGATAAATTGAGTGAATACACTTGTCAGATAATGCTCCTCAAGAAATCTAAAAAGGAAAATGTGACTATATCTTGTTCCTTCAAATTAAACTGTGATCAGTTTCTAAATTCATTTTCGGCATTGTTGTTCATTATTGAGTTCAGAAGGTTAAAAAATTTGGCAATCAGATGCAAGAATCAACTTACTTAAAATGCTTTAGAAGTTTATTGACAGCCCTGAACAACAACAAACCAGATTCTTGCCCAAGTCTTCAGCATTAACTGTTCTGGGAACATCCAGCTCAACAAAACTTGGAGCAGGTCCAGTAGTACCAATAAATCACACTCAACTGAATTGTTCTGCTGCAGATTTCTCCTTAGAATTCATTGGCGCATCTCCAAATGTATCTCCAATGTGAGTCGGCAATATAAGATTTGAGATTCTGCTCCAGATTGGAGCAAATATTTTCCAAATATCTGAGGTTGCATTTAGTTTGTTTTTAAACCAAGACATGAATCTCATGTGAAACTGATCGAAACCCATATCTTTCCTGTTAGCTTCAAGATGGGAAAGACAAGTGTTAGATGTTTCAATATATTAATTGTGAAGACAAAAATTATAATTTAAAAAAGTAGTTTGAAAAAAGGTTCTTCAAATGTCTGATTTAGCCAGTGGACTGATGATGAGCTGTAATAACCAAAAAGGGTCCAGGATCAATCTTAGGCAGATTTTAGTTGTTAAGTGTGCTGTAATCTGTTGCCAAATTGGGAAGGGCGAAAATATGCCCGGAATCCCTATTCCTGGAGTTCTCATGATAACAGATAATGTTCTAAAGAGCCAAATATGAGTAGTTGGATTTGATCCACGAAAAAAGGGGAGAGGATTATTGGAGTTTAATAGGGTTTTGCATTCCTAAAAATTTTTATGTAGTGATGTTGGACCTATGGACAGAACCTATACATTAGGGAATGGTGCCAAGGAAAGTTTCAGCTAATGGGTCCCTAGAAATGAAATTTTTGAATCTCTGTCCCCACCCCCACTCCCAACAAAATAAATCCGACACCTATCTTTTCAAAAATAGTTTACATTTCTGGAAAAAAATTTAAATAATCATTATTTTAAAATGACATTTATGCCTTTTGTTCCATTATTCCTCAGCACGGGACAGTACACCTACTGGTGATATTCTGTGATTTGTTTATCTTTTCTGACATGGTTCCTGCTCTATTTTATGCTATTTAACCAACACACACATCACGTTTATTGATAGTGCTGTTGCTGCCGATAATAATAATCTTGATGCTGTGGCTTTGTTTTCTAATTTACTTCTTTTATTGTGATATTTTTCTTCTATTGTCATCTAACTTATCATATACTCTGGCTTTTGAAATGTCAAGTGAGTCAATAGCTAGACTGATGACCGCAGGGAGGCTCTTCAGCGTTTCGTTGATCGTGCCATGTACATAAACCAGTTTATCATATCAGGCCATAAAAATAGTGTTCACAAAAAGATGACGATGGTGCCAACACATTCAATCATAGGATATTACACTGCAGGCTTTGAGCCCTTAATCTCTCACATGGGAGTTTCCATTTTTGGCTATGCAATTGTAGAGTCACAGTGAGTTAAGGCCATGAACTTTCTTCTTTATTCCTCCCTCCAAAACAGAAGGGAAGAGAAGAAAATCCAATCGCAAGTCATGCAGAGGACATGCAGATGTAACTCCAAATAGTTAGTAACTGTAACATTGACAGAGGCCTGAGACAAGACCTTCTTGTCTTGGGAAGTCAAAAAGGGAAAGAGGAATTTTCTCTCTCTTTCCCCACCTCCCTATACCCCCCACCCACCCCATCCCCAGCTCCCCAAGTCTCAAAGAACAAAGAACAGTACAGCACAGGAACAGGCCATTCAGCCCTCCAAGCCTGCGCCGATCTTGATGCCTGCCTAAACTAAAACCTTCTGCACTTCCCGGGACCGTATCCCTCTATTCCCATCCTATTCATGTATTTGTCAAGATGCCTCTTAAACGTCGCTATCGTACTTGCTTCCACCACCTCCCCCGGCAGCAAGTTCCAGGCACTCACCACCCTCTGTGTAAATAACTTGCCTCTAAACTTTGCCCCTCTCACCTTAAACCTATGTCCCCTAGTAACTGACTCTTCCACCCTGGGAAAAAGCTTCTAACTATCCACTCTGTCCATGCCGCTCATAACTTTGTAAACCTCTTTTAAGTCTCAACTCAGTATCGAGTGAGTCTGATGTCTAATTGCTAACAATTCATCACCTTTCTCAACCAGGGAAGTTGAGAAATGCACAGCAGAGGGTGCTCGTCTGCAATTACACATCAGAGTACATTGGGGTGGAAATTGCACATTATTGTGCCAAACATGGGAAAAAAATTACCAATTTTGCAAAGCTATGTCATGCATCCCCAAGGATGCCTGTAATATGTTCAACGTTGTATTGGCATTGGGCGATTCCAGGCCTCTGCATCAGCTGCCTACAACTGCATTCGGAACCTATTGAGAGGCCTAACACCAACTTTAAAATTCTTCAGGTAAATTGGGCAGCTCCTAGCATTGCAGGCATGGGGACTGCTTTACACAGCTTTTTCCAGACATGGAAGCAGTCAGCAAGTGCCTGCCACCGAAAAGCAATAGTGCTCCTCCTGGCTCCACACACACTCATGATGGCTGCTGTTGGATGCCCCTATCGCCCTATCGTCTTTCCCTTCCACCCTTGTACTGATCCGAGCTGCTGCCAACGAAGATCAGTCATGCACTTCTTGTCTAAATGGGCCCATTTCTACTCCATTATTGGTGAAAGTAGGATGGATTTATTCTCAGGCCTGCAAGTGTACGACGCTGACATTGGATTTCCAAAACAGAAAAGACTTATTTTTGAGGCAACGACAATAACAGCGATAGCTTGCATTTCTATCAGACTATGTAGAAAAACTTCCCAAAGCACTTCATAGGGGCATCATCAGATCTAAATGTATGTTGAACCATAGGAGATATTAAGATGGTTGACTCGAACCTTTAGTTAAAGGGTTTTACATAAGAACAGAAGAAATAGGAGCAGGAGTAGACCATTTGGCTCTTTGAGCCTACTCTTCCAATCATCAAGATCATGGCTGATCTTCTACCTCAACTCCTCCTTCCCACATTATCCCTTCCCTTAAGGAAGGCCTTGAAGGAGGAGAAGGAGTTTGAGCGACAGAGTGGCTGAAGGTGGAAATTCCAGACTGTTGGGGGCTAGGTAGCTGAAGATATAGCTGAGAATGGTGGGGAAAAGGGAGGGAAGATGCTCAAAAGGTCTGAGTCGAACGAACAGAGAATAGACAGGTGAGGGAAGAGGTTGGTTGTATGGCTGGAGGAGGTTACAGAGATAGGGAGGGGTGAGGCCATGAATTGATTTAATCATGAAGATAAGAATTTTAAATTGAACAATTTACCACCTTCTCTCACTTTGATAAGCACAAAACAATTAACTCAAAAAAATTAAAGCAACAAAAAGCAATTAGTGAATGCTGATAATTTCCTCAGGGAACAAGCTGGGAGGGGCTACTGGCTCCAAGACACTGGCAATCAAAAAAGCGTAATCCCCAAAGCACCCTGGGTTAATGACCAGAGCTCTGAACATTGTCAGGCTCAATAAATTCTCAAGTTATTATCATTTCTACAAATTATATTATTTGTACAATTAAACAGAATATTGCAACCTATAATAAAAGCATTAAACCATTCATTCACTTTTTTTTGGCAAATATCCAACGACAATTATAAGTACATAAGAATCTGTAGAATAGAAAGGGTTCACTAATATTTTATGCTGATTTTTGGTGAATTAATTAAATTCACTCACAGGCAAGTCATTTGCTAAACAAAAATTGCTTAGAACCAGCAGAGATTCTCTCGATGGATGGGTACATCCACTATGGCACTGTCAGATGCAATATTATCCTGTGGATGGATTCTACTGAATACTGCAGTGACTGGTGCATTATGTTGGCGGGTCTGCCCTCTAGATAAATATTGTATCCAATGGGGTACCCGTGGGTATAAACTGAAAGAATAGTTTAAAAATACTGGGAAACTGCTGCAATATTGATTGATCTCAAAGTCTGATGTGATGTGAAGTGCCGTGCGATTATGCAATTTTCTGCAGTGTGCAGTGTGGTAACAGTGGGACTGTCAGTGACAATAGTTCCGTACTGCACAAATACTTTCAGAATAGCCATTCCTGTTTTTAAATATGCCGCATAATTTTGCATCCCTCCCTATCAAATGCATCAATTTCTGAATAGCACCAATGTTACCTTTTGATTTCTTCCATCAACTGTAAGGCCTTGTCATTTCTCTGAGTAATTACGAGCCCCAACTTTAAGACACAAAGAATTTTGACTGCTACTTCAGGGCAATACTGACAGAATGCTGCATTGTCAGAGATACCAGCCTTTGGATAAGATGATAAACTGAGGTCCTACCTACCTATTCAGGCGTATGTAAAGAATTCTGTATTATTATGTGGAGAGCAGAGAGTTCACACAGTGGCCAGGTCAACAATTGTCCCTCACCAAAATAAATTAAAATTAACTGGTCAAAAATCTCATTATGTTTCTGGGACCTTGTGCATAAATTGATGGCCTTCATAGCAAAATTGATTATACTACAGAAGTAATGCAATGCCTGTGTAGCATTTTGGATGTTCTGAATAAATACAAGTTCTTTATCTCCTGGAAGTCCAGACAAATTTGACTGTAATAAAACTCTTTGTCTATTATTCTTTCATGGGATATGGGTGTCGCTGACAAGGCCAGCATTTGTTATCCATCCCTAATTGCCCTTGCCAACTGACCGGCTTGTTTTCAGAGGGCAGTTAAGAGTCAACCACATTGCTGTGGGTCTGGAGTCACATGTAGGCCAGACCAGGTAAGGATGGCAGAATACCTTCTCTAAAGGGCATTAGTGAACTAGATGGGTTTTTATGAAAATTGATGATAATTTCAGGGCACCATTACTGAGACTAGCTTTCAATTCCAGATTTTTATTAATTAATTGAATTTAAATTGCACCATCTGCCATGGTGGGATTTGAACCCATGTCCACAGGGCATTAGCCTGGACCTCTGGATTACTAGTTCAGTGACATTACTACTACACCACCTCTGGTGATATAGTCACCATATCTAATGCATTTTTTAAAAAGCCACTTAATTGCTAAACAATAATCATTTACCAATCAGTTAGCCATGAACTTAAAACTACTGAAATGTTCAGTACCTGGGCTTTGTTTACTCTGGGTGCCGGAGATGTATTGAGTGCATTGGGGAAGCAATTCAAATTCATTAAACTGGAAAAAAAAAAGCCTTTTAAATAAAATTTGTTTTTTGGAGATGGAGGTTGAAGGGCTTCATGGCAAATAAGACATTTTCAGTGTATTTTTTGAATGATCTACTGTTGACCACTTTGAGTGGCTGCCAAGTGCTGCATTTAAGCAAGATGGAGCCATCAGAAACAGCAGAAAAGAAGATGAGATTGTTTTCCATGTCATTTGATGCTGCATGCTGAGTACACTCTTTGTGCTATTGTGCATCCAAACTCCAATTCCTGCAATATCTTATGAAGGTTTATCAGCTCAATTTTTCTTTTAAAAAAAAGCCATTTAAAAAGTGCAGTGCATGAATTGTTATTTTATTATCATTTCCTGTGCTTGCGTCTGGTTCTGAAACCCATCAAATCAGTCAAGTGAGCTGACCCAGTGAAGGATTGGCCCATCACATTCCAGCTGCAAGAACATGTTCAGAGCTAAGATGCTGATTATGGGATAGATCTTGAAATATCAAGGTTTTTGTTAACTATTTGATTTGTTTCATTTTTTGCTGCTTGGTATTTTCTTGTTCAGATTCTATCAATCCCTTTCATAAATAGATGAACAGTTGTGCTGGGAATCTGAGGAGGACGGGGCAGGGGAGTTTCTGTTTGCATTTTCCCCACAATTTCCTTCCCCAATTCACGCCATAAAGTAATTCCAGCTTGGATCTAAAGCACACTTCCTCTATATTGCCTTGTCAACATGCCAGTCTAGCAAAGCTCATCATGTTTACAGCAAGTGGCATGTTGACACCTGCTGGAATTTGTGCCTATGGTGACAAAAACGCTAGCTAAGTGACTCAAATTGTGCCGCCCTCTATGAGCTGCTGCACTTTATAAAAAATCCTTTGAAACTCAAAGCAGCAAAACTCAGTGGTGCATGGAGGACTCATTGTAAGGCCTATGGAAATTTTGATTGTGTTTTATTTTGCTTCTGCTATTTATTGTATCTATCGCACTGTAGTTGACAAGTACAAGTGACTGCAATCTGGGTCCTGCAGTTATTACTTGAGAATTATCACAAAATTTGCAGATGAGAGAAATCCATTGGAACCTCACAGTGCATTTTGCTACTTCTAAATGGCCCTTGCGATGCTTGCTTAAAACAAAATGGTCCTTTAGAAGTAAAAGGATAGACTATTTGAAGAAAAAAGCTAAAAGTTATCCCCTTCCCCAAGTCAATTCAATCAGTAAGTGTAACTGTTAGTCCATCGACCTGAACTATAAATTTCCCATTGTAAGTAATGGATAGATGCCACCTCAAATACTGAGAGACACCAATGTACAAATATTTTCCTGTATAACATTTGATAATTAAGATGAACAGTATTTCACTTCAATATTAATACTTATATATACCAAGAGAGTGTGGAAAAATGGTGCACTGACACAAAAGTCCGAGTGTATCAAGCCTGTGTCCTCAGTACCTTGCTCTATGGCAGCGAGGCCTGGACAACGTATGTCAGCCAAGAGCGACGTCTCAATTCATTCCATCTTCGCTGCCTCCGGAGAATACTTGGCATCAGGTGGCAGGACCGTATCTCCAACACAGAAGTCCTCGAGGCGGCCAACATCCCTAGCTTATACACACTACTGAGTCAGCGGCGCTTGAGATGGCTTGGCCATGTGAGCCGCATGGAAGATGGCAGGATCCCCAAAGACACATTGTACAGCGAGCTCGCCACTGTTATCAGACCCACCGACCGTCCATGTCTCCGCTTTAAAGACGTCTGCAAACGCGACATGAAGTTCTGTGACATTGATCACAAGTCGTGGGAGTCAGTTGCCAACGATCGCCAGAGCCATAAAGGCGGGGCTAAAGTGTGGCGAGTCGAAGAGACTTAGCAGTTGGCAGGAAAAAAGACAGAAGCGCAAGGAGAGCCAACTGTGTAACAGCCCCGACAAACAAATTTTTCTGCAGCACCTGTGGAAGAGTCTGTCACTCTAGAATTGGCCTTTATAGCCACTCCAGGCGCTGCTGCACAAACCAGTGACCACCTCCAGGCACTTACCCATTGTCTCTCGAGACAAGGAGGCCAAAGAAGATATACCATATATTCAATAACTTTGTAGCAACAATATTATCAAAGATAAAGAAGTAATTTGTTCTTTACTCTTGTCATGAAGACACCTCCTGCCAAGAATGAGGCATATTAATTTAGTCATGTGAAACATTAATTTTAAACTTTTGCTGAACTGAAGAGATTAATTGGTTAAAGAGATCAGCAGTGGCTGGAAAAATTTACATACTAAGAGACGGTTGCCTGGAGAGACAATAGAATGGTTTCCTGATCCAATTAATCCAAATGGATTTTGATTACCAGACAATGAATGTGGAACAAGCCAGCATTCCATCCCACCACCCCCCTCTCCCCACCCTACGCCGGCCCACTGCAGGTGTCTACTAAGATGAGAGGAATCCACAAAAATGCAGGGGAATTTGTTTAAAAATTGACTAACATGACTAACCTGCTGGCCCAGATTTGGTTTTGAACTGCTCACAGAACAGTTTGTGTCAGATTGCAACTGAACTTGGAAGAAGAGAGCCTCTCTCCTGGCTAGCTCTCTCTCGCTCTCTCATGAATCTCTGGATCCACTAAAGTCACTTAAACCTCAAGAGAGAAAAGACTCCTACATTGAAACAAGTTTTGAAGCGTTCACTGGGCCCCAACGAAACGGCAAGACTTAGCGGCAATCAAAGACTCTACATCAAACTCAAAGGACTGGAAATAAATCCCAGTTATTGCCTCAAACATTTCCCCTTTATTCTTTCTACTTTTCTGTCTCTATCTGCATGTGTGTTTATCACGCATGCATGCTAGTGTGGTCGTGTCATGTATTCATAGTCGTTAACCGAATTAGAGTTTAAGGTTAATAAACTTCCACCTTTCTTGTTTAAATCTAAGAAAACCTGTCTCGGTGATTTCTTTGCCTTACAACTGGAAAGCAGGGAACAAGAATTCACTAGGGGGGAGCTAAAACACGGAGCTAAAAATTAAACCCTGTTACGGGTAAACCAGGCAAAGGCTGAGAGGGAACCCCTAGATCTCTTTCTCACTGGTCCTAACACTCTGTACCAGTGTTGAGAGACAATGCTATTTGGTACAATTGAGTATTATTCCCTATTCTGTACTGGTCTTCTGGTGTGTTGGCAGTATCTAGAATGAATGGGGCAGTATACTCTAATTAAAACTATTCAAAAGGCTCACTACAGTATCTTTGTTGCATTTTCTTCAGAATCTACTTATTACCCTGACGCCTACCTCAGCTTGTTAAGTACAAGCAGGTCTCCTCATTAACCCAATTGTTACTTCACTGTGTGCAGTCCACACAATTTAATTTGAGTACCCTTTAGATTTCCATGCTGTAAAATCAACTGCTATAGAAATTTCAGGCAAACATTTACTTGGAGGATAAAGGACACCACGGAGTTTGTTACAAGTCAGTAACACATGAAGGGGTTCTGACGATGGCATAAACCACAGGTGTGAAGCTCAAGCAGTTTATCAACGTCACCTGAACCCCTGAGATATGGAACTACCTTGAAACAAACTCCTAAATAGGCTATTATTTATGACGTAGATAAAAAGATAAATGCCTAGTAGTGGAAAAAGAACCAGCATAGCAAAGTTGAACAGCAAGTACCCAGATGTGGGAAACAAAAAATGAATGAATGCAGCAGGGCTGTGATTACATGTCTTGTACTGCAATGCTGTGAAGGTTTGACTAAATTACAGAACAACAAGATTTCACTATATATAATATAAACAGTTAATAGAAAGATGTGTGAAACCTGTGGTAATAAGATGGCATTTACCCCCATTAGAATGTCAACATGTTTATAAAACATTTTTTTTTATCTTGCCCCCTTACCTTGATGAAAGAACAGTGTGTATAACAGCATGTCGATCATTGTGCTCTTCCCTTCTCTGCAGGTCCTCCAAACCATCACAGCCAGTCCACTCTCCGGCCTCCTCTTCCACCACCTCACAACCAGACGCTCTCACACCACCACTCGTCTGCCAATTCCCTCAACAGAAACTCTTTGACAAACAGAAGGAACCAGATTCATGCCCCTTCTGTTGCACCCAATGAGCTGCCTACCACACCGGAGTCTGTTCAGCTGCAGGACAGCTGGGTTCTGAACAGCAACGTGCCACTCGAGACAAGGTATTGTAAAAGATGGTTTATTCTGATCTTACACTGGTTTGACTTATCAGATTTTATTGCACCTGATAACTTCTCAATCTGTTATCCAAGCCATTTTGCCGAACCATTGTAGGACCTCCTGCAATGCCATGTCTTCTGCCTGCTGACTCAGATCAGAAACTTGCTCTGTGGGAAATGAGCTTCCTTTTTAAGTTTGTTCCAATTTTATTTTTTAACATGGGCCAGTATGTGTTTAATAGTTAGCACACTGAATGTAATCAATCCACATGGCTGACAACTTTAACCGAGAGGCTTCCCACTCAAGTGTGCCAAATTGTTTAAGATAACCCACTGTTTGTGGTTAATCTAGGAGTACAGTCAACCATCAGCTTAATTTTCCTCATGGCATGTTCCCTAGCTCAACACATCATCAAGAACTTCAGGAGGCAGAACTCCATGCAGCTCTGCTCAGACATGTATGTAGAGTGCTGCTCACTAGCTTCCCATCAGCACTTTGATTTTTAATGAATAATGGAGTACCAGAGTTTGTTCCTAACTTCTTTGGCAAGGCTTCACACTAGCCGCCTTTCATACTACTGCCCACTTCCGCCCATACAAGTGTGAAATCAACTCTGCCTTTGTTAACACATTTCTCAGTTTTATAATGCACTTTAGCTTTTGGGCTGCACCCAAGGTGAGAGATTTCAAATTGAGCCCCAATATCCCAGCAATAAATAATATAAATAATCGATAGGTGAACAGCCAGAAAGAAGTGCCTGATTTTTGTGGCATATTTCTGTGTTTGACTGTTTTAGAGGTTGAGAAATATATCTGGAGGTGGCAGCACATTTTGGAAAATCAATCTACTTAATATAGCTTCTCTTTATTTTAATGTTGGGTTGTTGAGTTAATGAACAACTAGGACAATGATTTCGAAACTGTTGCTTGTTTATTCTTCTGAATTCTGTTGAATTCCTCCCGGATGTAATTCTGAAATATCTTGGAAAATAAGTTCATGTTATATAAAAAAACAAAACTGTTAAGATTGAACTACGTCAGATAAATATTGCAAGCAGGAGCAATGAGTTTGTGTCCTAGTACCACAGCGATCAATCTCTGTACAGTGTTGCTGTGGGGAATTGAACAATACAGTTTTCACAGATGTCGGCTCATGACAGCACTTTTCCACTGATTGTGCTTCAATCAGTTGGATTCTCATCCTGGTTGCATTGCTTCAGTTCAGATTGGTTTTCTCAGTAGGAAAAGAGAATTCACTGGGGAAAGCCATTGCCACTTGCAAGAAAAGAAAATAAATTTTGTTGCTGGGAAAAAAAGGTGCATTTGAGCTCTGCATGACACTATATTACCAGTAAGTACCAGCGACATCCTCATTTAAGGCATTGGGGGCTGCTCAACACTTGTTAGGATGGCCTTGCTGAGTGAGTGGCCATTTGTAAGCATAGGAATTCTTCAGATAAGGCTCTGGAGAGACTGTGCAGCAATAACCAATTGAAATGATAAATCGCACACTGCCACATTTAAAATACATCTTGTAAACTGAGGTATTCTGGTGCTTTACTGACACCAACAGTGGGCAGAAGTCAGCTTTCAGGCAGTGGCTTATCTTGATCTCTTAAAATAGGTCAGTTTTCTTCCACATTTTTTAACATTTTGTTTCCTTTCTTCTGGTGTGTAAAGCACATTCAAATCATTTGTTTTATTTTCTAAAAACAGAAGCCATGTCATTGGACTGGTAGTGAGCACATGTGTTATGCTCAGGGAAGGGGCGGAAAGTGGCTTATCCTCCCCCACAGAGAGGGACAGAAAAAACACACACAATGCATTCCTGATCTCAGTTAAAGCCATCTTGGCTGAGTAAAAGGACGACAACAAGCAAAGGTGGGGTGCTTCCCTGAAGAGGGAGACTGACTAATGGTTAAACTGAATTACATCGAGTCTACAGCACAGAAACAGGCCATTCGTCCCAACCGGTCCATGCCGGCATTTATGTTCCACACGAGCCTCCTCCCACCCGTCTTCATGTAACACTACCAGCATATCCATCTATTCCTTTCTCCCTCATATTCTTATCAAGATTCCCCTTAAATGCATCTATACTATTTGCCTCAACTATTCATTATGGTAGTGAGTTCTACATTTTTACCAATCCTTGGGTAATGAAGTTTTTGCTGAATTCCTGAATAAGTAGCAGAAGAATTTATAGGGCGGGTCACTGGATGCTTCTCTCTTGAGCATCGCTGGCCAAATGCCATTGGCAGAGTTCTGTAAGCAGGGCATGTTTCTATCAAGGGAAGGGTGGCCTGAAGAGACAGCAGGAAAAAAAAGGATGAAAAGAAAAGAGCCTTTAATGACTCACAATGGGATCATTCAGTGTGGCTTTTATTTTAAGGTGGGCAATGCCAACTCAAATTGATGTGCGAACAATTAGGGTAGTATTGAAAATGTCATCTCTTTTCAATGATGCTTTTAAAAGATTGATGTTGTAACTGGAATGAATGTTTTAAAGTAGTTTGGCTTGCACAATTTGGCTGTTTGTAGTAAGACATCACTTGTGTGAGAGGTCATGGTGATCAGAGATTCCATATAAAACTTGATCTGTGCTGAATAAATCAACTTTCTGTAGCCTGTTGCCAGTTGAATATTAATAAAGTAAAGCTTTGTACCACATGTTCACACAATACAACAGTGCCTCATGTAGTAGAGATTGTTTATGATTACCTTTCCAGTAGCCTAATCTTGTAAAGCTTACACAATACTCTCTGATATACTACACTTCAATGTAACTTCCATCGATTGATAATGGTTCAGTGTCTAATAGGGTTACTGCATAAAACCGCCCTCTCTGAGATACACCCTCCCTTTAGCTAATGTAAATTAATACCTTTTGACCTACCTACTCATCATCTTTATTAGCCCAATCATGCACCCACCATGAGTCTGTAGCTCCATTTAAGTGGCAATCTAAATATGTTCAGTTATTTTCTTGTTGTGGCATTGAGCTGGACTTTTAACATGCAAAAATATGTGGGTTGGGTCAAAATTTTAAAAATCTCAGATTTGACCCCAACCCACCTCCTTCTGGGTTTTCTTTGTATTCATGGGATGGTGGGCATTGTTGGCAAGGCCAGCATTTATTGTTCATCCCAAATTTTCCCTTGAGAAGGTGGTGGTGTGCTGTCTTTTTGAACCACTGCCATCTGTGTGGTGTACCTTCAGTGCTGTGATGCTTTTTTGCAGAAGTTTGCTGCAACTGAGTGGCTTGCTGGACCATTTAGAGAGCAGTTAGAAGTAATCTACATTGCTGTGGGTCAGGAGTCACATATAGCCCAGACAAGGATGGCAGATTTCCTTTTCGAATGGAGATTAGTGAACCATGTGGGTTTTTTGCAACACTTCAGTTGTTTTCATGGTCACTGTTACTAGCTTTTTATTCCAGATTTATTTAACTGAATTTGAACTCCCCAGCTACCATGGTGGAATTTGAATTTGGGTCTCCAAATCTGAGTATTATTAGGCCAGTAACATAACTATAATGCCACCATTCCCAGCTCCCAGTTTAACAGACGCAGAACAAGGGCTGGGCAGCCAACTCGCTCCCAGGAGGCTGGTTAGCAATTTAAATATTTTATTGAAGCTGGTGGCTTCTGATTTAATCTGCTTTACAGTTTTAACTGGGCCTGTCAGGTTTCCTTGGTCCTGCAAAACTCAGCAGCTGAAGAGAGGCAATAACAGCTTTGGGGAGAAGGTAAGTGACTTTACAGCACACATTGTGGGGTAGGAGGAGCATGACGCAACCTCCTGGCCCTTCAGGTGCCCTCCCCATCAAACTACCACCAGGATCAGACCCCTTGGGATCAGTCACAATGGCCAGGATTTTATCCGGGTAACAGGGGTCTTGACCACTGGCAAAAGCATGGGTAAGAGCCCCACTATGCCTCCTCTCGGGAAGGCCTGTCGTATCAAGTACCAATTAAGCACTTAAGTGGACAGCAGTGGGCCTTCCCCGGAATCAAGGACCCCGGCAGTGCACGTCTGCTGAAAGCTGTCTGCCTCTCTTTCACTGGGCAGCACCACTGCGGAGACGGAGGAATTTTATGTTCTCCTCTGCGTTGGGTTTGGAGGTGGGGAGAGCATACCATCAGGTGGGATAGTGATGGGGTGGGGCTGGGGGACCTTACCACCTTCTTGCCTCCACACAAATAAAGTCCAGAGCGGGGAAGGCCTGTGTACGGCCATCCTGCTCCACTGCCAATTGAGGCACTTCAGTGGGTAATTAATGCCCAATTAAGCACCTCATCCCTCCGAATCAGCCCAGAGTGGGTGAGCCTGTTGCCACACCGAGGCCCTGGACGGAGGCCACAGGTAAGTCTCAGCGGGAGGGGTTTCACTGGGTGGGAGTCATGAGGAAGGAAGGTATAGGGGAGTCAGCAGCAAGGACAAGGCGTGGCTCTCAGTGTGGACCCCACTTCCCGATGCCGAGTCCCTCGTTCAGGCACTAAGGGCCTTTTAACAAGGGTTTCCCACCCGCTCCCCACCACTGGAGCTGTCAAATAACCCGCACGGGTTTGCTTGGCATACTCCCGGTGTGGCAACAGGCTTGCCTACAGTGGGGCTGATTCGGAGGGATGAGGCGCTTAATTGGGCATTAATTACCCACTTAAGTGCCTCAATTGGCAGTGGGGCGGGATGGCCGTGCACAGGCCTTCCCCACCCCGGACTTCATTTGTGTGGAGGCAAGAAGGTGGTAAGGACCCCCAGCCCCAACCCATCACCATCCCACCTGATGGTATGCTCCCCCCACCTGCAAACCCAATGTAGGGGAGAACATAAAATTCCTCCTCTTGCCCCTGAGATCAAGGATTGGGGATTGGGAATCAGACCTCCTCGGGATAGCTCGGGAGGGACCCCGCCACCTTCCCGCCTTTGCCAATATTAAGTCCGGGATGGGAAGGCCTGTGAACAGTGTCAAGTATATGGCACACTTCTAAGGCTTGTGTCAAACTTCAGGTGGATAAATGTGACTCGTTTACCATGGTGCCATCTAAACAGATATTTGTGCAGTTACAAGCTCTGTAAGAGCATGCTTTTCATGTTGAAATTGAAGCTAGTCATTTGTCTAGTGGGAAAGTTAAAAACAAGCCATAAACAAGTCAGAGCACAGGGATATAGCATTTTGAAGCATCAATAGCATAGCAGTAGTAGTACACAAGTTCAGTCCTCGTGCTGGCAAGACTTATTGCAGTGGGGAACTGCCAAGCAGATGCCAGGTGCTATTGCACAGAGGGAGAGAAGTTTGAAGAAAGAACCAATTAGCTCAGAGGGCCTTTTTAAAAGCCCTGGGAGAAAATTACCAGCTCATTTTCTGAGTGCTAGATTGTGCATGGCCCACAAATACTGGAGGAAAAATTGTAGGAATTCAAAACCCTTACAAATAAGAAAAAATTAAACTTCAAAAAGCAGTATCTTAGCTCATAATCACATTTGCCCAAAGAACCTTTCTGCATGCATGGTGCTCATTCTCTTTGTGCAATCCTACTGCTACTCTTATCTGGAATAGGCAGGAATGTCAAGTAGAATTTGAATAGATCTTGAATTAAGTGAATTCAAACAGTCCCAATTCCATTTGACCTACTGCTTCAAAAGCTCACCCCTAAAGAGGTTGAGTCAGAGCAGAAACTTATAAGTCATAAAATTGAGCAACAATTCAGCTCCCAGTCTGTTAAATCTAGTTGCCTGATCGTAACATGTTTTTCTTGTTCAACACTGAAAAGGTGATGATATGCAGCTCATGCATAGCTTGAAACCTGTAAAAGGCTAAATACACTACAATCAGAAACCACATATGCAAAGATAGATATGACCACTGCAGTGTCAAATCCAGATAAAATTATTTCTGATGTACATGAAGAATTCCAATAGGCCAGTCAAATCCCATTTGACAGAATTACAATGGAACAGATCTTTCCTATTCAATCCCATTTGCACAGAATTTCACTGTACCAAGCTTCTTCTCATGCAGTCCCATTTTACAGAGTTCCAGTCACCACTAGACCTTTCCCATTTCTTCCTTTTCCACAGAACATATGAGTGAAGTACAACACTTATGTTCACCAGTTATCTGGTTTATGGCCCTACAATAATTAACTGGCAGCTTTAATCCAGAGCCAGGAAAACATCGTAATCACTGCAAAATTCAGATTTTTGTTAATTTTTGTTGCTGTTTTTGTCTAGATTCTGAATTGCTGAATTAATGATCAAACAGTCTGTGGGGCAAATATTTGCAAATTGGCAGTTTTTATCTGCAGTTTACAAAAATCCTTCCTGATCTGAGCATAACATTTCTTGGCAAACTAGTTATGCCTTTATTAGGATTCAGCTGTATCCAAAAAGCCTTTTTGTTGTTTTTGCTCTCTCTGAATCTAATACCCATGTGCATCTGTTGACAGCTTAAAGATATTCTTGGCATACCTTTGAAGTTAGGTTTGATGGTCCCTCCATTTTTTTTAAACTGAGAAATTTTAAGCTGCTTGGCAGATATATCCAGTTTCATATTTGTGTTACCATGCTTTCACATTGATTTTTCCCCACAAAATTGAGTCTGACTCAGCTAAGGGATCAGGTCTGAGGAAACACCCGTTTATACCAGTTAATTCATTACTGCTCTGAGAAGCTGAGTATTTTTAGCACGGATCAATGACTGATATCGTAACTCAAATATGGTACCTGACAGCATGGCCCTGCGACAGTTGGGTCAAGCCTCACTAATATGATTCCATTTCCTGTCTATCTGTAGGATGTGGATTACTTTCCTAGCCAAAGTTTAACTGTTTTTGTTTTTTTAAAAAAAACAGAAGAAAAATGTTTTAAATCTTCCAGGAATCTGCATCAGAATGCAGCTTATGTTCATTAAGAAATGACTGCTGATTTGTAGTGAAGCTACTGATGTAAATGGGACAGAATTATTGGATTAGGTTTTTGGTTTACAGTGAATCTCCCAACGCTGATTAGTACAATCAAGTTAAAAGCAGAGGAATATCCCGTGTATTATTGCCTCAATTTTCAATTCTCATCTTTGCTTTCAAATCCCTCCATGCCTCAACTCTACCTTTCTCTGTAATCTCCTCCAGCGCCACAACTCTCCAAGATATCTGAGCTCATCTAATTTTGGTCTCTTGGGCATCCCTAATTTGAATCACTTCGCCATCAGCTGCCAAGGCTCTAAGTTCTGGAAATTCCTCCTGACACCTCTCTGCCTCGCTACCTTGCTTTCCTCCTTTAAGGCATTCCTCAAAACCTAACTCTTTGACCAAGCTTTTGGTCATTTGCCTTAGTATCTCCTTATGTGGCTCAGTGTCTTATTTTGTTTCATAACGCTCCTGTGAAGTATTTTGGGACTCCATACATAGGATTACATAGGATATATGGCACAGAAATAGACTATTCGGCCCACCCAGAG
The DNA here is from genome assembly GCF_036365525.1 of Heterodontus francisci. Classification (NCBI taxonomy): domain Eukaryota; kingdom Metazoa; phylum Chordata; class Chondrichthyes; order Heterodontiformes; family Heterodontidae; genus Heterodontus; species Heterodontus francisci. The sequence continues at coordinate 93,259,548 of NC_090382.1, read as the reverse complement.
AAAAGCGACTTAGCCTGTTCATCCTTTCCTGATATGTATACCCATACATTTCTGGTATCATCCTTGTAAATCTCTGCACCTTCTCCAGAGCCTCTCTATCCTTTTTATACGATGACGACCAGAACTGCATGCAGTACTCTAAGTGTGGTCTGACCGAGGTTCAATACATGTTTAGCATAACTTCCCTACTTTTCAACTCTATCCCTCTAGAAATAAAAGCTAGTGCTTGGTTTGCTTTTTTTAATGGTCTTGCTGACCTGTCGTGCAACATTTGGTGATTGGTGTATTTGTACTTCAAGATCCATTTGTTCCTCTACCCCACCTAGATTTGCACCTTCCAAGTAATAAGGGATCGCCCTATTATTCCCACCAAAATGAATTACCTCACATTTACCTGTGTTGAACTTCATTTTCCAGTTAATTGCCCATTCTGCAAGTTTATTAATGTCCTCCTGTAATTTGTTGCAGTGCTCCTCAGTTTATTTTTATAATGTTAAAGGGACATTTTAGATGCTATATAAAGATGAGCTGTTGTTGTTGTTTTACTTCCAAAATTCAATCAAAATGTATTTTAAGGGTTGCTCTTCAGAGCCCTACATGGTCACTGTTTACTGAACGTAACAGTACAGCATGAATACTCCACTAATATCATATACAGTGATTCCTTTGGAATGACCCTACTTCTTTATGTGGTGATAGTTTGTTCAGTTTATTTATTGGTCCATCCAAGTGATCTTTTAGAGTTTTTTTTCTGTCACCCTCAAGTTTTTACAAATACTAACCATTCTGTCACCAACAACACTAGAATTAGTGGTATCACTTCTTTAAAGAGAAAATAATTTGTCTGCTCCAGGAACAGCAAGACATGGCATGCACTAAAAATCAAGCCAGGAAAACATTTAAATGAAATGAGGTGCTGGACCTGCTTCGATTCAAATGTGAGAGGCGCCTATATTCTTTTGTCCAAGTTCCTCCCCTCTACACTACAAGGATAACTTATCTTCAGGTGTATATCCACAGATAGGGGCAGCCGTCCAATGTCTGAACTAAGGCCCATACGTGGGAACCCAGACAACTTGTTAGCTGTCCAACAGACTGTACGAGCATGGTTGGGAGAGGAGCATAACAGGTGACTTCCAAGTAGCATCGCCGGTAGTGATCAGGACTGGGAATCCTGACTGATATTCCTCCCTCCCTAGCCCAAAGATAATGCAGCCAATTCTTGCACTTCTAGTGTTCTCCTGAATGGATCAGTTAACTCATCTGAGACACGGGTCAAACCCAAGATCTGCCTGATCTGTAAGCTCAGTATCACAACATTACTGAGAAGCTTTATAAATATTATTTTAACTTTACTTCATTTAAGTTTTCCACAATATAAGTTTGTATAGAAAGTGGTTGAAACAATGGTGTCATTCGATACCCCTCACTGTTACAAAATTCAGCAACAGGTGGATTTCTCACAATTGAGTTCACTGAATCAACGCACACGCCCTCCAAGGTCCGCACGAGAATTTTAAAAAATCTTGTCAGAAAATTAAAGCTGTGATTGTGCGTGCATGGGCTTACAATTTGCGAGCTGCTGACACATGAACAGGATCAGAAAGTAACTGGCAGGTCAGTCAGCATCTATAAAAATAAATACTAGGTTATGACACTCAATAGAACACAATAGAAGTTTACAGCACAGCAGGAGACTATTCAGCTCATTCTGCCTCAATCGGCTTTTTGCCAGAACAATTGAAAACTAATACCACTGCCCTGAGCCCTCCACATTGTACTTTTCTCTGCTTGAATTTTCCCTTAAAATTATCAATGGTCTCTGCCTCAACCGCTCCGGAGAGCAAAGCTATCCACACTCCAACAACTGTCTGTGTAAAGAAATTTCTCTTTACTCATTTTCTTAATGCCACTTTTAAACTGATGAGATCTTGTCACTGACTCCTGAACCAAAGGTAATAGTCTTTTCCTATTCACTCTGCCAAAGCATTTCATTATTTCAAAACTCTCGAGAAAATTTGTTCTTAGCCTTCTCTGTTCCAGTGGAAGTAGTCCCAGTATCTCAAGTCTTTCCTCCCTGACACCATTCTGCTCAACCAATGCTAAATGTTCTCTGTGGCTTTAATGTCTTTGCTATAGCAAGATGCAGTCAGAACTCTAGCTGTAGCCGAACTGGTGTTTCACATATATTCATTGCTTCTTTACTTATCTATTCTATGCACTATTAGAAAACCCAAAACTCGATTGGCCTTTGATTATGGCTTTATCTACCTGCACTCATGCTTGCAAAGACTGATGTGTCTAAATCCCAAGGTCTTTGTATTCAGCCTTTGGGCATGTACCATTCATCAGAAGTGATAAAGAATACACATCCTCGTAACTCATCTTTTCTTTTTACATTTGCTGACTAATCGGCTGTGGGGGTGATGGAACCAGTACAGGCTGGACGGGTTGCACCTGAACAGAACCTGAGTTCCTTGCGGGACGTTTTGCTAGTGCTATTGGGGAGTGTTTAAACTAGTTTGGTAGGGGGATGGGTACCTGATGGTGGACTCAGTTGGGACAAAATGAGAAATGAAAATGGAAGCTCGAAAATTAATGGATGAGTCTGGAAGGCAGAGGAAACAAAGGTGAGAACATTTTTTAAAAAGAGTTTGGCAGTGCTCAACAGTATCTACTTCAATGCAAGTTGTATAGCAAATAAAGCAGATGAACTGAGATAGACACGTGGCAGTATGATATCATAGCTATTCCAGACACTTGGCTTAAGGAGGAACAGGAATGGCAGCTCAATGTTCCTGGTTACAAGGTTTTCAGATGCGATAGGGAGGGGGATAAGAAAGAAGGGAGATTGGCAACTTTGAACAAGGAAACAATTACAGCTGTGAGGAGGGATGACACATTGGAAGGTTCATCAAAAGAGGCTGTATGGATCGAGCTAAGGAACATAAAATGGGCAATCACACTTCTGGGAGTGTACTATAGACCCCCAAACAATCAGAGGGAGATAGAAGAGCAGATAATGTAATGGCCAAGTAATATTAAAAAGACAAGCCTTAAGGCTTTGTGCCTTAACGCGTGGAGCATTCGCAATAAAGTAGATGAATTAATCGCGCAAATAGATATAAATGGGTATGATATAGTCAGGATTACGGAGACATGGCTGCAGGGTGACCAGGGATGGGAAATGAACATCCAGGGGTATTCAGTATTTAGAAAGGACAGACAAAAAGTAAAAGGCGATAGAGTTGCATTGCTGGTTAAAGAGGAAATTAACGCAATAGTGAGGAAGGATATTAGCTCTGATGATGTGAAGTCTGTATGGGTAATGCTGAGAAACACTAAGGGGCAAAAAACTTTAGTGGGGGTTGTATAAAGACCCCCAAACTGTAGTGGTGATGTTGGGAATGGCATTAAACAGGAAATTAGAGACGCATGCGATAAAGGAACAACTGAACAACTGTAATTATGGGTGACTTTAATCTGTATATAGATTGGGCAAATCAAATTGGTCACAATACCATAGGGGAGGAATTCATGGAGTACGGGATGGTTTTCTGGACCAATACGTTGAGGAACCAACTACAGAACAGGCCATCCTAGACTGGGTATTGTGTAATGAGAGAGGAATAATTGACAATCTGGTTGTGCGAGACCCCTTCGGGATGATCGACCATAATATGATAGAATTCTTCATCAAGATGGAGAGTAACGTAGTTGATTCTGATTCTAGGGTCCTGAATCTTAATAAAGGAAACTACGAAGGTATGAGGCACGAGTTGGTTATGATGGATTGGTAAATGTTACTTAAAGGGATGATGGTGGATAGGCAATGACAAACATTCAAAGAGCGCCTGAATGAACTGCAACAATTGTTTATTCCTGTCTGGCGCAAAAGTAAAACGGGAAAAGTAGCCAAACCATGGCTTACAAGGGAAATTAGAGATAGCATTAGATCCAAGGAAAAGACATACAAATTTACCAGAAAAAAAACAGACCTGAGGATTGGGAGCAGTTTAGAATTCAGCAAAGGAGGACAAAGGGATTGATTAAGAAGGGGAAAATAGAGTACGAGAGTAAGCTTGCGGGGAACATAAAAACTGACTGTAAAAGTTTCTATAGGTATGTGAAGAGAAAAAGATTAGTGAAGACAAATGTCGGTCCCTTACAGACAGAAACAGGGGAATTTATTATGGGGAACAAAGAAATTGCTGACCAACTAAATACGAAATGTTGGGGAGCACAGGGTTTAGTGAGAGGGAGGAACTGAAGTAAATCAGTATTAGTAGAGAAATGGTGTTGGGGAAATTGATGAGATTGAAGGCTGATAAATCCCCAGGGCCTAATAAGCTGCATCCCAGAGTACTTAAGGAAGTGCCCCTAGAAATAGTGGATGAATTGGTGGTCATCTTCCAAGATTCAATAGACTCTGGAACAGTGCCTACAGATTGGAGGGAAGCTAATGTATCCCCACTATTTAAAAAGGGAGCTGGAGAGAAAACAGGGAAGTACAGAACAGTCAGCCCGACGTTGGTAGTGGGGAAACTTCTAGAGAGCATTATCAAAGATTTTATAGCAGAGCACTTGGAGAACAGTGGTAGAATCGGACAGAGTCAGCATGGATTTATGAAAGGGAAATCATGCTTGACAAATCTACTAGAATTCTTCAAGGATATAACTAGTAGAGTTGATGAGGGGGAGCCAGTGGATGTGGTTTATTTGGACTTTCAGAAGGCTTTCGACAAAGTCCCACATAAGAGATTAGCATGTAAAATTAAAGTGCATGGGATTGGGGGTAGCGTATTGCGATGGATAGAAAATTGGTTGGCTGACAGGAAACAAAGAGTAGGAATAAACGGGTCTTTTTCCGAATGGCAGGCAGTGACTATACACGGCCTTGGTGAGGCCACACCTGGAATATTGTGTACAGTTTTGGTCTCTTTATCTGAGGAAAGATGTTCTTGCTATAGAAGGAGTGCAGCGAAGGTTTACCAGACTGATTCCTGGGTTGGCGGGACCGATGTATGAGGAGAGATTGAGTTGGTAAGGAGGGATCGGTGCTAGGACCCCAGCTATTCAGAATATATATTAATGATTTAGATGAGGGAACTAAATATAATATCTCCAAATTTGCAGATGACACAAAACTGGATGGGAGGGTGAATTGGAGGAGGATGCAGAGAGGCTTCAGGGTGATTTGGATAAGTTGAGTGAGTGGGCAAATGCATGTCAGTTGCAATATAATGTGGATAAATGTGAGGTTATCCACTTTGGTAGCAAAAACAGGAAGGCAGATTATTATCTGAACAGTTATAAACTGAGAGAGGGGAATATGCAATGAGACATGAGTGTTCTCGTACACTAGTCGCTGAAGGTAAGCATGCAAGTGCAACAGGCGGTAAAAAAGGCAAATGGTATGTTGGCCTTCATAGCGAGAGGATTCGAGTACAGGAGCAGGGATGTCTTGCTGCAATTATACAGGGCTTTGGTGAGGCCACACCTGGAATATTGTGTGCAGTTTTGGTCTCCTTATCTGAGGAAGGATGTTCTTGCTATAGAGGGAGTGCAGCGAAGGTTTACCAGACTGATTCCTGGGATGGCGGGACTGACGTATGAAGAGAGATTGAGTCAGTTAGGATTATATTCGCTGGAGTTTTCAGAAGAGTGAGGGGGGATCTCATAGAAACCTATAAAATTCTAACAGCACTTGACAGGGTAGATGCAGAAAGGATGTTCCCGATGGTGGGGGAGTCCAGAACCAGGGGTCATAGTCTAAGGATACGGGATAAACCTTTCAGGACTGAGATGAGGAGAAATTTCTTCACCCAGAGTGTGGTGAACCTGTGGAATTCGCTACCACAAAAAGCAGTTTTGGCCAAAACATTGTATGTTTTCAAGAAGGAGTTAGATAAAGCTCTTGGGGCAAAAGGGATCAAATGATATGAGGAGAAAGCAGGAACAGGTTACTGAGTTGGATGATCAGCCATGATCATAATGAATGGCGGAGTAGGCTCGAAGGGCCGAATGGCCTAATCCTGCTCCTATTTTCTATGTTTCTAGGTTTCTATATGTAGGACCTGGACCTAATCCCAGGGAATGAAGCTGGACAAGTGGTAAAAGTGTCAGTGGTGGAGCATTTCAGGGATAGTGACCATAACTTCGTAAGAGGTAGTTATGGAAAAGGACAAAGATGGACCGGAAATAAAGTTACTGAATTGGGGGAAGGCCGATTTCAATATGATAAAACAGGATCTGGCCAAAGTGGACTGGGAACAGCTACTTGTAGGAAAGTCTGCATCAGACCAGTGGGAGTCATTCAAAAAGGAAATAGTCAGAGTTCAGGGCCAACATGTTCCTATAAAGGTGAAGGGTAGGACCAACAAGTCCAGGGAACCCTGGATGTCATGGTATATAGAGGATTGGGTAAGGGAAAAAAAGGAGGCTTATGGCAGATTCAGGGGGCTGAAAACAGCAGAGGCCCTAGAGGAGTATAGAAAATGTAGGGGGGTCCTTAAAAAAGTAATTAGGAGAGCAAAGTGGGGGCATAAAAAAACACTGGCGGGTAAGGTAAAGGAAAATCTCAAGGCCTTTTATAAGTATATTAAGGGCAAGAGGTCAACCAGGGAAAGAGTAGGACCCACTAGGGACAAAAGTGGCAATCTGTGTTTGGAGCCGGAGGACGTAGGTGAGGTTTTAAATGATTACTTTTCATCTGTGTTCACTATGGAGAAGGACGAATTAGAGATCAGGGAGGGAGATTGTGATATACTCGAACAAATTAGCATTGAAAGGGAGGTGGTATTAACAGTTTTAGCGGGCTTAAATGTGGATAAATCCCCAGGCCCAGATGAGATGTATCCCAGGTTGTTAAGTAAGGCAAGGGAGGAGATAGCAGGGGATCTGACACAAATTTTCAAATCCTCTCTGGTCACAGGTGAGGTACCAGAGGATTGGAGGACAGTGGATGTGGTACCATTATTCAAGAAGGGTAGCAAGGATAAACCAGGTAATTAGAGGCCAGTGAGCCTAACATCAGTGGTAGCAAAACTATTGGAAAAAGTTCTGAGGGACAAGATTAATCTCCACTTGAAGAGGTAGGGATTAATCAAGGATAGTCAGCATGGCTTTGTCAGGGGACGATCATGTCTAACTAACTTGATTGAATTTTTCGAGGAGGTGACTAGATGTGTAGATGAGGGTCAAGCAGTTGATGTATTCTACATGGACTTCAGTAAGGCTTTTGCTTAGGTCTCGCATGGGAGGTTGGTTAAGAAGGTAAGAGCCCATGGGACCCTGGGCAATGGTTGGTATCTGGAACACATTGCCTGAAGGGATGGTAGAGGCAGGAACCCTCACAACATTTAAGAAGTATTTAGATGAGCATTTGAAATGCCATAGTGTACAAGGAAATGATGGGCCGAAATGCCTGTTTCGTGCTGTATAACTGTATGCCTCTAAATCTCTGAGAAGTGCAAAAACAATAGGGCAGTTAATAGTAAGGGATTTTAACTACCCCAATATTAACTGGGATGGTTTTAATGTGAAAGGAATTGAGGGAGCAGAATTCTTGAGGTGCATTCAGGGCAACCTTTTTGGCCAGTATGTAACAAGTCCAACAAGAGAGGGTGCAGTTTTAGACTTAGTTTTAGGAAACGACGATGGGCAGGTGGAAGGTTTGGCAGTGGGAGAGCATTTTGGTGGTAGTGATCATAATTCAGTCAGTTTTAATATAATTATGGAAAAGGACAAGGATAGAACAGGAGTTAGAGTTCTCAATTGGGGCAAGGCCAATTTTACTAAGCTGAAGTGTGATTTAGCAGAAGTGGACTGGAAGCAGCTACTTGAAGGTAAATCAGTGTCAGAGCAGTGGGAGGCATTCAAAGGGCAGATTCAAGGGATTCAGAGTAAACATGTTCCCACAAAGAAAAAGGGTGGGACGGCCAAATCTACAGCCTCATGGATGTCAAGGAGCTTACAGGGTAAGATAAGGCAGAAAAGGAAAGCTTATGTCCGACACAGAGAACTCAATACTACAGAAAGCTGAAAGGAGTATTGAAAGTGGAGGGGTGAAATCAAAAAGGAAATTAGGAACGCAAAGAGAGGGCATAAAAGAATATTGGCAAGCAAAATCAAGGTGAACCCAAGATGTTTCATCAATACATTAAGAGTAAGAGGATAACTAAGGAGAGAGTAGGGTCCATAAAAGACCAAAAAGGGAGATGTTGGTATTGTTCTTAATGATTACTTTGCAGATATTGTAGTTAAGGAAGAGGGGTGTGAAGTATTAAATGTGATAAACATAGGGAGAGAGGAAGTATTAATGGGATTAGCATCCTTGAAAGTTGATAAGTCACCAAGGCCAGATGAAATGTACCCCAGGCTGTTAAAAGAAGCAAGAGAGGAAATAACGGAAGGTCTGACCATCATTTTCCAGTCGTCACTGGACACAGGCATGGTGCCAGAGGATTGGAGAACTGCTAACATTGTACCTCTGTTTAAAAAGGGAGCGAGGGGTGGACTGAATAATTACAGACCAGCCTGTCTAACCTCAGTAGTGAGCAAATTATTGGAATCAATTCTGAGAGACAGGATAAACTGTCACTTAGAAGAGCACAGATTAATCAAGGCTATTCAGCATGGATTTGTTAAGGGCCGATCTTGCCTGACCAACTTGATCAAATCTTTTGAAGAAGTAACAAGGAAGATTGATGAGGGTAGTGCAGTTGCTGTGGTCGACATGGATTTTAGTAAGGTTTTTGTCAAGGTACCACATGGCAGACTGTTTAAAAAGATAAAATCCCATGGGATCCAGGCAAATGCAGTAAAGTGGATACAAAATTTGCTCAGTGGCAGGAAACAAAGCGTAATTGATGGCAGGTGTTTTTGCAACTAGAGGGCTGTTTCCAGTGGCATTCCACAGGGCTCAGTACTGGATCCCCTAATTTTTGTGGTATATATTAACAATTTGGACGTAAATGTAGGGGGCATGATCAAGAAGTTTGCAGATGACACAAAGATTAGCTGTGTGTTCGACAGCGAGGAGGATAGCTGTAGACTGCAGGGAGTTATCAATGGCCTGGTCAGGTGCGCAGAAAAGTGGCAAATGGAATTCAACCCGGAGAAGTGTGAGATCATGCATTTGGGGACGTCAAACAAGGTAAAGGAATACATGATTAATGGGAGAATACTGAGAGGTGTAGAGGAAGTGATGGACCTTGGAGTGAATGCCCACAGATCCCTGAAGGTAACAGGACAGGAAATGAACGATAAACACTTTTTCTGTTATTACTGAACGATACAATGGAGCGATATTGAGGTTGTAACCTTCAGTTTTTGAGCTTGTGTCGTCTGTTAGGCCTGAGATAGTGGACGGATTCTCTGCCTATTGCGAATACAGCCCAGTTCTGTGGGCTGGTTAATTTGATATATGATGTTGAGAGCTTATTGGGTTGAGCTGAACTCCCTTGCAGTAATACATGTTATATAATGCAACACATTTGAAAGGATCCATTAGGTACACCTTGCCGCTCCTGTCATATTGCTTCCGTTAGTTTTGTCCATATCCATACTCCCACAAGATTGCAACATGCAAACTTAATATCCTGCAGGATTATGTTACTTTGTACATAACTGGTTGAATCTATGGGAATGAAAGACAGGATTTTTAGAGCAACATTTGACATTTTTAACAGCATACTTTTGAGATTGTGCTAGTGGCTCCCGTTTTAAAACCAGTGTTGAAAACCTTGCCCTTTACCATGTTGTGATTCATTAAATGTCATGGCTTCTCTGGGACCTAAATGTTGGGAGCTATCGGGCACCCCTCAATTCTTCTGTCCTAAGAATTTGTGCTTTACACTTTAGCTGCAAGTAGTTCTGATTTCATAAATCACAAGTGGACAAACGACATCTGTAAATTAGTATTTAATTGTGAATCATTTTGTGTTTATTGAGGTAAGGGATGTCAATGCCTTTGGAACTGAATATTTTGTTTCAATTTTGTCTCTTGAAGCTGGTGTGGCCACCTTTTTGGTTTCTGGATGGACCAGGTAGCAAAAGTCTGATTTTTCAGGTTTTTGCCCAATTCTTGCAGATCACAGTATTAAACACAAACATACAGATTAAAATCAAAGTGTCCCTGCAGCTGCAAAGAACCATGAGGGTCTCAAAGTGAAGTTCAGCATCACTGCCAGGTACACAGGCAACTGGTTCTGGGAGTTAGCAGGGCTGCATATAAATATCAAGCATCTAAACGAACAGCGGGAAAACAGGCAGGAGCCAGGAAATCTTGCAGCTGTGAAACAGAGACACTGCATTTAAATTAAGTGTGCTGTTAAGTGAATGTCAAGATACCACAGCAACTGAAATAATAACCTCAATACAATTATTGAAAAGTCTTTTCCTGGGCCATGCCTTCCAGTCTCCCATCCCCGCTGTCCAGTTTAAGAACAGCTAAAAGGTGGTTCTGCCTCACCACCCCCCACACTCCCCTTGGTGCAATGTGGCATGGATTATAGAAAAGATTTTTTAAAATCCTCTTTCAATCCATTAAGAAATATTTACGATCCAGCATCTCAGCTCAGTCTTAGAAGCAGGCGCTGTTTATCATGATGTTGCTAACCTTTGCTCTTTACCTCTGTGACTGGCAGTTGCAACCCAAGAACAAAGAGCAAAGACCAGAGGTGTCGTGAGTGTGCAGACAATGTGGTCATCAAATTGACCTGTACTGTTTAAAAAAAAAAGTGATTTTTGCAGTGATAAATTTATGATTTTTGCAGTGATTTACATAAATTTGAATATTTTTTTTTGTTTTGGCAATAATCATGAGGTTTTTCAATAAGTGCTTAAATAACAACAAAGGACAGAACCAGCAGCCACAAAGGAAAATTGTTTCTTATTGCTAAGGCACTGTATCTTGATCAGCCAATAGTTCTGCCTCTTCAGCAATTTACACCAGCATTTCAGAGTAATAACTCTTCTGTTTGATTGCCATTGGGCTCCAATAAGTACAGTGGTAGGGAACTGGGGAGCAAAATCAATACTTGACTCGGAGAAGGTTTTATTTCTACTAATTCTCATTTGGATAAAATTTTGTGCAGTCAGATAAAATGTGCTGTGCAAACTTCAGTTGTTTATGATATACATTTCACAGTTCTAGGAATGCAGATCTTTAAATTTAATTGAAAGCTGAATTGCAACAGCTAGTCTTCATTTGCAATTGGAGCTAATTTTTGTGGACTCTTTTTCCATTCATAAAATTGGCAGAAATGTAAGTCCCAACAAAGTTAAGTGCTTTTCTGTAAGTTTGAATAATAATGTGCACTGTGTTCCACTTGGAAAACCTTTCCTCTGTCATTATGCTCTTTGAACATTCATAGTCAGATAAGAAAGTTTTTGAGAGATTGTTTCTTGTCTACTGTACTTATTTTATAGTTCACACAGAAAGATAATAGTTTTGTGCATCTCCCCTACTTGCCTCTGATCCACATCTTCCACTCTTCATTGAACGAGTCTCAAGTGACCAACAGCCAAGTCTTCCCCTGGGCTGATGCATGAACAGCCAGTTACAGCTGAGTGATGTCTTTGTAGGGTTTGGCAACTCTGCCTCCAATAGTTCGAAAAAAAATCTAATCATCCCCCTCCTCCAACACGGACCTGTACTCTCTTTCCCTGTGGCAAAGCTTGTTGCTGCTGAGCTGGACTTAAATCTACGTCCTCATGGACACGCCACCCCCACATCATCTTGCCCTACCACCAACAGTGTGCCTTTTAACCACTTTGTGTGCTGCACTGGAATGTCATTATTTTTATTTTATTTTCTTTATAAGTATGTCTCCAGGGTGACTGCGAGTAAATATGTTGTCGTGCCATAAGAGATCAATCATTAGCACAGCCTGACTCGGCGCTGAAGTATGTCACATCCATACCATCTGGAGATCAAGGCTGTCGCTGTAATGAAACTCGGATCTCCACAGGGTAAAAAAGAAAACCTCCAAAAATTTGTCACTCTTTTTTCCCCTGTGGAGATCATTACCGAACTTGCATGTGCAGCCTGTGACTGCAGAAGAGCTCAATAGGCTGGTGTCACTCAGATTACATTTTTTTTGGCAGGTTACCAGTTTTGATCAGTCCATACATTTCCACATTTCCCAGAATGTTTGGTAGTTTCAATCAAATTAAAGATCCTTACCATCAGCACATCTTTCTAATATCTGGTACTGCAATCGTGCTGCTCAAGGTGAAGACTGTTAGAATTAGAATTAGAATTAGAACATTACAGCGCAGTACAGGCCCTTCGGCCCTCGATGTTGCAGTTGGGCAATGGACTATATTTGTTTCTATGTTTCATGTCCAATGTCAACATCAAGTGCCCCAGGTTGGGTTATAGCAGAGAATTTATTCAGAGCAAAAAGAGTGTTCCATGATGTGTATCAAGCCTAACCTCAGTAAAATACCCAACACACCTGCACATGCATCAGAATGACATTTTAATTTGCTACTCCAGCCATTTTAATGGCCTTGCTGAGCAAAATTGCCAATACAGTGCCAATTACTGCCAAACTATGAGCTGTGGATTCCTGCCCACAAGGAATTGTATAAGATTTTTCCCAATCTCATTAGTCTTAAGACCTTACTGCTGATAATGAGAAGAAATTTTCATGCCATCAGTCTGGCCTTGCTCCCAATTCATATTACAGAGGTGAAAGAGCACTGTTTAACTGACACTTCCACCTAATTCTGTGCCATCAAAGTACCATATGAAAATTAAGCTTTCCATATGCATTGTGCTTAACTTCATTAAACAGTGAAACTAGCTATGAGGAGTTGCTTGTGAGGGAGGTGAATTAATATCAGCAGAGACCTCATTAACCCAGGTGCTTCAGGGATCATGTCATTTCAGCTGAGTGTTTATGAACTTAGCCCCCTCACATTGTCAGGTTCAGTCAGCCTTCAAATCAGTTCCTGCAATGGTGTTCACTATTTAAATAATAACATTGACAGGAAACAAAGATGCACTTCACTCGACAATGATAAGACTTAAATAATTGGAATAAGTAAACTGAATAGAGTTTGGTTTTAAAATTTGTATTCAAGCAAGTATTATGTCAAAATTAATTTGTATTCCTTTCACAAGCTGTTCTGAAACATAGACATTTAAAGTAACAGATGGGTGACAGTCAGTTAGGAGACTGTAACAAATGGCAAGAGGGGTTTGTGAAATTTTCGAAACTCAGGGGTTGTGTTGTATCCCATGACTCACTCCAAGCGTTATTTTGTACAGCAAAAGCAAAATAGTATGGATGCTGGAAATCTGAAAGAAAAAGATAAAATGCTGGAAATACTCAGCAGGTCTGGCAGCATCTGTGGAGAGAGAAACGGAATTAACATTGCAGATCTGTGACTTTTCATCAGATCTGGAAGAATTTAGAAATGTAACAGTTTTTAAGCTATTTTGTACAGTATCTGATAGTCATGTTATTCACAAGTGGATTTGGCATTAAACAGTCTACTGGTCAATCGACAGTAACAGGTTCTTAAGTCATGTGCAAGGACAGAATGCGTAAAGAAGCAGTAATGTCAAAATACCTTAAGTATACAAAACCATGTGGCAAAATGGGGCCAGTATTTATAGGTGGTAATCCAGAAAAAAATATGCCGTCAAAGGTTACAGTCGGGAACCACAGCACCCAGCATTCACCCTCATTCTGCAGATTCTCACTGAATTATTCTGACATCTGTCACTGTGGGGCAAAGCATGAGGTGATAAGTAATGAGTGCTTCTTCACCAAAGGGCACATCCCTGACATCTTTGCTATTGATGCATTTTAACACTCACCAGCATTTAAAAAAAATAAAAACAGCTTAAGAGGCTGATAGAAGGTTGCATTTAAGGAACTGGTGAACATTTCAAAATATGAATGATGCTGCAGATTTTATTTTTTCTGTATATATACATATATATTTATGGGTATGTGAGTATGTATATATATAATTTATATATACATGCTATATTTTAAATAATACATATAATGTGTGTATGTATATATATATTTTATATATATATAAAACATATGTACACACACACTTGAATTGTAGTGGAGGCATTTTCAGTTGTTATTGAAAGTGCTTTTGAATTATTTATTCAACCAGTTCTAAACTGATTCTGAAGGCAACAAGCTGATGAGGTGATGGGACTATGACTCATCCTGTACATTTTTTATATGTGGATGAAAGCTACATTTCTTTTTCTTTTTAAATTTGTTTTTTTTTCCTGGAGGAGTTTGGAGTCTAAGTGGCATTCCTATCTAGATATTTTATCAGTGTTTGGTATCAAGATGATAATGGGTCAAAGGTATTTATAAAAACAGAGACATAATTATGATTCAGCGCCAGATCTATATAAAAATAATCTCTCTTGATAAGATAATTGTTATGTTCTCCCTTCCCTTTTCTAGATTATGCCCACGCTGAACATAATTCCCAGAGATGTACTGGCCTCTCTCAGCACTGTGGTGCGATGGGGCACTAGAATGTTGTGTAAGAGCAGCTCATGTGGTGACACTCCTGCCGATTTCTCCTCCCACTCTGTCCTGCCCTGTCTATGGATCAGGAGCTCTCAGGTGGACAGATGCAAGCATGAAATAACATCTTGCTCACTTCATACAACACTAGACCAGTGTACAGAACTTGAAGGGATAATGGCCTTATCTTAACAAGACACTGTGTCACGTTAAACACAAAGGAAGATGCACTGATGTGGGTTAGAAACATGAAAGCCATGCCAGATAATGGAACCTGTCCTGCTGCAGCTATCACATCTGCTGCAAGGAGGAAGTACCGGCAAAAAAGTGGCTTTGCAGAGGGTGGAAATGGTTGTTCTCACCCTTAAACCTAGTTCAAAATGCCTTAATATGGCAAACACCTATGAACTGAAGCAAATGATGGGGAGGAAAGAACACAGCTGTTCCTTCAAGCATGCCCCACTCTCATTGTAACAGGAACATCATAACCAAATGCTTCTCACCCCATACCCCTCTTCTGCAGCTAAGTAATGTGGTGGGAGAGGCAAAAAAAATCATAGAAACACCCAGGGCCAAGAAGGAAAAGGTTATTTTGAAAAGTTCCTCTCCGACCTCTTCAGACAATCGAAACCAATCTCAGAGATCACATGGATCTCCTTCTCTTTGTCTTATATTATGAATAGTGTATGTTTGTATATATAGATGCTGTTGATATGTTTAGCATGTTGCTATTTGTATATACCAGTAGTGTGTGTGGATTGGTTCATGTATTGTGAGTAGTGCTTGTGTACTGTGTGTTTTCTCCCTTTTGCCATTTTTGCTTTGTCTTTTAGATTTACTTCAACCACAAGTTCAAATATTTTTAATCATATAAGAAATAAAAGCAGATTAGCACTTCTTGTGCTTTTGAGTTGCCTCTGTTTTTAGAAAACAAGAAGCAGCACACTCCAAAAGATTCCATTTCCACAACCATCACATGCAACCAGGAAAGACTGCACTGTGACAGACATAAAACCTGCTGCAGCAAAACCAACTGTGTCGTGCCTTTGGTGGAAAATGTCTCACAGTCAACATACCAGGATGACAGAAGTCCTTTAAATAGAGAATTATGGAAATTGATGTTTAACTGTTTAATATTTATGAGATATATAACCTTGTTCGGACCAAGACTTTCTGATGTCAGTCAATTTGTTAATTAAGTACTTTCATGTAGATTAAAATGGTTCAAAACTAATATAAAAATGAGTGACAGAATTGGAAAGAGCCCATGCTACTGAAATCAGCAAATTTGATATCATTCAGAAGTTAGTTGATTTGTTTAAACAGACCTATTTTCCAAGATGGAGCACTATATGCATTTGGAGTATTCTCAGGGCTATTGCTCCTGGAAGGAAATGCTTATTTTTTGGTTAGATAACTTAACTCTTAAGACACCTTCTTCATTGTTCCTAGATTGTGTGCCAATTACAGTGCTTAATGTTTGAATTGGCTAGCAGGAGGTGGCAGTCAGAGTAACCGAGGAGGCGAGGGATAAAGCCAATGCCCCCTGATGGGTGGCCCCCTCATCATCCTCTTTGACTTCCTCAGCCCTTTCATGGCGCCGTTGCATGCTGGAAGATGCGATCGGCTGGAACTCTGCTGGCATCCATTCTAAGCATCTCATGCATCATCAGCGACACTGAGCGGTCCATGCTACTAAGAGTATCACTCTTTCTGTGCATATCAGCATGCTGCTCCTGCACTCCCTAGAATCATGCTGCATATGGCTTTCCAAGAAGTTGGCCACTCTCTCAATGGAGGAGCTCATGCACTCAAAACCCTGAGTTATAACAGTGCACGTGCGCTGCACAGACTCCTCCATTGTCTGCCCATTGCTCCGCAATGCCTCAGGGACCTCTGACATTCGGGGACTCATCTGACTCTGATGCTCCAGAAAAACCCTCCTTGTTTGTGACACACGAAGCCCAGCATCTTTGCCCAGCAGAGCATGGCTGTGTCTGTCCTTTGTCCTCTGAGGGGGACTGCCCACAACTACTAGGCCTCACTCTCCTCTTCCTGCTCACTCGTGATGTGCTGCTCACCCTGTGCCCCCAGTTTTAATCTTGGTTGAGACCCAACTGAGGTGAGTGTGCCTGCGCTGGTGCAAGGTGTGGTGGAATGATGTGATGGTGCAGGCTCTGGAAAATCTCTCCCCACCGAGGAGACCGGCAATGACTGGGCTGGAACATTCTGCTCCAGCTCCGCTACTGGCCCTGTGGGAAACACAAGAAAGTGGTGATGAGAACTCGGGCTACTCAGCAGGTGCCCCATAGATGACAGCAGTTGTATAGCCACAGCGCGCATGGAGCAGAAGTTTCCTCCATGCCCTTCACCTAAAGATGGAGCTCTTAAATACTCTGCTCTTCACGGCTTCCCATCTCGCCATCGCTCACGGCCTGACACATTAGGACTGTTGGGATTTCCAGCACCGCCTCCTCTATCGGGTTCAGAATATGGAGGTTTGGCACACCCCCATCCGTCTGAAACATTTCCCGGGTGTTGTGTGCTCTCTTTTGCTGCAGGATGAGGAGATAATGATTGATGAGTAGGCTTCCCTCCTTCACCAATTCCAGCATGACAGTGGCATGATCTGTCATGTCGTGTCGTGCTTCTCAGTGATGCCCCCTGCTCAATTGAGTCCCAATGGGGAGGCGGTGGCATAATGGTATTGTCACTGGACTAGTAACCCAGAGACCCAGGGTATTGCTCTGGGGACATGGGTTCAAATCCCACCACAGCAGAAGGTGGAATTTGAATTCAATTAATAAATCTGGAATTGAAAAGCTAGTCTAATGATGGCCATGAAACCATTGTCGATTGTTGTAAAAACCCATCTGGTTCACTAATATCCTTTAGGGAAGGAAATCTGCTGTCCTGACTTGGTCTGGCCTACATGTGACTCCAGACCCACAGCAATGTGGTTGACTCTTAAATGCCCTCTGAAATGGCCTAGCAAGCCACTCAGTTGTATCGAACCCCTACAAGTCAATAAAAAAAATGAAACCGGACGGACCACCTGGCATCGATCTAGGCACCGGAAACGACAACAGCAAACCCAGCCCTGTCGTCCCTGCAAACTCCTCCTCATTAACATCAGGGGACTTGTGCCAAAGTTGGGAGAGCTGTCCCACAGACTAGTCAAGCAACAGCCTGACATAGTTATACTCATGGAATCATACCTTACAGACAACGTCCCAGACACTGCCATCACCATCCCCGGATATATCCTGTCCCACCAGCAGACAGACTCAGCAGAGGTGGCAGTACAGTGGTATACAGTTGGGAGGGAGTTGCTCTGGGAGTCCTCAACATCAAATCTGGATCTCATGAAGTCTCATGGCATCAGGTCAAACATGGACAAGAAAACCACCTGCTGATTACCACCTACTGCCCTCCCTCAGCTGATGAATCAGTACTTCTTCATGTTGAACACCATTTGGAGGTAGCACTGAGGATGGGCAAGGGAGCAGAATGTACTCTGGGTGGGGGACTTGAAGGTGGCTCAGTAGCACCACTACTGACCGAGCTGGCCGAGTCCTAAAGGACATAGCTGCTAGACTGGATATGCGGCAGGTGGTGAGGGAACCAACAAGAGGGAAAAACATACTTGACCTCGTCCTCACCAATCTGCCTGCCGCAGATGGATCTGTCCATGACACTCTTAGTAGGAGTGACCACCGCACAGTCCCGCCTTCACATTGAGGATACCCTCCATCGTGTGTTGTGTGGCACTACCACTGTGCTAAATGGGATAGATTTCGAACAGATCTAGCAGTGCAAAACTGGGCATCCATGAGGAGCTGTGGGCCATCAGCAGCAGCAGAATTGTACTCAACCACAATCTGTAAACTTATGGCCCGGCATATTCCCCACTCTACCATTACCATCAAGCCAGGAGACCAACCCTGGTTCAATGAAGAGTGCAGGAGGGCATGCCAGGAGCAGCAGCAGGCATACCTCAAAATGAGGTGTCAACCTGGTGAAGCTACAACAGATGACTACTTGTGTGCCAAACTGCATAAGCAGCATGCGATAGACAGAGCTAAGCGATCCCATAACCAATGGATCAGATCTAAGCTCTGCAGTCCTGCCACCTCCATGGTGGTGGACAATTAAACAACTAACTGGAGGAGGTGGCTCCAAAAATATCCTGACCTTCAATGATGGGGGAGCCCAGCACATCATTTGCAACAATCTTCAGCCAGAAGTGCCAAGTTGATGATCCACCTTGGTCTTCTCCTGAAGTCCCCAGCATCATATATACCAGATGTCAGCCAATTCGATTCACTCTGCGTGATATCAAGAAATGATTGAAGGCACTGGATACTGCAAATAGTACTGAAGACCTGTGCTCCAGAATTTGCCACGCCTCTAGTCAAGCTGTTCCAGTACAGTTACAACACTGGCATCTACCCGGCAATGTGGGAAATTGCCCAAGTATGTCCTGTACACAAAAAGCAGGACAAGTCCAACCCGGTCAATTACCGCCCCATCAATCTACCCTCAATCATCAGTAAAGTGATGGAAGATGTCATCGACTGTGCTATCAAGCGGCACTTGCTTAGCAATAACCTGCTCAGTGACACTCAGTTTGGGTTCCACCAGATCACTCAGCTCCAGACCTCATTACAACCTTGGTTCAAACATGGACAAAAGAGCTGAACTCAAGAGGTGAGGTGAGAGAGACTGCCCTTGACATCAAGGCAACATTTGACCGAGTATGGCATCAAGGAGCCCTATCAAAACTGAAGTCAATGGGAATCAGGAGGAAAACTCTCCACTGGTTGGAGTCATACCGAGCGCAAAGAAAGATGGTTCTGGTTGTTGGAGGTCAATCATCTCAGCTCCAGGACATCACTGCAGGAGTTCCTCAAGATGGTGTCCTAGACCCAACCATCTTCAGCTGCTTCATCAATGACCTTCCTTCAATCATAAAGTCAGAAGTGGGGATGGTTGCTGATGATTGCACAATGTTCAGTGCCATTCGCGACTCCTCAGATACTGAAGCAGTCTGTGTAGAAATGCAGCAAGACCTGGACAATATCCAGGCTTGGGCTGATAAGTGGCAAGTAACATTTGCGCCACACAAGTGCTGGACAATGACCATCTCCAACAAGAGAGAATCTAATCAGTTTGACATTTAATGGCATTATGATAGCTGAATCCCCGACTATCAACATCATAGGGCCTACCATTGACCAGAAACTGAACTGGAGTAGCCATATAAATACCGTGGCTACAGTATGTTGTGCAGGTCAGAGGCTAGGAATCCTGTGGCGACTAACTCACCTCCTAACTCCCCAAAGCCTGTCCATCATCTACAAGGCTCAAGTAAGGAGTGTGATGGAATACTCTCCACTTGCCTGGATGGGTGCAGCTCTAACAATACTTAAGAAGCTCGACAACATCCAGGACAAAGCAGCCCGCTTGATTGGCACCCCATCCAAAAACATTCACTCCCTCCACCACCGACGCACAGTGGCAGCAGTGTGTACCATCTACAAGATGCACTGCAACAAGACACCAAGGATCCTTAGACAGCATCTTCCAAACCCGTGACAGCTATCAACTAGAAGGACAAGGGCAGCAAATGTATGCGATCACCACCAACTGCAAGTTCCCTCCAAGTCACACACCATCCTGACTTGGAACTATATCGCCGTTCCTTCACCGTCGCTGGGTCAAAATCCTGGAACTCCCTTCCTAAAAGCACTGTGGGTGTACCTACCTCACATGGACTGCAGCGGTTCAAGTAGGCAGCTCACCACCACCTTCTCAAGGGCAATTAGGGATGGGCAATAAATGCTGGCCTGGCCAGCGACGCCCACATCCCTTGAATGAATTTTTAAAAATTGTGAGGGTTGCTCATATCTCAAACTGGACATTTGATCTGACAATGTTTGGGAGAACTATGGGCACTCTGCCTGTTTAACTAGTCTGCATGCTGGCATATATGGAGTTGGAGATCTGTCACCCGGGTGTCACATAGCATTCGAAACAAAACAGATGAACTGAGAGCGCAAATAGAAATAAATAAGTACGATCTGATAGCCATTACAGAGACATGGCTGCAGGATGACATAGATTGGGACCTGAATATTGAAGGGTACATGGTATTTAGGAAGGACAGGAAGCTAGGAAAAGGTGGAGGGGTGGCTCTGTTAATTAATGATGGTATTAGCACAATAGAGAGGGATGACCTAAGTTCAGGAAACCAAGACGTAGAAGCAGTTTGGGTAGAGATGAGAAATCATAAAGGCAAGAAGTCACTTGTGGGAGTGGTGTAGTGTATAGACCGCCAAACATTAACCATACTGTAGGATGGGGTATAAAGGAAGAAATAATGCCAGCTTGTCAGTAAGGTACGGCAATAATCATGGGGGATTTTACCCTACATATAGACTGAAAAAAATCAGATGGGCAGAGGTAGCCTCGGTAAGGAGAACATAGAATGTTTTCGGGATAATTTCTTGGAACAGTACGTTTTGGAGCCAACCAGAGAGCAGGCTGTACCAAACCTGGTATTGTGCAATGAGATGGGATTAATTAATGACCTGATAGTTAAGGCACCCCTAGGTAGCAGTGATCATAATATGATTGAATTTTTCCTTAAGTTTGAGGGAGAGAAGAGTGGGTCCAGGACCAATATTTTAAACTTAAATAAGGGCAATTATGAGGGCATGAAAGCAGAGCTAGCTAAAATAAACTGGCAAAGTAGGTTAAGGGATAGGTCAATAGAGGTGCAGTGGCAGACATTTAAGGGGATATTTCAGAATACACAGAATAGATGCATTTCAACGAGAAAGAAAAATTCCAAGGGGGAATCCGCCATCCGGGGTTAATTAAAACAGTTAAAGATAGTATCAAACTTAAAGTAAAAGCATATAATTGCGCAAAGATGGGCGGCAGGTCAGAAGATTGGACAAAATATAAAAAACAGCAAAGATTGACTAAAAGATTGATAAGGAAGGTAAAATTAGTGTACGAGAGAAAGCGAGCTAGAAATATAAAGATAGATAGTAAGAGTTTCTACAGATATTTTAAAAAGAAAAGAGTTAACAAAGTAAGCGTTGGTCCTACAGAAAGTCAGTCTGGGAAATTAATAATGGATAATAAGGAGATGGCAGATAAATTGAACAGGTATTTTGCATTGGCTTTCACTATCGAGGATACCAGTAACATCTCAGAATTAGCTGGAAGTCAGGATATGGAAGGGAGGGAGGAACTCAAGAAAATTACTATCACCAGGAAAGTGGTACTGAACAAATTGTTGGAGCTGCGGGCTGACAAGTCCCCGGATCCTGATAGACTTCATCCTAGGATCTTAAAAGAAGTGGCGAGTGAGATAGTTGATGTGTTAGTTTTTAATTTTCCAAAATTCCCCAAATTCGGGGAAGGTTACGTTAGACTGGAAAATAGTGAATGTAACTCCTTTATTTAAAAAGGGAGGGAGACGAAAAGCAGGAAACTACAGGCCAGTTAGCTTAACATCTGTCATAGGGAAAATATTAGAAGCTATTATTAAAGACGTAATAGCAAGGCATTTAGAAAAATTCAAGGTGATCAGGCAGTGTCAACATGGTTTTGTGAAAAGGAAATCATGTTTAACCAATTTATTGGTGTTCTTTGAGGGAGTTACATGTGCTGTGGATGAAGGGGAACTGGTGGATGTATTGTACTTAGATTTCCAGAAGGCATTTGATAAGGTGCCACATCAAAGGTTGTTGCAGAAAATAAAAGCTCATGGTGTAATGGATAACATATTGGCATGGATAGACGATTGTCTAGCTAATAGGAAACAGAGAGTAGGCATAAATGGGTCATTTTCTGGTTGGCAAGATGTAACGAGTGGTGTGCCACAGGGATCTGTGCTGGGGCCTCAACTTTTTACAATTTATATAAATGACTAAGATGAAGGCACTGAAGGTATGGTTGTTAAATTTGTTGATGACACAAAGATGGATAGGAAAGTAAGTTGTGCAGAGGACATAAGGAGGCTACAAAGGGATATAGATAGGTTAAGTGAGTGGGCAAACACCTGGCAAATGGAGTATAATGTGGAAAAATGTGAAATTATCTATTTTGGCAGGAAGAATAAAAAAGAAGCATATTATCTAAATGGTGAGAGATTGCAGAGCTCTGAGTTGCAGAAGAATCTGGGTGTCCTAGTGCATGAATTGCAAAAGGTTACGACGTTCAGAAAGCTAATAGAATGTTATCATTTATCATGAGGGGAAGTGAATACAAAAGTAGGGAGGTCATGCTTCAGCTATACAGGGCATTGGTAAGACCACATCTGGAGTACTGTGCACAGTTTTCGTCTCAGTATTTAATCAAGGATGTAAATGCATTGGAAGCAGTTCGGAGAAGGTTTACTCGACGGATGTCTGAAATGGGCAGGCTATCTTATGAGGAAAGATTGATCAGGCCAGGCTTGTATCTGCTGGAATTTAGAAGAGTAAGAGGCAACTTGATTGAAACATATAAGATCCTAAGGGGTCTTGACAGGGTAGATGTGAAAAGGATGTTTCCCCTTGTGGGAGAATCTAGAACCAGGGGTCACTGTCTAAAAATAAGGGGTCGCCCATTTAAGTCAGAGGTGAGGAGAAATTTTTTCTCTGAGAGTTGTGAGTCTTTGGAACTCTCTTCCTCAAAGGGTGGTGGAAGCAGAGTCTTTGAATATGCTTATGGCAGAGGTAGATAGATTCTTGATAAGCGAGGGGGTGAGAGGTTATCGGGGGTAGGTGGGAATGTGGAATAATCAGTTCAGCCATTATTGAATGGCGGAGCCGGCTCGAGGGGCCGACTCCTGCTCCTAATTCGTATGTTCGTACATATGTTCGTATGTGTCACTTACCACTCACCTTTCCAGACCTCTATAGGTCATTGAATCTTTTTCTACATTAGACCCATGTCCTTCTGTCACTTCTCGGCTGCTGACTTCTGTTGCCACCTCCATTCAGGCACTCTTTGTGTCTCTAGGCACGTTTCTTCTTCCAGACACCGGGAACAAGATCTCTCTCCTGTCTGCCATTGCACTGGTTAAAACCTCAAGCGAGGCATTGGAGAATCTTGGCGCAATTCGTGGATGCCTGCCTGTGCCAGCAATGGGCCTCTGGGTACACTGCTGCTCCATCTCAGTGAACGGCAAACCCAGTCATCACAGAATCGTTACAGCGTAGGAGGCCATTTGGCCCATCGTGTCCGCACCAGCTCTCTGAAAGAGCAACTCCCTCTGTTCCGTTCTTCCCTGCCTTCTTCCCATAGTCTTGCACATTCTTCCTTATCAGAAAATATTTAATTCCCTTTTGAATGCTTCAACTGAACCTGCCTCCACCACACTCTCAGAAAGCGCACTCCAGACCTTAACCACTCGCTGTGTGAAAAATCTTTTCCTCATGTCACTTTTGCTTCTCTTACCAAATACTTTAAATCTGTGCCCTCTCATTGTCGATCCATTCACGAGTGGGAAAATTTTCTCTCTATCTACTCTGTCCAGACCCTTCATGATTTTGAATACGTCTATCAGATCACCTCTCAGCCTTATCTTCTCCAAGGAAAATAGTCCTAACTTCTCGAATCTATCTTCCTAACTGAAGTTCCTCATTGTCGTGAATCTTTTCTGCACTATCTCCAATGTTCTCACATCCTTCCTCAAGTGTGGTGCCCAGAATTGTACGCAATACTCCAGCTGAGGCCGAACTAGTGTCTTATACAAGTTCAACATAACTTCCTTGTTCTTGTACTCTATGCCCCTACTTAGAAAGCCCAGGATACTGTACGCTTTATTAACCACCACCTTCAATGACTTATGCACATATACACCAGGTCTCTTTGCTCCTGCACCCCATTTAGAATTGTACCCTTTATTCTATATCGTCTTTCCATGTTCTTCCTATCAAAATGAATCATTTCACATTTCTTTGCATTGAACTTCATCTGCCACCTGTCTGCCCATTCCACCAACTTGTCTATGTCCTTTTGAAGTTCATGGCTGCCGTTCACCTTTTCAAAGGGCTCTCAGTTACTGGGTCCTGCCTCCAGGCCTCTCCCAGGACCGCCAATTGGGCACTGAACCCACCTCTGGGCCAATTAGGCTCTTTATATATGAAAATTGCGCTGTGTCACTGATGCTGATGCTGTGCGGGGTCAGGATCCAGAAATGATCCGGGGGGTCTGGTTGACCCCTGATTGAAAATCCTGGTCTTTAATACGAAACTTTACACTGGCACTCCAGTGAAGTACTGTGGGAGTGTCGCACTGTCAGATGTGCCGTCGTTTGGATGAGACATTAAACCTAGGCATTGTCCTCTTTCTCAGGTGCATGTAAAATTAAACTATTTTGAAGAAAAGCAAGAGAGTTAAATATTCGTGTCATGGTCAAGATTTATCCCTCAATCAACATCACTAAAACAGATTATCTGGTCATTATCAATCACACTGCTGCCACGTTTCCTACTTTACAAGTCACTCCACTTCAACAGTAATCATTAGCTGTCAAGCACTTTGGGACTTCCTAAGGTCGTGAAAGGTGCTACATAAATGCAAGTCTTCCTTTCATTTATGTTACTTCCCTCATAAGTCTCCAATCCAACCTCAGTGTGATATTTCCATTTTCTAGTTCTTTTAGTTTATCTCAATGAAAAACACTAATATGGCAGTTTTGTGCTGTGACCTGCTCTCTACTAACTGCAATTACCCAAAACTCAGTTAACATAGGACCCTTACCACCAGCAGCGATAGGCTCATTTGGGTTAGATTCATACTTTGGTTCTAGGTGAATGGAGAGTGTGTGAAATAATTCTAACATCTGCACCTATTTAAATAATTGTAATTTGTAAGCAAATCATTGACTCGAAAATAAAGTGGAGTAGGAAGCACTGACACTTTCATATTTAGCTGTAATTGCTCACAATGAGTCACTGCAATAAAAAGATTTTTATAAATCAGTCTAAATTAATTTCTGCCTTATGTTGACAGAACTGAGTAGTGTTTTGAGTGTTTTGTATTCGTTTTTGTTTCTATAATACCAAACACATTGTTACGGCATTAAAAAAAAATTAGATCAATGGACTGGAATTCCGAGAGAATTAGTTGTGAAAGGCAATTAAAATTTCTTCTCGTACCAGAATGTTTCATGGTGCACCTCACAATGTTTTAC
The DNA here is from genome assembly GCF_036365525.1 of Heterodontus francisci. Classification (NCBI taxonomy): domain Eukaryota; kingdom Metazoa; phylum Chordata; class Chondrichthyes; order Heterodontiformes; family Heterodontidae; genus Heterodontus; species Heterodontus francisci. Next base: position 93,233,826 of record NC_090382.1, on the reverse strand, counting down.
TTGTTTTTTAACTTTCAATAGGCCAGCTTGTAGAGCAATGGGTAAATGAAGAAGGTAATCTCATGCTCACAGCTTCTTTCACTTTGAATTTTATTTTCCTGTGTTTTAGGGTTGTTGTACAACAGAATGTTTAATTACTAGACCAGGATGGAATTTTAATGTGGAAAGATGTAAGGTAATGCATATTGGAACAGCAAATTGCACACAAGTATACATGATAAAGGGATGTCCAGTGGTAAAGGTGATAAATTTAAAGGACTGGTTATGATTTATTGACATCTCAATAAAAGCGTTTAGTTCATTAGAAGTTGTTATCAATGAGGCAGATCAAGAACTGGGATATGCCTCTCAATATCATTTGGTTACAAGTCAAAACAATTTATTCTAGCTGTGTATAGACCATTGATGAGGTCAAATTTGGAATATTGTGTGCATTTCTGGACACTGGGAGAGAATGCTACATGGCCTGCGAATGCTCATAAATGGGGACCAAGATGCGTGTGCACATTCTGACAGGAAATGTATTGGATGCCATCTTGGCAAAGGGATTTGCACATGCGCACCTAAGGCTGCATTTTATATCGGTCATGGGGACCCCAGTGACAGGCCGGAAGATGGAGGGGTGGAGGGCCTCGGCCCTCGATTGGACCCCTGGCTGAATTTAACAGCAGGCAGGCAATTAACTGCCCGCTGTTGGGGTGCCATCCCTTTAAGGGACAAGATCCCACCCAAAGGGCTGCCAGCCAATCTGAGCGCAAACATGGAGGAGACCCTGTGAACAAGTTAAGTGGGGTCGGGGTCACCGGGGCCAGTCAAGCACGCTCGTGTGAGGGGGTGGTGGGCGGGCGGATGGTGAGGGCAGGAGGTATACTCACTGCTGGGGAGGCCATCGCTGCCGGGTGGGTTGGGGGGGGATCCTCTGTGAGCCATGTATTGCTCCCAGAAGAGGGACCCCCACCAAGCTCAACAGGAGGCTGGCTGATGAAAGGTCACTAGCACAGATGCTGACAAACCTGCTGAGCATTTCCAGCACTTTCTGTTTTTATTTCATAATTTTTTAACAATACAGGTAACCTCCCCATTCACCAGCAGTCCCACACTGTGACCATCACTTTGTCCTCTTTCTGACAACACAAAAATAAAAACCACTTGAAAATGAATCTTAAAATCAGATTGGAATGTACAATCATGACATAATGTATACAAAAATCAACCAATCACCCTTGTGCATTTCTACAGTACCTGTCTTTCCTGTGCCTTTGCTGCGCCTCGTGCTCCTATGAGGTGCTTCCCCAGTGGCTGTAGTATGGCTGGTGGAAGGCTGGTGACTTTCAATTAAGGAGACTGCAGATGGTCTTGGAGGGTGGTCTTGAACAGCTCTGAGTCCAAAAAGCCCAACTTCAGACTATAGCATCTCAACTTGGGCTGCACCTGTCTGAGCTGGCTGCCTGACAGGTAACAGCAAGGACACTGGTGGAGTGGCAGGGGTGGGATCACAAATGCTGTCATCCTGAGAGCGGACAGCAAATGCGTGCTCCATGGAGCCATTACCACTCTCCTAGGGTGATGCCTGAGCAATCCTACTGATCTGTTGGAGAACAGATTGATAGGTTGCTGTGATGCCCTGAAAGCTGCTTTGAACAGTGATTCTCAGAGCTGTCCATGCAACTATCTGAGCTTGCAAGGCACTACCCTGAGCTTCCACAGAAGCACTCAGGATGTCGATGGAAGCTGGCTGTGTTACAATCAAAGCTGTGACATCGGCATCAAGACACTGCATCATCGTGGGTTCCACAGGTGTGCTGATGGAGGTGACTACCCTTTCCATTTTGGAAAGGATGTGCTGCAAGCTCTTTACAAAGTCAACTCTGCCAAGTTGGTGCTGGACTCCTCCATGCTCCTTAGCACTCAGCACAGGCTTTCTGGCACACCCACCATTTGTTTATGTATACCCATCAACCTTCTTTTGTAGCCGGGCCCATCAAAGTCCTGATCTGACTCTTCAACAACAGAACTAGTGTGAAACCTCTTCCTCCAGCAAGCTGGCATCTGTGTTATCCTTGCTCCCTGAGCTGGCTTTTGCACACTTGTGCCTGATATCCCAGCATGCAGATCCCTTCTCTGTCCTAGCTTATAATATGCACGCAATGTCAATGTCTCAGTTGGTGGCTATGAGTGTAAGATCAGGTGGCAATGTCTCCTCAACTTTATTTTTTTATTTAGAGATACAGCACTGAAACAGGCCCTTCGGCCCACCGAGTCTGTGCCGACCAACAACCACCCATTTATACTAACCCGACAGTAATCCCATATTCCCTACCACCTACCTACACTAGGGGCAATTTACCTATCACCTGCAAGTTCTTTGGCTGTGGGAGGAAACCGGAGCACCCGGCAGAAACCCACACGGTCACAGGGAGAACTTGCAAACTCCACACAGGCAGTACCCAGAACCAATCCCAGGTCGCTGGAGCTGTGAGATTGTGGTGCTAGCCACTGCTCCACTGTGCCGCCCTGTGCTGACTGGGAAGGTTCCAGTTATTGGGTATCTGAAAGGAAAACAGGACAAGGGATGTGCTGAAGGAAGAAGAAAAAGTTAGGATTACACCTTCTGCAGCTTCTAAATTAGAAGAGATTGTGAGATAAGGGAAAAGTGGGAAGAGAGAAGGATTAGGGATGCAGAAACCCTCATTACCAATCCCTCCAGCACTTCCATTGGTCACAGCCTCAGCTATGCACATTTCCATGATGTCCAGCATTGTCTCCTTCATGGTGTTAAAACTTGCAGGCGTACTTGTCCTCTTCCAGTTCCTTTCTGTTGCTTCTCCTGCAAAAGAGAGAAGTTTGTTGGTGAATGTCATGCAATATGTTTGGGTGATGCGGCTGTCATGATTGAATAGTTGGCAGTGTACGCAAGCTGCAAGTTGTGGGCGTAAGGCTTGCAACAGTGTAAAGTGTGTGAGGTAAAGCATATAAATTTTAGGGTTGAGTCCTGATTAATAGAAGGTAGAATCATAGAAAGAATCATAGAAAGTTTACAGCACAGAAAGAGGCCACTTGGCACATCAAGTTTGTGCCGGCTGAAAAAAAAAAGAGCCATCCAGCCGAATCTCACTTTCCAGCATTTGGTTCATAGCCCTGCATGTTACATCAAGTGCACAACCTTTTAAATGAGTTGAGGGTTTCTGCCTATACCGCCCTTTCAGGTAGTGAGCTCCAGACCGCCCACCACCCTCAGGGTGAAAAAATTTTCCTCATCTCCCCTCTAATATTTCTATCAATCACTTTAAATCCATGCCCCCTTGTCACAGACCCCTCTGCTACGGTAAATAGGCCCTTCACATCCACTCTATCCAGGAACCTCACACTTTTGTACATCTCAAACAAATCTCCCCTCAGCGTTCTCTGTTCCAAGGCGAACAACCCCAGCTTATCCAATCCTTCCTCATAGCTGCAATTTTCGAGTCCTGGCAACATCCTCATAAATCTCCTCTGTATCATCTCTAGTCCAATTACATCCTTTCTGTAATGAGGGGACCAGAACTGCACACAGTACTCAAGTTGTGGCCTAACTAATGTTTTATACAGTTCCAGCATAACCTCCCTGCTCTTATATTCTGTACCTCAGCTAATAAAGGAAAGGATTCCATAAGCCTTCTTAACTACCTTATCGACCTGTCCTGCTACCGTCAGGGATCAGTGGACGTACACTCCAAGATCTCTCACTTCCTCTACATCTCTCAGCATCCTCCCATTTACTGTGTATTCCTTTGCCTTGTTTAACTTCCCCAAATGCATCAACTCACACTTCTCTGGGTTAAGTTCCATTTGCCACTTTTCTGCCCACCTGACCAGTCCATTGATATCTTCCTGCAGTCTACAGCTATCCTCCTCGCTATCAATCAGACGGCCAATTTTTGTGTCATCTGCAAACTTCTTGATCATTCCCCCTACATTTACGTCCAAATCATTAATATATACCACTAAAAGCAAGAGGTACAATTTGTTCGTACATTTTGGGTGAGAGGGGTGTAGTGAATTGAGCGTTGGATGAGGTTAGTAGTGCAGTTGGTAGGATATGCCATTATGCCATTTGAGGATAAACTCGCTCAGCTTGACATTTCGGGCTGTATTTTCGGGCCGTGCCAAGTCTGGGGATGGAGGTGGACGGGGCTCGAAAATACTGATGCCGGCCAGCATGTTGGTTTTGCGACACCATTTCTAGCACTGGCCAAGATCACCAGGGTGAGAGGAGGGCCAGATCGCGATCCCATCCACTTCCCAATTAAGGCCAATTAAGCTACTTGAAGAGATCACCAAGAGCTCGTTAATGGGGGGAGCTGAGAGTTTCATGGCAGCACATGGGCTACAAGTGCTGTCTGGGGCAGACCAGGTGAAGGGAGATGGGAACAGAGTTGGGAGCCAGTCATAGCAATCCCAGGGAATTAGCCTAAAGCCATAAAAGTTGTAGCAGTACAGATGGGGACGGCCATTGGGAGACAGGTGCTGCGGATGTGGCAGGGAAAGTGGGCAGTCAGTGCTCAGGCAGTGCAGGGGGTTGTCACCCTCCTGGCATCATAGGGGCAAGGCAAGTAAGGCAGCAAGGACAACTGGGCAACCAGCTCAGTACAAGGAAGGCAGCAGCTGGCAGTGGGGGCACGACACTCCGATTTTGGGCCTAGTGGCAATGAGGAGCAACACCCACCACAGGAAAGGCAGAACCCTCAGCATCAGGAGGGCAGAGGAGATGGATGATGGGCAGGAAGGACACGGAGGCCATAACATCCACATAGAATCTACCACCAAGGAAGCAGCTACTTGGAGATGACCAAAACCAGTGCCACAAGAGACTGCACCTCTCAGGCAGATGGTCACAGACATCTGTAACCTCGTCACCAAAGAGCTCACACTTTGCAACACTGGTTGCCTTGCCCTGCCAGTAACCGTCAAAGCCACTATGTCCTTAAGCTTCTTCGCCTCTGGCTCCTTCCAAGGATCTGCTGCGGACCTTGGTGGCATCTTGCAAATGACAGAACACCACTGCATCTTGCAGGTCACTGATGCCCTTTTTGCGAGAGCTGGACAGTATATTCATTTCTGAAAGAATGATGAGGCCTTGCAAGGACAGAGGGCAGTGGGTTTCACTGCCGTTGCTGGATTCCCCAGGTGCAGGGCATCATCACTTGTGGCCATCAAGACACCCAGTGACCATCCAATCAGATTTACCAACAGGAAAGGCTTCCACTCCCTTAAAGTTCAGCTGGTCTGCAACCACAACAAGAGCTTCCTCCATGTGTGTTCCTGCTTTCCTGGCAGCTGCATGACTCCTTCATCCCCTGCCAGTCCATGCTGCTGCAAATCTTCACTCCAACACCCAAAGTCCATGGCTGGATCCTAGGGTACAAGGGAAATCCCTTGAAAAGATGGTTACTGACCCCTCTATGAGAGCCCCAGACAGAGGCACATAGATGATATTACCAAAGCTATCTGCTCACTAGGACAACCATTGAGCAGGCCATCAGGCTTCTGAAGATGGAGGAACAGGAGGGAGGAGAGGAGGATGAAATGGAGGCAGAGGGGGAGGTGGCAGAACACCGAGCTGTTGCGGCCGCACAAGGTGGTGGTCGGGCATGATGCAGGTGCGACAGGTCTCTCAGGATGCCATGAATGCCAAGGATCATTTGATTCAGGAATGTTTCAACTGAGTGTCTCTGATTCAGGATGAAGGGCATGGAGGTGCCTGTGCTAACACGTCCATTGAAGACGCAGGGTGGAACATCTAAACTCTTATGCCCAATAAAGGATGCACATTTGCCCAGAGCCTTTGCCCTCACCTTGTATGAACCCTTGATCTCCTTCACCACCTCAGACCACATTTTTTGCTATGCCGCCAATAAAAGGAGTCTCTGATGTGTGCCTTGAAGTGTCATTATTTATAAAATGATAAGAAAGGAAAACAGTGTACAGAGATAGTAAGAAGTCACCCCAGTGACATGCTCAGTGCTCCGCACAACACTGTGGCCTCTGCACTCAGCCACACCTATGAGGTGCTTCCCTTGTGTCCTCTGAGGAGTGGAAACAGCATGTTCACTGGTCTCTGCCTATGCCTGAGGTGAATCTGGCAGTTGTCCTTGTCGTGGGGGCGTCGCTGGAGACTACTGCAAATGCATCATTGCAGGGTCAGCCTCTGTCACTTGGCCGTGCTGCACAAACACTCCTACAGTCAAAGGAGCTAAGGAGGCTGAGGATGAGGAAGGCACCCTGTGAAGCGTGGCACCTTCATCATTTTCCATGACATCCTCAGCCTCTGGCACCTCCTCTTGCACACTTGTGCTGTGCTCCTCACCCAGTGCTACCCTATCAAAACGGGAGCCAGGACCCACCAGGGTGAGAGTATCTCCACTGGTGAATGGTGTACTTGTTAGGTGTAATGGTGCTACCTTGGTTTCATGAGGTTCCTCAGGAACAGAGGGAGAGGGTGTTCTTGGGTGGACACCTGCACCTGTGAGAGACACAAGAGGAGATCATGAGAACCAACCTAGGAGAGCAGAAGCCACTGCAGTGCTGAGACTATCCAATGCAGCTCAGTGCTCAGCAGGCTACCGGATGAGGGGGCGTTCCCTGCACCTCCTCCAATGAGCACTTTGCCCTCTATAATCACCATTTGCACCATGGGTTCCCATCTCGCCAGGTTGGACTTCGTCCTCATCCAGGATCCTTGCTATCTCCATTCTTGTTCTTCCCATTGGCATTATCCGCTGGTAGTATGGAACCCCACCGCCTGCTTGTCAGTGCCCTTTCCCAGGCATTATATGTTTGTTTCTCCTGCAAGGACAAAAGAGAGTAAGATAAGGCACTGCTGTGTTCTATGGATGGCATCTGCCCCTATCAATTAGAAGCTCCTTGTTTCAGTGGTGCCAGGTCCTCAGTAGTACTTTGGCTGTGAGTTATTATGAGGGGTGAGTAAGTGGCCTGGGCACACACCCCTCCCATGTTTAGAAGCACCTTGCTCCTGAGAGTCCTCAAGTGGTGTGTCTGCTGGATGCAAGCCTTGAGGCCTGTCCTGAGGATTGAGGGTTGTACTCAGCTTGCCAGAACATATGAGGTCATTGAACTTTTGCAGCACTAAATCCATATTCTTCTAATTACATACTAAAATAAAAGCAAAATACTGCGGATGCTGGAAATCTGAAATAAAAACAAGAAATGCTGGAACCACTCAGCAGGTCTGGCAGCATCTGTGGAAAGAGAAGCAGAGTTAACGTTTCCGATGAAAGTTCCGATGAAGGGTCACTGACCCGAAACGTTAACTCTGCTTCTCTTTCCACAGATGCTGCCAGACCTGCTGAGTGGTTCCAGCATTTCTTGTTTTTATTTCTTCTAATTACACTTCTGCTACTGACAGTGGCAGCGATCACAACCCAGGCCTGCTTAGTCTAGGTGGGTGGCCTCCTCCTGCTATACTCTGGGAAGAGGACCTCCCTCACGGTCTCAGGTATCACCTCCAGTTAATTATCTGAGAACTGGGAGGTGGGAGGAGGGGTGCTGCCCTGCTTACCCCACACCGGGTCCCAGGCCTCCGCCTTTCCATTGCCATCATTGCACACTGCAGTCTACTCTAAGTCTCACACAAACTCTTCTGCTTGCCTCCTCCAGATTCAAACAGCAGCCACAGTAATGGCTGCTGTGGGGAGTTTAAATTGGGCCACACTTCATCTGGCCAGCCACCACTCCTGCCCCCACAGCCTCTAATTGGCCGCCAAACCGGACTCCAATCCAATAATGGAGTTTCCCCCACAGAAATCGTGAGTTTAATCTACTTCCCCAGCAGTGGGGGGGGGGGGTGGGGGGAATGGTGGTCGGGGGACCCGGAAACAGTCCGGAATTATGTTTCCCACTCCAAAGTGGAAATTCAGCCCCTTGTCAGATTGTTAATCTTCTTCTTGCACTACATCCATTTTCTTGGAGCTACTCTCCTGATATTAACCTCTGCTGCCACTTTTTCCCATTGTCTCCTGAGCATATGTCTGGAGAGCCGCTTGCCACTCTGAAGATACTGGACATCTCTCCTTCTTTCCAGGACCTCTTGTCCCTCTCCTTGTTTGACTGCGAGAGTTTATTTCTTTTAGGCTGTGAATGTACTTAACAGTTCAGTGAGTGTTTAACCCTTTTAGGTGCTATGATCATGAAAGAACCAAGTGGACAGATCTTCTTGAGTTTAAACAAGAAAGAGTTAAGTTTATTGTACTGTGAATCACAACCTGATCGAAGTAAAAATAATAAACTATGCTCCAACTTTCACACACACAAAAATCACACACACACACACACACACACACACAAATAGATTACAGAGTGAAGAAGAATAGATTAGATGGATTAGAGTCCAGAATATACAGTTTATGGAGTCTGGTAATTCAGTTGTTTTCCAGACGAACTTGTGGTCCTTAAGTTTCTGGCTAGTAGAGGTGGCCACCTGGTTCAGGGTTTTCTTGGAGACAGTGACGTAGATGGCTTTCTCCTCAGAGTATCTATCTGCAGCAAAGATAGACTTGGATGTTTTGCAGCCCACAGACAGAGTTTGAACTTAAAGCATTGCCTGGAGAGAGAGAGAGAGAGAGAGAGAGAAAGACAGACCCACTTGGGTCCAGCACTGATTTAAAACTGATGCTTGTCTAATGTGTCCAAAAGAAACTCCAAGTTTTCACACAGATGAAGCGACTGTCACATGATTGCCCCAGTGTATTCTCTTTTGCACATTAATGATGGCCAAGTCTTAGAATTCCAATCTCTCTCAGGTCTCATTGTTTTAGTGTTTACTCTTTGAGGTTTGTCTCCACTAGTGTTAATGTTCCAAGATGGCTTTGAATGTCTTGCTAATGAAGGCGATACCAGGTAGCTCATTCACTGCTCAAGCCATTGTTCTCAATGACGGCTTTTCAGACATGTGTCTTCACCTCGATACCTTGGAATGTGAGGTATTTCAATGCAAATTGTGGTGGCCATCTTGGCTGCTTTCTTTTTAAAAGTTTAATTTAGGTTTCTAACAAATGAATTAAAAATCTTCATTCAGCATAGCATATTCATGACACTGGTCACTCGTGATATCAGGCCCCCTGCCGATGCGTGCAACCAATGAACAGCACAACGAGGACTGGTTGCATGCGGAACTCATTTAAAAGAGCAGTCAACACCAATTTAACATGCTGTCTGCAGTGTGGTAAATCATGCACCATGATCCCAGCGTCCATTTCGTGGGGGAATCCAATTTCTCCCCCTTTACCTTCAAAAGGCATTGTTTTGAGTTTAACATAGAGTAACATGACTGGCTCCTGAGTTAAGGTTCTAAGTATGAGCAGACTAATACTGCTGAACTTACCAACATTAGAAAGTAGAAGATTCAGAGAAACATGATCCAGGTTTTTAAAGTGCAGAAATATAACATTGTTTTAAGTTCAAAAGTGAGAACAGGAATAGACATTAACTTATTTCAAGCAGGACCTTTCTCATGAAGGGTCACAAATTTGTGCATCAAACTTCCAGCAAAAGCCATTGATATTGCTTTGATAAAGAAGGAAACTGGTTAAATATTGGACAATGGATGGGATGATTATAGGATAATTATTTAATAATCTATGTAAGACAAAAGGTCATGTGATTCTGGATGTAGAAAATGTCATCTGTAGAAAGCAACCAGCCAGCATTGAACAGTGGAGATCTGATGATGTTTTGGCTGTCTACAACCAGACCCAGTTTTATTGAAATTTCCTTTGAGACTATGATGGAATGCATAAGCTGTGTATAACCTATCAACAGAATGGGGTTGATAGATGACAAAGCATTTTTATTCTTTCTTGTGCTGTACATGATGTTCAGACTTTCTGCCTTGTGACTGGATGGCCCACCAATATTATAGGCTTCTGAGCTCATACCATGATGTCTTTGATCATGATGCTGGCTACAGTGCAGGTCAATCAATTGAGAAATATTAACTTGTTCTACAATTCTCTGGCATCGTGTGTGTACATAATGGCAGAAAACCCACAACTAATGTTTGACACAAACAAAATCTGTCAGTACCACGATTAGTTTCCAGGTTTTGTTGACACCGTGTTAATGCAAGCAGCCAACTAATCTTGAAGGGATATCATTGCCATTCTGAGAAGGCAAAAGATTCAGAAGAGCCTCACATCAGTGACACTGTGTGCAATTAATATAAAAATATGTTCTCAGTACAATTGACCTTGTCACATTACATGTTGATCAATGGAAGCAAAACGTTTTCCTTGTGGGTTTGCAAGGCAATGGTGGCTGTTTAATTACGAGTTTAACCCCAGTTTTAGAATTTGTTGAACAAGCTCACAATCTTAATGGTTAAATAGTGTACAACCCACCTTCCACATATTCCAGTAGACTTGTCAGAAAGCAAAATGGTGGTCAATAAACTAATCAACTGCAAATTTTATCCACAAAATAGTTTCAGATAAATAGGATCAACATTACTCAGGAGCATAAAAACAGGAATAGACCATTCAGCTCCTCCAGCATGTTCTGCCATGCAATTAGATTGTGGTTGATGAGAATCTTAACTCCATCTACCCACCTTGGTTCCGTCACTCGTAACACCCTTATCCAACAAAAATTTAACAATCTCTATCACCTCCAGTTTACAGGTGTGAGATTAGCTGGCACCAGCAAGAGTTTGCTTTTGCTTGAGCTGGCTGTGTAAATATCTAGAAAGTAACTGCATGCCATTACAAGTCCCGAGCAAGATGTTGCACGCAACTCTATGCCCAATGAATTTGAATCCTGTTGTCTTTGGGCTCTTGCCCAACTGTGTGCAATAAGAGCTACTGTGCCCTGTGCAGAAATTAAATGAAGTGCACACCAGTGGCATTACAGCTATGTTTTCCTGTTAGTGGATAATTTTTCTTTAACTATTGGGAGGAGATTTTCTCTGGGTGCTGCTTGAAAATGTGAATCTGCTAATAACTGCCAGCTTTACCATTTTGCTGCACTGAGCACACACAGCAAATGATGGTCTGTGGAGTAAAAATGCTAAATGGCAATATTATGATTTTCAAATTCTAGCTCCCCACCCCCACCTATTTCTGAAAAGGTGATTCTGATTGGACAGGAACAATACTCGAAACAAAAAAAACAATGAAAATTTAGAACAAAAAAAGTGGAAAAAGTAGTTCTTTAAAAATTGAAGACAGGATGTGTTTTGTACTCTCTTCTGAGCCAGGTGAGAAATACAAAAGCAGTTTTAGTCACATGGGTATACCACACTGTGAGCTTTTCTTTCTCTCTTTCAGGCACTTTCTTTTTAAGACTTCTTCTGGGACAACACCTCTGTTCAGCACATCCACTCCAGGCTATCCTTTAACCTCTGGTACTGTCTACTCTCCACCGCCACGGCTTTTGCCTAGAAGCACCTTCTCCCGAAATGCTTTTAAACTGAAGAAGCCATCCAAGTACTGTAGCTGGAAGTGTGCTGCCTTGTGTGCTATCGCTGCCTCAGTGGTACTGGCTATACTACTGGCATATTTCATAGGTGTGTATCTCAGATTTAACAACTGGCTTGACTTGTGCAGAATTGCAATGTATTTTTGTACTGAACTAGCAATCAATCCCATTGTTTGAAATTTTAATAGCATTGATTTCAATCACAGTTCCTATCTCAGGCAGGGTGCAGAGGAGGTAGGCAAGGGTGGGGTGGGGGTGGGGGGAGTGGAGAAAGAAAGAGTCCCAAGCTGAAAGCAAAGAGCTTCCCTAAAAGCAGAACGGAAAAATCAGAAGGCAGATCAACCAGGCTACATTCTGGAGCTCCTTGTGGCTGGTTGTAGAAAACCATCAGCAGAGGACGGGTAGCAGGTGGCTTGTTTGGTTCTCAGCCAAGTAATGGTTTACGAAATGGGGTTACGAAGAGGAGAAAATATAACTAGAAGAATAGCGAAGGGGAATAAAAACATTTTCTTTGAGATAGTATATCTTTCTCGAATCAAAGTTCATCCGGTCGGTACAGGTCCCTATTTAAAATCCTTGAACAGCAAATCCTCTGCAAATTCTTTGCTGTTGACAATTTTATTCCTCCTTTCTGCTAAAGGTCGATGATGAAATTGAAGGCAAAAACATCTTTACTTTCAAATTCAGATTGGAGTTATTTAAATGAAGGCATCAATGCTGATTACAGTGTCAATTAGTTTTAAACTATTTGACAAAGTAGGATAAATTAATTCTTCAGCCTGTTTACAGGAATCAAAAGTCAGTCTCATTTAATTTTGGAGTAATGACTAATTTTAAAAGCAATTGATATCTCGTGTATAGGGGAAAACCAGAAATGTTATTGACAGGTGTCTGCTACAAGCAAACTTTGGCCATCCAATCAATAAATTAATTGTTAAAATGTGCTCACAACAAGGTCATTGAGAGGTTTTGTGGTTTCCAGTATACACTAGGAATCAAGTGATTTATAAACAGTTATTATTATGAAATTACTTGGATAAATGTTGGATTCCCAGTATTTATTGATTAAAGGAATGACATCTACTTACAAACATGTTCAGTAAATGCTTCTTCACTTTTCTACAAGCTCAGTGACACAAATTGGGCTGAATAATTCCCCCATGTGATTTGTGTATAACGTTATTTCACATTTATTTTTGCAAAACAAAATCATCAAACCTTTTTTCAAGATAGCAATGTTCCTTTAAATATCAAATAAACCCCCATTGTTATTTTGTTAAATGAATTAAATGAAGTAAAAACTGAACCTAGTTAAGAAACTTGACAACACTTCATCTAAATGTTGTGAAATGGGTAGTTTTCTCAGTCAGATTTACCAAAACAACTCTACATAAGTAATACTACCTTAGTGAGAAACCAGGAAGTAACAGTTTCCAACACTACCACTGCCAGCATCGAGCAATATCATTCATTGTATTTTTGTTTGGTTGCTTAACTCTTCACCTCCCCTCAGTTGATTAATGCCAGGTCCTTTAGCTGGGAGGAACGGGCACGACTGGACATATCCAAAACTGGAGTTCCACAAAGGCCTTGCAAGAAACCTGTATCTACATGCAAAGAAGGAAATTGCTTTTGTTTATAGCTTGCGTTCAAACACAAATCTCCCAATGAAGCAATAATTACAGAGCCAACATAAAACTGCAGCCTTTAAATCTAACTAAATGTTCTTTAGTGGGCAAAATTGCAAATTACTTAAGAATCTGTTAAACTCCTCCTGCCTGCCCTAAAACCACAATAAGAGGCTCCTGAATCGGCACTAAAGCAGCAGGCTGCTTGCAATAGTGCAGCAATTGACAGAATCATCATGCACTAGTCTATTCATAACACAGCACGACAGGGGTGAGCGTTGTTAATTGATTTGATTTTGCACAACCCCAACTAAAAAAGCCAAAGAGAAAATATTGTTCCCAATTTCATTTGCAACTTGATGTTACACAAGTAACATTTTTCTCATCCTTTGCATTAAAACAGTAACAAATGCTCAGCTTGTTCAGAGCAGAGATGAAAGCGACAGAAAGGTCCGTGCAAGATTGCTGTCTTTGTATATGGAGGCAGAGGCAATGATGTGCAATGCAGTAGTATTTTTGCATCAGCAGTCATGTTTGACACGACAGATTTTTTTTTTCTAATCACTGTTTTAACCCATTGCAGATGCTCCTCAGTGACCAGCATTTGTATTTTCAGAGTGGGCTGGTGTGAGCTATTCCAGGATTGAGCCTGCCTGTTTCAAAAGCGTTCCTCATTTTAAAATTGCAGGTTGCAGATGAATCTTTTTCACGTAACCACTGTACTCCGAGTAAATCATCTGAGGTTCTTGAACAGATTACAGCCTACAACTCACTCCCAACAGTTCATTATTCTGAACATAAAATGTTTGAAAGCTGCAGCTGGTAACAATTTATTCCATAAATCAACAACTCTGAAGGATTGAAGAACGGGACAAATCCAAGTTCCTGAAACAATGATGAAGGGAACTGATGACGCTGATGTTAAGAGAGGCATTTTGTGCAAAATTAGCATATAAAAATCAGAGGACATGATTGGAATCTGAAAAGGTCTCAACTAGGCTTCAGAAATAACTTCTTCACGCTTGGAGTTTTTGATTTATGGAATAGGCTGGCACCTAGTGTAGTAAATGCTGACTTAGTTGAAGTATTCAAAAGGGAATTGGGTCAATTACTGATTCAGCAGAAAGTGAAAAGATATGGGTACACGCTGAAAAAGATGAAAAATGATCAAATCAGGTCCTGAAACCAGATGTGGCTAACAGAATAATTTGGATCGTGTGAATGGTCATTTCTGTTTCCCTAGTTCCTATGTTCATGCGTTATATTACTGCATCGTAAAATTTGAGTGTTTAGACATTAAAATGCTAAACTGGTTGACAGGCAATTAGTCATAAGATGACAATACCTTATAACTGACTATTCTTGTTTAAAATGCTTATAGATGAAGTCATCTTTTGAAGTTTTCCTTTCATTGAGGGGTGCATATAGTTGGAATTTTATCAAAGGTACCATACCTCTGTACTAACCACCCTCAAACAGAAAGCAGAGTATTTTATTTTTCACATGTTTTGCACGAAAACAGTGAAAAACAAATTACAGCATTTTCCCATGCATTGCACATGGCCAGTTACTGAACAGTACCAAATTTGAACCTCCTACATTTGGTATCTTGTCTATGTTACTTAAGCAATCTCAACCAGTGCAGCAACAGAGCACCACAAAAATCACCCCAGTGTCCCTGTGCCTCAACTGAGGGCAATTTGGTCTGACTTATTGGGGCCCCATGGATAAATAGATTGTCAACACAGACTGTACAATCTCGCACATAAAAAATGGCAGTTTGATTGATGTCCTAGGTCAAGACACCATCTATGAAACTGAAATCTGCTGGAGGTACTGGGATAGAGATTCTGCTTTGGACACAATCAGCGATTCCAGCACAAATTGTGCCCATTTTGAAAAGTGTCCCCACGCCCTCCCCCCCCTTCAAATGTCTGTTCAAACTCATTTGCATAATCATGATTTTAAAATCTGCCATCAACCAGCACAATTGGGCAACATTTTAAAGTGTTTTTTTTTAAAGAAATTGCTTGAAAAATATTCTTTGATATATTCAAGAGCGGTAACTCAGTAACATCTGATTAATATACTGAAAATGGTTTAACACAAAAAAAGTATTCTTATTCATAGTGTCAACCTGTGAGTAACCTGATTTCAAATGACTGAAAATGACTTTTAAAAAATATATGAAACTATTTTTTAGTTAGATTGGGGTGTAGTAGTGAGTGCCTTAGTAAATTTTTTCTTTAAAAAAACATTCAAACCTTTTAACATGTGTCTATTAGTACATTTGCACCCAAAAGATTCAGCATAATTTTTGGAGCCTCCTTGAAGACCTGCAAACAAGCACAATCAGAGGAAACTCCCAATGGTGATTAGTTTGCCCTGGCAGTGTTGCCGGTTTTCTAGGCAGGGCCTGCCTCTATTGTCACGTTTTGAAACCTAGCATGAAATATCACGGAAACTCAAGTTGCGCTGAATGCAATTTGTGTTTAAAATTCTAGGATTGAATTGAGCCAAAAAGGAACAGCGCAATTGAGCAGAAACTCCAGGTCACTATCTTCAATGAAGGAGTTGTAAGGCGGGGGGGTGGGGGGTGGAAGGGGGAGGGCGGGGCTGGGGACATGAGTTGAAATTCATTGATGCTGCATAGCATTCTAAAATAGTTACAGGTATCCATAAAAAAAGGGGTTGGGTCGCTCTGCATCTTCATTCTATACAAAGGAAATAAACAAACAGGATTTAAACGTAAAGAGACATGAGGTACAGAGAACCAATTGAAGTTGGCAGTGAAAGCAGCAAGTTTTTCAATACTATGAAAGCCAGTCCCTGCATTGAGTGCTCCTACTGATTCCACTATAATTGAGTGGTAATATTCTTTCCAGTTTGTCAATTAGGGTGTAGACCTGCCTGTCACTGATAAGTAAGGCTCAGTCCATAGTGGTTGTGCCTGCAACCTATACAATTGCTGCCCTGAATTTGCACATGACATCCTTGAAAGTACTTGAGTTTACAGTCTGGGGCTGATCGTCTACTACCAAACCTCTCTTCCTGCCATTTAACAGAAGTGTTAGATGATTTAACATAAACGGGTTAAAAGCTTCACGAAAATAGGGGAGAGGGGAGTTTCACAAAAATTCAGGAGCTGCTCTTGTGCTATTAATTTATGTTAAATTTTCGACCTGGGAGATTTATTGCACAACTACTTGCATTTATATATCACCTTTAACATAGTCAAATGCCTGGTTTTTGTCGTTCCTAGCCCTCAGAGCCTATCACATTCTGCTTCCCCACTCCCCAAGACTGGCACAAATCCCTGACAGTTACCAGAGATTTGATCTCTTGGATAGCAATGACTCCGAGACCAGAAATGCAGCTGGCATCAGGAAGGCATTGGAGTAGGTGAAAATGTCCACCCCACTTACGCTCTCCTGCCACCTGAAACAGCAGGCCATACAGCCTTTTTTCCCTATATGTTACCATGTCTAAAAATTCTGTTGAATTAATAATTGGAGGATTTGTCCTGGCCAGCAGTGAGATGTACAATAAATATTGCTGTAAATAAGGTTGGTGGATAAGTTAAGGTCTTGAGTGAGTAATGGTCAGCACCACAACCGGAGGTATTTATCACAGTGCACTGCTAGCCCTGACAAAATCTATTTATATCATGTGTTTAAAAATGTAATTCATAAATAAATTGATGCTTCATAGCAATTTAAGTGTGGCAGGCTGAAAAAAATTGCTTTCAGGCCACCCAAAGGGTGTAAATACTGCATGTATTAAAGAAGGAAATCGGAAAGAAACATTCCTGTTTTTTTACCCACTAGAAGCAGTTGAGAGTTCAGTGGAGTTCCCACAGCAACTGTTAACGGGGGAGTGCTGCAACTCATTATCAGAACCCACTTCAAAGAGGAATGGTCAGCACACAAAGAGGTTAAAAAATTATTCCAGGAAATTAAAACACAGTTGTCCTCATTCTATTCCAAAGACTGTAGCAGTGCCCATTAATACAGAACACAGCATCTATCCATTTGTTTAAGGATCAGAAATTAACGACATTGTGACATTGAAAGCGAATTACTTCACTGAAAGTTTAATTAACTTTAATTTTTAGTTACTTAATACAATTTTAGTTTGACAGTTTTGAAGGATTACCTTAGTTCTGGAGAGCTTTTGAGAGAAAACAAGGCATCTATTTGATAAAGAGCCCTACAACAGTCCAAGAGGTTCAATATGGCCTCTTCTGCATCCCCAACTTGATTCACCCCATCATTAGCAGCCGTTTAGTTTTAGTTTATCTAGGCCTTAAGCTCTGGAATTCTCTGCCAAAACCTCTCCGCTTCTCAACTCTGTTTCTTCTTATAAGAAGCTCTTTAAAACCTACCTCTTTGACCAGGCTTTTTCTCACATGGCCTAATGTTTCCTTTGGCTTGGTACAGTCCTGTGTAGGGACATTTTACCATATTAAAGGTGCTTTATAAATGCAAGTTGTTTTTTTTTGGTATATTATATTTGTTTTCCATTAGTTATGTACCTTTTTCTCTTCTGCTTTGTAAATACAGAGGATTTTAAAAAAAATCTTATTTATTTTCAATTTTCAGAGTAAACATTAGAACAGAAGCTGTGGCAAGAACTGATCAAACATTCAGTAGAGGGTATAATCACATACAGATGATCGGATTTTACTGATGCAATATTTGAGTCCAAAGCAGCAGAAAAGATAAAGTAAATTAAGAATTAAAGGTCAATGGTATAATTCCCTTTGATATGTTATTTTTAATTTAAATAGAACATTTAAAAAAATAGTGAAATGAAGGTATCACTTGGTCTGAAATCCTGACGGGCAATTTTAACCCTGCCTGCTCAGCAGAAACTGGGCAAGCGGGCCGTTAAAATTGGCCAGGAGACTTATCCACTGATGTCCTGATCCCTTATACTTTAACCTGCTATTCTGAGCTTTTGGCAAGGTCACCCGCTAAAAATCGGGGTCCTTTCTTAAATATGCAGTCAGCGTCCGATGACATGGTCAGACGCCAATTGCTATTTTAATTGGTAGCCTTAGTGGGGAAGCCATTGTAGCTTTGCTGCCAGGTGAGGCAAGCTGGAGGTTCAAACAGGTAGGTGTTTCGTTAACTTTATCCTACCTTCCTTGTGGGACCAGGAATGCTCCTCTGGCCGAACAAGGAACTTTATGGCCTGCCATGCCCCAGGCTCCCTCCTCAACATCCTCCCAAACGACCCCTCCCATTATTTACCTCAGTTCTGGGGGCCATTCATTTGGTCCCAGCCAGTGGTCCCCTTCTACCCGAGATTGCGCACCAACCTGTTGACCAGCAGCCTCTATCCTGCCAACTTCGAACAGGTAACTGAACAGGATCATGTAGATGAGGCCGGGGTGTTAAAATCTCCTGGGCCTCATGCTGGCAAGGTCAGAGAGGTTTTAGCGCTCACTCGATTCCTGCCCACCTAATTCCAGGGCCAAGTTAAAATCGGCACTCTGATTTTATTTGTTGCTGTGCCTGATCTTTCTTTTCTTTTGGGCCTCCTTATCTCGAGAGACAATGGATATGCGCCTGGAGGTGGTCAGTGGTTTGTGAAGCAGCGCCTGGAGTGGCTATAAAGGCCAATTCTGGAGTGACAGGCTCTTCCACAGGTGCTGCAGAGAAATTTGTTTGTTGGGGCTGTTGCACAGTTGGCTCTCCCCTTGCGCCTCTGTCTTTTTTCCTGCCAACTACTAAGTCTCTTCGACTCGCCACAATTTAGCCCTGTCTTTATGGCTGCCCGCCAGCTCTGGCGAATGCTGGCAACTGACTCCCACGACTTGTGATCAATGTCACACGATTTCATGTCGCGTTTGCAGACGTCTTTATAACGGAGACATGGACGGCCGGTGGGTCTGATACCAGTGGCGAGCTCGCTGTACAATGTGTCTTTGGGGATCCTGCCATCTTCCATGCGGCTCACATGGCCAAGCCATCTCAAGCGCCGCTGACTCAGTAGTGTGTATAAGCTGGGGGTGTTGGCCGCTTCAAGGACTTCTGTGTTGGAGATATAGTCCTGCCACCTGATGCCAAGTATTCTCCGAAGGCAGCGAAGATGGAATGAATTGAGACGTCGCTCTTGGCTGGCATACGTTGTCCAGGCCTGATCATGGTCTGGTTATGCAGTTAACTCTAGTTTAGATCATTTATAATCTTGCCTCAAGCATGCAATAGATCCTATTTGAGATATTTAAAGACAATAGGTGCCATGATTGTCAATAATCCAGAACAAAGCTCCAGTATGATAGTTCTGAAGTCCTAATAAATAAAGGCCAAGTTGTTAAAGGACCAGGACTGTGATATCAATTTACCAGGTGTGTGGTGAATGCATTTCCTGTGATGCAGTCTCTTAACTACCACTGTGATTATCTTTCACCTTCTCCACTTGTGGAGTAAACTTCCAGAGTGAGTCATCGGGTGGGTTCTATAACTGGCAGGCGATCTGCTTTGCCTCTTTACTGCCACAAGGTGAACGTGAAAATTACCCCCATTGGCCTATAAATTGCATCGCCCGGCACCCATTTTATAACCATAAAACAGGTACCCAACAGTCCAAAATGGCAACATGTACATGCTTATTCTGCGCTAGAACTGTTTCACCCACCATATTCACAGAATCACAGATTTGTAAAAGCACATAAGGAGGCCATTTGGCCTAGCGTGTCTGCACCTGTTCTCCGAAGGAGCAATTTATATCATGCCATTGCCCCGCCTTCTCACCATAGCCCTGCACATTCTTCCTTTACTGATAAAAATTCAATTTCCTCTTGAATGGCTTGATGGGACCTGGCTCCATCACACTCTCAGGCAGTGCATTCCAGATCCTAAACACTCCATGCGTGAAGAAGTTTTCCTCAAGTCACCTTTGCTTCTTTTGCCAAATACCTTAAATCTGTGCCCTCTTGTTCTTGATCCTTCCACCAAGGGGAACAGTTTTTCCCTTCTCTTCTCCAAGGAAAACAGTCCCAACTTCTCAAATCTATTTACCTAACTGAAGTTCCTCATCCCTGGAACCATTCTTGTGAATCTTTTCTGCACTCTCTCTAATGCCTTCACATCTTTGCTAAAGTGTGGCACCCAGAACTGGACACAATACTCTAGTTGAGGCTGAACCAATGTTTTATTCAAGTTTAACATAACTTCCTTGCTTTTGTACTCTATGCCTCTATTAATGAAGCCTAGGATGCTATATGCTTTATTGACTGCTCTCTCAACCTGTCCTGCTACCTTCAATGATTTATGCACATATACATCCAGGTCTGTCTGCTCTTGCACCCCCTTTAGAATTGTACCCTTTATTTTATGTTGTCTCTCTGTCTTCTTCCTACCAAAATGAATCACTTCACACTTCTCTGCATTAAATTGTATCTGCCACTTGTCTGCCCATTCCACCAACCTGTTTATGTCTTATTGAAGTTCTACACTATCCTACTCTTAGTTCACAAGTTTTGTATCATCCGCAAATTTGAAATTGTGCCCTGTACATCAAGGTCTAGGTCATTAATATATATCAGGAAGAGCAGGATCCTAACACTGATCCCTGGGGAATTCCACCATAAATGTTCCTCCAGTCTGAAAAACATCCATGAGCCACCACTCTCTGTTGCAAATCGCTCAGCCAATTTTGTATCCATGTTGTTACTGTCCCTTCTATTCCATGCTGCTTGCTCAGAAGTCTGTTGTGCAGCACTTTATCAAATGCCTTTTGGAAGTCCATATACACTACATCAACAGCATTGCCCTCATCAGCTCTCTCTGTTATTGCATCAAAAAACTCCAGAAAATTAATGAAACACAATTTTCCCTTAACAAATCCATGCTGGCTTTCTTTAATTAACCCGCATTTGTCTAAATGACTATTAATTTTGTCCCGAGCTATTGTTTCTAGAAGCTTCCCCAAGTTAAACTGACTGCCCTGTAGTTGCTGGGCTTATCTTTCCCCCCTTTTTTGAACAAGGGTGTAACATTTGCAATTCTCCAGTCCTCTGGCACCACCCCTGAGTCTAAGGAAGACAGCAAAATTATGGTCAGTGCCTCCACAGTTTCCACTCAGTATCCTTGGATGCATCTCATCTGGTCTTGGTGCCTTATCAACTTTAAGTACAGTCTATCCAATACCTCCTCCATATCAATTTTAATCCCTTCAAATGTCTGAATTACCTCCTTTTTCACCATGATCTGCACAGCACTTCTTCCTTGGTAAAGATAGATGGGAATTATACATTTAATACCTCTGCCTCCATGCATAAATCCCCTCGTTGGTCCCTAATTGGATCCACTCCTTCTTTTACCACTGTTTTACTATTCATATGCCTTTAGAAGACTTTTGGATTCCTTTTTATGTTAATTGCCAGTCTCTTTTCATACTCTTTCTTTGCTTCTCTAATTTGCTTTATCATTTTATATTGGGTCGGGCTGCTCAGTATGCAGCCAGGACACGTGCCTGAAACTAGACTCATTACTTATGCAAATCAGGAGCCTAATGCCTGTTTTAGGCTCATTTGTTAAATTGGTCTGTGAATGACTGCTGGACCCTGCCATCCAAAAGGTAGGTTTAATGTTT
Source organism: Heterodontus francisci (assembly GCF_036365525.1). NCBI lineage: Eukaryota > Metazoa > Chordata > Chondrichthyes > Heterodontiformes > Heterodontidae > Heterodontus > Heterodontus francisci. The sequence continues at coordinate 93,212,125 of NC_090382.1, read as the reverse complement.
TATACTTACCTTATCGTGGAACGATTAAGAGCATGAGTGCACCTCCAGGCTCCAGCTTAAAACTGTGGGCCATGGCTGGCCTTTGCTCACCTCTGTTCCAATTGCCTTCCCTTCCACCCACCTCCCCCACACCCACCCACCCCCAAATCTCTTGAGGCCCTCGGCTGAGGTCTGAGCCGACCAACCTCGCTGAAATGGCTGAACTGCAGCTGGGGCCATTAATTCAGCGGTACTATCTTAATGAGGCTGGAGGATCAATTTGTCGCAGATCTGCTGCTGGTCTCATTAACCACATACACTATAGTGGGATCATGCCCCCATTTGGGCGTGTTCCAATTTCTAGGCTATTGTATCTAGGTTTAAAAAAATAAGCATTCGCTATGAAAACTATATCCTGATGGTTATTATTGAAGCATTACTATTGAATATGCTGCAGAGCTAATGTTTCCACAAACCAATGCTAAAGATGGAATATTAGAAACACACTGTGACTGCCTTCCAAAACCTATGGCATGTTCTTTGCCCTAATCCACACCACCCCCACCCCCTCAACAGCGCCATCCATCTTCTGATAGGAGTTGCTCTGCAGATCATGCACTAGGCATTGGCTGAGATATAACCTATGACCTTGAGTATTGGGTAGTTTAGGTCCCTGAGTGACAAGGGAAACATTCAGATTCTTGAAATGAGCAGTGAATAGCCACGAGGTCGATCCCAAGTGTCAGAGGGCTGAGGTGTGAGGAAGAGCTTGGACTATTCACCCATTAAAGGACACGATAAAGAAAAGGCATCATTCAGGTATTCAAAATAGGAAACGAGGAAAGGTGGATCTAGAAATGAGAACAGGAAGTGCTGGAAATACTCAGCAGGTCTGGCAGCATCCGTGTAGAGAGAAACAGAGTTAACGGTTCAGGTCTGCAGCCCTTTATCAGAACAGTAGATCCAGAACTCGACTTCAAACCAAATGGCGACAGCAAACCCAGGCATAGGTTCAAACTAGTGAAAGAGAAAATTGGGATTATTGTCAGGAAATTCTTCACGCAAAGAGTGCTCAACACATGGAGGTGAAATCATCCCAGGAAGAGTTTGATGCTATGATAGGGGAACTATAGTTCTTCCTGGATGGGTACGTTGACATGAAGTAAGTGTACCAACCAGTGAAAGAATTCAAGAAGAATGTGAAAGCAAAAAAAAATTTTGGGATTAAAACTGAACATACAACAATCAGGATGCCAAACATTTTGAAGATTCTGGTTATTATAAAAGGATTCGTTAGCTGTTAGTATTTAAAATAGTTGCCATTAGTGTGCCAGGCTGGGGAAATTACTTCAATGATTTGGGACAGTTTTCCACACAATGTAATTTCTCTCTATTTTCCCTGTTTTTTGTGCTTGGCACTGTTGTGAAGGAGGCTGGGGCCCAATTAGTTCCCACCCAGTTAATTTTATTATTATTTGGCATAGGGAAGTAATAAGGTCTGCAGTACTTAGAAAAGCAGAAAAAATTGTAGATCATTATCAAATCTCATAAGAAATATTAAAAGAAATTAAGTTAATTGCTCCTGCCTGTTTATGTTTTATTTTTTAAACAAATACATTCTTATTATATGTAGCTCTGTAGATGGTACTATAGAGGACTAATTATAAATGATCATGAAGCTATGGACCAGTTAGGAGTTTCCTTTTGCAGAATAAGAAGGCCATCAGTGAGACGCACTGAAATGTAAATTTTCATGCAGTTAAAGGTATAAATAAAGCTTGAGAAAAGCACAGAATAGAATCTAGCAGGGCTTCAAATAATAAGCTCATTGCAAGGCCTGCAGTGTTGTGGAATTTAGCAAGCAAGCTGTTTCCAGTCATTCCAGGAACTGAGGCTGACCAAACAGTCTTTAACTGTGAAACCAAGAGATATGTAAAATATGGAATGCCGTAGCAAACTTAAAATTTCCACTTCTTAACCTAATGCTGAAAAACAACCTTTAAGCTTCAAAGTAGCCAATGTAACAGTTGAGCCATTTGGTTCCAGGCATCTCATTGAAATTGCACATCTAAACTTTCCAAATAGTAGCTGGATTCTGATGCCCCTACAGTTTAACAGTGCTACAGATAACATTTATGCAAAACAATTTTTAAAATATTACCATCTAAACCTTTATCACAGTGGGAGTCTTCTATCCAGCACAGTTTGGTTGTGATTTTAACACTGCCACTTGCTGTGTTTCATTAATGTGCAGTATTGGAATATCATCCCGCCATTATATTCTGACAGTGTTTATCTCTGCCAGCTTGTGAAAAATTACCCCCCACTTTCCACAATGCAGAGCCCTAGAAATAATCTTTTTAATCAATATAACAGTATGTCCCATCTCTATGAAAAGTGTACTGAGCAATTTATTGTATTCTGCAGGCTTTATCAGGTGTTTACTTATGGATGGCCCAATAACTTACTGAAAACACCTGAAATGCCCATAGAATCGTAGAATTATACTGTACAGAAGGAAGCCATTCAGCCCCTCGTGTCTGTGCCAGTTCTTTAAAAGAGCTGTCCAATTTTCCCCACTCCCTTGCTCTTTCCCCATAGCTGGCAGAATTTTTTTCCTTCAAGTATTTATCCAACTTGCTGTTGGAAGTTGCTATTGAATCTATTTTCACTACCCTTCCAGATCATAACAACTCGCTGCGTTCAAAAAAATTTCTGCAGGTCGCCTTTGGTTCCTTTGGCAGAAAGGTGGAAAGGCAAATTCCCAGAGAGGGAAATAGAAGAGCAGAGGGCGAGCTAGCCTGTACCAATCTCATTAAGCTCCCAGCAGCTAGTTCAAAAGCAGAGGGTTCAGAACAGATTGCTTGCCCAATATCTTGCTCGAGAGAGAGAGAGAGAGAGAGAGAGAAAGAGTCAAAGGTGTGCATAGGGAGGGAGAGCCGAAAGAAGGGAAAGGAGTAAATCATTAAATAGGGTAGGGGCAAGAATAAATTTTATAGCCATTATTCACTTAAGATTGCAAAGAATTCAGTATATACATTGCCTCAATAACACTGCTTTTCTGAATGCCTTTTATTGCAAGCTGGTAAAGCCCTGAATATCCATTGATTCGTGTGTCGTACATTAGTTATAGCAAAAAGCATGATTGTTAAAACGAACAAGACCTTGACTTCTGCAGTGAACAATCACAGAAGGAAGGCAAAGACGAAGCTTGGGAATGAAGCGTGGTGCTTTTGAAATGCAATTGAGTTTTTCCATTACATGTGGGATTACATCAGGCTTCCGGTTTTAGACTTTATTTTTGAAGGACACAGCTGGAGGTAGGCTGGCTGTAATTGCTTTGGTAAATACCATAAAACAAAGGTGCAATAACAGCACTTTTATCTCAAAATCCCTCCCAAAAAAATGACAGTTTGAAGAGAGATCTGTAATTTCAAAACAAAAAAAATCTGCATGTCAGCTATCATACAGCAGGGAGAATAGCCAAAGCAACAAGAAGACAAAATGTTGAATTGCTGGTTGCTAGGTAGCATGTTTGCTCCTGGGAGAGAGAAGTAAGACTGGAGATTGGTATACGCTGTTTTTCCTTCCTTGAGATTAGTGACTTTCTTGCATTTAAAGCTCCTGGGGACCTCTTATGATGAAACTGTGTGAGCAATTAGACATTAAACTAGATACAAACTAATTTCTCTATTAGCAAATAACAGCAACTACCTGAGTAATTTGTTTATGTTCTGTTTTCTTAATTTGTCACTTTTTCCATCAATGTTCATTTTATTTAAAGAAAATTACTGCACAAATTGGATAATAGACAAATGTAAGCTTGTTAACTTTATCTGGATGGTATCTGCATTTATCATTCACTGTTGAAAAAGCACAGCATTCTGGGAGGTCCCATTTTACTTTGTGTTAAGACCCAAAATTCTGAGATCCCATAATTTTGCCTGATCACACAAGAGCCACAGTGAAAAAAGATCAAAAACAGCGATAGCAAGGAATTGGCAATAGTAGAAGTAAAATCTATATATATATAAGATTTAATAATGCCAGTATCTGACAGAGGATAATGGGCAATAATCCAATGTAATTAACCAACTACTTCAACTTTACAATTCTGGTTTGTCATGCCATCCAAACCTCTCAATTTAATTACTCCCTGGTATTCCACTCCTGTCCCTCCCTGTATCCTACATGTAATATATGTGATACATTATTGTCTATATCATGCAGTGAAATAAAAGCCAATAACATTTCACTTCAAACACATGATGTACCAACACATAAGTTGCAGTTTGTCATTTGCCCACTATCACTGGCAAAATTAACAAAGAATTGCCACAATCAATATAAGCCTATCCACCACAAACTCCAGCATTGTGTATTACACAGAATTACAGGCTTGGCATGCTTCAAGGACATAAGATGCCTCAACTTTGAGACAAAATTGATAAATCATTCAAATCTTCATGTGTGGGGTTTTGTCAATTCATCTGAACCCCTTCAATGTGTAACTGCCCTTGACCACACTTCATCATTGTTCATCATCACTCTGGCAGAGGGACACAACTGTTGACAACTGTTTCATAAATAAATATGAAGAAGCAAAGATGGCAGCTGAAGATCGCAGATAGTAATTCAATCTCAGGGCTCAAATGACTAACAAATGAGATTGGATCTGAAGCCCCCAATTGAACTGCCATTGAAACCAACCAACAACCATTCAATATGTTATCACTCAAAGGGATACAACAGTAAAAGTAAAAATTCTGTTTCCACAATTACAAAGTGGTATCAAAAAAATACTTAAGCTGACCTTTTTGGGTTACTAGAAAAACAAAACTGCTCGTTCGATCCACTGCAGCTTTGAGTACTTTTCAGTTGGAAATCTGATGTAACTAGAATGCAATGGGAGCAACCTTGGTATTATATAAGTATACTTCCATTTTTAGGGAGCCATTCTTGGGAATTATCTAGTCAGCCTCACAGGTGGAAATAAAGTCTGTCGTGGTAGCCATGATATTTCTCCCTTCAGTAATACTCTGATCTGTGTTTTGCCCTACATTTTAAAACGGCTTCATGTTAACTTATTTAAACAGTGCCGTTTGGACAAAGGCTGATCAAGTACTGTAACTAAATTAATTGTAAGTGGACGTCATTGTGATTTTATCCTTCTCCAACTTGGATTTTTTCTTGCAGTCTTCGCCTCTTGTTTATATGAAATTTCCCTGAAACATGCCCTCTCTTTAGAAAGTATCCAGGGGATGAGGCATGTGTGCTTCAAAATGGAATATGGATTTAGGCAGCAAATCAGCATGATCTCATTGAATAACAGAACAGGCTCAAGGGACTGAATGGCCTACTCCTGTTCCTGTGAATAGCAACAAGCAGAATCCAGCTATTTCGTTATTAGGGAATATCCAAGTCAATACGTCTGGCAGCATCTGTGGAAAGAGAAGCAGAGTTAACGTTTCGGGTCAGTGACCCTTCTTCGGAACTGACAAATATTAGAAAAGTCACAGATTATAAACAAGTGAGGTGGGGGTTGGGCAAGAGATAACAAAGGAGAAGGTGCAGATTGGACCAGGCCACATAGCTGACCAAAAGGTCACGGAGCAAAGGCAAATAATATGTTAATGGTGTGTTGAAAGACAAAGCATTAGTACAGATTAGGTGTGAATATACTGAATATTGAACATCAGCAAGTGCAAACCTGAAGAAAAACAACCTGAAAAAAACAGTGGGTAAGCAAACTGAACAAACTAAGATGAAATGAAATAAATGCAAAAAAAGATTGTAAAAAATGTAAAAAGGAATGCAAAAAAAAGGGAAGAAAAAATAACTAAAAATGACTAAAAATGAAAGTAAAGTGGGGGGCTGTCATGCTCTGAAATTATTGAACTCAATGTTCAGTCCGGCAGGCTGTAGTGTGCCTAATCGGTAGATGAGATGCTGTTCCTCGAGCTTGCGTTGATGTTCACTGGAACACTGCAGCAATCCCAGGACAGAGATGTGAGCATGAGAGCAGGGGGGAGTGTTGAAATGGCAAGCAACCGGAAGCTCAGGGTCCTGCTTGCGGACTGAGCGGAGATGTTCCGCAAAGCGGTCACCCAGTCTGCGCTTGGTCTCCCCAATGTAGAGGAGACCACACTGTGAGCAGCGAATACAGTATACTACATTGAAAGAAGTACAAGTAAATCGCTGCTTCACCTGAAAGGAGTGTTTGGGGCCTGGGATAGTGAGGAGAGAGGAGGTAAATGGGCAGGTATTACACCTCCTGCGATTGCAAGGGAAGGTGCTGTACTTCTTTCAATGTAGTATACTGTATTCGCTGCTCACAGTGTGGTCTCCTCTACATTGGGGAGACCAAGCGCAGACTGGGTGACCGCTTTGCGGAACATCTCCGCTCAGTCCGCAAGCAGGACCCTGAGCTTCCGGTTGCTTGCCATTTCAACACTCCCCCCTGCTCTCATGCTCACATCTCTGTCCTGGGATTGCTGCAGTGTTCCAGTGAACATCAACGCAAGCTCGAGGAACAGCATCTCATCTACCGATTAGGCACACTACAGCCTGCCGGACTGAACATTGAGTTCAATAATTTCAGAGCATGACAGCCCCCCACTTTACTTTCATTTTTAGTCATTTTTAGTTATTTTTTCTTCCCTTTTTTTTGCATTCCTTTTTACATTTTTTACAATCTTTTTTTGCATTTATTTCATTTCATCTTAGTTTGTTCAGTTTGCTTACCCACTGTTTTTTTCAGGTTGTTTTTCTTCAGGTTTGCACTTGCTGACGTTCAATATTCAGTATATTCACACCTAATCTGTACTAATGCTTTGTCTTTCAACACACCATTAACATATTGTTTGCCTTTGCTCCGTGACCTTTTGGTCAGCTATGTGGCCTGGTCCAATCTGCACCTTCTCCTTTGTTATCTCTTGCCCAACCCCCACCTCACTTGTTTATAATCTGTGACTTTTCTAATATTTGTCAGTTCCGAAGAAGGGTCACTGACCCGAAACGTTAACTCTGCTTCTCTTTCCACAGATGCTGCCAGACCTGCTGAGTGAATCCAGCATTTCTTGTTTTTGTTTCAGATTTCCAGCATCCGCAGTATTTTGCTTTTATCCAAGTCAATACCATTGACTCATTTTTTTTTCAAGCCTCTGATCCCTTTCCCACCCTCCTCTGCCCCTACCCCTTCCTCCCTTGCTCCATATTTATGATATCTTGCCCCTTCAGCTTCTGATGCCTTCTGTTAGCCCCAAATCTCTGATCCTGATTTAACCCCGCCATATCCTGCTGACCATACCATGTATCTATGAATTCTTCCCCCCACCTTCCCCGCCCCCCCCCCCCCCCCCCAGCCAAAGAAGTTGGCTGAAGGGCCTCTGTAAAATAAAGCTACTTCCTCCTCCTCACATTTATTGTAAGAAACATGAGAAAGATGGGACTATCCTAAGCCATCATGCACTGTGGAACTAGCCCAGTATTAACATAAATAATAAACAGATCTCATAGTGCAAGGACGCTGAGATATCAAAACCAATTTGGAATGGTCCTTTCGCTCATCAGTTTTGCCACTGCGGTTTGTGTTTGTCATTGGGTTCATGCCTGAAATTGGTACAATTTAGCAACAAAGTTATTCGAGAACAATGACACCTTAAAAACACACAGTATTGTATTGATGGGTGTATTATACTGCAGCACCTGATTTCTTAACCTGTATAAATGGAGGATGAGATTTGAAAATGTGCACCTTTGCCCCTTCAGACCTCTGGGTGAGACCACCATCGATTTTAGCTGAGACCCATCTAGATTAGAGTCCAGCCCTCAACAAGGGATTTAAGATAGTGTTATAATACACTGTGTATTGCTCACTTATTATCAGGGTTGTGTGTTGGCAATTGGAACACCTGAAATATCTGACTGGTGAACTGATCGTTAATGGTCATCCTGCTCGATCCACTTGCTTTTGGGCTTAAACCAGGGCTTATCTAGAGACACAAAAGTCCGAGTGTATCAGGCCTGTGTCCTCAGTACCTTGCTCTATGGCAGCGAGGCCTGGAAAACATATGTCAGCCAAGAGCGACGTCTCAATTCATTCCATCTTCGCTGCCTCCGGAGAATACTTGGCATCAGGTGGCAAGACCGTATCTTCAACACAGAAGTCCTCGAGGCGGCCAACATCCCCAGCTTATACACACTACTGAGTCAGCAGCGCTTGAGATGGCTTGGTCATGTGAGCCGCATAGAAGATGGCAGGATCCCCAAAGAAACATTGTACAGCGAGCTCGCCACTGGTATCAGACCCACCGGCCGTCAATGTCTCCGCTTTAAAGACGTCTGCAAACGCGACATGAAATCCTGTGACATTGATCACAAGTCGTGGGAGTCAGTTGCCAGCGTTCGCCAGAGCTGGCGGGCAGCCATAAAGACGGGGCTAAAGTGTGGCGAGTCGAAGAGACTTAGTAGTTGGCAGGAAAAAAGACAGAGGCGCAAGGGAAGAGCCAACTGTGTAACAGCCCCGACAAACAAATTTCTCTACAGCACATGTGGAAGAGCCTGTCACTCTAGAATTGGCCTTTATAGCCACTCCAGGCGCTGCTTCACAAACCACTGACCACCTCCAGGCACTTATCCATTGTCTCTCGAGATAAGAAGGCCAAAGAAGTCCAAGCTCTGACCTGGGATTTAAACCCTGAGCCTTCTAGACAGAAATCTGGCCTCTGAGTCAGGTCCATCTGGACGAGGATCTCTTGTTCTGCTGAGGGCTTGATTGCCGAGCCCCAAGTTGGAGTCTGACGCTTGGCCTGCAGTTGAGTACTGCTGCAGCATTTGACAGTTTTCTTGGAACTGAATGGCTGAGGTTACAAAAGCAAAAAAAAACCAGGAAGTGAAAAGCTTCCAGTCTGTCATAAAGTAAAATTTACATTGTGAAATGGCACAATTATTCACCCATAGTGTTTTCAATTATTACCTCATTTCTGACACAGCGATTACAAAATGATGTACTATCCAGCCTTTTACTCCAAGGAATTCATTACTGCTCAAACGTCCTCTTCTCCCAAATTAACTTTTTATGAGTAGAGCTAACTAATCATTTTTAAGCAGGGTGTTTGGTTATTTTACCCGTTGAAATATGCACTTCTTCAAAAGGAGTGCAAAAGAGCACCATAATTTTGAAGATGTCTGTTAATTATTTCCTTTGGGTGCTGTAAGCAGAAAGGTGTAAATACAGAGGTCCCAAAATTGTACTTGCAGTTGTCACTTCTAGATTTAAATAATTTTGCTTTTTAATTACCCGAACATTGAGATATGAACCCATGTAGAGTTCACCATCAGTGTCTCTGATCCCTGTTAAGCAGTTCCTTTAGTAGAAAATTGTTGTTTATGACAGTTCAAACTTTTTTTTTAAACATTTCATGTGACAAGTTGAGGTGAATCAGGCCTGAGTAATGGACAGAGTGAGTATCTGTATATTTTGTGGAAGTAATTCTACTTGGAATTCTGGAAGATCGAGTAACAGACAGCAATGCCATTACTTGACCCCAGTCCTTCTTCTCACTGCCTGCTTACAGATTAAAGGATCATGTGTATCCTTACTTCCCATGGCCAGGACCCATCTCTGTAAAACTCCAATTGATGACCAACCTCATTTCCTTTGTCGGAGTTTATTGTGTGTGTTTGAGGGAGTTTATTCTGTGTGTTTGAGGGGAGGAGGAGAGACACTGGGGACTAAATTCGATGGCCCCCAAAAACAGTCACAGGGATCACAATGCGGGATTAACCCGCGCCCATTGCTTCCGAAGCAGGCAGCATGCCAACTTCGTGCTGCTTGCTAATTAACATGATTGCAGCATGCAGCCAGTGCTAATTGCATTGTTGAGCCTCAGCAGGGGACCCAAAATTGTGAGAGGCTGGCACCAGTTAAAGCGAGCCAGCACTACTTAAAGCCAGTTTCCACCTCTTAAAGGGGAGGTGTATTGTGGCTGGAGCAGGTGCTAGAAGTCATTCTACAACTGACTCTGACCTGGCAAAGATAGATGAATGGCACAACATAGGAGAGCATGGGGAATGGCAGTGATTCCATGCAGCATGAACCTACTGACCTCTCTCAGGATGACAGCACTTGTCCACCCACCAGTATCACTCCACCAGTGTCCTTGCAGTTGCCCAAATTGCTGCTGCCCATTCCAAGGTGGTTTAGTCCGAAGCTGGGCCTTCTAGGAGTAGAGTTGCTCGAGGTCATCTTGCAAGGCCATCTGCAGGCTCCCCCACTGAAAGTCAGCAGCCTTCCACCAGCCATGCTGCGCCCACTGGAGTAGCAACTGCGTAGGAGCACTAGGACATGCAAAGGCACCCACAAGACAGGCATTAAGGGAATACACAAGCAATTTGGTTTGGAATTTTTATTTTGTGGTGGCTTTTATTTTTGCATTACAGCCAAGTAGATGCTGAGAAAATCAGTACCAGAGGAAAGACTAAGTGGGGTACTGTTGGGGAATGAGGAATTCAGGTTGCATTTACTGGTATCGCACTCAGATGAGTTGTTCACGGACAGCCTGGCCAGAAAGGGGCTGTCTAGGTTGCCTCTTCCCTTTCTCTTCCTCCTCCTCTTCCTACTCCTCAGTTGCTCACCATAAAACTGGTGCCAAGGACTGTGCCATCATGATGGCAAATTTGTTCAGCTTGCAACAGACCACCACCAACCTTGACACCTGCTCAGTCAAGTACTACAGGTCTCCTCCAGTACGGTCAAGGCAGCGGAAGCGTTGTTTCAGCACGCCCGTGATCTGCTCTATCACATTTCATATGGCAACATAACATTCATTGTCAGGGTGCTGGGCATGGGTTGCCCGCCAGAAACATCAGCCATGTCATCAGCGGATAGCCTTTGTCACCCAGTTGCCATTCTTTGGTTTGTTGTGGTGGCTCAAGTGCAGCTGAGCATAGTGGATTGCCACAGAATGAAGGCATCATGACTGCTGCCAGGATACTGGGCATTGACCTGCATCATGCGCTACCTATGGTCACACACACAGGTTGGGTGTTGAGAGAGTGAAAACCCTTTCAGTTGCAGTACATCTGAGAGTTGACATGCAGCGTCCATAAAGCGACATGTCTGCAGTCAATGGTACCCTGTACCATGGGGGAACCTGCAATATCTGTGAGGCCGCATGTTCCCTCCACCTGCCGCTCTCTGGCAGGAGAGAATGGAATGTACTCAGTTCTCTTTGAATAGAGAGTCTCAGTGACCTTCCTGATGCAACAGTGGATGGTGAACTGCGAGTTGTTGAAAATTCCTCATCTCCAGCCTGGAAGGACCCCATCACATAGAGGTTCATGGCACAGTCACCTTCACAACCACTAGCAATGCCATCCTCACCCTGCTCTGAGGTTGAGATTGCAGCTGCAGCAGGTGGCAGATTTCATTGAGCATTTTACTCACTGAGTTCAGGTAGGTGAATTGCTGCCTGAATACCCTGGATGGATATGGCCTCCTGCTCCCCTCCCTCCTCCTCCCTCTTCCAGCAGCTCTTCCTGCTCTGCATGGCCTCTATTCATTCTCCAAGTCATGCTGTATTCCAAGGGGGATGCCTTACTACTGCATCCATGTCTGGGAGCAACTGGTTTGTGCAGAAGACTTGAAGTCAGGACAAAGTCCTTCAGTACCTGCCACACAACTTCTTGTCGACATTAGGAACTTTAAGGAACTCTCGAAAGTTCCAAACACATGTACAATCATAGTAACAGCCACTAGAAATCAATCAGCAACTAACCTGACAGTGGTTAATGATCCCTTTACATAGCATTGGTGGAGAATCCTTCCTGTTTTTGAACACATGTTCAGCCATGCATGAGTAAGAGATGGATTAGCTGGAGCGTTGGGCTCCAAAATGGCAATGCTGGCACAAATCAACATTGCAGGCTGATTGATGCCATGATCTACCCACTGTGCACACTTCTGGCGGAAACACACTGCACATGTGCTAATGCCCTCACCAAGATGGTGTCCAACAGGTCTTGCAGCTGAAGTGGGCACACACCCTCCGGATGCCATTTTGGACCTCTAAGGCCATGAGTAGCATCCAAAAAAACTAGGATTACACAACCAAATTCTGCGGTGACTATGTAGACAATAATTTAAAAAAGAGATTTGCATTTATATGGCACCTTTCATGACCACCAGATGTCTCGAAGCACTTTACAGCCAATGAAGTACTTTTGAAGTGTAGTCACTGTTGTGATGTAAGAAACTCGGCAGCCAATTTCTGCACAGCAAGCTCCCACAGACAACAATGTGATAATGACCAGGTAATCTGTTTTTTTTTGTGATGTTGGTTGAGGGATGAATATTGGTCAGGACACTTGGGATAACTTCCCTGCCCTTCTTCAAAATAGTGCCATGGGATCTTTTACATCCACCCGAGCAAACAGATGAGGCCTTGGTTTAATGTCTCATCCAACAAGACAGCACTTCCAACATTGCGGCGCTCCCTCAGCTGTGTCAGACTTGATTTTTGTGCTCAAGTCCTGGAGTGGGACTTGAACCCAGAGACTCAGAGGCGAGAGTGTAACCAACTGAGCCACAGCAGACACTCGGTACTCCATCATTATGAATAAGAGGAGGAGAGTCACTGTAGACATTGAGGCCAGCAGGTAGGAGTTAGATAAGCGCCTCGGGAGTCTGTGGTCTGGAACTCATGTTGGTCAGGGAGGAGCAGGTGGTAGGCAATTGCAGTTGGAGGAGGAAGGAGAGAGGTCTGAGCCACAGGAGGTTTTATTGTGGGGCCCAGAGGAACACTTTTAAAAAAAACCTTGCCTTCACAGCCCTCTTTTGAGCCTGTTGCTCCTTTGCGCTGAGTTTCCATGCTGAGGCTGGCACTAGGCGCCAATTTGCAGTACAATGTTAAAAATAATGTCGGGCTCTGATTGGCGTCATCAGACACTGATTTTGAATTTCAATAAAGGTGCTCCACCCACCTGTCTGCCTGGAGCAAGTGCTTTACCCACTCACCAAAAATTAGAGGACAGTGAGAAGACGGAGTGGTATGCTGCCACGATCATAACTCTGGCACTGCAACTATCCTCTCACCTCCCCCACATCCCAATCTTTCTCATTCATGGAATCTGGAGGGATAGACTCATCACTATGCCTACAATTATTCTAACTGCAAGCTAAAGCCCTTACAGAGTACTCCCAGGCAGACAAGCAGGGAGAAGGTTGCTGATAGAATGTGTGCTGCTTTTTCCTCTGATGAGTGTTCTCTGAAGTGTTTAGTTTGTAAATGGCCACATAGTATTTGATCACCATTCAGGCATTCAAACCAAATGAGGAGGAACCCCTCATTTGTATCAGTTATGTGGTTTGATGGATCCTTGCGCATGGCTGCAGCAAATTCTCCTAGCACCCTAGATACTTGCATTGCCCTGCCCTCAGCATATCGTACATGGAGTACGTGTCTGGCACCCAGAAGTACAGAACCCCAGTACGCAAAGGTGTTACAGAGTGGTTCAGCTCACAGACAGCAATACTGAGCACAATGTAAAGTAGGATTCCCAGTATGTTGAGCCTTGAATAAGTTTATAGGGGATAGTATGGACAATTGCACAGATGGTTTGTCCTGATATGTTGGTGCTCTTTTTAAAAATGGGGCTCAGCTACCAATTGGCAGTGGTGCTGCAAGGCCCCTCCCCCCACCTTACCACCTTACCAGTGCTCAAGTCGACTTCAGTATTTATCGTTCAGTATTAAATATGTTGAATCTATCAAGTATGATATCTCAAAAAGGGAGAAAGGGTTACCAAAAGCATTGCTGCACAGTGTGAATTTACAGGCACTTTGTGCATCTCTGATTCACAATACGAAGTGACGGCAGGATACAAGTACTTGGGCTGCATGCTGTTGCTATGAGGGAAGAATCCCGCAGTGTGCACTGTATCACAGTACTTCAAGCTGATTGCAGCCCCTCAAACAGTGCCTCTTGTATGCTTTTCACTACATCTCAGACTGACTCCCACTTCTCGCACTACTACAACAACTTGCATTTATCTAGCACCCTTAATGTGGCAAAACATCCCAAGGTGCTTCACAGGACTGTTATCAAACAAAATTTGATACTGAACCACATTAGGAGACGTTAGGACAGATGGTCAAAGAGGTAGGTTTTAAGGAACGTCTTAGAGAAAGAGAGAGTTCGAGAGGTTTAGGAAAGGAATTCCAGAGCTTCGGACCAAGGCAGCTGAAGTCACAGCCACGAAGGATGTGCATTGCACCTCAGCCTGACTCCCATATTTATCCCAATATCTCAAGCTGAATCAATTATTTTGCCCTGCATCTCAATTTGGCTCTCTCTTTTCACGCAATATGTGCAGATAGAAGTCCAAATTCTTATACAGTATCTCCCTCGTCTTGCACAGTGCCTTTGGCTGTTTCCTGCATTTGATGCAATGTCCCAGGCTCACTCTTACGTCTCACATAATAGCATAAGTTAACACACTATTTCCAGCTAAATCCCATGATCTGCAGTGTCTTGTTTTGGACTCATGGCTGATAACAGTTGCATTTATTAACCAGCGATGAAAATCTAAGGCTTTTGCTTATGCTGATGGAGAGTGAAATATTTTGTGAGGAACGTTGTTTTTGATGATGTAAACTTCCAGTTCAGGCCCCTCAACCCAATGCGAAACTCAATTTTAGCTCCAGAATGAAAACTAATGGAAACCGAAACCAAGACCCCATAATTTATAAACAGCACAGTGGTTCAATTTGCAAGGGTAGGCACAGCAAGTTCATTGACTGATAATCAACAGTTCATTCCAATGAAATAGCTCGGTCATTCTATATTAGATATATATTTTAAACACCATCTAAATATTAATGAGCACTTTTAATATTTTTCCCTCCCTTCCCTACTTAAGCAATGCACCTCCTTGGTCTGAACTGGCAGCTACAACCGGCTGAAGAACAGATGTTTAAAAATGGAGTCAGAACAGGAGGCCCGAGTGATGTTACAATAGCTCCATCTGGTGGCAGAGGTAATATATCTTTAATGTGTTCTGTGAAACACAACTGAGCAATGATTTAATTCCCACCCAAATAGATCTTGGCACAGTGAAAAATTAATAATTTTTGTTCCCCTTTAGGAAAATATCATTTTCCCCTCTTCACCCCACCTTTGGGCCCACGCGTCCACTTCCCCACTCCCAGTTCATACACATAGGGTGGTATTTTACACTCTCCCCTGTGGCAAGTTTGGAGGTGGGAAGGGCATTTAATTAGGCGGGTAGGTGATGGATGGGGATCCCACCACCTTCCCACCTACACCCCGATTAAGTCCGTGGTGGGAAGGCCCCCGGATGGCCTTCCCACCTTGCTGCCACTTGAGACCCTGAAGGGGCAATTAATGACCAATTAAGCGCGTCTTCCTGTCGCCGCAGATTTTAACCCAGCGGAAGACGGGCCTGTTGCCACACGGGGAACAAGACATGCAAACCCATGCGGGGCTGCTTGTGGTCTCCCGAGGGTGTCCCTCATTCAAAGGCACTCCATGCCTGATTGAGGGACCCGACATTGGGAAGGGGGAGGGCCACTGAGGGCCACCCCCTCTACACCTCCCCCAGCGACATCCCTCCCTCCATCACCTACTTCTGGCCTGGGTCACTCTGCGATCCTAAGCCTCTGGTGGGTGCCATTCCGGCAGCAGCTACCGCCTCCCCAGTGACGCTGCCGAGCAAAAGAGCTGCCAGCCTCTGATTGGCCAGCAGCTCTCGGCAGGTGGGATTTCTTGCCCCCGGCGTCCTGATCCCAGGAAAGTCCCACCGGTGGCCTCTCAAGTGCCCGATTGGCACGTCATCTGGCGGGCCTTCCCCAAAGAATGTAATATGGGTCTCTCGCCTGTTTCCCCCCCATGCTGTGTACCTTAGCTATGCTCCAACTGGAAGTGTGAACAGATAATTTACTTTAAGTACTTGCTGTAACTGGCCGCTGTCAAGTGTTCAGGAGCAACTGGATTTGGTGGCCATTTGCTGATTTTTGAATATCGTACTTTTCCCTTTGTGCATTGTCCCTCTCAATTTGCACCTGAAATCAGAAGCTGGTGCCATCCTACCAATGCTCTATGTAGATTGTTGGTCTGGTAGCTCACTGCACCATCAAGCCACTGCCAAAACATGCAGTAAAACGGTGTGAAGATGATGCAACACTACTTTCCTTCTGCACTTCTACTTTTCTCTTTTGGTTCCAAAGTTAAAACAGTTGTGAACACATGGGCTCCTGTGCGGCTGATGTCCACCTGGGTGTTTTTACTAGTTGCAGATGCCCTGGTCAATAATGAAGTGGTAGGGCGAGAGGAGTGTAAGGTATTATACATCTGGTGAGATTGAAGAATGTTAGCATTTATCCCAGTATTCAGATTGTGGATAGGGCAACATTACCACTTTGGAGTAGAAACCAAGCATGTGTGCTTTGCAATGGAAAAGAAAAGTATTAGTCACAGCAGAGCTACTCTATAAGAGCCAGTGCTATCCTTCAAACCTTCGTTTCTGTGTGTACTGGTGTTCCCCTTCCCCCAACACTATTTCAACACAAATTAAGATATCAAATAAATAAATGAGGATTTTGTTGGTAAGGCCTGAAAACATCACAGCCCTCCATTGTGAGCAACCTCTTATTTATTCATGCATTGGTTTTAATTGTTGTAAATATTTCTTTTAAAATTCTAATAAAGCAGTTACTTGTGCAGCTGGCGATTGTGCCGCTAGGAAAGAGCGGAAATTGTGTTCCATTAAACATATAATTATCTGCGATCTGTTCTAACACTTTATACTCCACACAAGAACAGACTTAATTAAATGTTTTTGGTTGCAGAAAATCAGGGAATCCTGTTCAGCCTCATGCTGCATTTAACCCTTTTTTCTGTTGCACTAGTTTTATTTTAATTTGTTTTTTGTCAGGTATTGTTCCCTTCCCAGCTGCTAGGTTGGGCAAGTTACCTGATCCCAGGCCTTCGGCCTTTGCAAATACCACTTCCTCCTTTAAGGAAATTCATCTTTTGAACTAAAATTTAAGTAGAAATCATATCCAAAAAGTGGAATTCTATATTAATTTTTGCCTTGGTGGGTTTTGTGGTTAACAAATTCTATTAAGCATCCCCAGGAAGGAAATGGCCACTTAAGGTACACCTGTTTAGGCTGGCTTTGTTCTTCTCAAGGAAAGAACGGTCAGTGCTGGTAGGAGATTTTTGTATCTCTTGGTAGATAGTCCAGAGTATGTATTTAAATGTATGCAGTTCTTACCTTAGCCTCAGCACCAACCCCGTCTCTGCTTGTCTACTGCTGAAATCCTCATCTGTGCTTTTATGTCCAGACTTGACTATTTCAACACTCTCCTGGCCAGTCACCTATTTTCCGTCTTGCATAAACTTAAGCTCATCCAAAACTCTGCTGACATTATCGTAACTCATGCCAAGTCCCCTTCGCCCATCACCTTTGTGCTAACTGGCCTACATTGGTTCACTGTCCACCACCACCACTATTTTAAGATTCTCATTCTCATGTTCAACTTCCTCCTTGGCCTCGCTCCTCCTGACCTCTGTAACCCCTTCCAGCCCTACAACCCTCTGAGAACTCGTTATTCTTCCAATTCTGGCCTTTGTCCATCCCCCACCATTATCAGCCATATCTTTAGCTGACTAGACCCTAAACCCTGGAAATCTCTCCCAAAACTTCTCCACCTCTCTCTCCTCTTTATAAGGCTCTTTAAAACCTACCTTCATCTGCCCTACTGTCTCCTTCTTTCACTCGGTGTCAATTCTTGTTGGATTATGCTGCTGTGAAGCACCTTGGGAAGGTTTACTACATTAAGGGCCCTTTATAAATGCATGTTAGTATTGATTTCATCCCGATTACTAGGCCTCAGCTCAATTCTGCCATCAGACTTTAGCTCAACTGCTCACAACAGCCCTTGGTTTAGTTGCTCATTTAAACAGTGATTTGAACTCATGAGGGCAGCTACCAGTTGGACTCCCTATGACAGCCCACACATGGAGATGAATGAAGTTACAGCTGACTTGTTAGCTGATACGTTTTTGTGTCTTGAGTCATTTATTGATTTCTTTAATCCTTTGTTTCTGAACAACCTTCTAAATGACTTCCTCCTCTCCATATTAAGAATAACTGATGTGTCAATGAGTTTATAGCTAAGAAGTCCATCATTCTTAAAACCTGCGGATAGCCAGGAATGGAGGAATGCTAAATATTAGTTTCAGAAGCGTATTAATAAATGGCATGTGCACCAAGGAGAAATTCCCCTCATGCAGGAGGTAACCAGAGGACATAGATTTAAGATAATTAGCAAACGAACCAGAGGGGCAATGAGGAGAAATGTTGCTATGATCTGGAATTCATTGCCTGAAGAGGTGAGGGAAGCATAACTTCCAAAAGGGAATTGGATAAATACTTGAAAAGGAAACAATTGCAGGGATAAGGGGAAAGAGCAGGGGTAGCTCTTTCAAAGAGCCAGCACAGGCACGGTGGGCTGAATGGTCTCCTTCTGAGCCATATGATTCGATGAAAATGAAACAACAGACAAGTCAGCCATGACTTTGTTCTTCCAAGTGTGTTACTGGAAGTTGATAGGCAATGTCACAGGGGTTATACAGAGTGCTGTCAGCGCGGGTTCTGCTGAGAGCCCTCTTGCAGACTTGTGCTAAGGGCAGTAGTGGGGTTTGATCTTGGGCTGGTAGCAGTTGGCTAATGGCTGTCACTGACAGCTGTCGACACAGCAGTAGCTGCACGTGACCTGTTCTGGTGCCCACGACAACTGACTGCAGGCCTTCTGCAGCTGGCGGCAGTCCCAAAGTAAATTGGTCGCTAAGTGTAGCAGCCAAGAAGACTTTAAAGAAATGGGTCTTTCTGCCTGCTGGCCTTATCGAATCCTGCAGGTTTACTTTGGGGTTGGCACTGGCTGCACACAACCCCCACCAACAGGAGCTGATGGCAGTGGCCCACATTAAAGCAGCTCGCCTTATACTGGAAGTGTCATAGTTTGCACGCTTCTTTCCCACAGTAACTTCTGCTCTCATTGAAGAAAGCTTATTAAGATTGCATGGTGAAGAAACACAAGTTGCAGAGAATTTACCTTTCAACAAAGCCATGAGCAGCATGCAAGTTCTCGGCAAGGTCAAATGCAAAGTACTGCAGATGCTGGAAATCTGGAATAAAAAGAGAAAATGCTGAAAGCATTCAGAAGGTCAGGCAGCATCTGTGGAGAGTGAAATGCAGTTAACGTTTCAGGTCGATGGCCTGCCGTCAGAGTTCTGATGAAAATCCATCAATCTGAAGCGTGAAATCTTTTTTTCTCTCTTAACAAGGTCATTTGTTTTCTTTCCCCCCCCCCCCCCCCACCCCATTGTTCCTTAATTTGTCTTTCAACTCTTAATGCCTCAGAGATGTTATCCTGTGAATGGTGCGATCAGCACATTCTTCATTCCATTTTCAACAACGAAATTTCATCTTGAGCTGTTAATGCAAAACAAAATTTTCATTCGCCTTAACGCCATAAGGAAAACAAAGGTGCAAATCGATAGAATGATGTGTGAAAGGTTGAATGTTCTCCTCCCTGTACGAAAGTGCCTGGACTTTGGTCAATCATTCGGGAAGTACAAGCCCAGATAGGGAATTTCCTATGGGTCAAATCAGCAAGGCAACGCACACCATCTTTGCCAGCTTTTGCTCAAACAGTAAAATGCCACAACTGTTTATCATTTTGTGAATTAAATGATGCACTTCAATTACAATTTTAACAAAATGAAAGAAAAAATTCTCAGTCACTAACAGACAGAAGGCAGGATTCACAGAGTGTGGTGCCATCCTGAGAGAATGTGTGTGATCGCAACTACCCAAGTGAAAGGGTTGTGTGAAATGTTCTGTTTATCTGCCACTTGTGTTTCTCATATCTGAAATATTGCCAGAGACATTAATATGTTTGCATTCTGTGCCTGTATTGTGCGAGATGGAAAGCTCAAGTCCTTTTGCAATAATAATGGAGCTTTTCAGTGCAGGGAAAGGTGCAACTAAAATGCTGACTGGGAAATGTCATGGGGGCAGCACATTGAATAAGAGGAACAAGCTGACAGTTCAGTCCCATCAGTTTCTGCCGCTCTTTCACTTGTGCTTATCACAATGCTAACTCTGCATGTTCAGTACACAATGGACAAAAGGTGACAATTCACATTTGGTACTGTACAAATCATAGATGTCTAGGTGTCAACTCCTGTACATGTCGAAAAGTGGGCTTTCTGGTACTACACAGCCTTTACTTGTACACTGTAAATTGAGTAACTCAGCAGAGCTTGGTAGCTGAAAGCAGGAACAAACTGTGTTGGTGATGAAGGAATTGCCATTCATTTGCTGAAAGGCCTCCTTCTGTGCTGAAATTTCTCTGATTCTACTCAATGACCACAGACAGGCACAGCAGCCTTAATCAGACAGCCCTTGTACAAGTGGTGCATGAGTGTGATAGTTGTACCAATCTCAGTTTTTCTTGCTGTGCACTTGAGTTCATGAACAACTTGCATTTGTAGAATGCCATTAACATAGTAAAACGTCCCAAGGCATTTCACAGGAACATAATCAGTCAAAAATTAACATCACAGCTGTTCTATCCTTGCCCAACACTTTCCACTGAAAATCTGATTCTGTTCCTTGCAAAGCTGGTGCAATTGATTGTACAATTCATGCTGCACTTTAAGTTAAAAAAAACTAGTGCAATTTTCAATTAATTTGCCTTCTCATATGAATGATACTAATAACTTTAAAGATGTTCCAGAACTCAGACCTCTGATCGTTTGTGGATAATCACCGTAGCGCTTTACGAATAGTAATATTTTTCAATATTGCTGAAAAAAGAGACATGCCGTCGAAGCTTTTTGTTTTGCAATTGTCAGGACAGGCACAAGAATGCCAAATTTCAAAGGGAGCAACAATTCATACTACAAGAGAAAAGCGTGCATATTTGTTGGCAAGTTGACTCTGATTGGTCGAGGCATTGCCATGGAGAATGCACCAGGGAACTATTGTTCCTTATGCTTTTGTTTACTTCAAAAGAGGCGTAAAGCCTGGATATGTTCCTTTTGCCTGCAGAGGACAGGTCCCTGTGTATGAACTTGCCAACTAATCAACACCCTTTTCTCATGCAGTATAAATTGTTGCTCCCTTTGAAATTTGGCATTCTTGCATCTGTTTTGATGAGTGCAAGATGAAAAGCTTCGACAGCATGTTTTATTTTCAGCAATACTCAAGTACTTTACTACCTAGTGACTATTAGTAATATTTTTCATAATAATATGAGAGAACTCTGATTCACCAGGATTGGCTCCTAAATTCCGCAAACCATGTTTTCTCTTCTTTTCTTATCGTGGATAGCACGTATAGAGAGGTGGTCACACCGCAGGCTCAGACCCCACAGGCAGGAAGGGAATGGGTGGCCACCAGGCAGAGCAAGAGGACTAGGCAGGCAGTGCAGGAATCTCCTGTGGCTATTCCCCTGCAAAACAGATATACTCCTTTGGATACTGTTCGGGGGAATGGCCTCTCAGGGGAAAGCAGCAACAGCCCAATTTGTTGCACCATGGTTGGCTCTGCTGCATAGGGGAGGAGTAAAAAGTATGGGAATGCAATAGTTATAGGGGATTCAGTTGTAAGGGGAATAGATAGGCGTTTCTGTGGCCGCAAAAGAGACTGCAGGATGGTATGTTGCCTCCCTGGTGCTGGGGTCAAGGATGTCTCAGAGTGGTTACAGGACATCCTGAAGGGGGAGGGTGAACAGCCAATGGTCATGGTACACATTGGTACAAATGACGTAGGTAAAAAAAAAGGATGCGGTCCTAAAAGCAGAATATAGGGAGTTAGGAAATAAGTTGAAAAGTAGGACCTCAAAGGTAGTGATCTCAGGATTACTACCAGTGCCACGTGCTAGCCAGAGTAGAAATAGCAGGATATATCGGATGAATATATGGCTGAAGAGATGGTGTGAGGGGGAGGGTTTTAGATTCTTGGGACATTGGGACCGATTTTGGGGGAGTTGGGACCAGTACAAACTGGACAGGTTACACCTGGGCAGGTCCAGGACCGATGTCCTACGGGGAGTATTTGCTAGAGTGGTTGGGGAAGGTTTAAACTAAAATGGCAGGGGGATGGGAACCTTTGCAAGGAGTCAGAGGAGGGGGGATCAAAGACAAGAACAAAAGGAGTAAGGGGAATAAGAAATGTGATAGGTAGAGAAATCAAGGGCCATAATGAAATAGGGCCACAGTGAAAAATAATGGGAAGGGGCCAAGTGATGTTAAAAAGACAAGCCTTGAGGCTTTGTGCTTTAACGCGCGGAGCATTCGCAATAAAGTGGATGAATTAATCGCGCCAATAGATGTAAACGGGTATGATATAGTCGGGATTACTGAGACATGGCTGCAAGGTGACCAGGGATCGGAAATGAACATCCAGGGGTATTCAGTATTTAGGAAGGACAGACAAAAACCAAAAGGCGGTGGAGTTGCATTACTGGTTAAAGAGGAAATTAGCGCAATAGTGAGGAATGGTATTACCTCTGATGAGGTGGAATCTGTATGGGTAGAGCTGAGAAACACTAAGGGGCAAAAAACATTAGTGGGCGTTGTATATAGACCCCCAAACTGTAGTGGTGATGTTGGGAATGGCATTAAACAGGAAATTAGAGACGCATGCGATAAAGGAACATCTGTAATTATGGGTGACTTTAATCTGCATATAGTTTGGGCAAATCAAATTAGTCACAATACCGTAGAGGAGGAATTCTTGGAGTCTATAAGGGATGGTTTTCTGGACCAATACGTTGAGGAACCGACGAGAGAACAAGCCATCCTAGACTGGGTATTGTGTAATGAGAGAGGAATAATTGACAATCTAGTTGTGCGAGACTAGAGAAATACTACAGTCCATTATCAAAGATTTTATAGCAGAGCACTTGGAGAACAGTGGTAGAATTGGTCAGAGTCAGCATCCATTACAAAGAACAAAGAACAATACAGCACAGGAACAGGCCATTCGGCCCTCCAAGCCTGCCATCTTGATGCCTGCCTAAACTAAAACCTTCTGCACTTCCAGGGACCGTATCCCTCTATCCCCATCCTATTCATGTATTTGTCAAGATGCCTCTTAAACGTCACTATTGTACCTGCTTCCACCACCTCCCCCGGCAGCAAGTTCCAGGCACTCACCACCCTCTGTGTAAAGATTTTGCCTCGCACATCCCCTCTAAACTTTGCCCCTCTCACCTTAAACCTATGTCCCCTAGTAACTGACTCTTCCACCCTGGGAAAAAGCTTCTGACTATCCACTCTGTCCATGCCGCTCATAACTGAGTAAACCTCTATCATGTCGTCCCTCCACCTCCGTCGTTTCAGTGAAAACAATCCAAGTTTATCCAACCTCTCCTCATAGCTAATGCCCTCCAGACCAGGCAACATCCTGGTAAACCGCTTCTGTACCATTACGAAAGGGAAATCATGCTTGACAAATCTACTAGAATTCTTCGAGGTTGTAACTAGTGGAGTTGATGAGGGGGAGTCAGTGGATGTGGTTTATTTGGACTTTCAGAAGGCTTTCGACAAAGTCCCACATAAGAGATTAGCGTGTAGAAGTAAAGTGCATGCGATTGGGGGTAGTGTATTGTGATTGATAGAAGATTGGTTGGCAGACAGGCAACAAAGAGTAGGGATAAATGGGTTTTTTTCCGAATGACAGGCAATGACTAGTGGGGTACTGCAGAGATCGGTGCTAGGACCGCACTATTCACAATATATATTAATGATTTAGATCAGGGAACTAAATGTAATATCTCCACATTTGCAGATGACACAAAACTGGGTGAGAGGGTGAGTTGTGAGGAGGATGCAGAGAGGCTTCAGGGTGATTTGGACAAGTTGAGTGAGTGGACAAATGCAAGGCAGATGCAGCATAATGTGGATAAATGTGAGGTTATCCACTTTGGTAGCAAAAATAGGAAGGCAGATTATTATCTGAATGGCTATAAATTGAGGGAGGGGAATATGCAACGAGACCTGGGTGTTCTCGTACACCAGTCGCTGAAGGTAAGCATGCAGAAGTTGGCCTTCATAGCGAGAGGATTCGAGTATAGGAGCAGGGATGTCTTGCTGCAATTATACAAGGCCTTGGTGAGGCCACACCTGGAATATTGTGTGCAGTTTTGGTCTCCTTATCTGAGGAAGGTTGTTCTTGCTATAGAGGGAGTGCAGCGCAGGTTTACCAGACTGATTCCTGACATGGCAGGATTGACGGACGAGGAGAGATTGAGTCGGTTAGGATTATATTCGCTGGAGTTCAGAAGGGTGAGGGGGGATCTCATAGAAACCTATAAAGTTCTAACAGCACTTGACAGGGTAGATGCAGAAAGGATGTTCCCGATGGTGGGGAAGTTCAGAACCGAGGGTCATAGTCTAAGGATATGGGGTAAACCCTTCAGGACTGAGATGAGGAGAAACTTCTTCATCCATAGAGTGGTGACCTTGTGGAATTCGCTACCACAGAAAGCAGTTGAGGCCATGATCATAATGAATGGTGGAGCAGGCTTGAAGGGTCGAATGGCCTTCTCCTGCTCCTATTTTCTATGTTTCTATGACTCCTCTTCATACCTGATGGCGCTGATTCCTTGCTGCGATGTAATTCAATGACAGCACCACCTCCTTTTTATTGCACCCAATTGCAAGATGAACTTCACAGCCCATTGTCACTCAACCGTCATACACAAAAAGAAAGACTTACATTTATATAGTGCCTTCACGACCTCAGGATGTTCCAAAGTGCTTTACAGCCAATTAAGTACTTTCTGAATTGTAGTGTTTGTTGTAATGTAGGAACATGGATGGTCATCAGGAAGGCTAACTGACCTAAGCTGATTTATTCCCCCTCCCCACAGACCTCTTTATCTAGTACAAGAGAACTGAGGCCTGTTCGAGTCCAACTGTTGCTCCAACTGAGATCAGCGAATTCAGTGTAGAATCAAATCTATTGCTGCCTTGTTCCGCTTTGAAAAAATTCAATGATCACAAATGTGAGAAATGGACCTGGACTTACAAGATGTGTATTTTTAGTGCATAAGCATTCCATTTACACTACAGGTTGTGGAACTCTGGTTATTATTTCCATGCCTTACTGTACAGTATGAGTGACTCCGGGTAAAAAACCCAGATCACAGCATAAAATTGAAATGGACAGGTTCTCTCACCAATCACTCCCATTGTATAGATTTCCTGATATACACCCCCTACATCTGAGTTTTAATATTCTACTCACAATTTAGTTAATCCTCTACCAAATCATATCTAGAGGCAACAGCACCTTTTAGATTAGTTGTAAATAAATAGGCTTTCATTAACTGTTTCCTTCTTGTTGCTGAATGAACAGTTAAACAGGCTGTAAGACAGAATTTATTAAACTGGCTGCTTTTGTATTTTTTTTTAAGTTCTTGTTAGGCTCCCAGGGCAGGTTATCAAGCCTCAACCACATCTCTGCAGACTTCTGGAGTGTTATTTGCTGATCAGTAATATGCAGAGCTAGGGAGTGAGTGAGGTGGGGGTGGGAGCTTAGAAAAAGAGGTGGCGCGTGTGGCCGCAGTCAAGTTCCCTTTTATCACTGCACTGCCATCTCTGTTGCTGCGTCAACGTAGTGAGTGAGCTGTCCTGTACTTGGGTGAATTAAACATCATGGGGTTCTTGGATTGCTTGGATGCAGTAAATATAGGAAAAGAAGTGCATGTTCCGAATGGAACCCACCTGATTTTTCAACCATTCATTTAAATGAAAGGAAAATTGAGCTGGATCTCTCCACTCAATTTTCTTGTATTCTCTGTACCTAGCAGATCCAAAGCTCCCAGGTGCAGAAAAACTGTCCCTATCATTTCAGGAATGGATGAAAGAACTATGTGGTTTGAATCAATATTAAACAGGCGGTCATTTTCTTTATGGTATCATGCTGTCCACACATATGAAGGAGACTGAATAAACTCTGTGATGCCATACATTTGAGGTCAAAAAGAACGTCAGCCAAACGCTGAACTGTTTGAATAAATCACTGCCCAACTACTGACTAATAAAACCCACTATCCTTCTCTGTGGCATTCCTGCACAAATCAACCACAATCGACAGAAGAAATGGACAGTCTTCCATGACAGTGAGTGCTTGCCTGTTACCTAGTTACCTGTCCAATATGAGGAGAGCGAAATTGAAGGATTTCTTTGGCAAGGCTGGGGAAATTTACTGCCCACACAGGCTGGCAGACAGCCTGAATGATTTTAAAATCATTGAACAGAGTTAGGATCACACCGTATATATCACACACGTTTTTCCAGTGATAAACTGCAATCATTTATCAATAATGCTGAATTAATAACATCTTACTCTCCTGTGCACATCATTGTGCATCGTGGATATGGTATGCACTGACATGGGCTGCTGTCCTATTAGGCTCATTTGTATGCAAGACAAGTTTGTCCAGGACTCTGGGTGGAGTTGTCTGCAAGTGGAAATGGTCTGATCCATTCCACATTCTGCCCTGTAATCTTCTGCCCCATTCTCTAACCCACCCAGTCTGCTCCCTGTGCCTCAACCTTTCTCTCTGCCTGCCAGAATCTATTGCAGGAATTCCAGGTTGCCCCTCCTTCTCATTATCTTCTAGACAGAGAAAGCAAGAGAACACTTTATATCCCACCATTCATTGGATGAATGAGCAAGCTCTGTTAAAACTGCAGTTTCAAGACAGTTAATGGGGCTTTTACTTCAGCTACAGATGATGGACTAAGCCTCTCCTTTTGGTTCTCTTGCTTTCTTTCACTGGGAAGTGAGCAGACGATAGGGAACAACAGTGGAGGTGAGCTGCAAGATCAGCCATGATTTTGCTGAATGGCAAAACAGGCTCAAGGGGTCATTTGGCCTTCTCCTGCTCCTATTTCCTATAATTCTCATGTAACAGTGATCCTCAACCTATGCAAGTGTGATCAGACAGACAGGATGAACCTACAGGGTAGAAACAAAAGAACGATTTCCTCTGCTCGGGATATCACGAACAAGGGGACATCGTTTTACAATTAGAGCCAAACTATTTAGGAGTGAAATCGGGAAGCACCTTTTCACGCAAAGGGTATTGGAAATCTGGAGGCCTTGCCCTAAAATACTACCGGTGCTGGGTCAACTGAATTTTATGAGACTGAGATTGATATGTTTTTCTGAGGTAATGGTATCAAGGGATATGGAGCAAATCCAGGCAAATGGAGATTAGGTATGTATCAGTGTTATGACCAGGTGAGAAAGGTGCCTAGGGGTCCCTCTCAGCCTTCACCTGGTCTTAATATAACAAGGTTTAATTTTAAAAACAGCGTGTTTTTAGCGCCCCCTTGATGAATCCTGGTTCACCGCTTTCCAATTATAAGGCAAAGAAACCAGTACAAACAGGCTTTCTTAGGTTTAAAGAAGAAAAGTTGAAATTTGTTAAACTTAAACTCTAATTCGGTTAACGCCAACAGATACACGACACGCCCAAGCTAACGTGCATACGCGGTACACACATGCAATAGAGACAGAAAAAAGCAGAAGAAAAAATAAAGTGGAAAAGTTTGAGGCAATATCTGAAGAGTTTTGTTATGGTTCTTCGAGATCACTGTGGAGTCCTTGATTGTAGGTAGATTTTGCTTTTCATTGGGGCCCGGTATTCTTCTTACACCTTGTTCGCTGTTGGAGACTTTTCTCTCTTGGGGTCCATGTGTCTTCAGTGGATTCAGAGGCTTGTGAGAAAGAGATGGGAGCAGACAGGAGAGATCTTCTCAGTCCAGGAGCAAACAGACACTCTGAGTTCAAACTGTTTGCACAGTTCAGAAAAACCCAGGTTGCCAAACAGGTTAGTCATGTGACTAACTGGTCTGACCACGTCTTGGGTTACAGCAGTCTCTGGAATGTTCCTCTTATACACAATACCTGGTGATCAAGGTCCATTGTGGGTTGAATGTGTCAGGGAATGGTCCTTTGGCAGGTGGGGGCCTAGCATGACAATCTAATGAAATGCTGGAACATGCTCGAGGGGCTGAATGGCCTACTCATGTTTCTATGTTCCTATGTATACTTCAAAGGTAATTCATTAGCAGTGAAGGGCTTTGGGATGTCCTGAGGATATAAAAGGTAATGCATAAACACAAGTTTTTTTTCTTTCAAGTAATGTCACAGAAAGCAAATCATTTCCTTATATACAAGCAAGACTAGCAAGTAAACAGTTTGCACACAAATGTTGACAATTGTAATGAAGCGACACAATTTGAGAAATTAGAAAACTCAGAGAAGTGGGCTTCCCAGTATTATTGACATCAATGCTAGCATCATTCACATCAGGAATGATTTTGCAGAGCTCCCCTGATAACTCAGCAACTTTTGAGTGAGTAGCTGAGCTGTAACCACCATGAAGGTGCCAGGGTTGATCCCTGAGATAACATGGTTTGCTGATAATTAGGGAGGGATTTCAAAGATGAACGGGATTGGGGCAGCCTGGGGCCGAGAAGCTTTTATCATGCGGATCTTGTGTACATAATCAGAGGCAATCTTCTATCCAAACCCGGGAGCAAGAGCTGTGTGGTCAATGGACATCAGCAAGACTTCAGAGGACAAAATACCGCCTCTGCGATTCCCCCATTGAATGGTCCCTGGCACCATAGTAAGTATTTAGGATGGTGATCAGATATTTGGTGAGTGCAGGAGAGACCTGAGGTTTCTCCCAGTCCATAAGGAAAGAGGTTTAAAAATAACCTTACAGATTTGGGGTTAAAATTGCAGTTGGTCCCCAATAACATCATCAGAGCCGGATCTGCATATTTAAACAAGGATCCCCATTGGTTTTGTGCGAGTGTCCTCAGCGCCTGCAATTTAGAATTCAGCCACTAACATTGTGGCAGGAAGCCAGGGGGGATATCTTTCACTCCATCTTAACTGCCCCCTACTGCCCGGTTTCTGTCAGGTGAGGACAGTTAACATACCCCCCCCCCACCCACCCGCACCCCACACACACAACCCAGTGCTATCATTTACAAATACATAATGGTCACTTGGATGAATCATTGGAAGGCATCAGACACCTTAAGCACCAAGTCCAGCAAGGGGTCATCAACTTCAGGAGGAGAGAGGAAAAATTGGTAATAAAAGGATTGATTTTAGGCTGTCATGTAATCCCAGTATAAAGTCCTCAATAAGATCTTGTTTTGTACTCATATTCACCTATTCATTATTCCCTCTTTAATGCATATTGATCTTGTTATCACCTAGTAATGAGTTGTTGATTGCTTCTGAATAAATTTGCATCTTTACTTTCAATTTGTTAATCCTGGAGCAGTACAGGATACACCTGTACTGGTGGTCACTATGAACAGTATACAGTGTATTAAAAAAACTAATTTCAAGACTGCAATATCAGTTTGTGGTTCAGGTCACTGCTATGATCCACTCAAACTTTACTCAAGCAGTTTATAATGTAACATGAACCCTTCAGTGAGATGCTGTCTTGGATTCATTCCCAGGTATTCATTATTCAACCTACAGACCACCTGAGTCCCTCGATTAAATTACAGCTTGTAAATATCACTCCCAGCTATCTATTATATTCTATATGATAATAAGAAAAATTTGTTGACAACTCATTTTAAAGGAATTGAAAACATGGTTTGGAGGATATTCTCCAAGGTTTAGGTGTGAGGTCCCTCGATTTCACTAAGCACCATGCAGCTACATAGATGACTCTTGATGGTTTGGTTGGTATGAGAAAGTCTTGAGACTATAAAATTTCACTGTTAGAACCCCGAAGAGTTACTTCCAACTGATGTTATGAAGTTGCATCGCAACACGGAAATTTGAAACCAACAGAGAAACACATGCGCAGCTATGACAAATTCTTTACTTGGGAGGTGGTCAGATTGGGAATGGGATGATGTGTGAGTATGTTGAACCCCCACACTGTGAAACAACACAAGGCCCATGGGCTCCATTTTGTCCCATTGGATCATTTGATGTAGCTTTTAACCATTCAGATGAGACAGCCTGACCAGTGTTTAGTGGTGCCACAGGCAGGTGGGGATGAGGAGCGGGGTGGCATGCATGGGGTGCTGGGGGACTGCATGTTTCAGCCAAGCCCACAACTTGTTCTTGTGAAGGCTACTAGGTTCCACTTGGGCCAGGTGATAGAAGAAAGGTTTCTGAGTTATTGCAGCGCACAGTAAACTTAGCCTTCACACAGTAGAGTTGTCTGTAAGGATAATGTCCAAGCCATGGTAACATCAGGGACCCATTTAGGATGTTACTTGGAATTTTAGTAATAAACCAGTTCCAGGTCCTGAGGTCAGAGTTGGGTCCTACTGTCTTGCCTTTCACACAATAATGTACATATGATTTTTTTTTTAAATCTCTGCCAGTGTCATTGCCCAGAATTTCCTGAATAATGACATCATTGTAATGGTGCATCTAGGTCACAGGATCTCAGTGACAGTGCAAAGGTCCCAGGAGATTGTGACGCTACTAACTTCAGCCATTGCTTACACTACACCATAACTTCCTGCAACTTTGAACACCCCCACTCCCAATTAAAATCAGTGGTGAGATCAAGTGTACTGCGAATATCACTGTGATCGGTACAACTATTAGAGCATTATAGAATGGGACTGGAAGGCTCAGTATGCTTTGTGTAATTATAGTTTACTGTTTAACTTAAGAAATAATTGCATTGTCCACCTTGGGCACTGTATTTTTTATTATTCTGCCGTGCCATTCTGGCAGTGACTAGGGTCACTGGTGCAAAGTGAAAAACAACAGAAATTTTATATATATTTCTGGTAGGGGCAGTTTGTTGATTTCTAGCCTTAAATTACCCTCCGAATGTGACTTCTTTTATATGTATGGGAGATCTTTTATATGTAATTGGATTTATTAATCCTATGCGTTGTGTATGTGGTCGTTCCGATCACAAAGTTCCCATTTACATCTTATTCTAATCCAAGCAGCAAGTCAGAAATAGTACATGGCTAAAAACCTTTTGTTTCCTTATTGCTTGTACAACCTCAATGGGAAGGGGGAGGAGATTCACTGTTCTATCTAATGAACAAACCAGATAGATATAAACACAGTCCTCAAGGTGAGTCAGCTTTCTATAATGTAAAGCTATGCTTGTTTCTGTCCATTCAATCTATTTTAAACATTTCTGTGTTTGAGTTATATCACAATGCGATAAGTTTTTACTTTGGTCATTGGCATTCCCAAACCGCCACTACACAAGCTGCGGCATATTCTAATTACTTTTGCAGCAAACTGTAGCATGAATGAGATGTGGGAGGATTGAAGTGCATAATGGGCTAACGTGCCATTCATTGCCAATATTGCCATTTCAGCAAACAGTTTTTAAAAGTCTATTAATTGTAGTTCAGTTCTAGTTGTAAAATTGCAGTTCTGTTTCATTTAGTGTGAAATGCCTTTTGAACAGAAGCCTTTATTTTTGTAATTCTTCCTTCTGTCCAAACTCTAACTTTCCATGTCTGTAGTCTATTCCTCTCCACTCCTCCCTGCAGTAAATTCCCTGTCTATTCAGCAATTCTGTCCCCTTCTCTCCCTACAGTTTTCTTCCCCTTCTCTCCCCCCGCCCCCCGTTCTTTTCCCCAGGTTGCAGACTATTTCCAAATATTTCCACTTTTTATATGAAGAAAACACTTCATAACATCTGTTCTTAAAAGCATCTTGGAAAGAGTTGTGGAAAATATGTTCTACATTTAGCAGAACTGAGGGGGAAATTGGCCAAAGGATCACAGCATTCCTGGAGTTACTCTGTCCCAAAGCTTAGATCTAGATTGATGTCTGGTTAAAACATTAGATTGAGCTGCACTAATTTGCGAGGGATCAGTCGCACTGTCTGACTAGCCCGAGGGAAGTGTGGCTGGTGTAGCAGTGCACAGCTGTGCAACTCATTCTGTTTATAAATGTGCTGTGGAAAGTGGTGTGGAAATGAAGCAGCTCCTGGTCTCTACTGCGATCACAATGAAATTATTCATCAAGAGTCTCTTCACTGTTTAAATGCAAGCCACGAGATGACAGTCAGAGGTCAGGCAAACTGAGGAATGGAATAAAAGATATATCTTCTTTTAAAAGAAAAACTTTCTTTGAAGTACTTAGGGTATTATATTTTCCAGAATGAATATGACAAGCAGGAAATACAGTGGAATATATCTTGTGTAAGGAATAGGTATCATAAAGTAATCACTAGTATTTAAAATGAATTCTTTCTGTAGAAACTGTTGTGTGTGATAATACTCAGGCACATGTTAACTCATCGGTAAGTATGCCACTGTGGAGATTGTGAGGCGGAACAAGCAATTAAACAAACATACAGTGATAAATAAAAAAACAGCACTTCAGTACTGGCAAAATGAGCTCTCAGTGTGCTACAGTTACTGAGCTCCGTTGTTACTGGCCTGAATATTTGAGCCTCACCCAACAACACATTGCAACAGGGAAAGTCTTGGTGCACAAAATACTCTCTTCTCCTTAGCTCCATGTTCTATTGTAATATTCTGTCTTGTAGGTTTAGAAGTGCAATCATCACCTTGGGGAGTGTTCTGGCAGACTGATTTCCTGGAAAAGCTGGGAACAGCTCCTTCCAAAAACTGCGTGCAAATGCCACTGGGTTCTGATGCGACAGACACTGCTATCTGTTGCTTCATTAAGTTTCCTGGTATGTTTTTTTTGCTCGCTGACTTTTTGCACAAATCTGAAATCTTCCACCTTTCTTTCTTCTTCCAAAATCCCTTGCCCACTTTCTTCAGGAACATATTCAGTTACTTTTCAAGCCCAATTATAACATTTCCTTCAATGGCCTCGCCTAATATCTCACCCTATAGGAGCAATTTTAAACTCTAACCCACCTAGTGCAATCAGATCGGCCACCCATTTTGCACCCCACCCAATGGAAAGCAAGATCAGGTGGAGTATAAAACAGAAGGCCAACTAAATCAATCCCATCAGTTTTTTACCAGGTGGGTTAGGTTAATACCGCACCCACCCACCCACAACATCATAAATGTGTGTTACCCCTCGCGTTGAATAACCCTGTTGGAGGTTCCCATTTTCCTCCTAATTTCCTACATTTCTTCAAAATGGGAGAATGTGTACTTTGCACAAATAGTTCTGAATTTCAGGTTTTGTTACATCCTGTTCTCACCCCTCAGCCACTGTTAGTGAAGCTAATGGTGGCAATCACTTCCCTACAATAAATTCACCCAGTCAGACTGTTATCCATCTCATACTGTACTTTATGTTGCCAGTAAAAAAGGGTCAGTTCAGTAAAGAAAACAGGTCTGTTCTTTCCTAGGATAAAACTGCTGTAAAATGAGCAAATACAGTGGTGATCCTCCCATAAATACAGTTCCTTCTTCTTTCACTGTTAACCTGTCCAAATATATGTGCTGGATATTACTCCCAGTTTTCACTATTTTTATAGGGACAGTTGCTGTTAAAAACAGCAGCATTGATTTGGGAGACGTGGGCATCGGTCGAAGAGTGTCACAAGAAGTGCCTCCAGGAGTCTTCTGGAGATCCCAGTTGTACATCGAGCGGCCACAATTCATCAAGTTTAATGTCTCACTGGGAAAGGATGCACTTTTTGGTTTATACATAAGGAAAGGCCTTCGTCCTTCACACACTCAGGTAAAGATGCCAATGAAGATGTCAAAATCTCATCTTGCTATTTATTTTCTTTTTTTTTGAAGAGTTGTTATTGAAATGTCTAAATTGATAATGGCTGGCCTAAGTGACAAGAGTGCTTGCTGCTGAGGAAACAGTGATGGGGAATGCATTTGGTGCTGTGGGAACAGTGCTGAGGAGCATGCTGGCTCCTCTCAGGAAATTGGTGAAGAGTACACTTGCTAATATTGGGACAGTGATGAGAAGCAAGTTTATGGCTTTGAGGACAGTGGTATGGAGGTTACTTATTAGAATCAGGATGATAGTGAGGAGTGCACTTGGCGCTTTCAGGATAATGGGAGCATGCATGCTAGCCTCAGAATAATGGAGAGGAATTCACTTGCTGCAGTGGGGACAGTGAGGAGGAGCTCATGAAATGATTAATGACTTTAACCCCTTGTAGGCATTAAACCAAATAAGGAGCACATACCCACGATACTCCTTTAATCAAGTTCAAATCAGACAAATTCTCAGACGCTTATTTGGGTCCAAAGAATTGTGCTAGCTTTCCCTCAAAGAAAGAAATCCAACAGAGAATTTTACCATCTTACAGATAGCCAACTTCTAATATTTTTATGGCTAAGTCATAAATATCCCAGATATTATAAGGGTCTGGGCAACTCTCTTCCATATGTATCCCTCCACTTAAAGAGACACAGAGAGGGTGTTCTTGTAGTTGTATACAGAATACTACATGTGACGGTTTATTAATTTTTATATATTTATTAACAAATTTAACATGCAATAAACTTCTTAAGTGGATAAGTATATAACAATATAAAATATCACTGAGAAATGTAACACATATTCTTATTTCTAACATAGAATCCAAAAGTTTAACCTTGCTAATGTTACAGCAAAATTATCTTAGAATATCCAGAATATCCATCAAAAGTTAAAGAAAACTTGTACCTTAAATCCTCGTAGTTGAGAAGCATTGCTGAGGATATAACACTTCTAAGTGTCTTGTATTTTTATACTATTTCTAAGGTGTTATATGACTTTTACATTAGATGTGACCTTTCTGTGTTCCCTTTTAAAATCTAGATCTGTAATTTAATGTTTTACTGGAATTTGAAGTTTGTGAGCTTTTATCTGATCACAATGTTCATAATTGTGTTTACCTGACCTCTCTTGTTCCAGTGAGTAGATTTCATTTATTGTTAATTACCCTTTCCATGGTACCCACAGCAACCTCTGGAGCCAACCTGTCTGAACAACAACCTCAAAAACTAATTAAGTTTTATTACTACCTCTTCCTGAGGTCACACAGGATATTTCAATGTGTGTGTTTATCTTCCAAGTCCCTGGTAACAGAGATTCTATTCTAACAGAGACCTTGAAATGTTTAACTCTATCATCTTAAAGGGGAACTTCAGTGAGCTCCAAAAACTATTTATTCAATCTTTAACTCTAAAGACATAATACACTAACTATTTCCAAATTCTACTTAATCAAGCCTATTGTACCTATATTCCTTCACACTCATTTGCTTAATACGACAGTGCTGAGGAAAACATTTACTGTGGGCATACTGGTGAGGATCAAGGCTATTTTGGCAATAATGATGAGAGCATGCCTGCTGTTCTTAGGACAGTTAGGAGGAATGAGCTTGCTGTGGGGACAAAAATGAGGAGATGTTTTCTGATCCTGGTAGTGGTGAGGAACACCTTTGCTGCTCGGACTATCATGAGGAGCTTGCTTGCCACCATGGGAGCAATGATAAGGTGTGCACTTGCTGCTCACAGGACAGTTACAAAGAGCACTTGCTATGGGGACAATGATGGGGAGAATGCTTGCTGTCGTTGACATTGTCATGAGGTGCTTGCTTGCTGCTATGGAAACAATGGTGAGGTGGATGTTTACTGACAGGCAGACGATAAATGGAAGCTGTCTCACTTTGACAGGAAGAGACAAGAAGTGCGCAGTCATTTCTGTCACTACATTCTGCAACTTTAGAAAGGAAACAAGCCACCGTTTAGTGTGACATTCTGGCATTATTGCATGAATGCATGAGAGAAGCTTTAAATGTGAGAGTCTTGCACTCAGTAAATGAGACCTGACAAGGCTACTCATTACATATAAATAATGTCTTCCAGTTCTGCACCACAGAATCTCAATCCTGAAAACTGTTAGAAATCCAGTTGTTTGCTTGAAAATGCAGCATTCTATTGATCGCTAGAGATTCAGAACTTATTAAGTTTCCTCTCATAGGTGTTCCAACATTTAATGGGGGTGGGGGGGAGTGGAGAGTGGTGTTAGCCCAAGGAGAGATTTGTAAACAGAGAGAGGGAGGCAAAACACAAGGTAGCAGCTCAAAATAATAGAAAGCTAGCAGAGACCCACAAAACATTTGAGGTCAAATTCGTATCTATTGCAACAGTACTTCTTGAAATACAGGATTTCTAGTTATTCTTTCACCAAAGACTTTAACAGAATTAGAACTTCTTATTCTAGAAAAAGCTACATAAAGCTGTCCATGTGAAAAAAACAGGCTGTCAAGAGTCTGGCCTTGTGACTTGTTTATAGCCATAGAATATGAAAGTCTAATAGGAATTGTTTTCCCCTGAGTTGAAAAGGCAGCTTTACATCTGATGGGCTCAATATTATTCAAGGAATAAACACTCTGGGCTGGATTTTATGGGCTCCCCTGAGACGGGGCCAGAGGCAAGGGGGCCGCTAGAATTGCGATGGGAGGCAGGGGCAGAGGGCCCGTCGGCTCCCCGTTGCCCAGCGATTTTGTTGGGGGCTGGATTGGTCGCTCACCTGAGGTCCAGGTCTCCAGCACTGGGCCTGGGTCCAAGGCCTCTGCAGTACCAGCAGTGGGCACCGCTCCCAGTGGCACTGCAGATACTGCCGAGCTGCCGGCCCTGTGATTGGCCGGCAGCTCTTGAGAGGGAGAGAATCCCCACCTTTAAAGGGACGGGGATCCTGGCGCTGGCCACATAAGTGCCGGAACAATGTAAGATCACGCCGGGGAGTGGGGGGGTGCAGTCTCAGAAAGGCCGAGACGGGGTTCCCCCCACCTGTTTGGCCCGGCACTGGTTGCCCCACCAGTGTCACAAAACTTTGCCCTCTGTTTCCTTGAAATCTGCCTGTTACATTTTCAGCATCTATCATCGAAAAAAAACAGCTTCCTCACTGCCAATTTTGTTCTATGACAAAGTCTTGTTTACGATTCAAGTTTCCTAGCAATATTATAACTGCTCCTTCCTTGAATCTACATTTGTGCGGTGGCATGCCCATTGGAGTTAGACTGTGTAGAAACTCTGGAGAGTATAGACTGTTATCTTCTTCATCTGTAGAATCAACACTGATGTATTCTTTTAATTGACCTGACAGCTTTTCTCAAACTTTTTTCAATCAAATCTAGTGAATCTTCATTTTTCGCACAAAGAATAGCTTTTGAATAATAAGTTGTATCACATAATTGTCCCTACCATTTTGCCACACTTAACCAATTCGATCATCCCATGTCATTCCCTCCCTCCCATGCCATCCCCATCCTGCTCTTGTAATCCCCATCCCGCGCATCAATCCCATCCCATCCCTCACGGAAACACTCTCTCCAGCCAGGGTAACTTTGGTGTTGGGTTCACCCTTATGTTCCACTGATATTGTTCCCCATCAACCACCCGACATTGCCTCCACCAACTATTGGCAGCCGCATGTGTGCCACACACTCTAGTCCTCTGTGTGCCCCATGTATTTCCGCGTGCACCAAGCACCACCCACCAAATAAACCCATCGACAGATGCGCCCCTTAAACTGACCAATCAAAACAGACAAAAACTGAGTATTATTTTTATAGATGTGATCGAACATTTATAATAAAAAAGATAGACTTGCATTTATATAGTGCCTGCCACAGCCTCATGACATCCCAAAGCTCTTTACAGCTAAGGAAGTACTTTTGAAGTCTAGTCACTGTTGTAATGTAGGAAACACAGCAGCCAATTCACGCACAGCAAGCTCTGACAAACAGTAGTGTGATAATGACCAGATCATCTGTTTTTAGGTGTTGATCGTACTTATACAGCACCTGGAAAATAGGCTGTTAAGACAATTATATGACTAAGCCTGTGATCTTCTCCCTTGTCTTCTTGCCTGATCCCTCACTTCTACAAAGTACTAACTCATACTGAGGCACAGTTCCACATGTGCTGGAACTCTTCTAGCATCTCAAGCTGGCATTCTTCATGTGCGAATGTAACCCCAGACACTGAGCTCTGACAGCCTGTTCACCCATTTGTGCCATCACAGCTGAACCCAATTTTGAGCACGGCCAATATCAG
Organism: Heterodontus francisci; assembly: GCF_036365525.1. Lineage (NCBI taxonomy): Eukaryota > Metazoa > Chordata > Chondrichthyes > Heterodontiformes > Heterodontidae > Heterodontus > Heterodontus francisci. The sequence continues at coordinate 93,174,047 of NC_090382.1, read as the reverse complement.
CACCGTGCGCTTCCAATGATCAGGAGTGATAGTCTAGAATGTCACATTATGGCTGAGCTAAAGTAGGCACAAATAGGGAAAACAATCTATTCGCTTTATCCATTAATTTCTATTAAGCAAACTCCGTCAAGTAATATGTCCTAAGAGAGTTTGTGGAAACTGAGTGCAATTCAATGCTTGCAGGGAACCATGCCCATAAAGCATCAATAGACATGTTACATTTTCAGGCTTTATGCAGATATTTCTCTACCATGTTGCTCTACAACAACAACTTGCATCAATATAGCACATTAATGTTGTAAAATGTCCCAAGGCTCTCCACAGGAGTGTTACCAGAAAAAAAATTGACACTGAACCATATAAGGAGATGTTAGGGCAGATGACCAAAAGCTTGATCAAAGAGGTAGGTTTTAAGGAGCATCCTAAAGGAGGAGAGAGAGTTGGAGGAGCAGGGAGGTTTAGGGAAGAGATTCCAGAGCATAGGTCCTAAACATGAGAAGACATGTACATCAGTAGTGGGAGGAAGGAAAGTGGGAATGCACAAGTGGCCAGATGTGGAGGATGTGGAATTCCTGGAGGGGTGGAGGACTGGAGACGGTTACAGAGATTATGCAGGGACAAGGCCATGAAGCAATTTGTACATAAGAGTGAGATTTGCTGGACTGGGAGACAATCTCTGTCTAAGATGACTCCTGTAAATGAGTTCCCACTCCCAATGAACCAGAGTGTGACTTTACACATCCAAATTCTGATAAGATAACATTGAATTTAACTTACTCGATATGAAACACAAAAAAGAAAGATTTACAGCAAAGAAGGAGGCCATTTGTTCCATCATGTCTGTGCTGGCCAAAAGAGAGCTGTCCAGTCTAATTCCACCTTCCATCTCTTTGTCTGTAGCCATGTAGGTTACAGCACCTCAAATGCATATCCCAATGATTTTTAAATGCATTGAGGGTTTCTGCCTCTAGCACCCTTTCAGACAGTGAGTACCAGAACCCACCACCCTCTAGATGAAAAAATTCTCCTCAACTCCCTTCTAATCCTTTCACCAGTCACTTTAAATCTATGCCCCCTGATGATTGACCTCTCTGCTAATGGAAATAGGTCCTTCCTATCCAGTCTACTGAGGCCCCTCATAATTTTATACATCTCAACTAAATCACCCCTCAGCCTCCTCTGTTCCAAAGAAAACAAACCCAGCCTATCCAATCTTTCCTCATAGTTAAAAGTCTCCATTCCTGGCAACATCCTCGTAATCTCCTCTGTACCCTTTCTAGTGTGATCTTCTTTGGCCTTCTTATCTCGAGAGACAATGGGTAAGCGCCTGGAGGTGGTCAGTGGTTTGTGGAGCAGCGCCTGGAGTGGCTATAAAGACCAATTCTAGAGTGACAGGCTCTTCCACAGGTGCTGCAGAAAAAATTGTTTGTCGGGGCTGTTACACAGTTGGCTCTCCCCTTGCGCTTCTGTCTTTTTTCCTGCCAACTGCTAAGTCTTTTCGACTCGCCACACTTTAGCCCCGCCTTTATGGCTGCCCGCCAGCTCTGGCGAACGCTGGCAACTGACTCCCACGACGTGATCAATGTCACAGGACTTCATGTCCCGTTTGCAGACGTCTTTAAAGCGGAGACATGGACGGCCGGTGGGTCTGATACCAGTGGCGAGCTCGCTGTACAATGTGTCTTTGGGGATCCTGCCATCTTCCATGCGGCTCACATGGCCAAGCCATCTCAAGCGCCGCTGACTCTGACTAGTGTGATCACATCCTTCCTATAATGTGGAGACCAGAACTGTACGCAGAACTCGAGCTGCACTCTCAATAGTGTTTTATACAGTTCTAACATAACCTCCCTGCTCTTATTGTCTAGGCCTCAGCCAATAAAAGAAAGCATCCTGTATGTCTTCTTGACCACCATTTGTACCTGTCCTGCTACCTTCAAAGATGTGTCGACATACACTCCAAGGTCCCTTTGTTATGCTACGCTTTTTAGAATCTTACTATTTATTGTGTATTCCCTTGCCTTGTTTGTCCTCCCCAAATGCATTACCTCACACTTCTCCGGATTTTTGAATTCCATTTACCACTTTTCTGCCCACCTGACTAGTCCATTCATATCTTCCTGCAATCTATGGCTTTCTTCATTACTATCAACCACATGGCCAATTTTTGTATCATTTGCAAACTTCTTTATCTTGTCTCCTCCATTTAAGTCCAAGTCATTGATGTATTCCACAAACAGCTAGGTACTTAGTATGAGCCCTGCAGAACCCCACTGGAAATAGCCTTCCTGCCACAAAACACCCATTAAACACAATCCTTTGCAACCTGCCACTGAGCCAATTTTGAATCCAACTTGCCACTTTCCCAGAAGCTTTTAATCTACTGGTCAGTCTGCCACATGGGACCTTTGCTAAAATCCATGCAGACTACATCAAACATGCTGCCTTCATCGACTCTCCTTGTTATCTCCTCAAAAATTCAATCAAGTTAGTCAGACACAACCTTCCCTTAACAAATCCATGCTGTCTGTCCTTGATTAATCCATGCCTTTCTAAATGATAATTTGTCCAGTTTCTCAGAATTTTTTAAATAAATTGCCCACCAAGCTAACTGGCCTGCAATTACTCGGGCTATCCCTTCCTCTCTCTTTAAACAATGGTACAAGGTAGGCAGTCCTGCAGTCCTCTGGCACCAAGCCTGTAGCCAGGGAAGATTGGAAAATGATAGTCAGAGCCTCTGCTATTTCTTACTTGCTTCCCTTAGCAGCCTGGGATACATTTCATCTGGGCCTGGTGATTTATCCACTTTCAAGGATGCTAAGCACCTTACTTTGTCCTCCCTCACTGTGTTTATGCCATCCAATATTTTACACTCCTCCTCCTTAACTGCAATGTCTGCATTGTTCCTCTCTTTTGTGAAAGCAGACTCAAAGTATTCATTAAGAACCATGCCCAAGCCTTCCACCTCCACACACAAGTTACCTTTTTGGTCTCTAACTGGCCCTACCCTTTCCTTAGTTATCCTCTTGCTCTTTTTGTATTTATAAAACATCTTTGGGTTTTCCTAGATTTTACTTGCCAATATTTTTTCATGGCATCTCTTTGCTTTCCTAATTTCCTTTTTAATTTCACCCTACATAACTTGCACCCTCTTGTGCGTGCCTAGACTTTAGAGAGCAGAAGAATAAATAAGTGATGAGATTGTGGGTTAGATTATAAACTACAGAACAAGTTCACCAGAAATAACAAATAAACAGTAGCAAGACTATACCACATTTTTAAATGGTTTTTTTTACAGAACTTTTAGCTCATGCTCCTTTCTTTGGTATAACAATTAAAAAAGGGGCTGACACATCCCTAATTCTCCTCATAATATTAACCCTATACTGCATTTTTTAAAAAAGAGAAACAACATAATGAAGATGCTGGAAATCTGCAACAAAAACATAAAATGCTGGAACCAGTCGGGTAGTATCAGTAAAGAAAGGAAAATGGTGATGTTACAGGCATAGATAGCACTTTTTCAGAATTGATTCCAGTTCTGACAGAGGCCCATGCCTGAAACGTCAATATTTTCCTTTCTTTACTCTAATTTTTACACATGGTTGTTTGTAAATGGCCCACAATGCCCCGTGAGAACCATCTTCACATGAGTTATGTTACAATGATAGAACCGGTGAACTTGGATTATTCTGCCTGCGATAAACCTCTCATCTCCTTTATAGCTGAAAGCTGGGATACAGGAAAACAAAAAAGTTACCTTGTACAGTGGAATCAAGTTTAACAATTATTGTGATGGTTTCCTGAATTTTCCCCTGTGCGAGACCCCAGTCCGTATGCACATGTTAGCAAGCACGTTACATTAATTTGAGCATATAGTCTGTGTTTGGTTTTATCAACATGCTTTGCTGTCACAGTGTGTTCGCCTAGGAGTAATGACCTTGAAATTTGTGTCGGCCTGTTTTCGGGTCTGTAATGGTCAATGCACAAGGGGCGCACGTTATAAGCCAGAGGTCTGAGGCTGTCACATGAAATTGTACTTCAGGCCTCATCAGCATATTCCCAATGAACTGCAGGTGTCTGCCACATCTCCAGTGGAAGATTCCCAGTCAGCTGGCCTTCCATTTGGACCAGCTACCATGTTGCTTGTAGCCTTCTGGTTAGTCCTGGGATTGTGAGGGATCAGGTTGGGGAGAACAGAGGTGGGGTGGTGGGGGGTGGTGGTTGGGTGTTAGTGTGGGCTGGCAGGAACCTGGAGTAATGCACCTCCCAGACCGACATGAAGATAAGTATATGAATAATAGACCTTACTTTTTTGTGGGCATCCACTGGTCAAGCCACAGAAAATGCAAAGGAAACCTGAGCCCAGCATGCCCATCACATGTTCCACTCAACCCTAACCAATTTAGGAGAGGGGTTCTGAAGCAGGTGGTAAGCCACTCATTAAGATATGCAAGGTGTCTAATGCTTATTTTAGGTAGCTGCCAGGGTGCCTGAGTATCATCTGACCTGATATATGGTCAGACATAATTCAGGCATCCTTGGAATATAGAACATAGCTCCGCAAAATTGGTCAATTCTTCCCCTTATCTTACACCCCAAAAAACGGACAAACAGGGTCCAATTTCCCTGCCTTTGAAGTGATACTTGGCAAATCACACTGTAATATGCATCTTCCCAGCCTGGAGAAAGCAAACCTTTAGTAACCAAATTTGAGGTGACCCATCACGTCTCATAGATACTAAAAATATATAATATTTCTTATGACTTAAATTGTGACGGATCCCATATTTCTCAGAGGCCTTCTCTTTTAGTCTGGACTATCGCTATAAACCAGAAATGTGTGACAAAAGTTTGCTGTCTCCAACCAAGCATGTTTGGACCACCAGCTTCCCAAACTGTGCTACATATTTCTTAATCCCCTGTCACAAATTCCTCTGCATTATTTTCTTTTGTCAAAGTTAATATATGACCGTGTCCATTTCCTTCCATCTCCTCTGGGTATTGGGCCTCTGGGCAAAATGCAATATTAGGTTGAGAGATTTGAGAAGGTCATTGAATAGAAGCTGCAAAATGGGTTGCAGGAAAGATATACAATGTCAGAACGGTGTAGTCAGACCTCGGTGTGACAAATTGGTGGGATTGGATTTTTCTTATCAGATAACCAGGCTTCTCTATTGACTACTGTGGACCTTCTAACAGGAAAAGAGAAGGCTGAGGGGTGACCAAATAGAGGTTTTTAAAATTATGAAGTGGTTTGATAGAGTAGATGTAGAGAAGATGTTTCCATTTGTGAGGAAATCCAAAACTATGGACACAAATATAAGATAGTCACTAATAAATCCAATCAGGAATTCAAGGGAAACACATCTGCTTAGAGACTTGTGAGAATGTGAAACTCTAGCACATGGAGTGCTTGAGATGAATAACACATATACATAGATACATTTAAGAGACAGCTAGAAAAGTAAGTAAAGGAGAAAGAAATAGAAACCTTTTGATGAGGTCACACACAGTAGGTTAGTGAACAAAATTAGAGCACATGGGATTGGGGATAATATACTGCTATGGATTGAGAATTGGTTAGCAGGCAGAAAGCAGAGAGTAGGGATAAATGGGTCATTCTCAGGATGGCAGGCTGTTACTAGTGGGGTACCGCAAGAATCAGTGCTTGGACCACAGCTGTTCACAATCTATATAAATTATATGGATGTGGAGACCAAATGTAATATTTCCAAATTTACTGATGACACAAAACTAGGTGGGAATGTAAGTTGTGAGGAGGATACAAAGAGGCTTCAAGAGATTTGGACAGGCTAAGTGAATGGACAAGAACATGGCAGATGGAATATAATGTGAATAAGTGTGAAGTGATCCACTTTGGTAGAAAAAAACAGAAAGACAGAGTATTTCTTGAATGGTGAGAGGTTGGGAAGTGTTAATGTCCAAAGGGACCTGGGTGTCCTTGTTCATGAGTCACTAAAAGCTAGCATGCAGGTGCAGCAAGCAATTAGGAAGGCAAATGGTATGTTGGCCTTCATTGCAAGAGGATTTGAGTACAGGAGTAAAAATGTCTTGCTGCAATTGTATAGAGCCTTGATGAGACCCACCCAGAGTATTGTGTACAGTTTTGATCTCTTTATCTAACAGAGGATATACTTGCCACTGAGGGAGTGCAACGGAGGTTCACAAGTCTAATCTCTAGGAGGACAGGATTGTCTTATGAGGAGAGATTGCAGAAAATGGGCCTGTATTCTCTCGAGCAGGGTTGTTTGGCATACGGCCTGCAGGCCAGGATCTGGCTCACTAGAGGTTTCCATCCGGCCCGCGGGTGTAAGCTGTACCAGGGCTGTTCCTCAAACTCACCAGGGGTCCATGGCTGGAGAGGAGAAATTTCCCTTTGTCAGACTGACTTTTAAAAAAGATCGCAAGTCAGTTTCACAGCTGACTGTTGCTGTATTGGGAACAGTGGCTTCTGAACTTCGGACAAATTCGGGGTTTTCTGGTGGGTTCTGGCTTCTTTTAAAAAATCTCACTGGAAGACCCCAAATCCATCGGAAAGTTCAGAAACAGCAGCTGTCAGCTGTGAAATTGACTTGCAATCTTTTTTTAAAAAACTGACCAACCAACTGCTGAGTGTTCCTGCTGTCTGCAATTGTCAGAGAGAGAGAAAGGGGACAGAGAGAGAAAGGGGGACAGAGAGAGAGAGAGAGAGAAAGGGGACAGAGAGAGAGAGAGAAAGGGAGAGAGAGAGAGAAAGGGGGACAGAGAGAGAGAGAGAAAGGGGACAGAGAGCGAGAGTGGGGGACAGAGAGAGAGCAGGGGACGGGGGGGGGGGGGAGAAAGAGGGGACACAGAGAGGGGGGGACAGAGAGAGAGAGAAAAAGGAGGACCGAGAAAGAAAGTGGGGGCTGGGGGGGAGTGGTGACACAGAGAGCGAAGACAACACAGAGGGGCGAACACAGGGAGAGAGACAGACAGACAGAGAGAGAGAGAGTGATCAAAATTACTCCTGACAGAATGACATCTATCCGGAATACTCCACATTGCTACATCAAGTGTGTGGACAAACGTTGACTACTTGTGGTAGCAAATAAATGCCAGATATCTCACTAAATCAGTGCCCAACATGGTGAAGAGAAAGTAAGTCGATAAATTAGTCTTCTCATTTAAAGCATCTTCACAAAAAATGTACTTTGTTGTTGTTTTATTTAATAGTAGGATAAATTTCTAATGCCTTTATCTTTCCAAAATTGTCTCACCGGCACACGATGTAAGACAAAAATTGTAATGTGGCCTCCATGCAAAAAAGTTGGACAACCCTACTCTAGAGTTTTAAAGAATGAGACGTGATCTCATTGAAACTTAAAAAATTCTTACAGGGCAGATGTGGATTGGATGTTTCCTCAGGCTGGTGAGGCTAGAACCAGGGGATACAGTCTCAGAATATAGGGTAGGCCATTTAAAACTGAGATGAAGAGGAATTTCTTTAGGCAGAGGGTGGTGAATCTTTGGAATTCTCTACCTCAGAGGGCTGTGGAAGATCAATCATAGAGCATGTTCAAGATAGAAATTGATTGATTTCTAGATACTAATGACATCAAGGGATGGGGATAGTGGGGGAAAATGGCGTAGAGGTAGATGGTCAGCCATGATTTGTTTGAATGGCAGAGCAGGCTCGACAGGCCGAATGGCCTACTCCTGCTCTTATTTCCTATGTTCTTATGATATGTCAATAGGGTGAGATGAAGTAAATAGAATGGGAGGAGGCTTGTGTGGAGCATAGATCTGTAGGTCCAAATGGCCTGTTTCTGTGCTGTAAGTATGTAATTCTACAATGATCTCAGGTTTAATCTTTTGTCTGTGCTGATTACATAGGCATTAGCCATGGCTTAATAGTAGCACTCTCAGCTCAGAGTCAGAAGGTTGTGAGTTCAAAATCTAAATCCAGAGACCTGAGCAAATATTGAAGCTGACATTCCAGTGCAGTACTGAAAGACTGCTGCACTGTCAGGGTGCCGCCTTTCAGATGAGATGTTAAACCGAGGCATGTCTATCCTCTTGGGAATGTAAAAGATCTGATGGCATTATTTTGAGGAAAAACATGGGAGCTCTCCTTGGTGTCCTGGCCAATATTTATCCCTCATACAATATCATTAGAATAGATTATCTGGTCATTATCACGTTGCTGTCTGTGGGACCTTGCTTTGTGCAAATTGGCTGTTGCATTTCACTGCATCACAACAGTGACTATACTTCAAAAATTACTTCATTGATTGTAAAGTGTTTTGGAGCATCTTTCAGTCATAAAAGGCACTGTATAAATGCAAGTTATTTCTTTCTGTTGGTAGGAGTGGAGGGAGTGCAGTAACTCCTGTGTTCTATTTTATCCCTATGTGTAGGGATCCCTTTGGTTTCCCTTCACTGCCTTCCCAACTAATTATCACTCCGCACACAATAATATAATAACAAGTACCATGTGAAATTTAGAAATAAATATGAAATGTGAATGATTATTACAGTTGGTATTTTTTTCTAGGGATCCAGATGGCATTAAAAATTGTGAGAGAAAAACTTGAGTATTTTGTGGATATCATCTGAAGTCCATGATTAAATAATAGCTTCACAGTATCTCTCTGTCATCTGTCATTTTTGTAATGCATACTAATGGATTGAATAAAATATAAACAGTGCTACCACACTGAATAAAAAGCAAGAGACCTAACTGTATTCTCATTGCTGTCGAATAATACTGTCATGCAGGCCCCCACCTGCCAAGAATGAGGCATTATTAATTTCACCACACGGACATTAAATTTCAAATTGTTGCTGGGAAGAAGAGAAGGCCTGTTACAAGGACTGCCAGACCTTGGCTGAAAAAAAAAGACATTTGCATCTTAACAGACAGTGTTTGAAAGGACAAGACAATCCACTGAGCCAGAAGTTGTTATACCAGTCGGTCCCGTGACTATCCTGCTGGCCAACTTGGGGAGTTTTAAATTGTAGAGACAATGTTTGAACTGGAAGAAAGCAGAATGCACCTGGACTGAAGCTGATCTCCTCTCCTTTCTGTTCCCAGCTCTTTCTCATGGAATTTCAAAACCCACAGAGGACACAGGAACCTCAAGAGAGAGAAGTCTCCTACAATGAACAAGGTTTAAGAAGAATACTGGGCCCCAACAAAAATCAAGATCTACCTACAATCAAGGACTCTACAGCAAGCTCGAAGCACAGTAACAAAAAGCCCTCTTCAGAGATTGCCTCAAACTTTTCCACTTCATTTTTCTTCTGCTTTCTTTTTTATTCATTCATGGGATGTGAGCATCACTGGCTAGGCCGGCATTTATTGCCCATCCCTAATTGCCCTTGAGAAGGTGGTGGTGAGCAGCCTTCTTGAACTGCTGCAGTCCATTGAGGTAGGTAGACCCACAGTGCTATTAGGAAGGGAGTTCCAGGATTTTGACCCAGGGACATTGAAGGAGCAGCAATATAGTTCCAAGTAAGGATGATGTGTAGCTTGGAGGGGATAATGCAGGTGGTGGTGTTTCCATGCAATTACTGCCCTTGTCCTTCTAGTTGGTAGAGGTTGCGGGTTTGGAAGGTGCTGTCTAAGGAGCCTTGGTGCATTGCTGCAGTGCATCTTGGAGATGGTACACACTGCTGCCACTGTGCGTCGGTGGTGGAGGGAGTGAATGTTTGTGGATGGGGTGCCAGTCAAGCAGGCTGCTTTGACCTGGATAGTGTTGAGCTTCTTGAGCATTGTTGGAGCTGCACCCATCCAGGCAAGTGGAGAGTATTCCATCACACTCCTGACTTGTGCCTTGTAGATGGTGGAGAGGCTTTGGGGAGTCAGGAAGTGAATTACTCGCAGGGTTCCTAGCCTCTGACCTGCTCTTGTAGCCATGGTAGTTAGATGGCTACTCCAGTTCAGTTTCTGGTCAATGGTAGCCCCTAGGATGTTGATAGTGGAGGATTCAGCGATGGTAATGCCATTGAATATCAAGGGGAGATGGTTAGATTATCTCTTGTTGGAGATGGTCATTGCGTGGCCCTTGTGTGGCGCGAATGTTACTTGCCACTTATCAGCCCAAGTCTGGATATTGTCCAGGTCTTGCTGTATTTCTACATGGACTACTTCATGAATCGCGAATCGTGCTGAACATTGTGCAATCATCAGCAAACATCCCCACTTCTGACCTTATGATTAAAGGAAGGTCGTTGATGAAGCAGCTGAAGATGCTTGGGCCTAGGACACTACCCTGAGGAACTCCTGCAGTGATGTCCTGGAGCTCAGATGATTGACCTCCGACAACCACAACCATCTTCCTTTGTGCTCGGTATGACTCCAACCAGTGGAGAGTTTTCCCCCTGATTCCCATTGACTTCAGTTTTGCTGTCCCTATATGCAAGTGTGTATCGCATATGCATGCTAGCGTGGGCGCGTCGTGTATCCGTAGGCATTAACCGAATTAGTTTAAGTTTAATAAATTTCAATCTTTCTTCATTAAACCTAAGATAACTTGTGTGCTGGTTTCTTTGCCTTATAATTGGAAAGCGGTGAACAAGGATTCACCAAGGAGGAGCTAAAAATATGTGTTTAAAAATAAAACCCTGTTATAGTAAGACCAGGTGAAGGCTGAAAGGGAACCCTAGACGTCTTTCTCACCTGGTGACCAGGTGAAGGCTGAATGGGAACCCTAGACCTCTTTCTCACCTGGTCTTAACAATACTGTCACAAGATCTGCAGGGGGCTAACCATTATTATGTATTATCTGGGATTAGCTTGGTACAATTAGCAACCATTTCTTTTCTGAGTCAGGAGATTGTGGATATCAAATTCTGTCTGATAACACTCTCGTGAAGCATCTTGGGACATTTCTACTACATTAAAGGCACGATATAAATTCAAATTGTTGTTGGTCAAACCCCACTACATGACTTGTGCACATAATCTAGGCTGGCACTTCAGTATAGTACTGGGTTAAGTGTTGCATTGTTGGAGATGCCATTCCTTGAATAAAGACATTCAACTTGTTCTGGTGATGCAAAAGGTGCCATGGCACAATTCAAAGACCATTAGGGAGTTCTCCAGGTATCCTGTCCCTCATATAGCATTTGTGCTACCTTGCTGTGCAAAATGTTGGCTGCCGTTTTTGCCAAATGGACAGTGACTGCATTTTGAAAAGTATTTTCTCAAACCTGAACTTGTCCTGAGAGATGCGATGAAACAATATAGAAATGCAAGTACTTCATAGGGCAGTATTCTAATCATGAGCACTTCTAGATAGCTGCTGCTTCTTGATCATTTTTACTGTAATTTGCAGAGAACATATTTATTTCACTTTCCTACTGATAAAATTACTGTTACGACACTTGAATAATAACATCTGCAAGCAAGTACAATGGGCTGTGGATTCGCTAATACTCGTTTTATACTATTGCACAAAATCAGAATTACCCCTTTTGTGTGGTTGAACCATAATGATATCTACATGGAATGATTAATAATAGAACAGAATCACTCTGATTATCAAGTGATAATCATCAGATTAATTGAAAGCAAACACTCTGGAAATTATGAAGGAATTAGCAGTTCGAAAGCAGAATTAGAAGAGCATTAAGAGTTTGCTAGCTGATTATAATTCAATTGCTTCCTTCAGCTACAACTCTTCAGTTAAGATGATTGTTGAGAGGATTATCACATTTATTAAGGTAGATCTGAGTTGATTTGAAGCAGATTTTACACTGCAACTGTTTATGTTTCTGCTTGCAGTATGATTTCATGGAGCGTCTTGATGGCAAGGAGAAGTGGAACATGATGGAGTCACCACGTGAACGGAGAAGCATCCAGACCTTGGTCATCAATGAAGCGGCATTTGTTCAGTACCTGGATGCAGGAACATGGCATCTTGCTTTCTACAATGATGGGAAGGAAAAGGAACTAATCTCCTTCAATACTGCTGTCCTAGGTAAGTAGAACTGATGTACAGTATATGGACTTCCTAAGATACAGTAAAACTTAAAAGCATAAATGACTCCTCTGTTTCTTTAGTTTCCCTTTCAATAAAGCTATATTTAATGGGGATAAAATGAAAGAGCTGCTGGATGTTTGCAATATCAGTGCTGAGGACCAGACTTGCTGAAAGGCAGTATCCATGTTCTCTCACCACCTGCAACAAGCCAAATCTGGCAGCTATGTCCCTCAGGAATACTGTTTCATCAACTGAGGGAAGATGGTAGGTGGTAATTGGCAGGACTTTTCCTTTGCCCATGTTTAACCTGAAGTCTTGAGGCTTCATGTGGGTAAAGTCAATGTTGAGGACTCCCAGGGCCATTCCCACCTCAGTGTGCCCCTATCTCATGTAAGTCTGCCCTGCTGGTGTGCAAGACGATTGAGAAATCTGGGACATTGGCTAATAGAGGCTGTGATTGTGACTATGACAGACTGTTGCTTGGCTAGACTGAGAGAGAGCTCTCCCAACTTTTCTACCAGTCCCCAGATCTTAGTGAGGAAGACTTTGCAGGGTCAGCTGAGCTGGTGTCATGATCCAGTGCTGAGGTCACAACTGAATTATCCATCCACCTTCATTCTTGTTATTCTTTGTAGTGGTTTGATACAATTGAGTGGATTGCTAGATCACCTCAGAGAGCAATTAAGAATCAACCACATTGTTGCGGGACTGGAATCACATGTAGGGCTGACTGGGTAAGGACAGCAGGCTTCCTTCCCTAAAATGCACTAGTGAACAGCTGGGTTTTTATGACAAAACTTCATGGTCACTTTTTTTTTATTGATATCAGATTTTTTTTCTTACTTTTGAGACTTTTGTAACTGAATTCAAACTTCCATGATGGTGGTTTGAACACAATTCTGTGGTTGCTAATTCAATAACATAACCTCTACACTACTGTGTAGATCTAGTCTTTACACAGAGTTAAGAGTCACTGAGGGAAAAAGACACTGTTAGTAAGAAATGTTGGTAACAGCTTTCGCAATTAAGGAAATCTGGGAGTTTCATTTGAAGTCAGGGGAACTAGTTTAAAGCTAGTGATGGCTGAAGGAGGACTAGTGGTAAAACTATTAAAAGATAGAAGCTAGTAGTTGTTGATTAGATTTATGAAAGCCATAAAGAAACTTTAAAGAATTAAAGTAAACAAGATTTTCAATTCCTAACTAAAAAGCACTGGGCAGATTGAAATATAAAGGTAGAAATTATTTTAACTTGGTTAGCTTCTTTGGTAAAACAGTGGAGAAAGCAATGTAAAATGCGTGTGTTAATCATTCATGGGATAATCTTGCTGATAGTAATTTCTATCCAATACTGGTTAGACTACTGCAGAGCAATTGGACCAGGGAAATGATGTTCAGAAAGGGCAAGTGATGGAATAAAAGTGAGACTGAAAATCATCAGAGAGAGTGGAGAACGTTGGGTGATAAGTGGAGAAGGTCACTGATATGAAGGAAAAACAGAGTGAAAGTGGACAGATCCCTGGGGAACCCTTTGTTAATGGAAAAAGAGTTCAAACATGAGCTATTAATTACAGCACCACTCGAGCAATTTGAGAAGAAGCGAGATAGTCATGAACATAGATTTGTTGGAAGGTTGCATGATGGTAACTTGCTTAGAACTGCATGATGTCAGACCATATCATAGACTTGGAGCTGTTCAAGACACTAACAAATAATTCACCAAAGTTTTCAGGGGCAGAACTCCATAAATTCATTAGTTAGGCACCAAGATTCCAATGAAACAGTCACACTGAGTACAGTACTGACAATCAGAGAGTGAACTAAATCTTTTAAGATGATGGAATATTTGGAAGCTAACAGTAGCTTTCATAACTTAGAGAAGTATTGATGTAAGGATAATAGAGAGATGGCAGGAAAGGTGAGGAAAATCATCTTTCATAGGGATAAGGTGAAAATGAGCAAATTTCTAAGGAGAGAGAAAGGTAATTTGGAGTGAATTCATGTTAAATCCAGGAATCTGAAAACATATTTCTACACCTAGGAAACCCACAATTTATTCTGAGTTTTTTTCTGACAGGAACATATTGGGCTGGATTTTAAGGAGCCCTCGAAGTCGGGATCCATGGCGACGAGGGGCCTGAAGATGGATCCCGATGAGGCCCACCACGGACCTCGACGCCAGCAGGGCCCGGCCCATTATTACCGGCAGCGGAGAGGCCTCGTGGTGGCCCCCCCGCCGCTCGGTGACCGGACCACAATTTAAATATTTAAATAAATTAAAATACCTGAATTAATTAATTTCACGTTGCCTCCTGATGTCCCGCCGCGATCTTCACCCTGACAGCTGGCACTGCTGCTCCTTCGGATCCCCGTTCAGGGATACGAGGTGGAGCATTTGTGGGGAGGGGGGTAGGTACGTTTATCAGTGCAGGAGTGGGGGGGAAATGGAGTCAGATTAGCATCATGGGTGTTGGGGGATGGTGGGAAGGGTTATAGGTGAAAGTTTGTGCAGTTTGGGGAGTGGGGAAGGTCAAATGGTAAAGGTAAGTGTTGTGGGGGGGTAGAGGGCAAATCATTTAATTGTCATTTGGGGGGGTGGGAGAGAGGCAAAAGAGATGTATTTATTTTTTAAATTCCATTTAACTTTAAATATTTAAATTTTGCAGTAGGGCTCACAGCCCTTTGAAAATGGTGTCAGTGCCAGCGCACAGGCAGCTGACTCCGTTGCCGGGGATGGACAGCCCACCCCCTCCACGTGATCTGTGGGAGAGGCAGCCCATTCCGGCTATTTAAGTGAGCCGCCATGATGCTCTTTGGAATCCGGCCCGTGTGGGCGGGCTGCCATTTATTTCGTCCACTGCTGATTTCAGCGGTGGGCTTATAAAATTCAGCCCATTGTGTAGTTATTTTTCTCCCTCTCATGTTTTCAAAAAAACATTGTTTCTGTGGCACTGTTTACCCTTGCTCAAGGAATATATTGATTTCTTTTGGTGCCTGAAATGTTGCTAACCAGCACTCACTGCTATGTTAAGATATCTGTTTCCAATAATGTGTCAAATTATCCTAGCATCTAACTTCAAAACACAGGATTTAAATAACACCTGAAAGACTTAAAGGACATGGTGTTACTTCTGTATCAGGGGTGCCTTGAGATGTAGCTCAGTGGCATCAGTAAAAATTTGGCGTTATTTTAAAGATATGGGTCTGGATTTTACCAGCCCTCTGGAGCCAAGCTGGGAGGCAGGAGGCATTGTGAAATTGATGGTGAAAGGCACCAAGGGATATTCTCAACGGTGGGAATGGCAGCGGCATGGCTACCCGCTGACTGGAGGTGGGCAGCCAATTAAACCAATTACTTGGCCAATTCATAGCTACTTCTCGCCCCAGCTAGCATTTTACCGTTATTGCTGCTCGATGGCCCATGGAGAGGTCCCCCCCACCCCCAGCACAATGGCAGCCCCTGCAGCTCCAACGTCACCGCTGGAGGGTTCACTCCTCCGATAGCTAGGGGCCTGCCTGCCTGGCCCTTGCACAGTAAACAAAAAACCCTTATCTGGCCTTTGAGTGCGCCTCATTATGGAGGCGCCCTCTTCTTCAAGCATCTCAGCAGTGGCCACCTTCATCAGTGGTGCTGCCAAAGCTGCCGAGCTGCCAGCCTTCTGATTGGGCGACAGCTCTGAGAGGTGGGCTGCCATCCTCAAGTGGACAGCAGCCCTGGTGGCAGCCTCTTGATTAGCCGCTGCCGGTAATATCCCACCCAGATCCTGCTATCCATCAGTGTGGGCTCGGGACTCACTTTCAATCCTAGCAGCAGGACAAACTGGGATTTGGTAAGATTCCTGCCATGGAGCGTAAGATAATGTTCACTGGGTTTGACTACTATTTAATTATCCATCACAATGTAATAAAGATCATTGCTATTGCCCATTTTGATGATGTGGCCCTGAAATTCCTTAGGCTGTACTCCTGGGATTGGTGCCACCAGTGACCTCCGACATTTACCTTGTCAGAGATTGGGATCAGTGGGGGCTCATCTAATCTGCACTGGGCAGGTGGGTGTAAATGCCAGTGCAGTTCTTTTACTGACATCTGCCTGCTTCATGTAGCCACTTTCCCTTAGCCATGCGCCCCCCCCCCCCCTCCCCCAACCTCCACTCCCATGTAAGGTGGCCAATCAACAAATTCATATTTTTAAAAAGTTGGTCTGTTCTTCAGGGACCCAGGTCATCTGGCGAAGCGCACATATGCCCATCTGGAGGCTGGCGTGTCTCATGTCACTGGGCATGTTAACTTCCAGTACTACCTTAGGATAGCAGGGTCATTTGAGGCCTCAGGGAGTGGTCGCCCCGTCCTTTTGCAAGTGACCCCAGGCCCAGGTAAGGGTCCCATGCTCAGGGTTAGGAGCCATGGCCAACAGAGGAACCAGTGAATTTTTAGTGGTGATGGCAGAAGAGCTGGAACCTCGAGGGACAATGGCTGCTTACAGGTGGAGGATCCTTTGGGAACAAGACTTGTATTTCCTTTAAAGCATACATGAGGAAGGCGACAGGAAACCACCTCATGTACTTTTTCCCTAGTTATATTGCTCATTTCTTACGAGCAACTGAAGAGGAAAGTGCAGGACTGTGAGGCATGGAGAAATGAGCAGAGGACATGCCCTTGGGCAGATCACCACCACGACTAGATTAGGTGCAAAATAAGACAAGAAAGTGGGACCTCCCAGTGTTACACAAGAATCCAGCAGATCCTCCAAGAGATCTCAGTCTCAATTCCAAATTGAAGAGTAAAGGGGTGACAGAGCACATCTGGGTCCCATGGCAATGGAGTCCCAAGCAGCACTTTAATGATAAATTCGACTGTGGCAATGATAACAAGTCTAAAATTAGTCCCAGCATTCCTTAGCTAGGAAGGGGTAAAAATTAGACAGGGTTCCAGAATGCTACAACTTTCTTTAAACAAATTGACTCTCACATGTGCAACCATCTTCAGGAGGTGAGGAAATTAAGACCGGGGCTAGAAATTCATTCGCGTCGATTTTCAGGCACTGGGGTCATGATTTGCGATTGCTCAAGCCCATTCAGATCGCGGTGGGCAACAGGCAAAATTTGTGTACCCACCTCATCTGAATGATTCTGGTGTGAGCTGGTGTGACTCCAATGCTGGAGGCCACAGCAGAGTTGTTTGCCGATCACGTGCTACAAGCAGCCTATTCTTTCTTAAGGATAGGCTGTCTCTAAGAGGGAAGCTGCACAAAAAAGATTGCTGCAATGGAAATTATTGAAAACTGAACACCAGAGAAGATAGGTGATGAATGCGACGTTGGAGGCATTAATGCTACAGCTGGGCAAAGGAGAGATGCCATGATCCCACGGGGGCCAGGAAACCCTCAAGGACCCTCAGAAGGGAGTGGGAGCAGGCAGCCAGCAAGGTCAACTCCTGGATTCTGGACCCAAGAACCTCATAACAGTGTCACAAGAGGTCTAATGACCTTATACAGGTGGGCAAAGTCAGTGAATGCATCTTCACATGGCATCTTCTACCCACCACACCATCAACCTCTCACGCTGCTCAATGGCACCATAGCCCCAACACTCTCCCAGCAGCACTCCCTGGCACTCAGGACTCAGGCCTAACATCCAGATACTCCACCTCACCCTCACACACCTACCAATTCTGCCAGACTCACACCCACCTCTCGCTGCCTCCACTTTAAGCTATGACAAGCGCATCTTCCAAGCACAGCGCTACACAACCATTGACATTCTGCCCTCCCTGGTACGGGACAAGGTGGCACACTATAGAATGAAGAAGAGCAGAACAAGCATGGAACAAGGACACCTGCATCCCCTCAGCCCTTGGAGGAGATGGTTCTCACCATCAACTTGGGTCCAGCTGCAAATATGCCCGTGGCATCCAGCATCGTAGAGAACATTGAGGATGATGGGTATGTTCATGCTTTACGTCCCTTCTCAACTGCCAGCTCAACCTCATCCTGCTAACTGGCAAGCTGCTGATGGTGTGACCATGGACCTCCTGCTTCCCACCCAAAACCCCCTTCCCTCACCCCAATCTTCCCCTTCTGAGCTCCTGCTTTCAGACACCCAACATCTGCCGCCTGGCCAGCCGTGTCAGCCCAAGGATGGAAGAGACAGAGCAACAGCACAGCACTAATGAAGAGGCCCTATCACTTGATCTGACGCTCACAGCCACCAGTTCAGATACTGGCAATGTACATACCTTGGAGACAAGCATATAGTTGGGATTAGCACGTGGTGAGTCACCAGGTATGAGTGAGGTGCAGCCAGGCCAGGGATGCAGACAGGATGGTTCATTTGCCAGTTTACTGGAGGGTGAGGTGGCAGACAAGTTCTGCTGCATAGGACTCAGATGAGGACCTTGATGGCGCAGCCTACAGGAGTGTGCTGATGGGCATGCACACCACGATGCTGGGTGCATTGGCTGGCTTGTCAGGCAGTTTCCTGTTACTGTCAAGGAGCAAGGAGGAGTCTGGCACCAACCTGGCTGAGGGCATGGCGCAGAGATTGCCTTCTCCACAGACACTGCTCATTTCCTCGTCGTCCTGCAGTGCCAGAGGCACTGCCCCTGCTGCCTCACATGTGTTGCTGCCTTTGTGTGCATAGGTTACTTAGTCCTCTGCCCTTCATGTGTGGATGCGGCAACAGAGTCTGACAAATTTCAGGAACTAATGAAAATATCTCCGCAAACACTCCAGATTACTTTCAGACACTTTGCAATCGAAAAAGTTCCAAAAATTTAACTTACATCCAAATAGTGTGCCTGGCCCTTTAAATAATGCTGCTGTAGGGCCTGTCACGAACACGTGCTATGCCGAATGATGATTTCTTTTAATCCATCAGCTGGAAACCTGAATTAACTTTGTAAAATGGTAACGGCAGCAGCTACAATGGCCACCGAAATTGGCATCAAAATCCCTTACGTTCCACTGCATTGAGAGGGAGTCGAATTGTCTGATCAGTCCCCTCCAGAACAATGACTTGGGAAGTTTGGATTGCATCACCTGGCCAGTCTCCATTCACAAGAAATTTAAAGGCAAACACTTGGGACATTAAACTGGTGGAGATGAACCACTCAAAGGTAATCACTTTAACAATGGGACCCTGATTGAGAGAAGGAAATTCCTAGACATGAACTAATTAAGTTGCAAGAGGAAATACACACTGAGCCATCACGTGACAGGCCTACCATCTGTGTGTTTTAAGCTTGGTTTTCTCTCTCTGCAGCAGACAAGCATCTGGACGCCAATCAGAGGAGACCCAAGTTGAGTTCCTCTCTCTCTCTTTCTCCCCAGTGCTGGCTGTAACCACCTAAGCCTATCACTGCGGCAGACAGAAACCTCCGTGAAGGAACTCATCCGCATCGATGTTTCGAGGAAGACCACCCAATCCGCTAGCCACATCTACAAGCTGGAAGCCTCAGAACCACTGAGTTCAGCTGGAAGCCAACCAAGTCACCAAATTCCACATACTGTATACCCCTTTTTATTGCACCAGACTCTAATCCAACCGATCCCTCCTTTCCCACTCTGTCACCTATTTCTGTATGTGTGTGTGAGAGACCCTCGAGTGTGTGTGTATGTTTGTGGAAGTTGGAGTGTAGTTTATTATTTTACTTAGATTGGTTTAAATGCAATAAAGCTAACCTCTTTCTTTGTTAAACTCCAGAAAACTTGTCCGATTGGTTCTTTTCTGATCATAGCACGTAAATAGTGAAACACTCACTGAATTGGCTATAACATCCACTTTAAAAAAAGAAATAAACCCTGTTGTGGTCAAACAAGGAGAGGGACAAGAGGGGAGCCCTTCAACCCCTCCTCACTTGATCGTAACAGGCCCATACTGCTGCTTCACCATTTTTTCACTGTGGAACAACATAGGTGATGCCAGGACCTGAGTTGTTCAAATTTGGGATCCTGGCGTCACATCAACACCAAATCAATTTGTTCAGGTGCATGCAGGGGATGCACCTGCATGCATGCATATTCTTGGAGAAAAGGTTGCACCTGCCTGCGGGAAAACCAGGAAGGCCTTTGTATGCAAAATGGCGCACTGACACGGAACACAAAAGTCCGAGTGTATCAGGCCTGTGTCCTCAGTACCTTGCACTATGGCAGCAAGGCCTGGACAACGTATGTCAGCCAAGAGCGACGTCTCAATTCATTCCATCTTCGCTGCCTCCGGAGAATACTTGGCATCAGGTGGCAGGACCGTATCTCCAACACAGAAGTCCTCGAGGCGGCCAACATCCCCAGCTTGTACACACTACTGAGTCAGCGGCGCTTGAGATGGCATGGCCATGTGAGCCGCATGGAAGATGGCAGGATCCCCAAAGACACATTGTACAGCGAGCACGCCACTGGTATCAGACCCACCGGCCGTCCATGTCTCCGCTATAAAGACGTCTGCAAACGCGACATGAAATCCTGTGACATTGATCACAAGTCGTGGGAGTCAGTTGCCAGCGTTCGCCAGAGCTGGCGGGCAGCCATAAAGACGGGGCTAAAATGTGGCGAGTCGAAGAGACTTAGTAGTTGGCAGGAAAAAAGACAGAGCCGCAAGGGGAGAGCCAACTGTGCAACAGCCCTGACAAACAAATTTCTCTGCAGCACCTGTGGAAAAGCCTGTCACTCTCGAATTGGCCTTTATAGCCACTCCAGGCGCTGCTTCACAAACCACTGACCACCTCCAGGCGCGTATCCATTGTCTCTCGAGATAAGGAGACCCAAAAGAACCTTGAGTGTCTGAACAAAGACTGAAAACAGTGATCTCTTATACAGTGAAGTCCAGATCAGCGATTATTTGCTTTGCATGGCAAGTATAAGTTTTGTGAACTAATATTTCACCTTCAGTTCGGGGATGTATTGCTAACTGTAGCCAGTGGTATTGGATCTTGAACTCTAGTGTTTTGTGTAGCTTGCTGACACCAGATTTCTTTCATTTGCATCAGTCAATAAGTAATCACTGTGACTCTCGCATCTTTCTGGTCCTTATTTATCTCTGCCTCATTTCCAGAGGTGTGATTTGTCTTTCATTAGAGGGGAAAAAAAGTCTCATTTTCAGTTGTCAATAATCATTTCAATCCTCTGTTTAAAATTTCATATCAATCCCTACTAAAACAAGATGAATTGTTCAGCTTTCAAAACTTTGATTGATATATTTTTGTTACTTTTTTAATGAATATATAAACTTCAGAACATTGGCCAGTAAATGGTCTAAAATTGTTCGGTAACGGTATCAAGGGCTATGGGGAAAATCAAAAAAATTGAGTTCAGATGGAGCTCAGCCATGATCTCTGAGAATGACAGAACAGGCTTGAGGGGCTAAATGGCATACTCCTGTTCCTATTTTCAAAAAGTTGCAAAGTTATGAATTGATTTTTGTTATATATACTTTGGCCAGGCTATTCTCCTACACTTTCACCTTTGAAGTAAATGCCACACAGTGTGGGTTGTTTGCCTCATGTTTTTCACACGGAGAGCTCTTGACCTAAGCTATGCCTTTGGATGGAGGAGGTGAAGCAGAGAACAAAAAAAAGAAGGAAAGGGCTAACAGCAGACAAGAAACTTCCTGTTCCCCACACAGAGGGAAAAAGAAACAAAAGAGCAGCTAGTCACCCAGTCTTTCAATTCTTCTGGCTTTTGACCACAAGCAGCATTAGCAATAGGATCATGAAATTGTAGATACTATGGAGAAACCTATCTATATCAACAACTTGCATTTATATACCGATGTTAGTTTAGTAAAATGTCCCAAGGTGCTTCACAGGAGTGCTGTCAAACAAAATTTGGCACCAAACCACATTAAGAGACATTAGGACTAGAGACCAAAAAAGAAAAAAGACTTGCATTTTTATAGTGTTTTTCACAACACCGGACGGCACAAAGCACTTTACAGCCATTGAAGTACTTTTGAAGTGTAGTCACTGTTGTGAAGTAGCAAACCAAAAGCTTGATCAAAGAGGTACGTTTTATGGAGCATCTTAAAGGAGGATAGAGAGGAAGCAAGATGGAGAAGTTTAGGGAAAGAATTCCAGTGCCTAGGTCCTAGGCACCTGAAGGCACGGCCACCAATGATGCAGTGATTAAAATTGGGGATGTGCAAGAGGCCAGAATTGGAGGAATGCAGAAATCTTAGAACATTGTAGGGCAGGAGGAAGTTACAGAGATAGGGAGGGACAAGTCCATGAAGGGATTAGAAAACAAGGACTAAGAATTTTAAAATCAAGGCCAGACCAAAAAGGAAATGAAAGAGGATACAAACACTTTTTATTGAATATATAAACTGCAAAACATTGGCCAGTAAAAATTCAAATGAGCTTTATTTTACTGCTGATGGTTGCCCACTTAACAAAAGGAGCATGATCACCATTTACGATTTTAACAGAAAATGGTCACCATTTTGGGAAAGGAGCTTACAGTTTCTGTAACTACCACTATCCGATGTGTATTTTGTCAATGCTACACTTTTGGCATCTGGTTTTAAAAAGTAACCACAGCAGTTACTTTTTGTTGTCAGTCTTAACGATTTTGATGTTGTCCTTTGTTGCACAGAGGTGGGATCAATGACAGGTTAATAACATTGGTGCTCTGTAATCTATCAGAGGTCTGTTACCAAGGGAGCCTGCTTTTTGACTGTGAGTCGTATTAGGGAGTGCCGTCATGTGAAATGGAGAGCAGTGGAGAGGAAGAAGTGTCAGGAAAGGTAATGAGAAAAATAGATAAGTCTGAATAAGGATCTATACAGGATTTCTGGTGACCCTCCTTCTCGAGGATGCAGGCCAGGAAAAAACACATATTATTTTCCACTGATTTATCTGGTCAGGTAGTGCCTGCTTTACACACAAACACTAAACAATGTGCTGCCCAAGGAATTTAAACCCCTGTTGCCAGAAGAGTAACTGAGGAACTGTCAGCCCATCAACAGAATGGAGTAGAGGTATGTACAGTAGCAATAATGTGCAGGGCCCTTAAACTGCTGATATAAGCCATTGTGCTATTATATATCAACAGGACAGAAGAGCGTTACACAGCCGTGATAAAATCAGGACATTTTAACACAAGACTGGTGCTTGAGTTTACTTAATTCATCAGCTCTGTGATTGTGTCATAGCTCATAACTCCTTCCAACCTGTTCATTTAAATAAATATATTTGCTGTAATCTCTTGAAGAAGGTAGCGAAGAAGAAACTTGATAATTGTAGGCCTGTTAGACTAATGTCAATTGTAGGTTCAGACTTAGAATACATAATTTGTGATCAAATTAGTGAGCATTTAGAGATGCATGGGATAATCAAGGACAGCAAGTCATGTTTGACAACTTTAATTTTTCGAAGAAATGGCGGATTGTATAGATAATATGATCCTTGAGCTTCATTTACACATTCGGGGGAGCTGCTAGCACCTGCTGTGCCTCAAGTGAATTCCAGACACGTTCACATATACATGAGCATATAGCAGGCTTGCATGGTTACCCAGTTATAACAATACTTCATGCATACCTATGCTTCCTCCATTCTACTGTGGACCAGGCCCCTTCTAAGCTTTTCTTTTACTCTGTGGCTCTACTGAAGATATTTCTGATCTGTTGCTGATTTTTTTTTATATAGTCAGCAGTACTTCACAAGGTCCATCAAACCCTCACATTCAGGTATCAGGTCTGTAGAAACTGTTCTGTGCTTCAACTCAGAATGTGGTCCCTAATCATTTCTGTGGCCAGGACAAGAAACATAGTCATGCTCTTTGTAGGCAGTGCTTTGTTAAGATCAGAGTAGATCACTTACTGTTGAAGATTTCAGAAACTGACAGTAGCATCATATTGTGATAAGTTTTGAGTCTAATACACTCAGGTCGCAGTCCCTTTTGACTGCTGAGGTAGCCTTCTGAGAGAGGCACAGCACGTTCATGTAATGGACAGGTCCAAACCACCAGCAGAAACCATGACAGCATGGCAATTAGGCAAGAAGAAAAATACAAAGAGCAAGATACTGTTCAGAACTTCTACTACGGGCATTCATTACCAGCCATTAACTATTCAGAAAAGATATAATGGTTGAACTAAGCAGTACTTCATGTTAACTATGACAAAGACCAATAAAGCACAGGATTTATTTTGTGACAGGTGATTGAGACAAAACCAAATTATCTTTTGGCATTTAAGATTATTTCTATTCATGTATTTTAAAAATTAGATATATTTACCCTAAAAACAGTAATTTCTAATTTGCCAGCCCTTTAAAACACTTTGAGACAAACGCATAATATAAATTGGATATTAAAAGTTTGTTTTCTCTTTCAATCCCAATTTGTTTATTTTAAGGATAAACTGTTGGTTATGAAACCAAGATTTCTATTTGAGTAACTCAGTATTCCCAATTGAACAGAGATCATTGTTCCTTCCTCATCTCTTGGTCAAAAATCCTGAATACCTGACCAAACACCCTTGTGGGAGTATCATTGCCAGTGGATTTACAGCAGTTCATGAAAGTCCGTCACCACCATTACATGACAACTAGGGATGGGCAATGAATGTGTCCTTACCACACATTCTGAGAACAAGTTGAAGAAAAGAAAACCATATCAACCTACAGGGTGTCATCATGTAATTTGCTCAATCAGGTTTGCTCCACTTACGAGCAATTTTTTTGACATTCATCAATCAAATATAGTGCTTAAGCATCATAGCAGCTTATTTAGTATTACTGCATATTTAGGCATTGTACTTTCTGGTGCTCAACCCCTCCCCCGCCCCCATCCATGCAAATTCAGGGAAAGAGTAGCTCTGAGGAAATAATACACATCATGTTTTATTCAGTATTTTTAAAAAGTTAAAAACAGCTTTGAAATTTTGCATTTGGTAGGATTGGAATATTTAATTTGAAAACTGCAAACCCCAGTCTCCAGAATTCCCCTTGAGGGTTTTTGGGGACAGGACAGGGCCAGGGCAGAGCTTCCATCCAACGCATGGATGTGCTCTACAACTCCCAAGGTCAGAACCATTTTCATAGTTTGGGCAGATGCTAATGCCATTTTTAAGCACATTTTGGGCACTCATCTCCATGGGAGTGAGGAATATTGCTGCAGCAGCCTGTTGCAGAGTAAACAGGGCCACTATGCTGGCTGAAGAGCGGGAGAGATTTTCAAACCACTCCAAATGTGAATGTCACTGTGCTCACCTGGACCAGGATCAGGTACTGTCAAGCAAGTACATCTGCTTCAAGCAGCTATGATCCTGCCTGTCCTTCCTCTTTCTGTAATGACATCTTCGAAAGAGTTGGGCGCAAGAAACCACGTCCGATAGACATGAAAGGTCGCCCAGTGATACCTGGTGGCCTTCCAGGGGACGGGGTGGGCCCCCACTTCCCCAACCACCCCCCAGGACCGGAGATGCCCCCTTCCCCCCAAACGACCACCCTTGCCTTGCCGGCAACTGATCTGCCCGGCGAAGCAAACCAAATTTACGTTGGTCCCGGCTCCATGTCCTCGGCTGGGCTGCAGTCCCAGCAGTGGCCACCGCTCCTGGTGGCGCTGCTGGGACTAAGAGCTGCCGGTCCAATGATTGGCCGGCAGCTCAATTAGGCAGGATTTCCTCCCTCAAGCAAGTGGAGGTCCTGCCTCTGAACATTTAAAGCCTGGGGACCCGTAAAATGTGGGTCGGATCCCCGGGCTGGGCGGATGCGGGTTCGCCACCAACTTTTACATCAGCGGCCAGCTCCCGTCCGCCCGTCATAAAATCCAGCCCAACGTTTCAGGTCAGTGACCTTTCATCAGATATCTAGTTTCCTTTCTGAAAGATGTGCAGTGTTCTAGAATGAAAAGTTTAGTTTAGTTTAGTTTAGTTTAGAGATACAGCACTGAAACAGGCCCTTCGGCCCACCGAGTCTGTGCCGACCATCAACCACCCATTTATACTAATCCTACACTAATCCCATATCCCTATCACATCCCCACCTGTCCCTATATATTTCCCTACCACCTACCTATACTAGGGGCAATTTATAATGGCCAATTAACCTATCAACCAAAGCTTTATTTTATCTTTTCAAGGCAGTATTTCTGAGTAGGCTTTGCAATTTCTGCTTGTAATTTCTGTGCCCACCTGTTGATAAGTCACTACAGTTGGGGAAGACAGGAGAAAAGGCAATAAAATTAGAAACAGAAAGAAATTGGTTTGGGAGCTGAGTCACACAATGGATCAGCATTCGACCTCATACCTCTGGAATCTGGTTTCACATTCAGCCATATTTCTGTGCTAATTGCTAAGTATCTAGTGGAGAATGGTATTGAAGGTTAGAAAGATAAACATACGAAGTGATCAAATATTCTTTCTAATATGGTATTTCACATACTGCTGAGATCATGGAAATATCAGCTGTGGAAAGTAGTTGATTAAGACTGAATAATGTATATTCCAACATTAGCAAGATAGTCTGTACTTTCGTTCAATTACCTTGGCAGCCCAGGAAGAAATTTTGCAGAACATTTCCTAAGGAGATTAGATCAGTTGGATGGAGTCCATTGTAAGGCAAATTGTACATGGTCAATGGAAGGAAAAGATTTGATGAGTTAAATCTTATTATTATCCAATACTTTCATGTGTCCTTAACTTGACATTTTGCAAAGTTGTAGGGACTGAAAATGTCACGCTGGTGCATTGGTGAGTGTGGTTTTTCAGCTGAGTTTGTTGAGATGAACTAAGTTAATTCTACTTCTGCTTCGTGTTGACCTTTCAAGACTTGAAACTCATGCCAAAATGGAAAAGGTGTTCCATTCTCCAGCACCCTCAGCCATTGCCTTGATGAATGTAGAAGATAATTTACTTCAAAACAAAAAGTAAAAACTAAAATGGTTTTGGGATCTTACCGTAGAAAAAATCAGTTATTGAATATTCACCAAAATAGACACTGATTACTAACCATGCTTATGACATTGTCAGATTCTGTGCAGGAGTGTCCTCACAATTGCCATGGCAATGGAGAATGTGTGTCGGGCGTTTGTCACTGTTTCCCAGGATTCCATGGGGCTGACTGTGCAAAAGGTACCGTTTGCTCTCTTATTTATAACTGAAGGCCACTCACATCAGTTTCTGTTGTAAATATAATGGAATCTGTCCATGGACAGCAGTATGATATCAGTAAAAGGGAACCATATTTTAGAGGTAACATTCAAAATTGCAATTACATATTCTCAAGCTTTACTTTGTTCTTAATAATTTACTACTGTAATAGTGTGAGGCATTGTATTCAACTATTTCTGGCAGACGTATCAGTGAAGGAAACCTTTTGGAAAAAGTCCAGTCTATAACAATACTGGCAGTTGTATCTGTTTATTCAGTGATGATGAACTGCTTTTTGTTTGGGATGGGTGTTTGGGGGTTGCTTAAGATTGGCCTTCACAGTGTTGTTTATTTTCTGGTTGCATGAAACTAATTAGAATTAAATGAGCAATCACACTTGCAGCCACAATAAAAATGGCTAGTGTGCGGAAGAAAAGGGTTACTGCCTATCGGTGATAACCGTGTCAAAGGGGCTTCACATTTTATATAACCCATGCTTTTCCTCACCAGGGAATGCTCGATTCTGGTTGCAAAAAAAAGTCATTCATTCCTCAGAACACTTACTTTTCATCTTAATAGGCACAACAAAATTCTCCAAGAGAAAACCAGCAGAACTAATTCCACCCAATTCAACACGAGAAGATATCAAATGTTATTCATTTTAGACCTTGAAATGCTCGTCCAAACACTTGTTCAAGTTGTGTGCAGTCCTGCCTGTTCAGCAGGCTAATGATCAGCACAGTTAACTTAAAATTGGTAGGTTAGGATAACATGGAAACTGAATGCCACATAGATACAGATATATTGACCCAGCTATAAAGTGAATAAGATTGGGAAAAATCTGTTTATTTCCAAGTCATGTTTTGAATGAACAATTATTTCCCCCAAAAGCAGGCAATTATTGTAGCAAATAATATTTATTTTGAGGGAGTTTCTTTTTGCCTGGTGCTGTGAGGCATCAACATGTGAAGAGCTCAGAATTCACATACTTCAACAACAAAGCACATTCTCAATACATAAATCATACTTTTTAAAGGGAATTCTCGATCATTCTCCATCGAAGTTTACAGCAAAAAGGCATGCCATTCGTATCTGTCCTAGTGCTAAAGCACTCATCTCATTATCCTGCCCTCTCCCCATAATCCTGCATCTTTCTTTTCTTCAAATATTCATCCTGGTTTCCCTTAAAAGATGTAATGCTCTCTAATTCAGGCATTCTTGTAGCATAACATCCCCTGCTCCAATGAGTCTCTGGCATATAAAAAACAAATTCTGCTGACTGTCATTCAGTGACAGTTTTAAATTGATGTCCCTCATCATCGACTCCCCAGTGGAAAAAATATCCCTATCTATTTACCATATCAAAACACTTCATCATTTAAAAAACTTTCATTAAATCTCTTATCCTTCCCTGCTCTGGTGGAAATAGTCACACAATCTTAAATCGCTCCTCATAACTAAAATTTCCCACTTTTGGTGTCATCCAGGAGCATTTACATAGTAGGCTCTCTGACCTTAATGCCCTTTGGGTAACTAAAACTTCACTCTAAGGGCGGAATTTTACCGGCCCCTCGACACCACGGGTCGTGGCACGGGGGCCGGTAAAATTCTGCGGGGAGAGGTCTGCCTCGAGAAGGGCCCGCCACATATTACCGGCGGCAGGGGGGGGGCCTTGGTGCTGCCCCCTGCCGAATGGCAGCAGGCCCTTCATCTTAATATGTAAATGAAGAATAATTATATACAAATTACAAATGTACTTACCTGCAGGCGGTGGCCATCCCACGCCAATTTAACGGCCACCATTCATGCTCCACGCGCCTTCGGAACTCTGCACGGAGTTCTGAGGCAAGAACCTGCTGGGGAGGGGGGAGGAATAAAATTTTCAGGGCTGGAGGGGTGGAGGAATGGGGAAATCAATTTTTATTGGATGGGGAAGGGATTGTAGGCCAAGTGTCAGAAGTTTGGGGGGTAAAGTTCGGGTAGGGAAAAAGGCATGTGTAGGTCATTTCAGGCATTGAAATGACTATTGACGGGGTTGGGGAAGGGCCATCCAACATCTTTATTGTTTTTTAATAAAAATTTAACAATGCAGCACCTTTTAAAAATTAAAAGTAATTCTAAGCGCTTAAAGCCCTTTAAAAATGGCGCTGGCGCCTACGTGGCTGTTGCTGGGGATACGGCACCCGCCTCCTCTACATCATCGGGACGGTCGCTTCACCCCCTCTATTTAAATGAGCCACCGCGCCTAATATCGTGGGGGCTCCTCGGTGGCAATTCCACGTCACAAGGCCACCGAGTTGAAAGCGCGATTAAAATTCAACCCTGACTGTGATCTAACCAATGTTTTATACAAATTAATCATGACTTCCTTAGTGTTGTACGCTGTGCCCCTATTTATAAAACCTAAAATCATGTTGACTTTCAGTATATCTTTATCTACCAACTCACACTTCCAAGAGATTTGAACTGTTTGTCTATCCTTCATTATCTTTCCATTGAATGTATACTCTGTTCTTTAGTTTTCCTCCCAAAATCTATTACTTCACATTTATCAACATTAAGTTGCATCTGCCACCTTTGTGCCTATTCTGCTAACTTATTACTATCTTTTGTAACCAACACAACTAACACTAAGTTAAAAACATAAAGTGGCAACTGATTTGAATCTACTAAATTATAACATTATCAGATGGAACATTGGGAACAGGACGAGGGGCATCAAAATCAACCACCAAACTAAACAATGATATTACTAAGTAGTCTTGAAACGCCCATAGCATACAAGGCTACGGGCCAAGAGTGGGAAAATGGGGTTGGATTGGATGGGTGCTTGATGGTCGACACAGACGCGTTGGGCCAAAGGGCCTGTTTCTGTGCTGTACAACTCTATGACTCTATTAAACGTGGTCCATTCAGCCAATATGCTTCCAATGCTATTTAAAAGCTATGATGGGTGAATACAGCAGTTTACACAGGAACATTGTAAAAAGAATTATTTTAACCTGTTTTAACAAGTAATAAATAATTATCTGAAGAAATACTCCCAATTTTTTTGACTCATAGAGCTTTCCCTCATGTGATTATAATTGTGGCCAATTTGAAATGTTTGTTCTTTTAATTCAAAATGCCATTAAAAAAAAGCATTTAATTTTTAAAAATCAACAGTAGAATCTATTTGTAATGATCACCTCTTGTGGTGAGAAGGCAGGATATACAAGCCTCAAATAATTAAATGTCAAGATCAGCTTGAATAAAACATGCAGCTTTTCCATTGTAATAAAAATAGAAAGTGCTGGAAATACTCAGCAGGTCTGGCAGCACCTTTGGAGAGAGAAACAGAGTTAACGTTTCAGGTCTGTGACCTTTCATCAGAACTGGGAGAAGTTTGAAATGTAATCGGTTTTGAGCAAGTGAAAGCCGAGAGGCTGGGAAGAAGAACAAAAGGGAATGCCTGTGATCGGATGGAAGGCAGAAGAGATTAAATGACAAAAGGTTTCATGGTGCAAAGCCAAAGGGAATGGCATTGGGACAAGTAAAGAAACAAAACATTTGCCTACAGGAGGTGTTAATGGCAAGATAGCAGCTGTCTGAATGCAAAGTAATTAAGAAACAAGAAAAAAAAACAAACCAGCTACATCCCCTTATGCCCCAGCTTAATGAATTTCGAGCCAGCACAACGCTGAGCTCTTCTTCCATCACCTCTGCCTCTACACGCAGTTCTTTGACCAGGAGTCTTACCCCGCTCAGCGGACCCTTTTACCCATCTCCACTATTTTCCCCCCACCTGGACCCTGCCTTTGGCCTCTTACCCTCTCTCAATCTTTTCATTGAGAATGCCGGTGTGACATCAGCCGTCTCAATTTCTCTGGTCCCCTCACTCACTCTAACCTGCCTCCCTCTGAACTTGCAGAACTCTGTTCTCTCAGGTCCAGCCCTAACATCATCATCAAACCTTCTGACAAGGATGGTGCCACTGTTATCTGGCATACTGACTTCTACCTGCTGGATACTGGATGCCAACTCTCTGATTACTTCTTCCTACCTTCCCTAGACCATGGCCTCACCTCTGAACATCAAGCCATTGTTTCCAGGTCTGTTACTGACCTTATCTCCTTTGGAGATCTTCACACCATGGCCTCCAATCTCATAGTCCCCCAATCTTCTACCTCCTTCCCAAAATCCACAAACAGGACTGCCCTGGTAGACCCATTGTTTCAGCCTGTTCCTGCCCACTGAACTGATTTCTTCCTATCTCAACTCTATTTTTACTCCCCTTGTCCAGTCTCTTCCCACCTACATCAGTGACTCTTCCGATGCCCTCTGTCACTTTAACAGTTTCCTAATTCCTGGTCCTGACTGTCTCCTATTCACCATGAATATCCAATCTCTCTATGCCCCACCCCCCCCCCATCTCTCACCAGGACGGTCTGAGAGCTCTCTGCTTCTTCCTCGAACGGAGGCCCGACCAGTCCCCATCTATCATCATCTTCCTCTGCCTGTCTGAACCTGTTCTTACACTGAAGAACTTCTCCTTCAACTCCACTCACTTCCTCCAAATAAAAGGTGTTGCTATTGGTACCCCATGGGTCTGAGCAATGCCTGCCTTTTGTGGGATTATGTGAAACATTCGTTGTTCCTGTCATCCTCTACACCACCACCCCCTCACCACCACCTCTTTTTCTGGTATATTGATCACTGTATCAGTGCTGTTTCCTGCTGTCGCCCTGAACTGGAAAATCTCATTGACTTTGCTTCCAATTTCCACCCTTCCTGCACCTTCACATAGACCATCGCCAACTCGGTGAAATATTAAATACGATAAGCATAATGAGAGAGGAAGTACTAGAGGGTCTGATTCTTGAAAGTGGATAAATCGCCAGAGCTGGATGGATTGCATCCCAGGTTGTTAAAGGAAGCCTGGGAGGAAATAATGAATCCTGTGAGGATCACCTTCAATTCCTCACTGGATACAGGTGAGGTGCCAGAGGATTGGAGGTCTGTGAAAGTTGTACCATTGTTTAAAAAGGGTGCAAGGAATAGGCCAAATAATTATAAGCCGGTCAGTCTGACCTCGGTGGTGGGTAAATTATTAGAATCAATTCTGACAGACAGGATAAACTGCCGCTTAGAAAGGCACTGATTAATCAGCATGGATTTGTTAAGGGAAGATCATGTCTCACTAGATTGATTGAGTTTTTTGAGGAAGTAACAAAGTCGATTGATGAGGATAGTGCAGTGGATGTGGTCTACGTGGATTTTAGGCATTTGACAAGGTTCCACATGGCAGACTGGTCAGAAAAATGAAAGCCCATGGGATACAGGAGGATATAGCAGGTTGGATCCAAAATTGGCTCAGTGACAGGAGACAAAAGGTAGTAGTCGACAGATGTTTTTGCGAATGGAAAGCAGTTTCCAGTGGCGTTCCACAAGGCTCAGTGTTGGGTCCCTTGCTATTTGAGGTATATATTAATGATTTGGACTTAAATGTGGGAGGCACGATTGTAAAATTTGCTGATGACACAAAAATTGGCCGTGTAGTTGAGAGTGAAGAGGACAGTCGTAGACTCCAGAAAGATATCAATGGTTTGGTTGAGTAGGTGGAAAAGTGACAAATGGAATTCAGTCTGGAGAAGTGTGAGATAATGCATTTGGGGAGGGCAAACAAAGCAAGGGAAGACACAATAAACGGGAGGATATTGAAAGGGATAGATGAAGTGAGAGACCTTGGAGTGCATGTCCACATGTCCCTGAAGGTGGCAGGACAGGTAGATAGAGTGGTGAAGAAGGCATATGGAATGTTTTCCTTTACTGGCCGAGGTATAGAATACAAAAGTGGGGATGTAATGCTGGAACTGTATAAAACACTGGTTAGGCCACAACTGGAGTATTGCGTACAGTTCTGGTCACCACATTACAGGAAGGACATAATTGCTCTGGAGAGAGTACAGAGGAGATTTACAAGAATGTTGCCAGGGCTTAAAGTTTCAGCTATGTGGAAAGATTGGATCGGCTAGGTTTGTTTTCCTTGGAACAGAGGAGGCTGAGGGGTGACTTAAGTGAGGTGTACAAAATTATGAGGGGCCTAGATAGAGTAGACAGGAAGGACCTGTTTCCCCTAGTGGAGATGTCACATGGGGGCACAGATTTAAGGTGATTGCTGGAAGGATTAGAGGGGACAAGAGGAAAAACCTTTTTCACCCAGAGGGTGGTGGGTGTCTGGAATTCATTGTCATGGATTGGTGGTGGAGGCAGAAACCCTCAACTCTTTTAAAAGGTACCTGGACATGCACCTGAAGTGCTGCAACCTGCAAGGCTACAGACCAAGTGCTGGAAGATGGGATTAGATTGGGTAGCCAGTTATTTTCAGCTGGCACAAACACTTTGGGCTGAATGGCCTCCTTCTGTGCCATACTTTTTCTATGGTTCTATGGTTCTTTCCTTCCCTTCCTTGATTTCTCTGTCTCCATTTCTGGGGACAGGCTATCAACCAACGAATATTCACTATAAACCCACTGACTCCCACAGCTACCTCGCATACATTTCCTCACATCCCGCATCATAGAGTCATAGAGTTATACAGCACAGAAACAGGCCCTTCAGCCCATCGTGTCCATGCTGGCCATCAAGAACCTATCTATTCTAATCCCATTTTCCAGCATGTGGCCCATAGTATGCTATGGCATTTCAAGTGCTCAACTAAATACTTCTTAAATGTTGTGAGAGTTCGTGCTTCGACCACCTCTTCAGGCAGTGTGTTCACCCTCTGGGTGAAAAAGTTTTTCCTCAAAATCCCCTCTAAACCTCCTGCCCGTTACCTTAAATCTATGCCTCCTGGTTATTGACACCTCCGCTATTGGAAAAAGTTTCTTCCTATCTACCCTATCTATGCCCCTCATAATTTTGTATACCTCAATCAAGTCCCCTCTCAGCCTTCTCTGTTCCAAGGAAAACAACCCTAGCCTTTTCAGTCTCTCTTCTAAGCTGAAATGCTCCAGCCCAGGCAACATCCTAGTGACTCTCCTCTGCACCCTCTCCTGAGCAATCACATCCTTCCTATAATGTGGCGGCCAGAACTGTACACAGTACTCCAGCTGTGGCCTAACTAGCGTTTTATACAGCTCCATCATCATCATCACCATCACCTCCGTCCCTTTAAGGATTCTATTCCATTCTCCCTGTTTCTCCGTCTTGATCATATCTGTTTGGATGATGCAACATTCCATGCTGGCGCTTCCAAATATGTCTTCCTTTTTCCTCAATTGAGGATTCACCCCCCCTGCCCCACTATGATCGACAGTGTCCATTCTATTTCATACACTTCTGGTTTCACCCCTGCGCCTCTCTACCAGAACCATGATAGGGTTCCCCTTGTCCTGACCTTACATCCCACCAGCCTCTGTATTCAATGGACTATCCTCCGCCATTTTTGCTTCTTCCACTGTATTGCCACAAAACACATCTTCCCCTCCCCTCCCCTTTCAGCATTCTGAAGGGACTGTTCCCTCCGAAATACCGTGGTCCACTCTTCAGTCACCCCCAATACCCTCTCCCTTTCTTACGGCATCTTTCCATGTAAGCACAGGAGATGCAACATCTTCCCTTTTACTTCCTTCCTTCTCACTGTCTAAGACTCCAAACACTGCTTCCAAGTGAAACAGCAATTTACATGTATTTCTTTCAATTTAATGTACTGTATTTGCTGCTCACGATGTGGTCTTCTCTACATTGGAGAGATCAGATGCAGGCTAGGTGACCACTTTGCAGAGTACCTCTGTTCAGTCCGAAAGCATCACCCTGAGCTTCCAGTTGCCTGTCATTTTAATTCTTTACCATGTTCCCACTCTGACCTTTCTGTCCTTGACCTGCTGCAATGTTCCAATGAAGCTCAACACAAGCTTGAGGAACAGCACCTCATCTTTCGACTGGGCACTTCACAGCCTTCAGGAGTCAGTGAGTTCAGTAATTTTAGATTATAACTGCTGCCCCCATTTTGCTTAGTGTCTTTTCTTTCCTTTTTTTTGCTTGTTTCTTAATTCCATTAGTTTGCCTTCGGATGGCTGCTATCCTGCCATTCACGCCTCCTGTAGACACACCTTTTGTTTCTTTACTTGTCCAATTACCATTCCCTTTGGCTTTGCACCATGAAGCCTTTTGTCAATTAATCTCTCCTGCTGTCCACCCGATCACAGATCTTACCTTTCGTCCTTCTTCCCACCCTCCCTGCTTTCACATGCTCAAAACCTGTTACATTTCTAACTTTTCCCAGTTCTGATGAAAGGTCAGACCTGAAGCGTTGGGCTGGATTTTCAAAGGGTCGCTGGGTCGAGACCCGGTGCGGGCACAATTTCAAAATCGCAGTCTCGGAGGTCATCGCAGGATCCTGACACCTCCAGGACAGTTTGTAATTTTCAAAGGGCCGGTATGGGTGGAGGGAATGGGAAACCTGCTCGCTGCCAATTAGCAGCCCGTTATGGAATTTTTTACGTTTATTTCAGCAAACCCAAACAGTCTGCAAGCTGTCAGGTTTGCCGCAAGGCCAAATAAAGTTTATTTGTCTTTGTCTTAAAACTGTTTTTAATGGACCTTCTTGCACCAGTGCCAGCAGTGGACCTTCATTTTACCTGTCTTAAGATCATAAGAACTAGGAGCAGGAGTAGGCCGTCCGGCCCCTCGAGCCTGCTCCGCCATTCAATAAGATCATGGCTGATCTTTTCGTGGACTTAGAACCACTTACCCGCGCTCTCACCGTATCCCTTAATTCCTTTATTGTTCAAAAAGATATCTACCTTAGCTTTAAAAACGTTTACTGAAGAAGCATCAACTACTTTACTGGGCAAGGAATTCCATAGATTAACAACCCTCTGGGTGAAGAAGTTCCTTCTTAATTCAGTCCTAAATCTGCTCCCTCTAATCTTGAGGCTATGCCTTCTTGTCCTAGCTTCACCAGCCAGTGGAAACATCCTCTCTACTTGTATCTTATCTATTCCCTTCATAATTTTATATGTTTCTATAAGATCCCCCCTCATTCTTCTGAATTCCAATGAATATAATCCCAATCTACTCAGTCTCTCCTCATAAGCCAACCCCCTCAACTCCGAAATCAACCGAGTGAACCTCCTCTGCACCCTCTCCAGTGCCAGTACATCCTTTCTCAAGTAAGGAGGCCTCACCAGTACCTTATACAGCTGCAACATAACCTCTCTGCTTTTAAACTCAATCCCTTTAGCAAGAAGGACAAAATTCCATTTGCCTTCCTAATTACTTGCTGTACCTGCAGACCAACCTTCTGCGATTCATGCACAAGGACACCCAGGTCCCTCTGCATAGCAGCATGCTGCAACTTTTTACCATTCAAGTAATAATCCTTTTTACTGTTACTCCTACCGAAATGAATGACTTCACATTTATTAACATTGTATTCCATCTGCCAGACCTTTGCCCACTCACTCAATGTATCTATGTTCCTCTGCAAAGTTTCACAGTCATCTGCACACTTTGCTCTGCCACTCATCTTAGTGTCATCTGCAAACTTTGACACCCTACACGTGGTCCCCAACTCCAAATCATCTATATAAATTGTAAATAATTGCGGTCCCAACACCGATCCCTGAGGCACACCACTAGTGACTGATTGCCAACCAGAATAGCACTCATTTATCCCCACTCTCTGCTTCCTGTTAGTCAACCAATCCTCTATCCATGCTAATACTTTACCCCTAACGCCATGCATCCTTATCTTATGCAGCAGCCTCTTATGTGGCACCTCGTCGAAGGCCTTTTGGAAATCTAGGTACACCACATCCACTGGGTCCCCATTGTCCACCTTGCTCGTAATGTCATCATAGAATTCCAAAAGATTTGTCAAGCATGACCTGCCCTTCATGAACCCATGCTGCGTCTGCCCAACGGGACAATATCTATCGAGATGCCCTGCTATTTCTTCCTTGATAATAGACTCAAGCATCTTCCCCACTACAGATGTTAAGCTAACCGGTCTATAATTCCCCATCTTTTGTCTACCTCCCTTTTTAAACAGTGGCGTCACATCTGCTGTTTTCCAATCTGCTGGGACTACCCCAGAGTCCAGCGAATTTTGGAAAATTACCGCCAGTGCACCTGCTATTTCTCCCGCCATCTCTTTTAGTACCCTGGGATGCATTCCATCAGGGCCAGGAGACTTATCAATCCTTAGCTCCATTAGCTTGCCCAACACTACCTCTTCCGTAATAATGATTGTTTCCAGGTCCTCACCTACGTTCGTCTCTTTGTCAATTACTGGCATGTTATTAATGTCCTCCACTGTGAAGACCGATACAAAATACCTGTTCAATGCCTCGGCCATTTCATCATATCCCATAACTAAATTCCCCTTCTCATCCTCTAAAGGACCAACGTTTACTTTAGCCACTCTTTTTTGTTTTATATATTTATAGAAACTTTTGCTATCTGTCTTTATATTCTGTGCTAGTTTTTTCTCATGGTCTATCTTACTTTTCTTTATAGCTCTTTTTGTGGCTTTCTGTTGACCTTTAAAGTTTTCCCAATCTTCTAGTTTCATGCTGTTTTTGGCCACATTGTATGCCTTCTCTTTCAATTTGATAGCCTCCCTTATTTCCTTAGACACCCATGGCAGATTACCCCTTTTCTTCCAGTCCTTCCTTTTCACTGGAATATACTTTTGCTGAGCACTTTGAAAAATTGCTTTGAAAGTCCTCCACTGCTCGTCAACTGTCCCACCATAAAATCTTTGTTTCCAGTCTACTTTAGCCAAGTCCTCCGTCATTCTATTGTAGTCCCCCTTGTTCAAGTGCAGAACCCTGGTATTGGATTTTATCTTCACACTCTCCATCTGTATTCTAAATTCAACTATACTGTGATCACTCCTTCCAAGAGGATCCCTAACTGTGAGGTCATTAATTATTCCTGTCTCATTACACAGGACTAGATCTAGGATAGCTTGCTCCCTCGTCGGTTCCATTACATACTGTTCAAGAAAACTATCACGGATAGACTCAACGAGCTCCTCCTCAAGGCTACCCTGACTGAGCTGGTTCGACCAATCTACATGTAGATTAAAATCCCCCATGATAATTGCCGTACCATTTTTACAGGCATTAGTTATTTCTTTGTTTATTGCCCTCCCCAATGTGATGTTATTATTTGGTGGCCTATAGACTACGCCTATCAATGACTTTTTCTTCTTAGAGTTTCTAATTTCCACCCAAATGGATTCAACCTCATTCTCCATAGAACCTATATCATCTCTCAGCACTGCCCTGATGTCGTCCTTGAATATCAGAGCTACACCACCTCCCTTACCTTCCTGTCTGTTCTTCCGAATAGTCTGGTACCCCTGGATATTTAACTCCCAGTCGTGACCAACCTGTAACCATGTCTCCGTAATGGCTACCAAATCATATTCATTCGCGATGATTTGTGCCGTTAACTCATCAACCTTGTTACGAATGCTACGAGCATTCAGGTAAAGTGCCTTTATGCTAGCTTTCTTACCCTCATGATTTCCAACATCTCTAATAATAACTCCTGCGTTATCCTTCCTTTCTGCTTCTTTCATAGTCTGCCTTGAACTTAAACCCTCCTACACACATGTTAACCTGCTGCTTTCCTTTTTATTTACCATCATACTCCCTGTCGTTTTCCCTTTCCCTTCCCCCCGATTCACTAGTTTAAAGTCCTAGAGACCACCCTATTTATCCGTTTCGCTAGAACACTGGTTCCAGATCGGTTCAGGTGGAGACCGTCCCATCGGTACAGATCCCCCCGGTTCCAAAACTGATGCCAATGCCCCATGAAATGGAACCCCTCTTTCCTACACCACTCCCTTAGCCACATGTTTACTTCCCTAATATTCTTATCCCTAAGCCAATTTGCACGTGGCTCGGGCAGTAATCCAGAGATTATGACCCTCGAGGACCTGTTCCTTAATTTCGTTCCTAGTGCTTTATAATCCCCAAACAGGTCCTCCATCCTAGCCTTGGCTATGTTGTTAGTCCCAACGTGGACCACAACAACTGGATCCTCCCCCTCCCGCTCCAATATCCTTTCAAGCCGGTCAGAGATGTCCTGCACCCTGGCACCGGGCAGGCAACACACCATGCGGGACTCCCGATCCGGCTTGCAAAGGATACTATCTATCTCCCTAATTATAGAATCCCCTATAACTACCACTTGTCTTTTTGCTCCCCCCTCTTGAATGGCCTTCTGCACCATGGTGCCATGGTCAGTTGGCTCATTCTCCCCGCAGCCCTTTTCCTCATCCACACAGGGAGCAAGTATCTCGTACCTGTTGGATAAGGTCAAAGGCTGAGGCTCCTCCACTCCTGAACTCAGAATCCCCCTACCTATAATTCCATGGTTTTTCAAATAACCAATTAATAGATAAATCAAAAAAAGTAAAAAAAGAAAGTAAATTTTTAACCAATCACACGATACAGAAGAAATAAAAAAGCTTACCTTATCAACACACCAGAGTCCTTTTTTTTGGTTAGAGGAGGAGGGCGGGTGGGAGACACTACACGTGTAGTGTCTCGGGTTCAGCCACTGCCCAAATATATAGCTTTTTACTTACCCAGCAGTCCCCTGGTCCGCCGAAACAAAAGGTAATTTACTTTAAGCTGAAACTGACCTTCCCAGCTGATAACTCGCTCGCACTATCTCTGCTTCCGAAAAAGCCAGCAGTCCCCTGGTCCGCTGAAACAAAAGGTAATTTGCTTTAAGCTGAAACTGACCTTCCCAGCTGATAACTCGCTCGCACTATCTCTGCTTCCGAAAAAGCCAGCAGTCCCCTGGTCCGGCGAAACAAAAGGTAATTTACTTTAAGCTGAAACTGACCTTCCCAGCTGATAACTCGCTCGCACTATCTCTGCTTCCGAAAAAGCCAGCAGTCCCCTGGTCCGCTGAAACAAAAGGTAATTTACTTTAAGCTGAAACTGACCTTCCCAGCTGATAACTCGCTCGCACTATCTCTGCTTCCGAAAAAGCCAGCAGTCCCCTGGTCCGGCGAAACAAAAGGTAATTTACTTTAAGCTGAAACTGACCTTCCCAGCTGATAACTCGCTCGCACTATCTCTGCTTCCCTTTTCGGGTCTCTTTCATCCTTGTCGATGCTGCTGGTCCTGTAAGGATCTGCCTGCTATCTTCGGTAAGGCGGCGGCAGACCCCAACATGGAAACACTTTTTCTTTTGTTTCATGGGATGTGAGGATCGCTGGCAAGGCCAGCATTTGTTGTCCATCCCTAATTGCCCTTGAGAGGTGGTGGTGAGCTGCCTTCTTGAACCACTGCAATCCACCTGGTGGGGGAACACCCACAGTGCTGTTCGGAAGGGAATTCAAGGATTTTGATCGGCGTCACTAATTGGGTGCTAAGCTTGCCTCCTGCCCAATTCGGGCATTTACTTTTAAAAATAGCATCGCAGGAGCAATGCAGGTGAGGCAGGGGTTCGGGTCCCAGAATTCATTCAAGTATCCTGACGCCGATTTGAAAATCCGGCCAGTTTACTCTGTTTCTCTCTCCACAGGTGCTGCCAGACCTGCTGAGCATTTCAAGCATTTTCTGTTTTTATTTCAGGTTTCCAACATCCACAGTGTTTTGCTTTTGTATCAGCTTTTGTATTGGTTGTATTGGTCATTTTGTGCTTCCCTTTTTAAACTCTACTAGGCTGTCACACTACTCAGTTGTCAGGCACTTTAAGCAGTGGATTAACCTGCTGCTCACTTCTCATCTCAGCTTCCAGTTATAACATCAATGATGTTTTTCAGGCGATTTTAATATCCATTCTATTTTTTTGGCACATTTATTTAGGCAGATTAGGTCAAAATTAGCCTCCGTGTTTCCCCATAGAAGATGAGTCCCTGTTGATTTGTCCATGGAGGCAAAGATATGGAAACAAGCTGGAAACATGCTCAAACACACCACGTACCTGGGTGAAGAAGTCCACAGATCTGATTGCTCTTTTGAAGAGGATATCATAAATGGTGGTAGAGAGTTCACTTTAAAAAAAGAGTAGAAATGAAGGAACAAAGTTAAATAGTTTTAAAAGAAAATTGGTTTATCTAAACAATGTTGGCATTCAAACAATGATGAACCTAGCTGACTGTACAATTCACCAAGGAGATATTATAGTGACTTATGTAATAGTTAATTCTACTTGCCAACGAAGACTTTTTGATTTACAGGACTGTCAAATTAAAGAGTGAAAATCTCCCTGAATAGTGGATAAACAGAAGATTTCAGTGTCTTAGCCCATTATACATTCATTGATAAACAAGTGCAGAGCCAATTATGTTTATATGTATTTGTTATATTAATTTCTCCTACAGAGGATTGTTAGAAGTTTGGACAGCAAGTTAACACATATTTTATCCTATAAGTAGCTTCTGGTCTTTCTCCAGACACACACCATGAGAGCATCCTTTAACAGAGAGTATCCTGGACGGCACAGTGGCGCAGTGATTAGCACCGCAGCCTCACAGCTCCTGGGACCCGGGTTCGATTCTGGGTACTGCCTGTGCGGAGTTTGCAAGTTCTCCCTGTGACTGCGTGGGTTTTCTCCGGGTGCTCCGGTTTCCTCCCACAGCCAAAAACTTGTAGGAGATAGGTAAATTGGCTGTTGTAAATTGCCCCTAGTGTAGGTAGGTGGTAGGGAATATGGGATTACTGTCGGGTTAGTATAAATGGGTGGTCTTGGTCAGCACAGACTCGGTGGGCCGAAGGGCCTGTTTCAGTGCTGTATCTCTAAATAAATAAAAAATAAAAATAAGTAAACCTGGGGCTGGAAGCAGGACCCAAATAATGGTGATTTATAAGTCAATCTACACTTAATATACACCTTTGGTACAATTCACACAAGGTCATTTTTTTCCCCCAAGCATGCCAAATTAGCTAATTGTCATTGCACAGAAATGCAATGCTGTTACTAGGTCATTTGTGCCTCAGTGTCTGTGAATAGCTTACAACTCCTGTAAAGTATGTAAATATGACAGATTTACAGCAGCAGTTGAAGGGGTGGGACTAAATTCAGTCAAGGTAATATCACATCCTTTTAGGATACAGTACTTGATCCAAGTTTAGCATTGCATGAAACTAAACCTCTTCCCACTTTCCCTACTGTATAGAATTTCAATGGGCCAAATAATTTCTCAGTCATTTCCATTATATATCCATATATAGGAAAGTTTTACAATACATCCA
This sequence comes from Heterodontus francisci, assembly GCF_036365525.1. Lineage (NCBI taxonomy): Eukaryota > Metazoa > Chordata > Chondrichthyes > Heterodontiformes > Heterodontidae > Heterodontus > Heterodontus francisci. Next base: position 93,131,775 of record NC_090382.1, on the reverse strand, counting down.
TTGTGCATCACCAATCACATCAGAGCATTCTTAAATAAAGAGAGAATTTCTGCTGGTTCTCCTGACTTCATGATGAACTCATATCTCCCCAAAGGCCACTCATCTAGAGGAACTGATACCAGCATCTTATTTCCAGATTTTCTTTTTGAACTGAATTAAAATTTTCAAGCTAACATGGTGGAATGTGGGCTCGCATTCTCTGGGTTATTAGTCCAGACCTCTGGATTACTAATCTAGTAACATAACCAGTAGCCTACCATACCCTCTCGATCTTGTATCCTTTTCTGTAATGCTGGAGTCCACTAAATGTTATTCACAACCAAATCTTACCTGGAGACATCAGGGTATTTTATATGCCAAATTATGATGTCTTTAATTTATTGATCTCATGTTGCTTCTGTTTAGATTGAATTGATGAAATGAACAATTAGGTGGTCTGTGGTATAAAACTATTAAAGTAGATATTTCTGTCTGAAATTTATAGAGCAGCTAACCCAATCAAGAACATTGCTTGACAAAGTTGATATGCATTTATCAGGATTCAGTTGTATGATTTTTTTATAAAATGTTTACTGGGCCCCTGATGGCACAGTGAGTGAGTGCACTGACTGGTGTTATAAAGAAATGCAAAGAATGGAAAGTGCAAAATACGGGTCCAGGTCTGCCCTGATCTTTGCTTGGGTGGCAGTGGAGGCACCCAACTGACCTCAGTGTCCCTGAACTAGGAATGGAAATAAAATCCAGCCATGGTTCAGGCTCCCAATCATTATCCAGTGAGCACTGTTGGCAAGTGTGGATGTGTGGTGAGGACTGGATCAGGCTTGATTGCAATGCCCAAACCCACCCACCCCCACCCTCCTTCCCACAGCTTTATTGCCTGCCAACAACCACTGCCTAGGGCCACACATATAGAATGGTGAGAGACTGGAGGGCTGCCATTGCTCCTGAGACCATACCCCAGCATGAGTCATTGTCTTCAGGAGAGGAGGTGGGGGAAAGAAATACCATCTAACAAATCTGGTAAATATTTACACTGTTTAGGCCTTAGGCACTTCAACAGACCATGATGTGATACCTTGCAGCAACTTAACCCGGCAGTAGCTGGGCAAACATGGTTATCAAGCAGAGTGATTTTGATTTACATATCCAATCAAACAGTCTGGACCAAAATTCCAGATACCTTTATATGGATAAATTATTATCTTAAAAGGGGAACGTTTTCCTCTGCCAGGTTGAGCTGTTTCCAGGTACAGATGTGTATAAAGCTTCATCTTTTCAGATATCGGTTCTCATTCTGAGTTTGCTGTTTTATTTTTGTTTTGCATTCTTGTTTGTTTATGGCTTTCTACTCAAGGACGACGACATTTTTCTAAATTTAAACACAAGGGTAGGTTTTCTTTTTTTATTATTTGCCTCCGTATAATTTATGTCACACTTTTCCCAAGTTATTTAAATCTATTTTGGTAGAACTGCATACCCCTCCCTCAAACCCCACCCCACCCCACCCTGGCAAGGAGCACTTGTTAAAGAGCACATATCTAATTGTACAACCACACTGGTACAATGAACAAGACGTCAGTCAGGGAGCAGCTGTTTACTATGCCCATGCCAAAACACCAGTAGTTTACATCACCCTACCCCCAAAAAACCCATGAGCAGTGCTGGGTAGATGTGTGAGCCACCTGATATCACAAATGACATTATTTTGAGGTGACCGAATAATCAGTGTTAAGAGGCTGGTAATGCTCATGCCTCCAATGAATCAATGTGTTGGCTCATCAGCACTACTCCCAGGTCCTAATACATCAGTGACTGGGCCGCAGGCACCCAGCTGGGTGAGAGGGTACTCCTAAGACCCTGGGATGCCAATTTTTGAGACCATGGGAGGGAGGAGGGAATTAGCATATTAGTCACTGAAACCTGGATGTTTTCCAGACCTATGTCATGAGCTGCCTGTACTGGTCCTGTACTTGTACCTATCTCTCAGTAACTTCCAAAACCTAAAGGTCTCAGTGGAAAAAGGTGAGTACTTTGTCCGCTCGGCCACTCAGCTACTGTTTGCACAAAGTCCTGATCTGCTGCATTGGTGGTAGATGTAAAAAATCAAAAAACATTTGTTTGACCATTTATTTTAAAAAGCGGCATGAATTAAGTATTGTTGGCAGCTAAACCCACTTACAGGTGTACAAAATTATTATCCTCATCAATCACAGATAACATCTGCAAAAAATGTCAAGCAGCTTTACTGAAAGTTTAATTAAACAGCTATGTATTTTAATTTGTTAATCTCTCCAGGGTCACCTGTCATGTTTTTAATATACATCAGCATCCTTCGGTTCAGTCTTTTAAAAAAAAATCTGATTTCCTTTTAACTAAATCAATTATAATACACAACGGATTAATTGCATGTTGTGAAATTTGCTGCTTACCTCAGCACAGCATTCCTGAAGGTTCATGAGGACAATGACAGCACACACCTGACAATGATCCTTCCTTCTCCTTGGACTGTGTCTTGAATTTCAGCCTTTCACTCAATTCAGACTATACCTGTTAGCTTTGTTTTCTCTTCCTTTTAAAGAGAGGCCAGGAAGGCTGCATATTAAACTGCTCCTACCTATCTGTGTATCTTCTTCTGAAAGCAGCCTTAATGCCTCTCCCACTCTCACTGAACTCCAGTGAAGTGCCAGACCAATAAGCACAAAAATGTTAAGTTCAAATTAACATGATTCAGGTGTCAGAAGGTGTCAAAATTCAATGCAAAAATGTTTTTTTTTTACAGAAAATGCCTAATTGGAAGTAACAGTGACAGTAACATTGGATATCCAGATGGATATAAAGCAGTTGCTTGTAGAGCAACAAAAAATACTTATTTGCAAAAACTGCAACTTGATAATTTTCTTGTGTGCAACATGTGATGATGTCATTTCCATTAGAATATGATTTTGAATATTTCATAATAAATCATAAAATATGAACATGGAGCTAAAAGCTATAATTTGTGAATAAACAAGTGGAGAGCTCAGCAGGACCACGAGAAGCTCAGCTACCATGCAGAAAGTGTGCAAAATGTACCTGTCACCAGCACACATTATCTTGATGAGTGTGAAATGTAGTTTCCAAACAGTGAGAAAAATCTTTTTTTCAAAACAAATCCACACATGTTGCAGATCAAAGCATCACATTGTAATTATACCTTACTGCCAGCTTTGAATCCCAAGTGATGCCACTCTCAGAGCACATTCCTCCAGTGAACTTTTTCTACAACTTTGACTGGAATTAGCGTCACTGGGAACCTTCACAGCTTACAAAGAAAGGTGACTTTCATCCTCTTCAACTCTCCATCTGGACTGAATCTAAACATTGATCCCAGAGGTGACACGGTTTGGCTCTGACACTTAAGGGTTGCTTTCAACCACAACATTTCCCTCCTTCAGTGGCATCAGTGAAGGAGTTAAAAATTGTTCGAGTCCACAAACCAATCCAAGATTGCTTTAATCCCACTTGGCAACATTTTATCTTCACTGACTTCAAAGTCGGCTAAGGCTCCTGCTGCAGACAGGTTTGGGCCTAGTTTAATTCTCAGTCTGATGACATCAATGGCATCACAAAGGCATTTTAACTTAGTCTGCATGTGGCCAACCTCAGCACCTCAACCATGATGAAACAATATTATTTGTTATGTGGAATCTTCATGGGCCAGGAGAATACCTTGGGCCTTGTCTGTTCCAGTTACCCTCCCCACTTAATTATTCCCGATTTCCTCTCCGTCCTTGCTCACTTACCTTGATGTTTCCTTGGGTCCACGGAGGTGGGGGGGGGGGGGGGGGCGGGCGGGGACCTGACCCCCTATGAATTTCCATTCCCACCTGCTGCTGTTGACATTCCCACTGGCTTTGGGAAATTGAAATGAAACCCAGGAATTAAAATCTCTTGGACCTGATTCTTGGGGAGCCTGACAGATTATCGCCCTGGTCTACCCTCGCACCCTGATTTCCATCCATGTTAAAATTGACCCCTTGGTGTTTTCCACCCTTCTCCAATATACCAGTCAGTTTTTATGAAGTACCAGGTTTCAGTAAAAGTGCCATACATTGCACTGTTCATATATTGCACCCTGCTGTCTCTTGATATTTTCCTCAAATTTCACTATAAAATGTAATGAAAACCCTACTTTATTGTACTAAATGTAAAAACATTTTGAACAAGACAGCTTTCTGTAATAAAGAAATCTCAATATAATAAAAGGAATCTGATCTTGATGTTCAAGCATTAATACCACAATTGTGCTGAGATTTCAAATATAATTTACTAATGATTTCCTTCCAATTGTTCTCAGTTGTTCAGTCTAGTATCAAAACCACTATACCATTGTACCCACAGAAAATGATTCCTGGTAAAAACACTTTCTATATTTCAGTTTAAGTAACCATTGTGATGTCAATATTCATGCCCATAACTTCCCGTGCATCAATTTGCTAATCTGAGGAGGGTCAGAGTAAAGTTAGGTACAAAGGAATGTAAGAATATAGTAAGAGAGCAGGCATCCTCAGCATCCTTGAGCCTTTTCTGCTATTCAATTCGATCATAAGTGATCTATACCTCAACTCCATTTACCAGCCTTGGATCCACATCCCTTCCTTTATAAAATGCTGTCAATCTCAGTGTTGAAAATTACAATTGACCCATGCTTGGAGGGAAGATAATGGTAGATTTCTACTACCCATTGTGTGTAAAAGTGGTTCCTGATGTCACTTTTGAATGGCCTAACTCTAATTTTCAGATTGTGTCCTGTTGTTCTGAATTCCTCCATCAGACGAAATAGTTTCTCTCGATCTATCCATCAAATCCTGAAACATCTCAACCTTCTATACTCAAGGGAATGCAGCCAAGTTCATGCAATCTGCCCTCTTAATTTAACACTTTAAGCTCTGGTATCATTCTGATGAATCTGCTCCAGGGCCAGTATATTTTTCCTGAATTTCAGTGCCAACACCATTACTCCAGATGGGCTAGGGAAAGCTATCACATGAACGTGGCTGGTTCAGGAGTGTCATACCTGACATCTTGGAGCAAGCCCTCTATTGATGGGGGATGGTGTGGCATCCAGGGAGATCAAAAGTAAAAGAGAAAAATGACTATAAAATGTGGACGGAGCAATGTAAGTGCACTTTAAAAATGCCAGTTACTTTTAAGTATGTGAAGACATTGACTGCAGCTTTATGTTACTGAAAGTGACTGTAACTTTAAAATACATTGTGACTTCACAGGAGATCTTAACAGGCTAAAAAATCCTCTGTCCACTGTGTATAGCAATGTGATAAATGTGTTTGTAACTCTCAGCACAAAGGAACTTTATTAAAGCACATTTGAGCTGTCACTGCACAAAGAAGTCAAAGGAATTCTTGCCCCAGATGTCAAAAAATAAGTCCATGGAAATGACCTCCTCACATGAGAGACAATAGATCCTCTTTACATCCTCTTAACACTGAATTTCAAATTTTTAGGAAGTAAATTCACAGAATATTTATTTTTTAAATATACATTTTATGATAGAAGTGTATGACTACCACAGAAACAAGCTTTTATTTCTCTCTCTCTTTTCTTTGTCTTTTTTTCCTTTGCCTTTGCCTCTCCAGCTGCTTGCCCTGTATTGTGCAGTGGTAATGGTCAATACTCCAAGGGGAACTGCATCTGCTACAGCGGCTGGAAGGGAGCCGAGTGTGATGTGCCCGTCAGCCAGTGCATTGACCCTGCATGCGGAGGCCATGGGACCTGCACCGCGGGAACCTGTGTCTGCTCTGCAGGCTTCAAAGGCGAGAACTGTGAGGAAGGTAAAAATATAACACTGCAGAATTGCTTCCAGTATACTCAAACTACATTGTGGTAGATTAATTAGGAACACAGTCAGAAAGAGTTGCTTCTATTTAAGACTTTAGGGGTTTAAATTGGATAAGCCCCAAAATTGGGGTTCATGGTGGACCTCAATTTTAAAATTCTCATCCTTGTTTTCAAATTATTCCACCTCATCCCCCTCTAGCTCTGTCACCTCCTACAAACTCTGAGATCTCTGCAGTCCTCCAAATCTATTCTCTTGTGCATCCCCGATTTTAATCACTCTGCCATTGACAGCTGTGCCTTTAGTTGCCTAGGCCCTAAGCTCTGGAATGCTCTTCCTGAGCCTCTTCACCTCTCTGCCTTTCTTTCTTCCTTTCAGACAGTCCATAAAACCTACCTCTTGGACCAAGATTTTGGTCACCAGTCCTAATATTCCCTTAAGTGGCTCAGTGTCAAATTTTGTTTGAAAATTTCATTAAGCGCCTTGGGATGGCTTACTACATGAAGGCATCTCTAAATACAAGTTGTTATTAACCTGTGTCTATTCAGTGTGTTGCAGGCAACACATTCAATTGGCATTGTCTTATCTTTTAAATGATTGCTGCATGCAGTCAGCACTACCCCCGCTGTTGGTTGGCTGCACACAACAGCAGGTGGTCCAATAGTGCTACTTAAAGGTAACCTGCTCTTCTTAAAGGGGGAAGTGCATTGTGGCTACAAGAAGTGATTGGAGTCTTTTGTGCATGGAATCCGTGCTGTAATATGTTGAAGAATGGCTAAACATGCGAGAGAGCCAAGTATTTGAAACCTCCAAAAGTGTATACATTCAACCAGCAACTAAGCTGTAAATACTTCATGATGTGTTTAGATAGCGCTGTTGGAGGGGGTCCTTCATTTTTTTAAACATCATGTTCAACTGTGCAAGGCTAAGACAGAGTGTTGGCAGAAGTGTGGAGTTAGAAAATGGCAGCAATGGCTTCAACTCAGTGTTGCACTGATTCGCATCATCATCTTGCTGCTCTGCCTGTTACTGACAGTTGTTAGGCACACACACAAATACCTTGCACATTTCTCGGACCCCATTTCCAAGTCTTAGTTGGCCGTGTAGCCCTTAAAAGAAACAAGGGCCCCCTCTTTTTCATATTTTCTCTCCTTTGGTGTGGTCCTAAAAAGAAAATGTTGCATTTATATAGCGTCGTTCATGACCTCAGGACATCCCAAAGCACATAACAGCCAATAAGATACTTCTGAAGTATAGTCACTGTTGGAATGTAGTTAAGGAAGTGGAGAAAGTTTACATTTTATTGATCACATTTTCAAATGAATTGTAATTAAGGGTTGTGTTGGCCATTGGGTTTATTAAAATGACCAACAGTGTGTTATATAAAGTATCCAATTATCACACCAGCATCTACAAGCTATCTGACTTGTACAGTATATCTGAAATGTTAATGTGTCACACTGGTACTCATCAGCTATCCAGTTCACGCAGTGACTACAGAAAATGTCCATGTATTACACCAATCCCCATCTGATACCCTGTTTATACAGTCACTGTAAGAGATATTGGTCTGTCAGACCAGGGGACATCAGCTCTTCTCTAATGCTCGTGCTTTATTGGTTGTAATCAGATTTTTTTATTCTTTAGCACATAAAGAAATAAAATTGTAAGTTTTGGGATTTCTACTTTAGTGGAATGAATCAATGCACATTGAGTCATGTACTGTTGCTGGAGTGGATTGATGAGTGTTTCAGGCCCCCATTAGACAATGTTTAATGCCAATCTTGGGGCTGGTTTCTTTGAATCAATAAGGTGCATCCTCAGTTAATCAATCATCCTTGCCAGTGCCACATCATAATAATTGGAAGTGAGGCAGGTTGTGGCAATAAAAGGTCAAGTTACATGTCAAGCACAAGTAGTCAGTACGTGGATTGCTGTGAACAGTGAAGCCAGGTCTAGAGTGATGAAGTGCCAAGAAATACAGAAAGTAAAACCCCTGATAATAGCAACTCCACAAGGAACTTGGCAGAATTTCTTCACAGTGACCAAAAATATCACAGGGTAACAATGAACAAATTAGAATCTAGACTTGGCATGTTTTCAGCTGTGATATTCAGTGAAATAAATCCCAGTGTCACTGCCATTTGAATCATATGTTCTGACTGCATTGCTACTATAAGGGAATGGTAACACAGTGATTGAGCTGGATTTTACGTCAGGCAGACAGGAGCTGGCCACCAACATAAGATTCGGTGGTGATTCCGCTTCTGCCTAGCCTGGGGATCCATCCTGTATTTTATGGGTCCCCAAACTTTAACTGTTCCGAGGCGGGACTTCCACACGCTTGAGAGAGGAAGTCCCGCCTCATTGAGCTGCCGGCCAATCATTGGACCGGCAGCTCATAGTCCCAGCAGCGCCATCGGGAGCAGTGGCCACTGCTGGGACTGCAGCCCAGCCAAGAACATGGAGCCAGGACTGCAGGTAAGTTTGGATTGTGTCGCCGGGGGTAATCGGTCATGCCCTGGTGAGGCAAGGGTTGTCGTTTGGGGGGAAAGGAGGACGTCTTGAGTCCTAGGGGTGGTTGGGGAAGCGGGGGCAGCCCTTTTCCCGATTGTCAGGGCCCCACCTGGGCCGGACAGCCTTTCCCGGCTCCAGGACGCCCACTTGCCGCGGGTAAAATCCCCGTGGAGATGGGCGAAGGCTTTTATGTGGCCATCAATTGGCAACTTAAGGGCCTTGATTGGCCTGGGGCAGGCGGCCCGTTTTCCGCCCCCCTTCCCCACCGCCCCACCCCCCAGCCCTACATATAGTGAGGCGGAGGTGGGAACGGGTCGGGAAGGCCGTGACTGTGATGAAAGGTCACAGACCTGAAACGTTAACTCTGCTTCTCTCTCCACAGATGCTGCCAGAGCTGCTGTGTATTTCCAGCACTTTCTGTTTTTATTTCAATTTGGACTCGTCTGCTACAAATCTGGTTTAAGCAGAATTAAGTTACTCTTTCTTTCAGTATATTGTAAAGATTGGGTTGAATTTTATGAGCCCTCTAGCATTGGGGTTGGAGGCGGGGGGGGGGGGGGGGGGACCCGGAAAATTCTTCCGGGAGAGGCCAGCCACGACCTTCGACACCGAGAAGGCCCCACCACATTTTACTGGCAGCGGCGAGGCCTCAGTACGGACCCCCTGCTGCTCAGCGGCGGGGCCTTCATTTCAATAATAAATTTAAGTAAAAAGATGCAAATCAACTCACCTTGTCCCGGCAGCCGTCCGCGCCGATATTCTGTCTGCTGGCCGGAACTCCCATGTCTTCGGAACTCCGTTCGGAATTTCCAAGGTGTGACATTGGTGGGGAAGGAGAAGGAGTGCAATCATCAGGGCGGGAGGTGGGAAGCTATGAAAACACTTTTTATTGGCTGTACGGATGATGGGAAGGGGTTGAAGGGAAAAGGAACAAGGTTGGGGGCGAAGTTCGCGTCAACAATAAAGATTATTTAGGGTTGGTGGCCCTAAGACAAACATTGGGGTGGGGTGGTTGAAAGGGCCTCCAGCTTTTATTTTAATTTTTAAATCGTATTCACAATAATATCCCTTTAAAAATTCAAATGTCACTGAAGGGCTTGAAGTTCTTTAAAAATGGCACCGGCGCCTGCGCCATCTATGTCATCGGGGGCAACCGCTCTGCCCCCCCTCCATTTAAATGAGCCCCTGCACGAAATATCACTGGGGCTCAGCGACGGTGCATCCGCACCTGAAGACTGCTGAGATGAGAGCGCACCGCCGTGATTTGCAGCACGCTCATAAAATTCAGCCCAATAATGTTGATAATGTCCTTCAATGTATCAAGATGGGTTCATGGTTTCTTTTGTCATTTGAACTTCCATAAAGGAGGCTTACTTATTATGCACGGCTAGCTATGTGCTAACTTGTGTTCAGACACTGCTAGCTATATGGTTTACTATATGAAGATAATGCTAGTTGTGGATATCCTATATAAGGACACTGCTAGCTATGTGCTTTTCCGTGTAAACACACTGCCAGATCTATTATCCTCCTGTGACAATCCCCAGGCTAGGCGGAAGCGGGTTCGCCACCAACTTTTATGTCAGTGGCCAGCTCCCGTCCGCCCGATGTAAAATCCAGCCCATCGATTCTACCAGTATGTATTATTTTAGAGCAGCACTAAGTTTCTTTTAAAAGTAGCAGTATTTTCGTCCTCATATACTGTGGATTAACTTTTTTATAGCATCTGAACTGTTTGCCATTTTACTGCTGCATTGCACAACGCAGATCAACACAGTGGCGCAGTGGTTAGCACTGCAGCCTCACAGCTCCAGCGACCCGGGTTCAATTCCGGGTACTGCCTGTGCGGAGTTTGCAAGTTCTCCCTGTGTCTGCGTGGGTTTCCTCCGGGTGCTCCGGTTTCCTGCCACATGCCAAAGACTTGCAGGTTGATAGGTAAATTGGCCATTAGAAATTGCCCCTAGTATAGGTAGGTGGTAGGGAAAATATAGGGACAGGTGGGATGTGGTAAGAATATGGGAATTAGTGTAGGATTAGTATAAATGGGTGGTTGATGGTCGGCACAGACTCGGTGGGCCGAAGGGCCTGTTTCAGTGCTGTATCTCTGAACTGAACCCTGTGTTATCCTGTATATAGCATGCCTCTGACATTTTGTTGTCCTTTATGTAATTCAAATTTAACACTGTTGTGAACCCTGATAGGTAGAAAAATTGTGTTATTTAAAATGCACTCAAAATCTCAGCATTGTGTTCGGGCTGAAATTTATGAGCACGCCGCAAGTTGCGGTGGCGCGCTCTGACCTCGGCAGTCTTCAGGCGTGGATGCGCCGTTGCTGAGCCCCCATGATATTTCACGTGGGGGGGCTCATTTAAATAGAGGGAGTGGAACAGCCGCCACTGATGACGTAGAGGGGGCGGCTGCTCCGTCCCAGGCAACAGCGTCTGGTGCCACCGCGCAGGCACGGCGACATTTTTGAAGGGCTTCAAGCCCTGCAGTTACATTTGAATTTTTAAAGAAACATTCATTGCAAATTTGCATCAAAAACTAAGTAAATGCTGGAATCCCCTCTCCCACCCCCCACAGTGTTTGGTTTTGGGCCTATCCTGCGCAAAATAAACTTGATTCCCAACCCGAACATTCCCCCCTGAACCTCGTTACTTTTGCCCTTCCCACCATTCCCTCAGCCAATAGAAAATGTTTTCCCCGCTTCCCTCCTCCACCACCCACCTCCACCAGTGACAACTGGAATATCAGCGCGGGATGGCTGTTTCGACCAGGTAAGTTCATTTGAATTTATTTACATTGATTTCAATATGGAGATGAAGACTCCACCACCGTGCGGCGGGGGTGGGGGTCATACAGAGGCCTCAACGCCATCAGTAAAATGCGCCAGGGCATTTCCAGCGTCGGGAGTTGTGACGAGCCTCTTCCAGAAGAATGTTCCGGGCCCCCCTTCCATGATCACCGACGCCGGAGGCCGAGTAAAATTCAGCCCTAAGTCTCCATCCTGTTCACCAAGACTGAGCTGCAGAAAGCAACTAAGCAACTTGATGCATTATTTCAGATTAAATTAATGTCACTGGAAGCTGTAGCTCTCTTTATTATATGAATATGGTTGTTCACACCGACCAAAAAAAAGCACCATGTGTAGAACTCTCCTTTTCTCCCACAGCTGATTTAAAGTCAGTGGCTGAACTTTCTATCCTGTTGACCTGCTGTTATATTTTAATATGCCATGAAGATCTTAGAAGACAACATGTTGAAATTTCTACATGGGTGTGTTTCTAGACATGTCAGGGGTCATTTTAACCCGACCAACTTGGTGGGGAACTGACTTTATCAGATTGGCTGTTGATTTTACACCGTGTGAATAATTGCACTGCTGTGTGTGATTCTGAGCCATACAGACTAGAAAGTGCCCAGGTTTCATCTGTGGGTCAAACTGGTAAAAGATGTGGGCTGAGGTAACAGATCACAGTTGGGACAGCACTAAAGCTGCAACGATTTCTGCCAGTGTTCCTGGACTCGGAAGCAGAAAATTCAAGCAGAACCGACTTGCCTGATTGCTGTACATTGGGCCTTACTGGAAAATGCTCTGCTTGACTAGCCAGCGAGGGCACAATCAGTCTTTACTGTGGAGTCTCTGAAAGAATTCTCATTTGTTTGAGGTACCAGAGACCTGCAACTACCAGTGGAATCATCCTGCAGGATTGCATTCCATTTTCTTTTGGCCAGGAGATGAGAAAAGAGGAGTAAATTGGAGCACAAAGTTTTGATTAAATTTACACTCAAACTTGCTGCTATGAACAGAATAGAAAGTTGGCAGCAGACTCTTCTGCGAATGTTATTCTTGGAACAGATTCTGCCCAGAAGCTCCCTCTGCTGTCAGTAATATCCTTTTAATCTTGCCACATGTTATACAAAAACACTCCTACTGTCCTCCAAATGTGATTGCTTGTGTATGTGTGTGTTTCATTTTTATAACAAACTGCATTCCAAATTTTTGAATGTAATTTATTTTCCAGCAAAATTACAGATGAACTAGTTTTGTTTCTGCTTTTTAGGTGTTGCATTAATTCACTAATACATTCCAGCATTGCTCTGTCCCGACATTGATCAATATGAGAGCAACTGATTCAGCTAAATCGAAATTGAAAACCTAGTATAAATCCAAAAGCTGTGTCTTCTCTCCAGGGAGTTCTGCGCAAGCCTTCTTAAAATATGAGATTTGATGGTTTAGCAGCCTAAGTGATAAGAGTAAACTGCTGCAAATATATCAGAAATTTTATTAAAGGATGGAAATGATTTTATTGATCTGTGTTTCTAAAAAGAGAGGACTCAGCCGATTTGTATGCAGTTCCAAGCTGTAGAGCTTTAAGGAAATGGAATTGGAGATAGCTGATCAGTGAAAAGAAAGCTCACTGGGTAGTATTCATGCCCTGAACATTGTATTTATCATATTTGAGTTGTTCATAATATTTGCCTCATATAGTGATGACATTGGATTTGATAATTGTGGTTTGCAATTTTATGCTGCATAAACTAAGCTCAGGTATTACTGAGCCAAATACTCTCTCAGCACAGTGAAAACATCTTGCATTTTTTGTCAGTAGCAATTTCTGCCAGCCAATTGTATTAGAAAGCATAATCGGCAGTGTTACCAACTTAAGTTCACATGCTGAGATTCAATGAGAAGGCTTACTACTGAGTTAAGGTTCCATCAGGTCATTTGTATTCACCATTGTCTTGTTTTTTCTTCTCCCTTTTTGCTCCATTTATCAAGACCTTTATTCCACCTCAATTCTCTGTGCAAATCTGTACATGCTAATTTTCAATGTGATCTCAGGTAGGCTGTTACAGAGTGTACAGATGGAGGAAAGGTTAGTTGACCTGTATGTTCTTGTACATCACCCAGCTGTCAGGAATACATCAGCAAGGGCAGTAGCTTGGGAATGGTGGGAAGAAAATAATGTTTAAAAGAAAAATGTCTGCATCCATGTTATTCATGTCAGCCAAGCCTTGGCTTAATTTGAACCAATTTCCTTAACCCTTACACCAGGGAAACATTCATTTCCACAGCTGAAGGTCAAGAAATGGTGTAGATGGCATTGTTGCTGGGCCATTAATCCCTTTACATTGCTCTGGATTCTCAGGGTTTTTCTAGAGGGTGTGGGGCGTTGGTGACAGGAGTGGTGGGGGTGGGGGGCAGGTGGTGGCGGAGGGGGAAGGCAGCAAAGTAGCAATACAAATGATCTGGGTGATTCTTGACCTCCGAGTTCATTTTCTGGAACACCCAAGTGCAGGGGTGCCCAAAACACTTGGCTCTGTTACCTGCTTCTGAACCCATACCAATTGGAGTGTCTGCATTTATCTGCCTTGGAACTCGATCCACTAGTACATAAAAATTAAACTTGCAGAAAATAGTGTTGTACAGGGTAACTATCAATAACAACATAGCATATGATGTTTACCCCCATATTTTTCGTGATGATGCCTTTTCTCTGTTTAACACACCATTTAATTCCTATATATATTCTTTAACATTGATGGACAATTTTTCCCACCATATTGGTGCTTATAAAAAATTCAATGGGTCATAAAATTTTCTTTTCAGTTCAGTACATGATGTAAATAAGGGTGTTTATTCTTGCACAGTGACATTTGAAATTTTGATAATACCTTCAAAGCACTCCTTACAGTAGAAGATGAGATGTCAGTAGTAATAGCTTTATGCTGATAGAAAATTGTGAATATTCACTGAAAACAAGCTTTGCTGCAGCAAAACACCTTTTCTAGTGCTTTATTTTGACATGTGTGAATTACTTTGTCTCTGATAAAGAATGTTATTTCCAAGGGGCCTTGGCAGTTGGAGCTTTTTAACCATAGTTTCTAATTACCTGTACCCTTTGCTTCAACAAGGAGCCAGGACGTAGCTGGTGCAGTGGGTTAGGTTTTGCCTGTCTCCAAGAACATATTGACTTCTCATCTTTGATATCTGAATTCAAAACCTGTCTACATTTGTTTGGTAGTTGGTCCTTCGGCAGCTTCAAACCAGTGCTTATTTTGACACTAATTGACAATAAATTTGACATTCTCACTCAGAGAGGCCGCAGGATTATTGTAGTTGGAAATAGAAAATTGTCACACTGGGGCAGTAGAACATGTTTCATTTTGGGACTGAGTGCGGGAGCTTGCATCTGACCATGTTTTCCCTAAGCTGTGAGTTCATGCATAATGTCAAGTTAAGGGGAAATGCCCTGCAAGAGAATTTCCCATGTAACATACAGGGGACACAGTGACAATTATAGGTTTCACAATAGCTGAACTAACATGGAAACAGATAGGGCATTTAATTCATGCTGTTTTAGTGGCAATGTAATTTCATTGATGTCCATTATTTTGGTTCACTTGCATGTAACTTGCTCAGCAATGCCTCCCAGCCAATTCGTCAATTATGTCATTGCTCCTCTTTGTTCAATTAAAATATTCAAGCAATTCCAACATGCAAAACAAAAAGAGCAAAAAGCGCATCAGTGCCAGTTCTTTGAAACTCCTTTCTAAAAGGGATTATCTGTTCACTGCTTCGGGCTGGAACTTTTCCCTTGGTGGACGGGAGCCTTCCACCGACCAAAAAGCTATGATCCCGCCCCCACCGGGCCTGGGGATCCTGTCCGGATTTTACGGTCCCCAGGCCTTTACTTGGGCTTAGGCAGGAATTCCACCTCCACTTAATGGAGCTAACGACCAATCAGCGGGTCAGCAGCTCTTAGTCCCAGCAGTGCCACTGGGAGCGGAGGTCACTATTCGGACTGCAGCCCAGCTTCCACAAGAAGAGGGAGGATGGCCCTGATTCGAAGGTGAGTTTTTGGGTCCTCACCGGGGTGATTGGTTGGGCCCCGGTGAGGCAAGGGGGGTTGATTGGAGGGACATCGGGGGCAGCCCTCCTTCAGGCACAGGGTGCCTGACCAGAAGGGCCTCCCACCCCAGGCTGTCAGAAAGCCACCTGCTTTTGTCAGGCGGCTTTTCGCAGGCCTGGGCAGCCCAACTGTCCAAGGGTAAAATCCCCATGGCGGCGGGCGAAGGCCCTTAAGTGGCCTTTAAATGGCCACTTAAGGGCCTTGATTGGTCTGGGCGGGAGGCCGGTCTCTGCTGCCGCTGCCCCATGTAAAATGGCGGCAGAGGCGAAAGCGGGTCAGGAAAGGCCCCCCAAGCCTCCCACTCCATTTTACGCACCCCTCGCCCCCACCACCATCCCGCTCTTTGGGGTGGGGGGGGGGGGGGTGTAAAATTCCAGGCTTAATGTTAGAAAGGATTATATAGGATATACAACACAGAAACAGGCCATTTGGCCCAACCAGTCCATACTGGCATTTATGCCATACTGGCATTCAAGCCTGCTCCTATCTTTGTTATCTAAATCTATCATTGTAACTTTCTATTCTTTTCTCCCTCATGTGCTTGTCTAGCTTCCCCTTCAATGAATCTACACTGTTGGCTTCAACCACTCCCTGTGGTAGTGAGAGCCACATTCTCACCACTCTTTGGGTAAAGAAATTTCCTCTAAAATCCCTATTGGATTTTATTTTATTATTCCTTTGTGGACTGTGGGCATTGCTGGCTGGTCCAGCATTTATTGCCCATCCCTAATCGCCCTTGACCAGGTAAGGACAGCAGATTTCCTTCCCTAAAGGACATTAGTGAGCCAACAATCAACAATGGTTTTATGGTCGTTAATTTAATTCTGGATTTATTAATTGAAGACAAATTTCACCATCTGCCGTGGTGGGATTCGAAGCCATTTACCCAGAGCACCAGCCTGAGCCTCTGGATTACTCATCCAGTGACATTACCACTATACCACTGCCTCCCCGAATGGATTTCTTGGTGACTGTCTTATATTGATGGCCTCTAGTTATGCTCTTCCCCAAAAGAGGACACATTCTCTTTGCATCTACTCTATTAAATCCTTTCATAATTTAAAGACCTCCATTAGGTCACCCCTCAACCTTCTTTTTTCAAGAGAGAAAGAGAGCCAGCCTGTCAATCCTTCCCTAATATGTATAACCACACTCCCTGTGGTAGTGAGAGCCACATTCTCACCATGTGTGGTCTAACCAATGTTCGATACAGGTTTAGCATCACCTCCCTTCTTTTCAATTCTATCCCTCTAGAAATAAAGTCTAGTGTTTATTTTGTTATGGCTTTGCTAACATGTGGTGCAACTTTTAGTGAATGGTGTAGTTTTACTCCAAGCTCCCTTGTTACGCTACCCCACCGAGACTTGCACCTTCCAAGTAATAAGTTATCTCCCTATTCTACCGACCAAAACGTACGACCTCACATTTATCTATATTGAATTTCATTTGCCAATTATTTGCCCATTCTGCAAGTTTATTAATATCCTCCTGTAATTTGTAGCAGTCCTCCTCAGTATTGATTATACACCACACCTTCCCCACCACACTGCTCGCCCCACCATTTGGTGTCATCCACAAATTTAGAAATTGTGTTTTTGATTCCAAAGGCCAAATCATTAATGTAAATTGTGAACAGCAGTGGTCCCAGCATTGATTCTTGTAGAATACCACTTCCTACTTCCTTCCACTCTGAATAACTACCCTTTACTCTCACTGTCTGCTTTCTATCTTGAAGTCAGCTAGCAATCCATTCTGCCACTTGTCCCCTGATTCTGCATTCTCTGACCTTATTCATTAGTTTATTATGAAGCTGCTTATTGAAGGCCTTTTGAAAATCCAGATAAATTACATCTACTGCATTACCATTGTCTACTCTATCTGTTACCTCCTCAAAAAGTTCAATAAAGTTGATCAAGCATGATTTTCCTTTTTGAAATCCATGCAGTCTATTCAGGTGTTCATTTCTTTTAATCAACTAAAATCGAATCTAGATTAAAGGTCTTTCTATAATTTTTTTTTGCAGTATGGTCAATTACACTCTTCTCACTAAAGGTGCAATGTGACCTTGTCCAGTGTACACAAGTGATATTAAAAGAGCCATAGCCTTGCAAATGATTATCAAATCCGAGCAATTCTAAAAGAATGGAATCCACCAGCAAGACCACTTGCTTCTGTCTCCACAGCATCGCCTATCCCCTGCCCTTACCTTACTCACACTCAAACATTTTCTGAAATGATTGTACGTGCTTTTGTTACTGCCAAATTTAACTTTTCCAACAATTTCCTTTACTGAACTCCACCCAACACAAACTCCAACTCATCCAAGACTATACCTGTCCCTCATTAAGTCCTGTTCACCTATTCTATCCATCCGTATTAATCTCTATTGTCTCTTTTGTCCATCACACCAAATTCAAAATCTCATCATCATTTTATTTCCATAACCGTGTCCTACCTTTTGGCAACCCCCTTTGGTTTTCCGATTTCTTATGTAACCTCCTGTTCCATCTTTGATGGCAGAATCTATAGGCATTTCAGCCCTAGCCTTTTGAGCTCCCTCCTCTGCATTGCTGTTCATGACCTCACCTTCAGAAGACTCCATAACATCTATTGATTCAATAATGCTTTTGTTCATCTGTCCTAGCTCATCCACTGTTGCTTCCTGTCTCTTTCTCCTCTATTAAGTGTTTGGAATATTTTCTATGTTGAATATGTTATATATATAAATACAAGAAGGTAAACTATTCTAGAAAAGAAAATAATATATATAAAGAAATGAAAGACTTGCAGTTATATAGAACCTTTCATGAGAACAGAATGTTCCAAAGCACCTTACAGCCAATTAAGTACTTTTGAAGTGTAGTCACTGTTGTGATATGGAAAACACAGCTCCTAGTTTACAAAAGGAAAGCCCCTACAAACACCAATGTGATAATGACCAGATAATCTGTTTTTAGTGATGTTGATTGAGGGATAAATATTGGCCAGGTCAATGGGGATAACTTCCCTGCTCTTCGAAATAGTGCCACGAGATCTTCTATGTACACCTTAGAGAAAAGACAGGGCCTCAGTTTAACATCTCATCAGAAAGGCAGCATCTCTGACAGTGCAGTATTCCCTTAGTACTGCACTGGAGTGTCAGCCTTTATTTTTGTACTCAAATTCTGCAGTGGGACTTGCACCAGCTACTTTCTAACTCAAAGTGCTGTCGATTGAGCCATGGCTGACAGCAGACAGACATAACAAGTAGGAGTATAATATGTGCCTCACTGAAGATAGAGTTGCTGCATTTAAGATATTTGAGAGCATTATGAAATTTGTTTACAGCTGGTTTGTGGCCCACCAACTCAGGTAATTGCTGTTATTAGAATTATGTTATTAATCATTGTCTCATTTATGTGCCTTTGAATATGTAAAATTTCAAGTATTATTTGAACTATGTAAGTTAAGACATGTGGAAAGTTGAAGTTTCCTCATAGCATTCTGTAGCATTCCATGATTTTTGTCTCTATTGATATCTTACAGTGGATTGTTTGGATCCAACATGCTCAAATCATGGCGTATGTGCCCAAGGGGACTGTCACTGCAGCCCGGGTTGGGGTGGATTAAATTGTGAAATCCCTAGAGCCCAATGCCCAGATCAGTGTACAGGACATGGTACCTACATTCCAGAAACAGGCCTCTGCAGCTGTGACCCAAGCTGGATAGGCCCAGACTGCTCAGTTGGTAAGGAAAAGCACTTAATTCTCTGCATGACTGTAACCAGCAAAAAGGTAGGTGTACCTAAGTTCCATTGGATATTTACCTTGGCTCTGAAGTGATACTGCAGGATTTTGCCCTATGAATGCAATCATGTGAAATTCCTCGCACCATTACTTTGGTGGAAGCATTAAACATTTATTTTAAATTAACTTCTTGTTTCCAGTTTTAGAGAGGTTTTTCAGTATTACCTGGGTTATAATTATGAGGGAGGAGATCTTTGTCAGTACATTACAGGTTGAACTAGGTAAGGTACAGTGCTGTATCTGCTTCTAGGTAATGAAGACATGAGAACACTTGAAAACACTTGGGAAATATATCATTAAGTTCATAGATGAAGAAAATGAGGCATCCAAAATAAAGGTCTTGGACTGGCAATTAGCCAAATTCAGTCGCATGAAAAGTGACTTAAACAAGATTAATTGATTGGGAGAAGTGGCAAATCAAACAGAAGAACAGCCATGGGACATATTTAAATACAAGATGAATAAAGTACAGGGTAAATACATTCCAACTAGGAGTAAAGGAGGCACATCAAACACCGGGAATAGTTCCATGGATAAATAGACAGACAAAAAATGAGATTTAACAAACAGGCGTGTAACAACTGCAGAAGAAATCAACAATAAATATAAAAGATCTGGAATGGAAGTAAAAAGAGAAATTAGGAAGGCAAAGAAAGAATACCAAAAAAGACAGGTGATCAACATAAAGGGAAACAGTTAGAATTTTTATACAAACTATATTGGTCATCAAAGATGGGGTAGGAACACTTAGAATTGAACGCAACTGCTTTGTACTTGAAAGTGAAGTACAAGATTGTACTTTTTGCTGAGTGTTTTCTGTTTTGTCAGTTTAGATTCATTTACTGAATTAATGAATGATTCAATAGACTGTGGTACTTTTGACTTGCAACTGCCTAGAAATCCAACTGAAAGCAGGACCTTGGGGCTTGATTTTAACTCCTTGGCAGGTATGTGGTAAAGCAAGCAATGTTCCCATCCAGGAGCGGCAGCAGGCAGGCTCAGCCAATTTTAACGGTCAGGCTTCATTAACATGCTGCTTGCTGACCTTCCGACCAAAATGGTCAGGGAATCAGCAGGAAGCGACTCTCTGGCAGTTAAAATTGAGCGGCAGAAAGCCGCCATCTGGAACCAATGGGTACAAGCCCCGAATGAGGTACGTGCTCCGGGAGATGGAGGGGAGACAGTGGGAGCCTGGGACAGCGTAGGCCAAGAGTTTCCTTTTGGTTCCCAGAGGGACGTTCCTGTTCCTCCTGACCAACAAGGAAACTAAAAAGAAAACTATTTTAAAAAGTACTTTGGCTGCTAATCCAGACAGGTTTTGCCTGGTGGACTGCTCCCCCACTCAAGCCTCAGGTTAAAGTAGCAGATCAGGCCCCAATTACATCATCGGAGTCTAACTTGCATATTTAAAATGGACTGTGAGGCTTGGGGATGATGTCTTTGCGACCTGAAATTTTAAATTACAGTTTGCCAGATCAGGCCCAGAAAGGACGAAGTCCTGCATTTCATTTTAACTGCACCACCCACCCCCACAACCACCTCAACCACCTCCACCCTCCCCCCCCACCCCCCCCCCCCACCCCCCGCCACCCACCTGACTCTTACCTAGATGTGTGCAGTAAATGACAGAATTCATCAATATCGGTTTCAGGGTAAATGTGCTCACCTAATACATTACACAAGTTAAGAAACAAGGCCCTATATGATAAAAGGGGGACTTTCAACATTCCTATCTCCCTTGTTTGATCAGAAGGCAAAAATATCTTCATATTTAACTCAACATTAGTTGAAAAAAGCTTTTACTGGCCTAAAATCTCAATCATTAAGAGGCTGTGCAGTACATCTCCCCAGCACCTGTGGTTGAAAGGCTTTCCTTTGTAAGGGTTTCAAAATCTAATAAAAACTCAGCTTCCAATATCTCACATGATTGAGACTGCATAATGGACTATCTAGTTGCTGTGTTGCTTGAAATTCTGTTTCCTATCTTCAGAAGTGTGCTCTGTGGACTGTGGCACCCATGGAGTCTGCATATCTGGTGTGTGCCGGTGTGAGGAAGGCTGGACCGGTGTGGCGTGTGATCAGAGAGTTTGTCACCCTCGCTGTGCAGAGCATGGGACCTGCAAGGATGGAAAGTGTGAATGCCGAGAGGGCTGGAATGGCGAGCACTGCACCATTGGTAGGGAACAAGGTTGACTGCTCCTTTCTAATACAAACTTTATATAACACAGACACAATTAATAGATTTGTATGACTGCTGAATATAATTCCTCACAGTGAACTTGCAATCTGAGCTCTATGATGGTGCAGGCAGGGAGAGAAAGGGAAGGAGATAGGTGGAGAACTGGTTCAACTTCAGAAAGGAATGGGAAGGTCAGATGACAAGTCAATCTTAAGGACCCCTGTGTACCTCGTTGAAGCTATTTACAGAGCAGTAGAGTCATATTCTTAGTTATGTGCCTCTCCTGTGGAGGAAATGGTGCTTGCGTATATAAAGAAAGAAGAAAGATTACAAGAAACAGGGATCATCTTTTTTTATTTAAAAAAAAGTCCTCTTCACCCAATGTAGATTTTTGACAAAAGAGCTATTTTGAAAATAGTAGGTGAAATATTCTGCCTTTATTTTCCATCATTCTCCTCTTCGTACATCCTATTTTCTCCTGACAGAAAATACTTTTCCTCCAGTCATTTATCCCTGGAATAGGAATAATCCATTGATAGAATCTGCTGCCTCTGTGTTTTATGTTTACCTTCTCGCCTATTATTTACTGTTCTGATGAATGTCTAAAGGCTGGAGCTTAAAATAAAAGAGCAAATAAAATCCACCTATCTGATTCTGAACTAGGTATACGTTTGTCCCTGGTTTTCCTACTTTAACATGACTATACTCACATGAATGCTCATGTATTTGGACGCCCTTGCAGAGTCAGTACTGTTTCATTGTGTCAAGTCTATTTGCTTGCATCAGTGTTCACCCTAAAAGGTGCCATTATTCCAATTCAGTCAGATCTCATTGGCGTTTATGTGTTTTGTTTGTCAAGGACACTATTTAGAAAAAGCAGTGAAAGGTACTGTAGGCTTGGTATTCATTTTATTTAATTTCTTGCTATTTCCAGCAGTATGGAACCAAATTACATAGTATTACTTGGAGCTACTTAGAATCTACAGCACAAAAACAAACATTCGGCCCAGCTGGTCTATGGCAGTATTTATGCTCTACATAATTGCCTCTGAATGTGGCTTTGTCTGATCTTGGAACATGTTTCGCAAATTCATGGATTTTTTTTTCTGTTGTGTGGAGCAAGAAGATAGATAAATTTGTAGATTTGGCTTTTTCTTTTCAGTTTCATTTTTAATTTTTGCATTCGTAGAAACAGAGCTGGGAGTGATTGAGCTGTAAAATGTTGTGATTGTTTCATCTGGCTGTATCTGGAGAGGAAGGGTTGTGTTAGTAACTGATCCTCAGCTCCTGTAACAAAACAGTCTGTGATTTACAGTTTGTGATGAAAAATTGTTAACCTTTCATGAACAGACACAATCAAGACCTTAACATTGTATGATGTGTATAACCTCAAAAACAGAATGGGAACTGTAGTTAAATGGAAGCTGGCTGAGGGCTAGCCTACACAATCAGCTGCATAGCAGAAGTAGCCAAGCCAATTTATCCTCCAACATACGAGCCAATTTTTGCAGTAGGTGTAAGAAACTCAACTGTGAAAGGAATAAGGTCAATACCTTGGAGTAGGATGCTGGAGTGTCTCTACTATGATGGATTCTTGAACTCAGGCATTATAGGGAAAATATGACGCAAGAGGCCAGGAATTCATCACTGGGAGGGAAATTAGGAATGCACCACCCAAGAACTTCTGAGCAATTCGGAGCAGAGGAGCAGAGCAGTGGCATTTGCGAAAGATTCAGTTCGTTGAAGATATTCTGGCCTCAATCACAAAGCATTGGGGAGAGTATTAATTTGGAGTGATACTGTAAAAATGGCAAAAACAAATCAGCAGCCCATTCTACATCTCTCCTGAGTTTTTATTTCCATTGAAGTTAATTCAGTGCCACTTCGTTATCTCCCGCTTTACACAGTCACAAAAAAGTCAAGTTTACCTGCATTATTTTTTAAAGGAATTGTGAAGGAGCTCGCAGTTATGATTTTTTGATTCTCCTGCTTCAATACTTGAGCAGTCATAAGAGGAGGAAAAGACAAGTAGTGAAGGAAAGAAGGGAAAGAAAATGAACTGCGAGACAATATTTCAGGAATGTGAGTCAGGTTTAATCATCAAGCTGGATGGTTCTAGGCATTGCTAAATACGTGTTACATGAACGTGGTTCTGGTTGGTTTCCTTCTGTCAGTCATCATTTTAGAATACAATGGGGGGCTAAACCCAACAGCACCCAAAAGCAGGAGGTGTGCAATTAACCCGCATCCATTGTTTGTGATGCAGGCAGCATGCCACTTTCATGCTGTCTGCTCATTTCAATGATTTCAGCATCCAGCCAGCACTAACTGCACTGTTGATTGGCTGGACACATCAGTAGGGGGCCAATATCATGAGTGGCTAGCTTATATTAAAGCTAGCCTGCACTTTTCAAAGCTAGCCTGCATCTCTTAAACACGAGGTGCATTGAGGTGGAGCAGCTGCTGGCAGCCATTGAGGAAGTGACTCTGACCATCGAATCATAGAACCATCGAAAAATTATGGCACAGAAGGAGGCCATTCAGCCCATCGTGTCTGTGCCAGCTGATAAAACTAGCCGCCCAATCTAATCCCACCTTCCAGTACCTGGTCCATAGCCTTGCCGATTACAACACCTGGGAATAACTGAAGAATGCCACAACATGGGAGAGCACGGGCTCCAAGGTTTTCGACCGCTGCACTGGAGGCCTTGATGGAGAAAGTGAAAAGGGGAGATGTCCTGTATCCACAGGCAGACAGGAGACCCTCCAAACACACACTCAGAAGGCAGTGGGAGCAAATAGCCATGGAGGTCAATGTCAGGAGCCAAGCCCTGAGGACCTGGATGCAGCGTTGCAAGAAGTTCAATGACCTCACACGAGTGGTCAAGGTCAGTGAACACATCTTCAAATGGCACATCCTACTAACTGCACCAAAAGCCTCAGATGCTGCTGAATTCACCACACCCCGTCCCTCACCTGCCAACAATCTTTATCAATCAGGACTCATACCCGACATTCATATGCTTCATCACACCCTCACACAAATAGCACTACTACAAGCCTCATGCCCACACCTCACAGTTTGCACACACTGCCAGCCATTGAACCATGACTGCCACATCACCCAAACACATTGCACAACACTCATTCAAACACTTCCCTGTCTCTTGCAGGACAATGAGATGCAACAGGAGCTAACCAGAGGAGAAAAACATGCCTGCATGTCTTTATCCCCTTGGAGGAGATGCTGCTGACCATTATTGGAATGACCATTACTGAGACTATGGCCAGCAGTGGGGCTGAAAGCACTGAAGATGACAGTATCCTCTTACCTTATACAAGAGCAAAATGCATCCCATGATGCTGAAAATTTGAAACAAAAGCAGAAAATGCTGGAAATACTCTTCAGGTCAGGCAGCATCTGTGGAGAGAAAGATACAGTTAGTGTTTCAGGTCTGTGGCCCTGATAAAAAGACCTGAAATGTCAACTCTGTTTTTCTCTCCACTGATGTTACCTGACTTGCTGAGTATTTCCAGCAATTTCTGTTTTTGTTCCTCTTACCTTATCTTCCTTCTTACATCCCACCTTCACCTTATCCCACAATCTCTTCAATTTACAAGATTCAGATGGTGTAAACACACGCCTCTTACTATTCCCCTCACTACAACCCTACCCTTGTGCCTTGCTCCTTTCAGATACGCAAGAAGTGCTACCTAGCCAGGCAGTGCAGAAACAACAAGAAGACAGTGATGACGACGATGAGCTGTCATGTGATTTCATACTTGTAGCTGTCCACTCAGATACTGACAATACGCGTAATTTAGAAGATAGTATAGAGGCTGGATCTGCACATCAGGAGACCCCAAGCACAAGTGGCTCGTAGTCAGGGCAGGGAGGAAAGATTGCACAGGTGCCAGCTAAGGAACCATGCCGGTGGAGTGGCTATGGCTCCACGGAGCATGAATCTGCTGTCCGCTTTCAGGATGGCACACCACTGCCACTCCACCAGTTGCTGTGCTTGTCAGCCAACCAGGCCATACTGCTGCCGCCCATGCCAAGGTGATGCAGTCCACAGCCAGGCCCTTTAGATGCAGAGCTGCTTGAGGTCATCCCCCAAGGCCACCTGCAATCTCCACTGAAAGCCAGCAGCCTTTCACTAGCCATACTGCGCACTGCATAGGGCAAGCAAAGGCATACGGACGACAGGCACTAAGGGAAGGCACAAGGGTGATTCAAGACTTTTGTATGCAATATGGCATGTTTTTTTATATATATTTTGTTTATTTTGTGGTGACTTTTATTTTTGCATTGTGGCCAAGTGAATGCTGTGATGCTAAGTGATAGAGCGAAGGTCAGGTGTGAGACTGTTTGTGAATGGGTACTGCGGTTGGGGTTACTGGTATCTCAGTCGGATGAGTTCGTCGTGGACAGCCCAGCCAGAAACGGGCTGTATAGGTTTTCATCTCCTTTCCTCTTCCTGCTCCTGCTCGACATATAGGTGGTCGCAAGGGCTGTCCCCTAATGATGGCCAGGTTTTGCAGCACGCAGCAGACCGCTAAGAATCTTGACACCTGCTCTGCTGAGTGCTGCAGGTTGCTGCAGAGTGGTCCAGGCAGTGGCAGTATTCAGCACACCCATTGATCTGCTCGAACACATTTCTTATAGCAGCGTGGCTTTCATTGTATGCATGTTGAGCACGTGTGTGGGTTGAACATCGGAGTCATCAGCCATGTGGTCAGTAGATAGCCCTTGACGCCCAGGATCAACCCTTTGCTTTGCCGTGCTGGCTCAAATGAAGCTGGCACAGTGGATTGCTACAGAATGAAGGCATCATGACTGCTGCCATGACACCGGGCACTGGCACTGATTTGGTGCATCTGGTCACACATCAGCAGGATGTTGAGGGAATGGGATATCTTTTGGTTCCTGTATAAGGCAGAGTTGGCATTTGGCACCCACAAAATGATGTGTGCGTAGTCAGTGGCTTCCTGCACCATGGTGATGCCTGCAACCCTAGTGAAGCCATGTGTTCACTCTGCCTGCTTCTCTTTTACAAGGACGAATGAAATGTAGTTAGCTCTCTTGGAATACAGAGCCTCAGAGACCCCCCTTACGCAACAGCAGATGGCAAACTGCGAAATGTTACAACTATCCCCAGCTCTGGCTTGGAAGGAGCCAGATGCATAAAAGTTCATCATCATGGGCACCTTCATCGCCACGGCCAATGCAGTCCTTACCCTGCTCTGAGGCAGCTGTTGTGGCTACAGCAGATGACAGATTCCAGTGAGGACATCCTTAGTGAGGCGCAGAGGCTCACACATTTTTCCTTTTTGAGGTTCTGGTAGGAGAATTGCTCCCTGGGCAGATAAGGCATCTGACTGAGAGCCCTTCTCCACCTCCTCCTCCTTTTTCCAGCAGCTTGTCCTGCTCTACATGGCCTCTGTTCATTCTCCAAGTCATGCTTTATTCCAAGGTAAATGGCTACTAGTTCACCCATGTCTGGGAGCAACTAGTTTGTGCAGAAGCCTTGAAGTCAGCAGAAATTCCTTCAGCACCTGTCACACTACTCCCTGTAGACGTTTGCAACTTTAAACAACTATACAAAACACAAAATACTTGTAGAATCGAAGCATTTAAATAGAGCTGCTGGGGGAAGGTCCTCCCTGCTGCTGAACCCATGTTCAGCTATGTGAGGTTAAGAGAGGGCATTAGCTGGAACGTTGATCTGCAAAAAGACTCTACTGACATCAAATCAGCATTGCATGCAGATTGACATCACGATTTGCCTGCTTTGCATACTTCCGACATCCGTTCACTACACGTGTGCTAACGTCCCCACTAATATGGTATCCAGTGTGATTCGCCACAAAAGTGTGCATGTACATTGTGCACATTTTGGGCTTGTAATAACCAAGAAACTGGCACAACCGGTCCCAATTTCTCACCCAACATGTTCCTTAACTTGAAAGATTAAAGTCATCACCGTATCAAAGTTTAGCCTTCTTGGAGCATGTCTTTCATTGGCTTTTTATCTTTCTGCACTGCAGTGAAGGAGGCAGTTTTGGGTTTTACAAGGAGAGAAATTTAATCTGATTTCATGCAATGGAAGTTCTTTTTTTCTTTTTACATCATCTTGAAATGTGATGGTTTTCTTTTTTTTAACAATTTTTATTTGCCCAAAAGAACTTCTTTATTTCAAAGAAGCATTTTTATTTTTCAAAAGATTAAAAAAAAAGGCAGGATCTGTAAGGAACAGTACTAATTAGCAGTTCCATTAACTTTCATCTTTGCTTGTTTTTTTTATGTTTCCTATGATCGGGTCTATCACCTTTTTCATTAACTATCTATCTAATTGCTGTCCTTGGTGCTAGATTTTCTTCAGTCTGTGACACATTTTTGTCTTAACAATTGAATTTTCAAAATATAATTAGCATGTCAGTCAAAACAATCTATCTCAATTCAACAGTATTTAATACCATAGAAATTAAATTTAACTTTTAAGTTACTAACGTATATATAGCAGATTTAGTTTTACTATTCAGCACCCCTTTTGAAAATGCGTTGGAGCTAATGTTCGCACTTAATATATTTAATTCCATGGGGCTTCTTAGTTAAAAGTTAAATATCAACCCCATCATTGGGGAAACTGGTTGACAAGAGTTATTGAACAATACAGTATGAGAAATTAATGTGTTAATTAATATAGGTTAAAAAAAATCTGCATTCCGGCTTCCTCACCATAATAATGAAGGAGCAGGACTTTCTCCAAGCCAGCAACTAAACAGCCTGACCCCATCAGAATTCCCCAGGTCAAGCAGTGATAAAGTTGGTAGGTGCCAGAGCCAATTATAGTGCAGAGGCTTTGCCCGCTAGGGGTAGTAGGGGGGAGTGAAGTATTGAGATAGAGGTGTTGGCAGTTTTCTGGAAACCAGATTCAGCAACAGAAGGAAGGTTGATCAAACATTCTTCCTGAAGGCTACTTTCTATACTGCAGACTGTCATTTTGAAATCAGCTGCTGTAAAGAAATTGACCTTTCAGAAAATCTGGTGAGTCTCACCTCTACTTTCATGCAGACATAGAGTATTTTCAGTCACCAGAGGTGTGACTAGCAGGTATTCTAGTGGATGGCATCTTCCTGCCAATCCTGCCTTCTTCTGTTATGTCAAGTTGAATTGAGATAGACACAAAAAGCATCACCCCAACCCATGCCACACCACCAGCACTGCAAAATGGGGAAGAACCAACGTAATCAGGTTTCTGAAGTATAAAACTACATGTAACACAAGGGGCTGAGATAATTGTGAAGATAAGGTAAAAGCACTTAAGAATCTGATCTACAGTCTTTTTCAGTCCTGTACTTGCCATTGTTCCAAATTCTGATAGTTGCTGAGTTAACTAACAGGTAGTCTAGGCAGACGTTGGTCTCAACATCAGATTAGGCAGGGGGAAAGTCATCCAGGATTCCTGTTTCTGGTGAACATTTCATGGTACCAATTGGAAAATCTAAGTGTGCATATGTTGGAGGACAGAATGAATCCCAGCTGTTGATACACATGATAAACATCAATTTAGGCATGGTACTGGAAAGCAAAAGGAGCCTCAGGAGATGCCTTAGGAGAGAAGAGGAGGGAGAAGGTATAAAAAGAAACTAATATTCTTTAAAAATTGGGAAAAGTGGCAAGAGAGGTAGAATAAGAAACAAATACAAAAGAGTGGATTTCTCTTTATGCAAAATATACTTTCTAAGGACCATGGATTGATTAATAAGATCAAGGGAGATGTAATTGGTCTTTGGTACCGTGCAAAGTGGGTAACAGCGAAACTACAAGCCATTCTGCACAATGGAGCGAAAATTGGGTGTGATGGAAAACAAGCTCTCCATTCACTATCGACAGTTTCGTACTACTGCTGAAGACCAATTTCACCCCACAAATCAGTAGTGGGAGCATGGTGCTTATTCTCAGGAGGGATGCCCATTCAACATTTTTCTCTGCTGCTAAAATGGTGCATAGAACAAATCCAGACCTGTGAAGAATGATCATTTGGGCAAGATAGCATTTTCCACACATGGCACCCTAGCCCAACCTAATTTGCTACCCTGAGCAGAGATAATGGGAGACTACTGGAGCAGGGGAATAAGATGTTCAATGAAGCTCTATTTGACAGAAGTCACTGTTGCATAAGTCCAGCAGCAGCAACAATAAGCTTTATCTAATTGCTCCTAATTTAATCTAATTACTCCTAATTTAATCTGTGGCAAAAAGGTTGGAAGGTACTACGTAATTTTCCCTTTTGGTTCATAAGCCAACCTTTTAGTTTTGAAAATTGGTTTGCCTGCTTCATCAGTCACTCTAATATGGATTACTTTATGGTCAAAAGGCATTACATTGGAGATTTAGTTTAATAAGTACTAAAGTCACACTTTATCCTTTTTTTAGCATCAAATCATTGAATAGCTTTCGCAACTAAAGGTTAGATTTATACAATACTAACTGGCAGACTCAAATCAATCCTTCATATAGATTTTGCTGCCTTAATGTGTTTTCAGATTTCTGATGTATTAAGAAGTGTTAATAGGCACTTTGGATCTTGCAACTGAATTGCCATTCATAACGTTTCTTTTTAATCTCTTTTTTAAAATAACAGATGGCTGCCCTGATCTATGCAATGGCAATGGGAGATGCACCCTCAGCCAGAACAGTTGGCACTGTGTCTGCCAGACTGGTTGGCGAGGACCAGGATGCAATGTTGCAATGGAGACATCTTGTACAGATGGTAAAGACAATGAAGGAGGTGAGACCATGATGGGGAAAATGATGTTGGGTTACAAGCGAGAAATCTATGCTAAGTTACAGAATGGTCCCTACCAACCCTTCCAGCAACCACCCCACACCCCCACTACCATGATGAATTGGAAACTGGAGTATATTGTGTATTTTTAAGGAGATGCAGATGGTGCATTGAATCACAGCCCTCAGGCAATCCAATTTATGCCATTCATTTTCTCAACATGAGAATTCCATGACTGTTCTGAGACATTTATTTAAGGAGTTCTGCACTGCATTCAGGAACAGTGAAATGATGGCTTATGCGTTCACACTCTAAAATTTTCTATCGGCTGTTGCCAATCTTAGATGTATTGTCATGGCAAGAGGATAAGTAGAGACAAGGAAAATGGAAGAATTTCATTATTTTTAATGCATGGTTTACTCGACTTTTGTTTCTGTACCATTTCATCATTTCTTCAGGGTCCTTTTTGAAGGTAATCTGTCTTGACTATTCCATTTATGGATCATGTTTTGTAGTGTTTTTCTTCTGTTTTGTCTCTCAACAAATATTTACAATTATGACTTACTCCATAATAACCTCATTTTATATTCCACATGCATCTTCTCTGTCATTGTCTCTGATCCCTTCCCCCTCAATCTCGACAGACCTTGATTTTATTCCTCCATCAATTAGTAATGATTTCCAGTGCTTTGCTGTTGATTTGATATGAAGGAGACAGCTTGTATTTAACCGCTTCCCTTAATAGTTTTAAACACTTGAATCTTCTCTCCCTCCTCGTTCCAAGCCCATCATTATCATCTTCCAGGTTGCAGCATCCAATCAAACTTGTAATTGACAAGAATGATGCTCTCAGCTAGCTTCCATGTGAATTCCCTGGCCTGTGAGTTAATCTTTTAATCCATTCCTTGACTTGCACATACTTAAATGTAATTTCCACCTTATTTTTTTATGGTCTAACAGATTCTCTCATCACTTTCACCATTAATCCCTCTCCCTTTGCTGTAATACTTACTTTTTATTCTGTCTTTATTTAATCTATAGGATTTGTTTCCAGAAGTTTGCTTATTAAAGGGGTATTCTCACCACAGAAGGCCGTTTAAAGAAACAATGTCAGCATTAGGCCCCTCTTCTCCCATCATGTAAAGAGGGTGCCTTGCTTTCCTTGTGATGCTACCAACTTTTCTGTTCTCCCCTTATTATTTTCCCCTTTTTTCTTGCACCCCCAAATAGATATCAACCATAGCCTAAAGTGCAAGAGGCCAGCTGATCTACATCAGCTAAGTCTATTGTCACCAACACCGTTAGACATATTCCTGGAGATTTAGTTACATGAACTCCTGCCTCCAACTGCCTAACTCCCATTCTCCTGCTATTGGTTGCCCAACATGTCCGTTCTCATACAGTGGATGCTGGAAATCTGAAATAAAAACTGAGAAAATGCTGGAAATACTCAGCAGGTCAAACAGCATCTGTGGAGAGAGAAACAGAATTAACATTTCAGATCAGACAATTCTGATGAAAAGACCTGCTGAGCATTTCCAGCATTTTCTGTTTTTATGCCCATTCTTATGGTGCACCACCTTCTCCACCAATCAGAAAGTGAATAGACTCTTCATTACCTGATTGGACGATTCTTCACTCAGTCAACAGCCTATTTTTCCACAGGTCTGATTTTTGTTATAACTAATAAACAAAAGCGTGTATTTAAAAAAAAAACACAACTTCTTTATTGTCCCTACAATTTTTCTCCTGAGTTACTTGTAGCAGGGTCCTGGAAAGTGTGCTGGAATTTTTAAAAACAAGCGGGCTGGTGGTCGGGGGGTGGTGGGGGAGAATAAAACTGAGCAGAAATCTGGGTGGGTGGGGGGGTGGGTAGCGTTCCTGAACCCCTCCTGCCCCCGCTGCAATTTTACATGGGGTGGCAATGGCAAGAAATGGCCTGCCTGCCCCAGGGCAATCAAGGCCAATTAAGTGCCAATTAACTGTGCCTCATGGAGGGCTGCCCCAGCTGCCTCCAACGCACAACTCTCCTCCTACCCCTCTAACCAACACCGCCCCACCCCCCCCCACCACCTGCCGCACCGGGGCCTGATCGATTGTCCCCAGCGAGGCGCTAAAATCTTACCTTAGTTCCGGGGCCGTCATTCCTCTATCTTCCAATGGCTGTGTGTAGTCCCAGCAGTGGCCACCATTCCCGATGGCGCTGCTGGGACTAAGAGCTGCCGGTCCGATGATTGGCTGGCAACTCCATTAGGCAGGACTGGCTGCCTCAAGGAGGTGAAAGTCCACCCAAGACCAATTAAAGGCCTGGGGAGTGAAAAATCCCAGTCTTGCACCCCCAGGCCCGGCAGAGGCGGGCTCACCGCCGACTTTTTGACCGGTGGACGGGGCCTCCTGTCCAACGGAAAATTCCAGCTGTGGTCTTTAATTCCTGGAGAGTCTAGGGCAATCCTCCAGAGTTGGAAACCCTATCTGGGAAAAATTGCATGAGAGTTGTCCAGTAATAATTCTCCCACCTGCTTCTGGCCCAGTGCCTAGCCTGTACTGAATGTTGCCTGACAGTAATGTGACACAAATCAGGAATTCAGATGAGCTCGGATAGATGTGAACCCATATCCCACCACTTTGTAGTGATGTGTGTTGGTACTCCAATACGTAGAACCCTTTTAAAAAAAAATCAATTGTAAAGAACTGTGATTAAATTCAACTTTATCTGTCTGTTGGTTTGTTTGATTCACAAACACGGCATTTCCAACTCTCACTCTTTGATAACAAGCCTCGTGATTTGCGCAAATTTTTCCAATGCTCATTATTAATGCAGGAAACTGAAAGATGTATATTTAATTTACCCATGTGAATCATCATAAATCTTCCATAAATTATATGGCTCACAGGTGAATTTTGAATGCTGGTAATGCTATGAACAGTTGCATCATTGGAGGAACTTGCTAGGAAGCAGTTGCTGAGTCTGACAGGTGTGAGGCCTAGGCGACTGAAGCCTGAAGCATGAGGGAGTAGAACTGCGAAAAGCAACAGTGTGAGAGAGTGAAGCCAAACCAACCAGACTGGCCCTGCTTTCAGCTGGTCTCAGATTAGATTCAGACAAGTATAATACTGAGCACCATTGCATCTGCCTTGCAGCTCACTGCTGCCGAGTAAGTGTGGTCAGATCACCCATAGGCAGGACTCCTTGCTCAGCTGTTGCTCCAAAGCAGTCAGATTGGAGATCACGTCCCAAGCACTCTTGGGCTTCTAATTTTAAAATAAAGTTGGCAGGCTAATAATGTTGGTGAAAATACTGACATCATTATTAAATTAAATGATACTGCTCCTTCAAGATAAAGGATGTGGTGCTGGAGTCAAACAAACTACAATAATATTGTACCAGGAAATAATATATATAAGTAAATAACAAGGCTGATGTGATTCCGATTCTCTGGGGCGACAACTGTGCCTCAGAACATCAAGTCCTCCCTTGTAGCTTATTGTACACCACTAAGACTTTGCTGAGGCTGCTGTCTAAGAAGGCTCTGATATCACATTTTCAGCCTCCTGCTTCCTGAAGTGGCAGTTCTTCACAGTTTGATGAGTACTTGATTGTTTGCGAGATAAATGTAGAATTGGGTGGCAGATTAATTTACTGAAGATTGTTGTGTAACTGTGTTTCTGATGGGGCTGGCTGACAGATAAATGTGCTTATGTTGACTGATGGTCTCTCTGGGAGACTTTCATGAGAATAAAATGGCAGATGAGGAGTCCACTAAGTGTCTAACTGCACGAAACCCTGCCAGGTTTTCCCAGTAATGAAATTCTAGAACAAAAATAACTATAGCACCAATCTTTTTGCTGTCTAGATCAATGAGGTGTTGGTAATGTGCAATATCTCACCATTTCTTGTCATATTTGCCATAGGAAAGGGTTTAATAATACTTTGGGGTATGGTGTTTGTTACAGATTCAGTTTGTCTCATTAAAAGAACCATCTTACTTCAATATTTATGTATATGTTCTTTGGAGGGTTATGTTGCCACATTTCACCCCACCATGCAACATTAGTTGTGCAGTTAAGCACACTTCAGCACTTTGAATACTGAAAGACCTTTTCAGCTTTCCATCTTTCAATTCATAATTACAACAATAATTTTGTATATATTTGCAAGAGTTTAAGAAACACGCAGTGTTAAACAGCAGCTGGAATCTTACATTGTGACGGTGGCTCCACCCACCAGCTGAAAGTCAGGGTGGGCCCTCCTCTACCGGGCCTGGAAGCCATGCTGCAATTTTACGTGGCCCAGGCCCTTAATTAGCCTTGGTCAGGTCTTCTGCCCCTCTGCGACAGGAAGTCCCGCCTCCAAGATCTGCCAGCCAATCAGAGGGCCAGCAGCTCTTCAGTCCCAGCAGCGTCACCGGGATTAGCAAGAAGAGGACAAAGGACGTTGCCCTTCAAAAAGGTAAGTGGGGTTCGGGCCTCACCGGGGACAATTGGCTGGGCCCTGGTGAGAGGGGTGGGAGTCAGAAAGCAGGACAGGGGTGATAGTTTTCGCAGAGGCAGCACTTGCTGCTGGGGAGGGCCTCTGTGGGGCACAGGGTGCCCAATCAGTTGCCTCCGCCCCCCACAGCCAGCAGGCAGGCTGCCAGGTATTACTGCGCAGCTTCCTCAGGTGCTGAATACCAGCAGCGAATGGCAGAGACCCTTAAGTGGCAATTAATTGGCCACTTAAGGTCTCCAATTGGCCCGGGGCGGATGGGCCATTTACCACCTCCCCCACCACTGGTAAAATGGCAGCAGGGCTGGGTAAATGATGGGTACGGTGCCCGCCGCCATGCCTCCCACTCAATTTTACGCTCCCCCAACCTCCCAGCCTGCTCCCGGGGCGGAGGCGTAAAATTCCGGCCAACAATTTTTGAAGAGGCAGTTTCCACAGAGAAGTGTTTGGGATAGAACATGGTGTTGGGGAATGAGGATTTGCAGATTGAGAATTTTGCTGTTTGCTTGATGTAGCAATGTCATAAATGGATTTTTAAAAAAGGACTATTTTGCTACATGTAATGACCAACACAATTATTCCACCACACCTCCCCGCCAGGTCATTTTTATCACAAATTCAACATGTGCAAGTTATCCAATGATGCATTTCAACACAGTTTATGTCACCATGGAAATGATGCTGTTTAATCTGTGTGATGAAAAATCAGCAGCTGAATCTGTTTGAGCCATACTCTGCAAAGGAACTGATTTAATAGTAACATTTGCAGAGGCCTCAGAGTAAGTCACATAAAATCTCTTCAACCATTCAGTGCAATGTCAAAGAAGCACTCGCACTTTCATGGTATCTTATCTGGTCCTCAGAAACATCTCAAACCACTTCACAATCAATTACTTCGAAGTACAGTGCTGGTATTTTATGTACAATAAGGTCACATTAACAGCCATGGGCTGAACTAAAGATTTTTTTCATGGTAATTGTTGAAACAGGGAGAGTTCCTAGCTGTTCTTTGAATAATGCCAGGGTTTTTTTCATATGCACCTGAATAGGAAGATAGAGTATCTTCTGAAGGAGCAGCATCTCCAACAACGTGTGATTAAAAATCATAAAAGGAACTTGTCATATGGTACAAAGTTTGCAAGAGCAACCTTTCTAATGTTTCCCACTTGTGAGAAGGTCATGACCGTGATAAATATATTCTTCTTTCTGTTAATGTAGATGGACTGATGGATTGCATGGATCCAGACTGCTGCCTTCAATCCAGCTGCCAGTCCAACCCTCTGTGTCATGGATCACATGACCCCCTTGACATCATCCAGCAATACCAATGGGCACTCTCCACTCAAGTTGTGAGATCTTTTTATGACCGCATTAAGCTCCTAGTGGGCAAAGACAGAACTCACATAATTCCTGGGGATAACCCATTCAATGACAGGTAAATTTCTCTTTTATTAAAATAAGCAGACAAGTGTGAGAGCATCATTATGCATGAAATTGGCTTTTGAACTAAACTTAATTTCTGGTTAACCTATATATCCAAAGGTTGGTTGTCTATTTTCTAGGATTAAGCAAATTTTTGGGGGCATAATTGGAGGTAGTCAACTCAGCATCTTACGATAGGTATACCGCATAAGGAGATACACCAAGTTCATACCTTGATTCAACCTGACACAGAGAATCTGTATCTGGCACTAATGCAAATTTACAGATATTTCAGCCCTGATATTTACTTGGGACCGTGAAGAGAGTGGAGAAGGAGGATTTCTGGATGGAAATGCAGAAGTAAGGGTCTCCCAGACATCCTGCAGAACTGAAGTGTAGGATGTCTTTTACCATTTTTTAGTAGGTTTCCTGCCCAGCAGTCAGCCTGATTGACAAGCTGGCTGCCTGTCAGATGGGAAAGCAGCCGAAGAATGGATGGCAGGTAAGTGAGGAGAGTCAGGTATCATGAGGAGTGGGAGGATAGAGATCTTGCTTTCAGTCAGAAATTCGGGTGGGGGAGTTGGAAATCTCAGTGGGGTGGCTGGGGGAGTCAGAGATCGCAAAGGGTGGGGTGGAATCAGTCGCTTGGTGTGTAAACTTGTTGGGCCTGGAGGAAACATTCCTCCACCTCCTGGCCCACAAGTGGTGCTGTAAATGCACTTAGCTCATGGATCCAGCTCTTCACGCCTCCTTTTACCTGCCGGGATTCCTGAGCTCTGGCGCCCATCTCCATTAAAAGCAGAAGTGGGTGGGTTAGGGTTGGGTTAAAACAAAATTAATTTTTCCTTTCCAAATCCACCTATTCTTGAGCATTAAAATGACTCCCATCCACTCTATGACAGCTGTAGATGATGCCACAGCTGAGACAATCAGTGGTCTAACTCAGATTTGAGATGGGCTGTGACAAAAGTGAAATCTTCCCTCTTCAAGTGTCTGTCAGATTCAATTTTCTCTCCACCAAACCCTTTCAAATTTGTATGCTCCTGCAAACAAACTTTTCAATTTACCCAATATCTTAAAAGAATGGGTTTAACGCTGTCTGAAAGTGGTTAAAAGTTTTTTTTTCACTTTGTCTAATGAGACTAAACCCCAGGGAGTACAAGGATGGACGAGGAGCTCTCCATCCCCATCATTTTTTAAAAATTCATTCATGGGATGTGGGCGTCGCTGGCCAGGCCAGCATTTATTGCTCATCCCAAATTGCCCTTGAGAAGGTGATGGTGGGTGGCTTTCTTGAACCGCTGCAGTCCATTTGGGGTAGGTACACCCACAGTGCTGTTAGGAAGGGAGTTCCAGGATTTTGACCCAGCGACAGTGAAGGAACGGCGATATAGTTCCAAGTCAGGATGGTGTGTGACTTGGAGGGGAACTTGCAGGTGATGGTGTTCCCATGCATTTGCTGCCCTTGTCCTTCTAGTTGGTAGAGGCCGTGGGTTTGGAAGGTGCTGTCTAAGGAGCCTTGGTGCATTGCTGCAGTGCATCTTGTAGATGGTACACACTGCTGCCACTGTGCGCCGGTGGTGGAGGGAGTGAATGTTTGTAGATGGGGTGCCAATCAAGTGGGCTGCTTTGTCCTGGATGGTGTTGAGCTCCTGGAGTGTTGTTGGAGCTTCACCCATCCAGGCAAGTGGAGAGTATTCCATCACACTCCTGACTTGTGCCTTGTAGATGGTGGACAGGCTTTGGAGAGTCAGGAGGTGAGTTACTCGCCTCAGGATTCCTAGCCTCTGACCTGCTCTTGTAGCCACAGTATTTATATGGCTACTCCAGTTCAGTTTCTGGTCAATGGTAGCCCCTAGGATGTTGATAGTGAGGGATTCAGCAATGGTAATGCCATTGAATGACAAGGGGAGATTGTTAGATTCTCTCTTGTTGGAGATGGTCATTGCCTGGCACTTGTGTGGCACGAATGTTACTTGCCACTTATCAACCCAAGCCTGGATATTGTCGCAAATGGTGCTGAACGTTGTGCAATTATCAGTGAACATCCCACTTCTGACCTTATGATTGAAGGAAGGTCATTGATGAAGCAGCTGAAGATGGTTGGGCCTAGGACACTACCCTGAGGAACTCCTGCAGTGATGTCCTGGAGCTCAGATGATTGACCTCCAACAACCACAACCATCTTCCTTTGCGCTAGGTATGACTCCAGCCAGCAGAGGGTTTTCCCCCTTATTTCCATTGACCTTAGTTTTGCTAGGGCTCCTTGATGCCATACTTGGTCAAATTCTGCCTTAATGTCAAGAGCAGTCACTCTCATTTCACCTCTTGAGTTCAGCTCTTTTATCCATGTTTGAACCAATGCTGTAATGAGGTCAGGAGCTGAGTGGCCCTGATGGAACCCAAACTGAGCATCACTGAGCAGGTTATTGCTAAGCAAGTGCCGCTTGATGGCACTGTTGATGACACCTTCCATCACTTTGCTGATGATTGAGAGTAGGCTGATGGGGCGGTAATTGGCCAGGTTGGACTTGTCCTGCTTTTTGTGTACAGGACATACCTGGGCAATTTTCCACATTGCAGGGTAGATGCCAGTGTTGTGCCTGTACTGGAACAGCTTGGCTAGGGGCGCGGCAAGTTCTGGAGCACAGGTCTTCAGTACTATTGCCGGAATATTGTCAGGGCCC
The DNA here is from genome assembly GCF_036365525.1 of Heterodontus francisci. Lineage (NCBI taxonomy): Eukaryota > Metazoa > Chordata > Chondrichthyes > Heterodontiformes > Heterodontidae > Heterodontus > Heterodontus francisci. The sequence goes on along the minus strand of NC_090382.1, from coordinate 93,093,154 downwards.
ATAGGCTTTGCAGTATCCAGTGACTTCAGTCGTTTCTTGATATCACGTGGAGTGAATCGAATTGGCTGAAGACTGCCATCTGTGATGCTGGGGACTTCAGGAGGAGGCCGAAATGGATCATCAACTCGGCACTTCTGGCTGAAGATTGTTGCAAATGCTTCAGCCTTATCTTTCGCACTGATGTGCTGGGCTCCCCCATCATTGAGGATGGGGATATTTGTGGAGCCACCTCCTCCAGTTAGTTGTTTAATTGTCCACCACCATTCACGGCTGGATGTGGCAGGACTGCAGAGCTTAGATCTGATCCGTTGGTTATGGGATCGCTTAGCTATGTCTATCGCATGCTGCTTACGCTGTTTGGCACACAGATCGTCCTGTGTTGTAGCTTCACCAGGTTGACACCTCATTTTGAGGTATGCCTGGTGCTGCTCCTGGCATGCCCTCCTGCACTCTTCATTGAACCAGGGTTGGTCTCCTGGCTTGATGGAAATGGTAGAGTGGGGGATATGCCAGGCCATGAGGTTACAGATTGTGGTTGAGTACAATTCTGCTGCTGCTGATGGCCCACAGTGCCTCATGGATGCCCAGTTTTGCATTGCTTGATCTGTTCAAAATCTATCCCATTTAGCACGGTGATAGTGCCACACAACACGATGGAGGGTATCCTCAATGTGAAGGCGGGACTTCATCATGTCAGAGATACCTTCCTGAAACCTGTGCCAGGAGGTTAATTGGATACAAAATCAACTTGATGGCTTTGCTGTAAGGCTGTTGAGCTTTGTAACTCAATAGCAGACCAGAACATACATATTTTGGGTTCTGAGAGAATATCTTTCCTTCTTTCCTTGTATGTCTTCTATACTTACTGGTTATTGAGATTAAGGTTGAAAGCAAAATTTCAGTTCTGACAGATTGTCAATAGGTGAAAAAAAGCAAACTGCGGCCAACTTGAATAAATGTACCTTTTTAATTCCAGTGAATAATTACTGTAAGAAAAGTGATGCATTTTAGTGTAAAGTTTAACATGGTACTGGATTCTTTAACTGTGATAGCATTTAAGGAGTAATGAAAAAAGCTTCATTCAGAGAAAAACATTACTGTAATGCAAATTATTACAGATTATATATCAGTCAGGTGTTGAAGGTGGTTGCCAAACCATTTAATTCAAGTCCAAGCATCTTGTGGAATTTGCTTTATTGGGCATTTGATTGACAGCTTTTTGGTAGAAATTTTAACAATTATTTAAATTGGTTTTGTCTCAGTTATTTTCACTATTTCTCAGCCTTCTTAGTTCAAATGAGGAATCTGTCTGAGTCTGATGTTTTTGGTGAAAGATAATCGGGCCAGATAGCTTCTGTAAATTGTGACAAGATATACCACATGGAGAGATTGCATGGCAATTTATGCAGTAATCACAATTATTTATTATTTTCCACTGACTTGAGGAGATAATTGAGCTTAATAACTACACTAAAATGTACTTTGTGTAACTGCAGTATTCAGTTATTCTTTTACTATGTAATGAATTTGTTTGTTAGTAAAAGCCCCATCTAGTATAATGATATTCTGCTGCCTTCCAAAATCAACAAAAATCATGTGAAGGCACATGATAAAACTGAAATAAGAATGAACGTAGAATCATAGAATGGTTATAGCACAGAAGGAGGCCATTCGACCCCTTGAGTGTATGCCAGCTCTCTGCAAAAGCAATTCAGCTAGTCCCACACCCCTGCCTTTTCCTCATAACTCTGCAATTTTTTTTATCTTCAGGTGCTTCTCCAATTCCCTTTAGAATGCCACAATTGAATCTGCCTCCACCTCTGCCTCTCAGGCAGTGCATTCCCAATTCCAGCCACTCACTGCAAAGAAAATGTTTTCTCATGTTGCCTTTGTTTCTTTTGCCAGTCACCTTAAATCTGTGTCCTCAGATTCCCACCCCTCTGCCAAAGACAGTAGTTTTTCCCTATCTACACTGAATAGACCCCTCTCTGATTGTTGGGCATGTTACAAAAATTGCGCATTTTATTGATTGACACAAGGCTCAACTCACTGATTGGTAGATGAGGGAGGGTTTCTGGTGCAGTTTTGAGAGAAGCAGTCTCAAGTGTTAGCAGACAAGTGAGAATGCCAGAATGAGAAAATCAAAAATGGCCACAACTATTACTGCAACACATCAAGTGAAAGAATTTGGAAGCCAAATTCTGCATGCTGATGGTGGAATACTGACTTCAGTGAGTAAGGAATGTGACCTGCTTATAGTCAGCTTTTTACAATAGTTTTTGAGTTTACAAAAATTGCTATTTGAAACCAGAAACATCTCTTGTCTTTTTATTTGTTTTAAATAGATAATTTTCATGGTTTGTTGCGAAACCATGAAATTTACAATTCAAGTACATGAACTCGTGAAATTCACAATTCTTAAAATATTGTGACTGTGAAATTTGTAAAGTTTGACTGTGAAATTGGTAGGGCCCTACAAATTGGCCCCACTCCTCCTATCTTTTTACTGTTTATATGCCGATAGAACACTTTTGGATTCCCCTTTATGTATCTTCTCATTCTTTCTCTTTGCCTCTCTAACTTACTTTTTCACTGTCCCTCTGAACGTTCTATATTCAACCTGGTTCTCATGGATTATCAGCCTGATATCTGTCATAGGCACCCTTTTTCTGCTTCAGCTTACTCTCTATCTCTTTCATCATCCAGGGAGCTCTGGTTTTGGTTGCCCTACTTTTCCCCCTTGTGGAAATGTACCTTGACTGTACCCAAACCATCTCCTCTTTAAAGGCAGCCCATTGTTCAATTACAATTTTGCCTGCCAATTTTTCATTCCAATTTACATAGGACAGGTTTGTTTTCAACCCACTGAAATTGACCCTCCTTCAATTAAGTATTTTTGCTCTGGATTGTTCCTTGTCTTTTTCCATAGCTAATCTAAACCTTCTGACACGATGAACACTTTTCCCTAAATGTTGCCTGACTGGCACTTGATCCACTTCACTCACCTCATTCCCAAGAACCAGATTCAGCAATGTCTCCTTCCTAGTTGGGTCAGAAATGTGCTGATCAAGAAAATTCTCCTGAACATACGTCAGAAACGCTTCTCCCTCTCTGCCCTTTATACTTTCGCTAACCCAATTTATATTAGGATAAAGTTCCCCATTATCATTACTCCATAGTCCTTGCGCCCTTCTGCAATTTCACTCAAATTTGCTCCTCTATATCTTTCCCACTGGTTGTTGGCCTACAGAATACACCCAGTAGTATAATGGCACATCTATTGTTTCTTAATTCTAACCAAATAGATTCTCTGCTTAACAGCTCCAGGACTTCCACTCTCTCCAACACTGTAATGATCTCCTGAATCAATACTGCCACCCCTCCTCCTTTTTTCCTTCCCTATCTTTCCTAAACACTTTGTATCCAGGGATATTTAGTACCCAGTCCTGCCCCTTTTTGAGCCAGATCTCTGTTGTCACCACAACATCATATTCCCATGTGGCTATTTTAGCCTGCAGCTCTCTAACCTAATTTACCATGCTCCGTGCCTTTACGTACATGCACTGTAAACCTGAATTAGATCTTACTGTATTTCCTCTTAGTCTGACTCCACTTAATACCCTACTATTTCTTACTCCAGTGCTATCTGTCCCTCCCAATCCTTTGCACATCTTGTTTATCCTTCCTAATGCGACATCCTGGATCCCATCCACCTGCCAAGTTAATTTAAACCTTCCCCAACAGCACTAGGAAAGGATATTGGTCCCGGCTTTGTTGAGGTGCAACCAGTCCACTGATCTGTACAGGTCCCATCTCCCCCATACTGGTTCTATTGTCTCAGGAATCTAAAGCTCTTCCTTCTGACCATCTCTCCAGCTAGGCATTCATCTGTTCTCTCCTATTTCTATACTCTATACAGGGTTCTCTGTTTAATTCCTGGGCACATTACACAGTTACCTAGATATCTGGGTAAATAGAACACACAGTAGTATGTACAAAAGCAGGCTGTATTTCTTAATCCAAAAATATCTACAGGAAAACAGATTGCCCTATTTTAATTGCGTACTTAATTGTTATTGAAGATTGGAAGATTGAAATTAAAATTACAATTGTGACAGATTGTAGATACTTCAGTCGAAAAAGTCAAAATTCAGCAAGCTTGAGGAAAGTGACTGTTTTAATTTCAGAGTCATTACTTGCACTGTCAACAGTCGAGAACATAAAAGGAAGTTCAACCAATCTCTGTGCACTCAGTACTTCTGCAGAGAGTGGCATTCTGTGACTGTGTTGTCATTTCTTCCAGATAGTCTCGAAATCTGCTTGTATATTTTATATTACCCTAGCAATCAGAAAGTATGGGATGTGGCTCTGAAAAAAAAAAATCATTTGTGTTTCCAGTGGTAAAAACTTTTGTTATTGAGCTCACCTATCATCTGTCCACATTTCTGACAAATTGGGCCCCAGTTGCAGTAGTGGAGGATGAGCCACATCGGAATGTTCCTCAGACCCAAGGTCTGGGACACGCTTCTTCACATAGAAAACATTAATGTTCAGATAATCTGCAAAAATGTTGGCGTACAAGGCTCCTGCAACTAGATGGAGTTCTACTGTTTGCGTAGCTCATTGATATCAAAGAACAAAGAACAGTACAGCACAGGAACAGGCCATTCGGCCCTCCAAGCCTGCGCCAATCTTGATGCCTGCCTAAACTAAAACATTCTGCACTTCCGGGGACCGTATCCCTTTATTCCCATCCTATTCATGTATTTATCAAGCTGCCTCTTAAACGTCGCTATCGTACCTGCTTCCACCACCTCCCCCGGCAGCAAGTTCCAGGCACTCACCACCCTCTGTGTAAAGAACGTGCCTCGCACATCCCATCTAAACTTTGCCCTTCGCACCTTAAATCTATGTCCCCTAGTAACTGACTCTTCCACCCTGGGAAAAAGCTTCTGACTATCCACTCTGTCCATGCCGCTCATAACTTTGTAAACCTCTATCATGTCACCCCTCCACCTCCGTCGTTCCAGTGAAAACAATCAGGGTTTATCCAACCTCTCTTCATAGCTAATGCCCTCCAGACCAGGCAACATCCTCGTAAACCTCTTCTGTATCCTCTCCAAAGCCTCCACGTCCTTCTGGTAGTGTTGCGACCAGAATTGCACACAATATTCTAAGTGTGGCCTAACTAAAGTTCTGTACAGCTGCAGCATGACTTGCCAATTTTTATACTCTATGCCCCGACCGATGAAGGCAAGCATGCCGTATGCCTTCTTGACTACCTTATCCACCTGCGTTGCCACTTTCAGTGACCTGTGGACCTGTATGCCCAGATCTCTCTGCCAGTCAATACTCCTAAGGGTTCTGCCATTTACTGTATACCTCCCACCTGCATTAGACCTTCCAAAATGCATTACCTCACATTTGTCCGGATTAAACTCCATCTGCCATTTCTCCGCCCAAGTCTCCAACCGATCGATATCCTGCTGTATCCTCTGACAATCCTCATCACTATCCGTAACTCCACCAACCTTTGTGTCGTCCGCAAACTTACTAATCAGACCAGCTACATTTTCCTCCAAATCATTTATATATACGACAAACAGCAAAGGTCCCAGCACTGATCCCTGCGGAACACCACTAGTCACAGCCCTCCATTCAGAAAAGCACCCTTCCACTGCTACCCTCTGTCTTCTATGACCGAGCCAGTTCTGTATCCATCTTGCCAGCTCCCCTCTGATCCCATGTGACTTCACCTTTTGTACCAGTCTGCCATGAGGGACCTTGTCAAAGGCTTTACTGAAGTCCATACAGGCAACATCCACTGCCCTTCCTTCATCAATCATCTTCGTCAATTCTTCAAAAAACTCAATCAAATTAGTGAGACACGACCTCCCCTTCACAAACCCATGCTGTCTCTCGCTAATAAGTTTGTTTGTTTCCAAATGGGAGTAAATCCTGTCCCGAAGAATCCTCTCTAATAATTTCCCTACCACTGACGTAAGGCTCACTGGCCTATAATTTCCTGGATTATCCTTGCTACCCTTCTTCAACAAAGGAACAACATTGGCTATTCTCCAGTCCTCTGGGACCTCACCTGTCGCCAATGAGGATGCAAAGATTTCTGTCAAGGCCCCAGCAATTAAAAGTAAAATAAAAGGTCACCTAGTCTGCATTTGGTCGCTCGGGTGACCGCTTTGCGGAACACGTCCGCTCAGTCCGAAAGCATGACCCCGAACTTCCGGTTGCTTGCCATTTCAACACTCCCCCCTGCTCTCATGCTCACATCTCTGTCCTGGGATTGCTGCAGTGTTCCAGTGAACATCAACGCAAGCTCAAGGAACAGCATCTCATTTACCTATTCGGCATGCTACAGCCTGCCAGACTGAACATTGAGTTCAATAATTTCAGAGCATGATGAGCTCCCCATTTTACTTTTATTTTTAGTTATTTTTTTCTTTTTTTTTGTGTTTATTTTATTTTATTTTACCTTAGTTTGCTCAGTTTGCCTACCCACTTTTTTTTCATGTTTGTGCTTGTGGCTGTTCAGTTTTCAGTCCATTAACACCCTCCCTGTACTAATGCATTGTCTTTCAACACACCATTAACATATTGTTTGCCTTTTCTCCATGACCTTCTGGTCAGTTATTCTCTGTGACCTTGTCCTATCTACACCTCCTTTGTTATCTCTTGCCCCACCCCTGCTTTAATTGCTTAAAACCTTTCACAGTTCTAATATTTGCTAGTTCTGAAGAAGGGTCACTGACCTGAAATGTTAACTCTGCTTCTCTCTCCTCAGATGCTGCCAGACCTGCTGAGTATTTCCAGCATTTCTTGTTTTTATTTCAGATTTCCAGCATCTGCAGTATTTTGCTTTTAATCATAAATGCAAGTTCTTTCCTTACGTTACTGAGGTAAAGTGAAGAACTGTGTTACTTTGTTGCATGCTGGAGAAATGCACATTTCTTCATATATCAGAATGTTAACAGAACCAACAGAGGTGGACTATATATTGATGGGCCTTATCATTTTGGGGATTGGGTGGACATAAATAAGGTTTTTTCATGGTCAAGTTGGCTCCAAAATATAGTACCAAGGACTGAAAGAAATCTTCTTGGAAGACTTAGCAATGTATTGACTAAGTCAAACAGGTCTTATTATTAATTAGCCCGCCTGACTTACTGGTGGCATCTGGAAAAGTAGCTAACCACTGGAAGCCATTTGGCCCCAGATACACATGAGCATCAATGTCCTTGCTGATATGTTGGTCTTGCTTTGATAAGCAGTGGGACAATGCTTTGTATTTAGTTTTAACTGGTTAAGCTCCAGCAATACCCCATTACATATTTGGAGATCCCTCAGCCTCAGTGCATGCTGAGGTAGGTGGGATGTATTCCTGCAGGGAAAGACTGTGCTGTCTGTTACCAGCTAAACAGGAACCGTTGATATCCCAGTAGTTTATTTGAGACTCATGCATGGTGATGGGTTTTGCATGTATTGAACACCTGGCTGACCAAAAGATGATGCTATAGAATACAATATAAATATTAGGCATGTGTTTCTGCACACAGAGAAACCATGAAAAATGAAAAAGGGAGCAAGAATTATTCTATTTCCCTTCAGCCTCAATTTCACAATTTATCTTGGTCAAACAGATGACTAGTCAATTTTCCATAGGTCTGACAGTCCTTATTAAAAGCCGCTGAAAGACTCAGAACCCCCGTCCCCACCCGCCCCCGCGCTTTGTTGTTCTCTCCTTCAGGGGAAGACCTGGCAACAGGCAGTGCCTATTATATTAACACACTGCTATATGGGTGTGCGTGTTTGCATGGGAGTAGAAGGTCACTGTTACAGTCCTGCATCCTAGCTTTCTACTGCTCAGAGTATTTGATCTCTAATTGCATTTCCATACTCGCCTTTCATGTGCTGTTTCATTATTAAATTAAAAACAAATTATCAACCTTGATCTGGCCTTTTGTTTTATCACAGCTTAGCTTCGCTAATCAGAGGACAAGTCTTTACAAAGGATGGAACACCATTAGTTGGAGTAAATGTGTCGTTTGTCAAATATCCTCAGTATGGATACACGATTACTCGTCAGGATGGCACGTGAGTCAATAATTTGACCTTCTCATCGGGATAGCTCTACCAGCAGGGCCCTTCCTTCATGGATTCTAAGTATCTAATTCAGTCATACAATATTTTGATCCATTCCATTAATTTATCCCCCTCAAATTTCTTCCTATATTTCTCCTTTCCCAAAGGAGATGATCAGCTCAGGAGTGTAGTTTTAGGGTATGAGGTGGCAGTCTGGTGACTCACGCAGTGATTATTCTTCATATGTGAGCATGGACAGTAACCGTCACTGGATTATTCTTGCTTAAGGTCGTCATAGCTAAGCTCAATCCTGTCCTCACCCCCTAGCTCACACATACATATTTCCAGCAAGATAGGAATCAAAAGTTGAAATTCAGACTGACATTTTCCCTTGCTAATGCAGGAATGTTAAGGCCAAATACGCCCAACCTCCTCCAGGTTTCAGCCCTGCTTTCAGTCTTTTCCGGCCTCATTCAGACCTTTCCTGCGCCTGCTCAGATCTTTCTCAGCCCCCCACTTGTTGCAGCATTGAGCCCCAATTGTTAGTTTATCGGCGCCTGCGCCATTCTCCAATGTTTGTTGTAGGGATTTCCCTTTCATATCTTTCACAGCTCCACTCCAATCTGTGATAGCCCTATGTGGGAATTACCAGCCCCCCTACAGCCATTGTCCCACTTTGATCTGTGGTGAACCTACAACACAATTACTGGAAACACTGCACGTGCAGCTGCAGTCCAATATGTGTGGTCACCAATGGCCTATCCCAAAGCCCCCCTGGCATTCCTCCCTCAATCATTCCATATATAATTTTCACGTTGTCCCCATCTGTTATGTCTCCAAGATACAGTTGGATTCTGGTCCAAACGCGGTGCAGCAACACTTATTTTTTTTCATAATTTTAATATAATTTATTTGGAATATATAATATACACTTTTTGTTTCTGTGACTACCCAGCATATATTTTATTTAGATTTTTGTTCTAGCTATACTGTCAGGCATCCCAAACCTATCCAGCTGACACTGGATCGTTTTCTTGTCTTTAAAGAAGTTTTTTTTTAATCTTCTGCACCTGATTGTGAGCAGCACTGTGGGCAAGTTATCAATATTAAAAAAAAGTTTTGAACCCATCACAGTTCAGACAGCACACTTCAAAATGTCAAAAATATGAATAAACAAAAGTTTTTATGTTGGTTTCTTCTGATTTGAACTGGGAATTTAGAAGTAGCTACCAATCCTTACCAACAGCAATTAACTTCTCGTTGACCTCATAGGGCTGAATTTTATTTCGGTGATGGGGCTCTCGGCGACAAGCCAGAAAGTTGGGTGGGGGGGCGCGGGGAGGGAGGTGTGGGTAGGTAATTAACTTCCTATCGTCAGGGATGCTGCCCCTTTAAGGGACAAGATCTTGCCCCAGGAGCAGCTGGCCAATCAAAGGGCTGGCAGCTCAGCAGTGCCACTGGGAGCATTACTGCTGGGACTGCAGGAGGCCCGGAGCAGCAGCCATGGAGGAGGTCCCGGGACCAACGTCAATAGAGTCAGGGTCACCGGGGCGGTTAGGCAGAGGGGTCTTGCCACAGAGCTGGCCATCACTCCCATGGATTGCCCCCACAGGAGGAGGGCCCACCCCCCCCCCCCCCCACTGCCCAAGCTCACCAGGCTGCCAGCGAAGGGGCGTGTCTAATTACAAACACTTCACCTCAGTAGTAGGATAATACATCATGCAATACCTTGTGTAACACCTCTGCTCTTATAAAACATGCATCTTATAAAACAATGCATCATCTGACTTGTGAACAATGCCAATGGACATACGCTAATTGTTGAGTGCACTATGGGCGGCACAGTGGCGCAGTGGTTAGCACCGCAGCCTAACAGCTCCAGCGACCCGGGTTCAATTCTGGGTACTGCCTGTGTGGAGTTTGCAAGTTCTCCCTGTGTCTGCGTGGGTTTCCTCCGGGTGCTCCGGTTTCCTCCCACAAGCCAAAAGACTTGCAGGTTGGTAGGTAAATTGGCCATTATAAATTGCCCCTAGTATAGATAGGTGGTAGGGAAATATAGAGACAGGTGGGGATGTGATAGGAATATGGGATTAGTAAATATGGGTGGTTGATGGTCGGCACAGACTCGGTGGGCCGAAGGGCCTGTTTCAGTGCTGTATCTCTAAACTAAACTATGAAAAAAATGCACCTTCCAATAATTCATTTGGGATGCAGGAAATAATTAATTAATGTCTTTATAGCACCAGAAGTTCTTGTCTATTTCACTGCTTTGAATTGAATAATGCTATTTGTATGGTGAAGCAATAAACTTAAGATTTTGCAATGGAAAATATTTTTGATGGTCATTATTATGTTGCCTAGGGTCATCTGATATCAACAATAATGTGGTTCTGTTTCAGGTTGGCTTCTCTTTTAATTATGGCTATTTTGTTTTCTCCTTAGGTTTGATTTGATTGCAAATGGCGGTGCATCGCTTACATTGCACTTTGAGCGTGCTCCATTCCTAAGCCAGGAGCGCACAGTCTGGCTTCCGTGGAACACTTTCTATGCTATGAACACTCTAGTGATGAAGACTGAGGAAAACACCATTCCAAGCTGTGATCTGAGTGGGTTTGTGCGGCCTGAACCAATCCTTGTTTCTTCACCGCTTTCAACTTTTTTTAGTTCCTCTCCTGGGCAGAACCCTATTATTCCTGAGACCCAGGTAAGTGCACAGTAAAGACTGTGGAAAACAAATCAAATATTGAAGGATGGGATGGTGGGGGTGAAGAAATTCAATTCACGGCCACGCATTTTGTGACAGCTGTTGAAAGGTGGGTGGAGGAGCATCTTGGATGTCGCAATGACGCCTAATGCCCAACTGATGCCGCCTGCATCCAGAAAAAAATCTCTTGGGGGCTGCCATTCTCTTCGAGGCCCTCCACGGGATTGCCCTGCCCCGCCATCCACAAGACCTAACCTGCCCTCTGGCTCAGCATAGGAGGCAGTCAATTTCCTACCCTTCCCGTCTAGTGTACAGTAGCAGGGTGCCTGTTCGGCACCTGTAGCTTGCCGGCAATATCTAAGTAGAATCCAGAGCCAAATTTGGCTCAGGCCTCAGGCCATTATGGAATGCAACATGGAATCTTTGCTGCATCGACTTTATACCCGTTTTGGACATGAGTCAAATTTTTCCCTCTGGATGATTTGTTCTGTAACAAATTTGCATTATTTTAACATTTTACTTTGAGGTAATTTAGATCTGATAGAGACTTCCTCATGCAGGTTACATCTGTAAAACATCTGCTGAGATGCTGTGCACCACGAATCAATAGTAAACAAGAAATGATAGGGTGATAACATTCAACTCCAAAGGGAGCATAAAAAGTTAATAGCAGATCAGCTACCCATTACACATCTTGTTTGATTATTCTTTAAATTGAACTCAATGGAAAGGAGATTTGGGCAGGTTGTGTAACAAACAACCAATCTGCTACTGCCCTGCTGAAGTCGCAGCAGTTTTCATAAAACCAAAATGTAGAGCTATTTTCATCAGAAAGTAAATATTTTTGTGGTGGGAATCTGCTCTTTTTCCTTTTATGTTTGATCCTCTCAATTTCATGTATCCATCCCTATCTCTAGGGTAGGTAGGTGGCTTGCAGCCAGCCTTTTCTTATAGCTGTTACACAGCTGGTTTCCAAGAGGGATGTGTGAATGGCGCAGGGTAACATTCACCTGACTGTCTCCCTTATGTTGTCTTTCTGTCTGTGGGGAAGGGACTGATCAGCATTTCCTTTCAATAGCACAAGATTGATAGTTGAAATCAACAACTCATTGTGCAGAAGATAACTGCTGCAACAGTGTGCTTACAAAAATGTCTATCCAAGAGAGAGTGGAGTTAGAGAAGACCAGGGAGGTCAATGGCAAAGGAGAACATATATAGTTAATTATGGTAATATTGAACCTAAAGATCAATTGTGAAAGATAGATAATAATGGCTGAGTGCAAACCCAGTTCTTATGCTTCATTTTCCTGGTTTGAATGCTTACAACACATGTATTATTGTAGAATTGCAGACCAGATATTTGCATACAGTGTCTCCACCACTTAAGGAGTGTTATCAGCTGTGTCAATTGCCTTCTTTTCCATAGTGCAAGCCCCAGCAATCCATTACTGCTTTGTTATCCCTATCTACACCCCTGCCCCCAGCCCTGCCCTTCAGCCCACACCCACCCCTACCTGGTACCCCCCCCCCCCTTCCACCTAGCAAACTAAAACTGCTGGCGGGAAAATGTAGTGGCGAGAACTAAGTACTTTATTTTCAAAGAAATTGTTCAACTGAACTCTAATTTACAGTTTTTGCTATTTAACCTTCTGTGATAAGACAAAGTGATTTTTGAATCATATTAAGTAAAAATAATAAATAAATGAGTAAATGTAAATTATTCGATAAACAACTTAAAAAGATTGGGTAAAACATGTTTTGAGTTAAACTGTGAATAAGTGTTTCTGGATCAGAGTTTGGAGTGATGTGTGATGCATACCTGATGTGGAACTGCCTGGACTTATGTAGGGTGAATACATGTCGATGAAATGTATAAAATGCACTCCATGAACAGAAAGCTTCACAGCTTGAGACTCAGCTGGATACACTCTGCAACAGATGGGAGGGTGAACATTTTCGAGAACAGATGTGGCCACACCACAGGCAGCTAGAAGTAGAGAAGTTGTTAAAGTAGACTGCATGACCATCGACAGGCAGGATAGGGAGCAACAGGTAAGAGTAGACAGCGGGTCATCTTTGGATCTGGATTTGTCTAATAGCCATACCTATTTAGGACCTGTGTTGTGCACAAAAAGGGTGATACAAAGGTGGGTAACCATGAATGACTACAAGGCCCAGGGCAATGAGTTGTTTCCCATGGGAGAAGTAGTGTAGATAGTAAGAATAGGAGAGTGGAGATTCTGGGGGACTCCATAGTCAGAGGGATAGATTATTTATTTTAGATGTAATCCAGAGTTCAAAACAGGATGTTGCATCCCAAGTGCCAGAGCTTTGCATAATCACAGAGTAAATACAGAAGATTTTGAAATGGGAAGCCAAGCATCCAAACATCATGGTCATGTGGGAACCAATAATGTAGACAGGAATAGGTTTGAGGTTCTGCAAAGGAATTGCAAGTAGTTTAAGTTATAGATTTAGAAGATCCTCCAGGGTAGTAATCTGCTACCACTCCCAGTGTCACACTTAGGACCAGATAGGGAGAGAAAGATTAGGATTATCAATAAGTGGCTGGAAGGATGTGCAGAGGGAGGGTTTCAGATTCCTGGGACTAGGACCTCTTTTGGGTCAAGGAAGGCTGCACAGGCAGGACAGGCTACACCTAAACTGGAAAAGCACTAGCTTCCATGTAGCAAGGGTAGATAGGGCAGTGTGAGGAAAAGGCTTGGAGGCCATATGACCAGGGAGTGAACAATCACTCAGGTGAGTTCTCTACTTGAATCCACATAGCATAAGAAATAAAATAAGTGAGTTAGCAGCCCAAGTTCAACTTAAGTGGTATGATGTATTAGCTACAGCGAGCTGGCTACAACCTGAGCATTGTTGGGAGCTAAATATTCCAAGCTTATAGGATCATTAGGAAGAACAGAGAAATTAGGAAAGTAGAAGTAGCAATGTTGACACAATTACTGGAGTTGAAAGAATGGATTTCAGTAAGGATGGTATGGCCTTGGTATGGATAGAGTTAAAGAAGAGCAAAGGATACAGGACTGTGGTTGGAGTTATCTGTAAACCTCTTAACATAGTGATGTAGTGGGGTGATATAAATATTGTTATGATCCTGTAGTTTTTTTTTTCGGGAGAAATGCGGTGTGTCTTTAAGGCTAGAAAAGGAGCAGTACTGCTTTAAGGCAACAAGCTCCAGAGACTGAGTCAAAGAATGCATTCTCGTTGCTATAGAATACAACCACTCAGGACCAAAGACACGAGATACATTGTTGCCGATTGACATTTGAAACTAGTTGAAAAACTGGCTTTTGATAGAAAAACAGACAGACAGCTGGACCAGCATATACTGAAAGAAATGAGAGCTCTCTATCAGTTTATTTAAACCCTATTTATTACAATATCAGAATTCTGATGTCCAGCCAGATTAATTTCTTGAAAGAAAATAATTAAATTCCTTTAACTACTGAACTGTAATTGTTGAAATCCATTGCTGGAAAAGATCATCAATTCAACTGCTGAATTAGACTACAGACTTTTCCACTGTTGAAGAACCATTTCTTTTCTCCATCGGATGACTGTGAAGACTTCAAGCAACCTTGGACTATTCCACATTGGAAGATTTCACTTCGGCAGTAGTGTAAATATGCAAGGACACTATTATTTTCTATTTTAAATGTTGTTTATATCTTAGTAGTGTTTAAGAATTTAGTTTTTCTAATTAAACAGTTAATTTGTTGATCGAAAGACATCTGGTTAGGTTAGCCTCATTCGGTGGTTAATAGATGGTACAATTTGGCTGGGTCTTTCTTTAATTTGGAAAGTTTAAAATGATATGTTAGGTGATCTGTGGAGGGACGGGACTGAATCAATGGTGCATTTCTCCCACCACAATCAGAATCATATATTTTGATTGGAGGCTTTGACTTGAGCGGTCGGCCGTAACATATTAATTGGGGGCTCACTCGAGCTTGAATCATATTTAATTCGGTGGTTCATGTCTGGGATCAGAATTAGACTAATTTAGAGGGCTCGTATTTGGAATCATATTAACTACTCATCTCTGGGATAACTTTATTAAATTGGCGTCTTGCGTTTGGCATCATATTTAAATGATGTTAGGGCGGCACAGTGGCGCAGTGGTTAGCACTGCAGCCTCACAGCTCCAGGGACCCGGGTTCGATTCCGGGTACTGCCTGTGTGGAGTTTGCAAGTTCTCCCTGTGTCTGCGTGGGTTTTCTCCGGGTGCTCCGGTTTCCTCCCACAAGCCAAAAGACTTGCAGGTTGATAGGTAAATTGGCCATTATAAATTGTCACTAGTATAGGTAGGTGGTAGGGAAATATAGGGACAGGTGGGGATGTTTGGTAGGAATATGGGATTAGTGTAGGATTAGTATAAATGGGTGGTTGACGTTCGGCACAGACTCGGTGGGCCGAAGGGCCTGTTTCAGTGCTGTATCTCTAATCTAATCTAATCTAATCTAATCTCTCGCATCGGGGATTATATCAATTGGAAACTCGATTGTTGAGATCTAAATCTAACACCAATTACAAAGAAATAAAAGAGCCAGGTCTCTTGTATAATGAGGTACAGTCTGTACCTTTGTAATGGCATTAGTGGTTGTAGCAGAGTTTTGGGGGAAGCAGGACGTTTCCCTGAGTGACTTGATAACTTTCACTAAGAACAAATTAAAAGAACTGCAGCAAAATTGGGGTTAGTATTGAAATCAGGTGCCAAAAAAGCAGAGATAATTGACATAATAGCCGAACATCTGGAATTAGTAGAAGACGATGATGATGATGATGAAGCGGAAGGGAATACGGGGACCAAGAAAGGGAATACGAGAGACAAGAAGGTAGTAGGTCCGAGAGTGATGCAGTGGTACTGGATAGGATTCAGTTAGAAACGAAAAAACTTGAGGCAGAAAAAGAATTAAGAAAACTTGAATTGGAAAAAGAGGATACAGAAAAAGAAAAAGCAAAAGCAGTACGAAAACTTGAACTTCAAAGCGAAAGTGAGAGGGACTTTAAGTTAAAAGAGATGGAACTAAGATAAAAGGGTAGTCTTGAATCTAGGGAAAATTCAGGTCAAGAAGAATATGAATTTAGATCAGGGCCAAGCGAAAAGCTGTTTAAATTTATACAGGCTCTTCCTACGTTCGAAGAAAGGGACATAGATGCATTTTTCATATCTGTTGAAAAAATAGCTAAACAGATGAAATGATCGAAAGAAAGCTGGACGTTGCTCATGCAGGACAGGCTGGTAGGCAGAGCTCATGAAGCTTATGGCATGCTTCCTGAAGAGGCTTCTGCAGATTATGAGATGGCAAAAAAAGGCTATTTTTGCTGCATATGAGTTAGTCCCTGAAGCTTACCGTCAGAAATTTAGAAACTTACGGAGATGGGCTGGGCAGATATATTTAGAATTTGAGAAGGTGAAGCAAATGAATTTTGACCAATGGATGCGGACATTAAAGATAGAAACCACATATGAGAACCTTTGAGAATTGATTTTCTTAGAAGAGTTTAAAAACTCCATTCCTTCAGAAGTGCGAATTCATATAGATAACCTGAAAGTTTTGAAAGCTGGGTAAGCAGCAGAGATTGCTGATAATTTTGAACTTATGAATAAGCTAACCTATTTTGTCCGTCACCCCCATAAACCCGAGAAGGATAGAAAGTGGGAGAGTGAAAGGAAGGCAAGTAGCCGGGGACAAGAAGGAACAGCTGGGAATGCCCCAGGATCACCTCCTCAGGTCAGAAAGGAAGGTGCTGAGGGTAGAAGTGAGGTTCGCAAGCCAAAGTGTTATCATTGCAATAAAACAGGTCATCTTCGTTCAGAGTGCTGGAAATTGCCAGGTAAACCCATAGGACTTGTTGGGGTATGTAAAGTTAGTGCAGAGGAAAAGACTCTGGCTGAGAGTATAGCAGACCAGGCTATAGCTTTAACGACAGCTGTGAATGTGAAACCAGATACTAAAACTAAAAGGAGTGTAGAGGTAAAGAATTAAATACCTGAGAGTTGTAATGAATTTTTGTCAAAGGGGAGAGTAACTCCGTATCCTGTAAATGAGGCAGGAAAACCTATCATTATGCTCAGGGACACAGGCGCAACCCAAACACTCTTGCTGGGGCAAGGTATAGGATTTCCACCAGACAGCGCCTTGAAAGCAAAAGTTTTAGTTAATGGAATTGGCGGAGAGTATATACCCGTACCTTTGTATAAAGTACGCCTAGAGAGTGACTTAATATCTGGGATAGTAACTGTAGGTGTTGTCCACAGTTTACAAGTAAAGAGAAATAATCTACTCCCAGGAAATGATTTGGCTGGATCAACAATATCAGTTTCTCCTATAGTTACAGAGGAACCAAGTGAAATTAAGGAAATGGAGCAATTACAGGAACAGGTTCAGGGAATATTTCCTGTGTGTGTAGTTACCCAAGCAATGGCCAAACAGGATCCATTGTTGGAGGTAAAAGGGGCACCACAAATAGATAGCCAAGCATCTGAAAACTTATTTGGGGATTTAGATAATCAAAATGAGTTGTTTAACAGATCGTCTATCATTGCAGCACAGCAAGCTGATCCAGCGATATACCAAATAGCACAGACGGCTCTGTCAGAAGCTGAAGGGAAAGGAGTTCCGGAAGGCTATTATATGGCAAATGGGGTTTTGAGGAGGAAATGGAGACTACCTCATAGACCTACCATAAAACCAGGGGATGCAGCATTAGTGTTGTTACTGTCACAGGGAGAACCATTAAAAGCACGGTTCATATAGAGTGATCAAAAGAGTGGGTAAGGTAGATTACTTGATTGACACCCCTGATCACCGGAAGAAGAACCGGTTGTGTCACATTAATATGCTCAAAGAATAATACCGCAGGGAGGAGGATAAACCAGTACAGTTATATCAAGTAATTGGGACTATTGAGAAGGAGAAGGATAGTGAGGATGAGGCAGAAGCAGGCCTAGGAAATTCTCAGATTGAACCTCCAACTATCTGATTAACGAATACAGAATGGCTAGGAAAATGAAACAATAGGCTTTTACACATAAGGCAAAACAGTGCGAAGTCCAAACCAGGGTTTTCACAACATTTCAAAAAGTTTGTAGGGATAAGCCAGGATGTACAACCTTAGCCACACATGATGTGGGTATAGGGGGTAGAGGGCTGCTACTCGACCCGAACCCGACGGGACCCGACGACATGTGTCGGGTTCGGGTCGGGTCGTGCCCATCTTCTGGGGCCTGCTTTCGGGCTTGGGTCAAGTCGGGTCGGGCTGAGTCCAGGTCAAGTCGGGTTGGGCTGGACACACAAGGTAAGTGCTCTGCCGGTAAGTATTGGAATTAAAAAACTTACCTGAGCTGGGAGTCCAGGACAGAACTGAGTCTGCGCAGTGAGTGAGTGGTGTCACTATGACATCATTGCGCATGTGCTGCAGCTTCGTGGAGATTCTGAGTCTAAAGATAAGTAAAGGGATGGTCGGGTCTGGCTTGGGTCAGGTTGAGTAGTGGCGGGTTCGGGTCGGGTCGGGCTCGGGACAAAATCGGAGGGGCTCGGGCCGGGTCGTGCTCGGGTCTGCTGTAGGTCGGTCGGGTTCGGGTCGGGTTCTTTTTTCCGACCTAAAGCAGGCCTCTAATAGGGGGAACCATTCCTTTAAAACAACATCCTTGCTGCTTAGATCCAGACAGACAGGCCCAAGTGGAAATAGAGGTACAATGCATGCTGAAGGGCAGCTTAGTTGAACCAAGTCAGGACAGCTGGAATTCGCAGGTGGTCTTGATGCTTAAACCTAGTGGATTGGCTCAAACTTGCAGAGATTCTAGAAAATTCACTGTGGTAAAGAAGGCAGACTCCTACCCAAATTCTCATTTAAAGAACTGTATGGACAGAGTGGGCAACACAATGTGTCTTAAAGAGACAGTTGTGTTGGAGGGATACTGTCAAATTCCTTTGACACCCCAGGGTAAGAAAAAAATCAGCTTCTGTTATACCGGACAGGGTTTTCCAGTGTCAAGTGATGCCACATAGGTTAAGGGGTACTCAAGAAACTTCCCAGAGAATAGTAAACTCAGTAGTGGTCAGTACTCCTAGTTGTGCCGTTCACCTGGCTGAGGTGGTGGACAATAGGAACAAGTGGAAGGAAAGCATGAAAAAATTGGAAGACTGAGCTTGGAAATTTGAAATGGGTTCATTGGGACAACCTTTTTACAAATTTAAAGCCGCAAATGTTCTGGTGGAACTTGTTGCTGTAGTCTTAACATTTTAGAAAGGACTATGCCTGTAAATGCGAAAAAAAATGTGTTAGCATTTTTTTCAAATTGTTTACACATTTTTTACACATTGCAATAAAACGCATTTCAGGAATGGCGTTTCATTCCGCCAGGGACGGAGGTGTTATGATCCTGTAGTTTTTTTGGGGGAAAAATGCAATATGTCTTTAAGGCTGGTAAAGGAGCAGTACTGCTTTAAGGCAAGAAGCTCCAGAGACAGAGTCAAAGAATGCATTCTCATTGTCCCGGGAATCAGTCATTCAGAGACTGTGATTCAAAGAGTGCATTCTCGTTGCCATAGGAGACAACCACTCAGGACCAAAGACACGAGATACATTGCTGCCGATTGACATTTGAAACTAGTTGAAAAACTGGTTTTTGACAGAGAAACAGACAGACAGCTGGACCAGTATATACTGAAGGAAATGAGAGCTCTCTTAAACCCTATTTATTACAATCTCAGAATTCTGATGTCAAGCCAGATTAATTTCTTAAAAGAAAATAACCAAATTCCTTTAGCTACTGAACTTTAATTGTTGAAATTCATCGCTGGAAAAGAAGAGCATTAATTCAACTGCTGAATTAGACTACAGACTTTTCTACTGTTGAAGAACCTTTTTTTCCCCCATTGGACGGCTGTGAAGACTTCAAGCAACCTTGGACTATTCCACATTGGAATATTTCACTTCAGCAGGAGCGTAAATATGCAAGAACACTAATTTTTTCTATTTTAAATGTTGTTTATATCTTAGTAGTGTTTAAGAATTTAGTTTTTCTAATTAAACAGTTAATTTGTTGATATAGAGACATCTGGTTTGGTGAGCCTCATTCGGCGCTTAATAGATGATACAATTTGGCTGGGTCTTTCTTGAATTTGGAAAGTTTAAAATGATATGTTAGGTGATCTGTGGAGGAACAGGACTGAATCAATGGGGTGTGTTTCTCCTACCACAATCAGAATCGTATATTTTGATTGGGGGCTTTGACTTGAGCGGTCCATTGTAACAATATGGAGATAATATAGATAAATCTCCAGGACCTGGTGATTTCCACTCCAAAGTATTAAAAGAAATAGCTGAGGAAATTGCAGATGCATCAGTCATACTTTTCCAAAAGTTCAGAAATTGTCCCATTGAATTGGAAAATTATGAATGCCATTCCATTAATTAAGAAGGGAGGAAAGGAGAGAGAGAAACCAGGAATAAAAACAGAAAGTGTTGGAAATACTCAGCATCTGTGGAGAGAGAAACAGATGACCTTTCATCAGAAATCAAGCCTTGTCAGTTGTGTGGAAGTTACTGGAATCTATCATAAGGGCCAGAGTGAGTGACTGAACACTTGGACAAGCATCAGTTAATCAAAGAGAGCCAGCACTGATTTGTGAAAGGTAGGTCATATCTGACTAACCTAGTTGAATTTTTTGAGGAAGTCATGAGCATGATGGATGGGAGCGTATGAATAAATGTTGTCTATATGGACTTCCAGAAGGCACTTGAAAAGGTTCCACACCAAAAGATTTAAAAGGATTCGCTAGTGCAAGTAAATGGAGATTCAACCATGATCTAATTGCATGGCAGAACAGGCTCCAGGGTCTGGAGTCCTACTCCCATTGCTATGTCTTATATAGTCATGTGTGCCCATCAGTAATCATTGGTTATTCCTCCTGTTTTATATATTACACTAAATAGCCAATATCCCCCATACTGTATACATTGCATTGATGACATTTTTGTAAAGGAGGTATGTACAAAAGGTTACTTGTCACTCGATCAGCCTTTGAGAACATGCCAGAAATTATCTTTTATTGCCCCTCTGTTGTAAAATAAGATGAATGAAAATTTTTCTCTTTTAACAGATTACAATAGTGAACTTAGCCTAAGCACAATGAGCACATAAATGACTACCCTGGTGTTGTTTTGTAATGGGCCAGGCTAATTCACTGTAATGGCTGATAGTAGACAGCTGATTGTACTGCATTAAATAATGGGCTATTAGAGGAGATGCATTTCACAACCTTTCAAATTGAGCCTTAATAACTGTTTTACCATGCAGATATTTCACAATGTTTGTGTAATGTGTTCAGGTTCTACATGAAGCAGTTGAAATCCCGGGCTCCAGCTTGAAGTTGTGCTACCTGAGCTCTCGCACCGCTGGCTACAAATCCCTTTTGAAAGTCACAATGACTCAGTCCATTGTGCCAATCAATTTAATTAAGGTTCATCTGATGGTGGCTGTAGAAGGACATCTCTTCCAGAAATGGTTTCATGCATCTCCTAACCTGGCCTACACTTTCATATGGGATAAAACCGATGCCTACAGTCAGAAGGTCTACGGTCTCTCAGAAGCTGTTGGTATGATTTTTAATTCTGTGTTTATGTTGTACAATAAAGAGGACAAAACAGTATGTAACAATGAAGCTGATTGGTTGATCAGTATGAGTTACATGAAGAATAGCTAATGGCCTGGAGTGAATTACAAGACCATAATATCATCAAAAGGGTTGGTGTGACATAACTCATGTAGTTTTTGAACATCTGACTCCTGAGGTTGTGTTTAGATCCCTGGCTCTCCTTTGATACAGCTGTTGCTTTATATAATGTGTGTGGTTGGCCTATTTTACTGTGTGAAATTATGCAACTTTGAAGTAAGCTGTTGTGGACCCCATTCATTGTATTGCGCTGAACACCATAACATTGTTCTGAGCATAGCAGTGATTGCTACCCTGTATGAAAGGTAAGGGGCTGAACAGCAGTTATGACTAAAATGTATCCTGTTATGTAACGGGAAGAGCTGCAGTTACAGATATTTTTGTAAAGTTTCTAGAAATAATACTCTCACTGTATTTAATACAGGCAAGATCAACAAGTAAGTACAAGAGACTCCCAGTAAATGTTGTGAAATTGTGACTGGAATTATCTACCTATTCACTGGACAACTCAGTTGGATTATTTTCAGTGGAGGAGTTTGTCATTGCGTGAGATTATTGGCAATGTTTCTGGATGGCCACAAGTTTGTCGAGGTCATAATGGCCAGAGTTTACCCAGCCCGTGGAGGTGATTCTGGAGGTGGCAAGGGCATGGAAGTTTAGAACACAACATGTTGGGTCAGCTCACCAACACGTTCTTGCCTCTAGCCAATTTTCCCAGGGGTGGGTTGTCAGTGGAATCAGCCACCTGCCGGCTGGAGGCAGGCAGGCAATTAAGATAGTTAAGACATCAATTGGCGGCCACTTTCATAGAGGGAGGCATGTTTTCCAGCATTTCACAGGCTACCCACTTTGTCAGGAGCACAGCAATGCATCAGAGGCAGCTTCACAGTGGGACGTCTACATTGCATGTCATTCGAGGCCTTTTGATCATTTGCTGTTAGTAATTCTCAATGTTCATTTATGCCCAAGCAGAAGGCATGCCATTGCAGCCAGTTCATGGAGATTGATGTCTCTACTACAGCTGTACCTAATGCAATGGCAGTAGTTCCCCTCTTGTTGAAGGTATCTCCATTGTGCCACTGAAGTACCTGCTGCTGGCCTTTCAGCAGCACATGTACTGCGAATGTGGCTGACAGCTATATCCATGGGCTGTGCTGAATGCATCTCCCAACTCTGGAACCCAGCCGCCATCCCCAGTTGAATGGGGCTCCTGGAGGCAGCCTGTGAATTGGCTGCCTCCCGTAAGATTGCGCACGGGGAATGGACCTCGAGACCCAAAAATGGGCCCATCACACTAGATTTTTATATGTCCAGAAGATTCCAGCCAATATCACGGTGGACCAGACGATAGCATGGAACCACATAGCCACACCTCAATATTCATGTACATGCTGCCAACAATGAGTGGTCATGAACTTGGGCTCTAGTCAGAAATCGTTTAATTGAGCTGAAGTGCTTTCCATGGAGAAACCTACTGTCTGTGTAACTCACAGAGAAATGTTTCCAGTTTTGCTCAGCCTTGCCTCCACTACTTCAGCAATGTAATGGCTCGTGAGTTCAAGTACAGGATCTTCTATTTCACTTCATGCCCTGTATTTAGTTCAATTATGTGTCAGGGCCCCTGAAGATGTTATTTAAGAGAATGTAATACATGACAATTTTCAATAATAATTCCAATCACATGAATTTAAAAAATACAATTTTTTAAAAAGCTGAGAAGCAAATTGCTATATTATAACAGCTGTCAATATAATTTTTACTATTTAAACTGAAGGCATCACTGAAATGCATTTCCCCATGGCATCACCATCAGGTTTTTTCTCAGTAACTTTTTGCAGAGAAAGGGAGGCAAACAGGGAAACACAAAAGATTTAGACAGTAATAGTGACAGAGAGGGAATTGCAAGTTCCATTGGAGGTGAACTAAGTTTTAAAATAAAGATTAAGATTTCTGCACTGGTACTTTAAATATATGATGAAATAGGTGAGGTGTTTGCAAATCTAATGGCACTTTTGGCAATGTCAAAGCACATTCACTTTACTGAGTTGCCAAGGTAACAACCCAAGAAGCAATAAGATAGGCTTTAGTGGGTCCAAGTCTGACCTAAAGAGATGTGAGGGGGGCGAATTTCATCTCCAACATAAATCAGGCGGGTGGTGGGCAAGGAATGCACTGTGCCCACATGAGAGTCGGCATGGGGCATGTGCCATTTTTGTGGTAGGGTATGAAGTAAATGAATTTGGCGAGCTTCCAGCTCGATGATCTGTGAGTGCTAAATCCAGCAGTGCAGCGTATTTTGATACCAGCCTGCAGCAGCACCTTTAAAGAGGAGCGGTGGAAGCATTGGGAGTGAAAGGAAGCACCGGTTTTGATTGAGACAAGATCTTTCTCAGCAGCAAAGTATTAATTGTAGATGCATTTAAGGCTCAAAATCCACAAATAACTGCCAAACCTGCCTCCAGCTTTCACTGAGAGCAACTGAGGTTCCCTCCCATCTTCTATCAGCAATGTTTGGTCAGTGGGAGCAGGAACTGGTGGTAGCTCAGCAGGCAGAGGTGAAATTGCATTGCTGGGGGAAGGGGTCAAAACTATATCATCTGACCCCGCTATCATGTTTAGTTTAGTTTAGAGATACAGCACTGAAACAGGCCCTTCGGCCCACCGAGACTGTGCCTACCATCAACCACCCATATTATACTAATCCTACACTAATTCCATATTCCTACCACATCCCCACCTGTCCCTATATTTTCCCTACCACCTGCCTACACTAGGGGCAATTTCTAATGGCCAATTTACCTATCAACCTGCAAGTCTTTGGCATGTGGGAGGAAACCGGAGCACCCGGAGGAAACCCACGCAGACACAGGGAGAACTTGCAAACTCCACACAGGCAGTAGACAGCTGATGAAAGACGAAGCTTTGAAAGAATATCGGGAATGTAGGACCAATCTGAAACGAGGAATTAAGAGGGCTAAAAGGGGTCATGAAATATCTTTAGCAAACAGGGTTAAAGAAAATCCCAAAGCCTTTTATTCATATATAAGGAGAAAGAGGGTAACTAGAGAAAGGATTGGCCCACTAAAGGACAAAGGAGGAATGTTATGCTTGGACTCAGAGAAAATGGGTGAGATTCTAAACGAGTACTTTGCATCGGTATTCACCGAGGAGAGGGACATGACGGATGTTGAGGTTAGGAACAGATGTTTGATTACTCTAGGTCAAGTCGGCATAAGGAGGGAGGAAGTGTTGGGTATTCTAAAGGGCATTAAGGTGGACAAGTCCCCAGGTCCGGATGGGATCTATCCCAGGTTACTGAGGGAAGTGAGAGAGGAAATAGCTGGGGCCTTAACAGATATCTTTGCAGCATCCTTAAACACGGGTGAGGTCCCGGAGGACTGGAGAATTGCTAATGTTGTCCCCTTGTTTAAGAAGGGTAGCAGGGATAATCCAGGTAATTATAGACCAGTGAGCCTGACGTCAGTGGTAGGGAAGCTGCTGGAGAAGATAGTGAGGGATAGGATCTATTCCCATTTGGAAGAAAATGGGCTCATCAGTGATAGGCAACATGGTTTTGTGCAGGGAAGGTCATGTCTTACCAACTTAATAGAATTCTTTGAGGAAGTGACAAAGTTGATTGATGAGGGAAGGGCTGTCGATGTCATATACATGGACTTCAGTAAGGCGTTTGATAAGGTTCCCCATGGCAGGCTGATGGAGAAAGTGAAGGCGCTTGGGGTCCAAGGTGTACTAGCTAGATGGATAAAGAACTGGCTGGGCAACAGGAGACAGAGAGTAGCAGTAGAAGGGAGTTTCTCAAAATGGAGACGTGTGACCAGTGGTGTTCCACAGGGATCCGTGCTGGGACCACTGTTGTTTGTGATATACATTAATGATTTGGAGGAAAGTATAGGTGGACTGATTAGCAAGTTTGCAGACGACACTAAGATTGGTGGAGTAGCAGATAGTGAAGGGGACTGTCAGAGAATACAGCAGAATATAGATAGATTGGAGAGTTGGGCAGAGAAATGGCAGATGGAGTTCAATCAGGGCAAATGCGAGGTGATGCATTTTGGAAGATCCAATTCAAGAGTGAACTATACAGTAAATGGAAAAGTCCTGGGGAAAATTGATGTCCAGAGAGATTTGGGTGTTCAGATCCACTGTTCCCTGAAGGTGGCAACGCAGGTAAATAGAGTGGTCAAGAAGGCATACGGCATGCTTTCCTTCATCGGACGGGGTATTGAGTACAAGAGTTGGCAGGTCATGTTACAGTTGTATAGGACTTTGGTTCGGCCACATTTGGAATACTGCGTGCAGTTCTGGTCGCCACATTACCAAAAGGATGTGGATGCTTTGGAGAGGGTGCAGAGGAGGTTCACCAGGATGTTGCCTGGTATGGAGGACGCTAGCTATGAAGAGAGGTTGAGTAGATTAGGATTATTTTCATTAGAAAGACGGAGGTTGAGGGGGGACCTGATTGAGGTGTACAAAATCATGAGAGGTATAGACAGGGTGGATAGCAAGAGGCTTTTTCCCAGAGTGGGGGATTCAATTACTAGAGGACACGAGTTCAAAGTGAAAGGGGAAAAGTTTAGGGGGATATGCGTGGAAAGTTCTTTACGCAGAGGGTGGTGGGTGCCTGGAACGCGTTGCCAGCGGAGGTGGTAGATGCGGGCACGATGGCGTCTTTTAAATCTAGACAGATACATGAATGGACAGGAAGAAAAGAGATACAGACCCTTAGAAAATAGGCGACATGTTTAGATAGAGGATCTGGATCGGCGCAGGCTTGGAGGGCCGAAGGGCCTGTTCCTGTGCTGTAATTTTCTTTGTTCTTTGTTCTAGTACCCGGAATTGAACCCGGGTCGCTGGAGCTGTGAGGCTACGGTGCTAACCACTGCGCCACTGAGCCTCTTCGCCTGCTTCTGGCAGTGGCTCTGGCTGCCAGAATGGCCTGTTCTCACAACAAAAATGATTTGCAATTATATAGCGTCTTTAATGTAGAAGAATGTCCACAGGTGCTTCAGGCAAAAATGGATGCCAAGCAGAATGGGCGGAATCTCAGCACTTGTATCCTTTGCTTTATTTTGGTCCCACAAGTGCCCTACTTTTTGAGTCATAGAGTCATAGAGTTATACAGCACAGAAATAGGCCCTTCGGCCCATCGTGTCTGTGCCGGCCAAAAAGTACCTAACTATTCTAGTCCCATTTTCCAGCACTTGGCCCATAGCCTTGTATGCTATGGCGTTTCAAGTGCTCATCTAAATATTTCTTAAATGTTGTGAGGGTTCCTGCCTCTAGCACCACTTCAGGCAGTGCGCTCCAGATTCCAACCACTCTCTGGGTGAAAAACTTTTTCCTCAAATCCCCTCTAAACCTCCTGCCCCTTACCTTAAATCTATGCCCCCTGGTTATTGACCCCTTCACAAAGGAAAAACGTGTCTTCCTATCTAACCTATCAATGCCCCTCATAATTTTGTATACCTCAATCATGTCCCCCCTCATTGTTCTCCATTCTAAGGAAAACAACCCTAGCCTTTTCAGTCTCTCTTCATAGCTGAAACGCTCCAGCCCAGGCAATATCCTGGTGAATCTCCTCTGCACCCTCTCCTGTGCAATCACATCCTTCCTATAGTGTGGTGCCAGAACTGTACACAGTACTCCAGCTGTGGCCTAACTAGCGTTTTATAAAGCTCCATCATAACCTCCTTGCTCTTGTATTCCATGCCTCGGCTAATAAAGACAGGTATCCCATATGCCTTCCTAACCACCATATCTACCTGTGCTGCTGCCTTCAGTGATCTATGGACAAGTACACCAAGGTCCCTCTAACCGTCTGTACTTCCTAGGGTCCTACCATCCATTGTATATTCCCTTGCCTTGTTAGTCCTCCCAAAATGAATCACCTCACACTTCTCAGGATTAAATTCCATTTGCCACAGCTCTGCCCATCGTACCAGCCCATCTATATCGCCCTGTAATCTAAGGCTTTTCTCCTCACTATTTACGACACCACCAGTTTTCGTGTCATTTGCGAACTTACTTATCATACCTCCTATATTAACGTCTAAATCTTTAATGTACACTACAAACAGTAAGGGTCCCAGCACCGATCCCTGTGGTACACCACTGGTCACAGGCTTCCACTCGAAAAACAACCCTCGACCATTACCCTTTGTTCCCTGCCACCAAGCCAATTTTGGATCCAATTTGCCAAATTGCCTTGGATCCCATGGGCTCTTACCTTCTTAACCAATCTCCTATGCAGGACCTTATCAAAAGCCTTACTGAAGCCCATGTAGACTACATTAACTGATTTATTCTCATCTACACATCTAGTCACCTCCTTGAGAAATTCAATCAAGTTAGTAAGACACGATCTCCCCCTGACAAAAGCCATGCTGACTGTCCCTGATTATTCCCTGCCTCTCCAAGTGGAAATTAATCCTGTCCCTCAGAATTTTTTCCAATAGTTTCCCAACCACTGATGTTAGACTCACCGGCCTGTAATTACCTGGTCTATCCCTGCTACTCTTCTTGAATAATGGTACCATATTCGCTGTCCTCCAGGCCTCTGGCACTTCTCCCGTGGCCAGAGGGGATCTGAAAATTTGTGTCAGAGCCCCTGCTATCACCTCCTTTGCCTCACATAACAGCCTGGGATACATCTCATCTGCTTCTGGGGATTTATCCATGTTTAAGCCTGCTAAAACATCTGATACTTCCTCCCTTTCAATGTTAATATGTTCAAGTATATCGCAATCCCCCTCCCTGATCTCTACACTTAATTTGTCGTTCTCCACAGTGAAAACAGATGAAAAGTAATCATTTAAAACCTCACTTATGTCCTCCGGCTCCACACACAAATTGCCACTTTGGTCCCTAAAGGGCCCTACTCTTTCCCTGGTTATCCTCTTGCCCTTAATATACTTAAAAAACGCCTTGTGATTTTCCTTTGTATTTACCGCCAATGTTTTTTCATGTGCCCTCTTCGCTCTCCTAATTACTTTTTTAAGTACCCGCCTACATTTTCTATACTCCTCCAATGCCTCCACTGTTTTCAATGCTCCCAATCTGCCATAAGCCTCCTTTTTTTTCCTGATCCAATACTCTATATCCCTTGACATCCAGGGTTCCCTGGACTTGATGGTCCAACCCTTCACCTTAACAGGTCCATGTTGGCTCTGAACCCTCACTATTTCCTCTTTGAATGACTCCCACTGGCCTGATGTAGACTTTCCGACAAGTAGTTGCTGCCAGTCCACTTTGGCCAGATCCTGTTTTATCAAATTGAAATCGGCCTTCCCCCAATTCAGTACCTTTATTTCTGGCCCGTCTTTGTCCTTTTCCATAACTACCTTAAACCTTAGAGTTATGGTCACTAACCCCGAAATGCTCCCGCACTGATACTTCTACCACTTGTCCAGCTTCATTTCCTAGGATTAGGTCCAGTACTGCCCCTTCTCTTGGAGGACATTTTACATACTGGCTCAAAAAGCTCTCCTGCATGCATTTTAAGAATTCCTCCCCCTTTAAGCCTTTTGCACTAAGACTATCCCTGTTGATATTAGGTAAGTTGAAATCCCCTACTATTATTACCCTATGATTTTTACACCTCTCTGAGATTTGCCTGCATATCTGTTCCTCTATCTCCCCCTGACTGTTTGGAGGCCTGTAGTACACGCCCATCCAAGTGATTGCCCCCCTTTTGTTATTAAGTTCTACCCATATGGCCTCATTTGAGGAACCTTTTAAGATATCGTCCCTCCTTACTGCAGTAATTGACTCCTTGGTCAACAGTGCAATACCACCTCCTCTTTTATCGCCTCCCCTGTCACGCCTGAAGATTCTATACCCTGGAATGTTGAGTTGCCAGTCCTGCCCCTCCTTAGCCATGTCTCTGTGATAGCAATAATATCATAATCCCATGTGCTAATCAATGCCCTCAATTCATCTGCCTTATTAGTAAGACTCCTTGCATTAAAGTATATGCAATCCAGCCTTGCATTTTTCACTTTGTGCCTTAACAGGTCTATATTTGCTCTGCCTTCCAGACTGACTCAGTTTCTCTTATATATTTGGCTGTGCCTCACCCCCTACTGTAGCTCCACTCTGTATCCCATCCCCCTGCCAAATTAGTTTAAACCCCTCCAACAGCACTAGCAAACCTCTCAGCAAGGATGTTAGTCCTGTTTCAGTTCAGGTGCAACCCGTCCAAATTGTACAGGTCCCACCTTTGCCAGAAACAGACCCAGTGATCCAGGAACCTAAATTTCTCCCTCCTGCACCACCTCCTCAGCCACGCATTCATCTGCTCTATCCTCCTATTCCTATACTCGTTAGCACATGGCACAGGGAGTACTCCAGAGAATACGACCTTTGAGGTCCTGCTTTTTAATCTGCTACCGAGCTCCCTAAATTCTTGTTGCAGGACCTCATCCCTCTTTCTACCAATGTTGTTGGTACCAATGTGTATCACGACCTCTGACTGCTTACCCTCCCCCTTCAGAATGTCCTGCAGCCGCTCCGTGACATCCTTGACCCTAGCACCAGGGTCATCCTGGAGTCTCATTTGCGGCCACAGAAATGCCGATCTGCACCCCTTACAATAGAATCCCCGATCACTATAGCTCTTCCACCCCTTTACATCCCCTGCTGTGCAGCAGAGCCCTCCGTGGTGCCACGAACTTGGCTGTTGCTGCTTTCCCCGGGAGGTCATTTCCCCCCCAACAGTATCTGTTTGAGAGGGGGATGGCTGCAGGGGACTCCTGTACTACCTGCCTGCGCCTACTACTCCGCCTGGTGGTCACCCATCCCTTTTCTGCCTGTGCAGCCATTACCTGCGGTGTGACCACCTCGCTAAACGTGCTATACACGATGTTTTTCATGTGACCTGGTCGATAGGGAAATAAAAGTCATCCCTGTGGTTGTCAGGGTCTGCAATTCTGTTAATGCATAATAACTACCTGATAGTTCAAAATAATAGGGTGAACAGGTGTTGGGTGTTAATTAGTTAATTGTATTCAAGTGTATATAATTGTATATAAAGACCCAGCCAGCACAGGCTGGTGGTGTTGTTTGGAGAGCAGAAGTAAACTCTGTGGCAAGCAATAAACAATCTAGGCCATAGCATCCTAGTCCCAGGTTCACTAATGTCCTTTACGGAAGGAAATCTGCAGTCCTTACCTGGTCTGGCCTACATGTGACTCCAGACCCACAGCAATATGGTTGACTCTTACATGCCCTCTGAAATGACCTAGCAAGCCATTCAGTTGTATCTAACCGCTACGAAGTTAATAAAAAGGAATGAAACAGGACGGACCACCCGGCATCGACCTAGGCACCGGAAACGACAACGGCAAACCCAGCCCTGTCGACCCTGCAAAGTCCTCCTTACTAACATCTGGGGACTTGTGCCAAAGTTGGGAGAGCTGTCCCACAGACTAGTCAAGCAACAGCCTGACATAGTCATACTAATGGAATCATACCTGACAGACAATGTTCCAGACACTGCCATCACCATACCCGGGTATGTCCTGTCCCACCGGCAGGACAGACCCACCAGAGGTGGTGGCACAGTGGTATACAGTAGGGAGGGAGTTTCCCTGGGAGTCCTCAACATCATCTCTGGACCCCATGAAGTCTCATGGGATCAGATCAAACATGGACAAGGAAACCTCCTGCTGATTACCACCTACCGCCCTCCCTCAGCTGATGAGTCAGTACTCCTCCATGTTGAACAGCACTTGAGGGTGGCGAGGGCACAGAATGTACTTTGGGTGGGGGACTTCAATGTCCATCACCAAGAGTGGCTCGGTAGCACCACTATTGACCAAACTGGCCGAGTCCTAAAGGACATAGCTGCTAGACTGGGTATGCAGTGAGGGAACTAACAAGAGGAGAAATCACACTTGAACTTGTCCTGACCAATCTGCCTGCTGCAGATGCATCTGTCCATGACAGTATTTTTAGGAGTGACCACCGCACAATCCTTGTGGAGACAAAGTCCCGCCTTCACATTGAGGATACCCTCCATTGTGTTGTGTGGCACTACCACCGTGCTAAATGGGATAGATTTCGAACAGACCTAGCAATGCAAAACTGGGCATCCATGAGGCGCTGTGGGCCATCAGCAGCAGCAGAATTGTACTCAACCAAAATCTGTAACCTCATGGCCCGGCATATCCCCCACTCTACCATTACCATCAAGCCAGGAGACCAACCCTGGTTCAATGAAGAGTGCACCAGGCTTACCTCAAAATGAGGTGTCAACCTGGTGATGCGACAACACAGGACTACTTGCATCCCAAACTGTGCAAGCAGCATGCGATAGACAAAGCTAAGCGATCCCATAACCAACAGATCAGATCTAAGCTGTGCAGTCCTGCCACATCCAGCCGTGAATGGTGGTGGACAATTAAACAACTAACTGGAGGAGGTGGCTCCACAGATATCCCCATCCTCAATGATGGGGGAGCCCAGCACATCAGTGCGAAAGATAAGGCTGAAGCATTTGCAAAATTCTTCAGCCAAAGTGCCGGGTTGATGATCCATCTCGGCCTCCTCCTAAAGTCCCCAGCATCACAGATGGCAGACTTCAGCCAATTCAATTCACGCCGCGTGATATCAAGAAACAACTGAAGTCACTGGATACTGCAAAAGCTATGGGCCCTGACAATTCCGGCAATAGTACTGAATGCCTGTGCTCCAGAACTTACGCGCCCGTAGCCAAAATATTCACGTACAGCTACCACACTGGCATCTACCCTGCAATCTGGAAAATTGCCCAGGTATGTCCTGCACCCAAAAAGCAGGACAAGTCCAACCCGGCCAATTACCGCCCCATCAGCCTACTATCAATCATCAGTAAAGTGATGGAAGGCGTCATCAACAGTGCTATCAAGCAACAATTGTTTCGAAATAGCCTGCTCAGTGACGCTCAGTTTGGGTTCCGCCAGGGCCACTCAGCTCCTGACCTAATTACAGCCTTCGTTCAAACATGGACAAAAGAGCTGAACTCAAGAGGTGAGGTGAGAGGTACTGCCCTTTTACATCAAGGCAGCATTTGACCGAGTATGGCATCAAGGAGCCCTAGCAAAACTGAGGTCAATGGGAATCAGGGGGAAAACCCTCCACTGGCTGGAGTCATACCTACTGAAAAGGAAGATGGTTGTGCTTGTTGGAGGTCAATCATCTGAGCTCCAGGACATCACTGCAGGAGTTCCTCAGGGTAGTGTCCCAGGCCCAACCATCTTCAGCTGCTTCATCAATGACCTTCCTTCAATCATAAGGTCAGAAATGGGGATGCTCACAATATTCAGCACCATTCATGACTCCTCAAATACTGAAGCAGTCCGTGTAGAAATGCAGCAAGACCTGGACAATTTTCAGGCTTGGGCTGAGACGTGACAAGTAACATTCACGCCACACAAGTGCCTGGCAATGACCATCTCCACCAAGAGAGAATCTAACCATCTCCCCTTGACATTCAATGGCATTACCATTGCTGATTCCCCCACTATCAACATTCTAGGGGCTACCATTGACCAGAAACTGAACTGGAGTAGCCATATAAATACAGTGGCTACAAGAGCAGGTCAGAGGCTAGGAATCCTGAGGCGAGTAACTCAA
This sequence comes from Heterodontus francisci, assembly GCF_036365525.1. Lineage (NCBI taxonomy): Eukaryota > Metazoa > Chordata > Chondrichthyes > Heterodontiformes > Heterodontidae > Heterodontus > Heterodontus francisci. Next base: position 93,060,010 of record NC_090382.1, on the reverse strand, counting down.
GGCACAAGTCAGGAGTGTGATGGAATACTCTCCACTTGCCTGGATGGGTGCGGATCCAACAATACTCAAGAGGCTCGACAACATCCAGGACAAAGCAGCCTGCTTGATTGACACCCCATCTACAAACATTCACTCCCTCCACCACCGACACACAGTGGCAGCAGTGTGTACCATCTACAAGATGCACTGCAGCAATGCACCAAGGCTCATTCGACAGCACCTTCCAAACCCGCGACTTCTACCAACTAGAAGGACAAGGGCAGCAAATGAATGGGAACACCACCACCTGCAAGTTCCCCTCCAAGTCACACACCATCCTGACTTGGAACTATATCACCGTTCCTTCACTGTCACTGGGTCAAAATCCTGGAACTCCCTTCCTAAAAGCACTGTGGGTGTACCTACCCCCCACATGGACTGCAGCGGTTCAAGTAGGCAGCTCACCACCACTTTCCCAAGAGCAAGTTGGGATGGGTAATAAATGCTGGCCTGGCCAACGACACCCAAATCCCATGAATGAATAACAAAAAAGTATCTTCTTCACAAACAGGTTTAGAGATTTCTCTAACAGTGGTTACTATGCTTCTGGAGATGAATAACAACAATAACAATGTAAATATTTCTGTCAGTAGTAGCCATGTTTGTTGAGAACATACAGGCCAGTAGAGCTCTGGCTAACCAACACAGGACATTCCCCAGTCACTGCAGAAGTTATTTCAACTAGAAAGAAGGATGCAAATATTGGCTTAAAAACCTATTGCACGACTTTCAGTTAGTGCATGTGCAGTTATTGTTTGGCTGCTGTGAAATGCACCCTTGAAGATAAACTGGGCCATTTTCACAGCATCAATAGCCTGAGGCAATAGGCAAAATTATAAACGTAGCATTTGAAAGCGATCATGGCAAAAAAGAAAACAGATTTTCAAAAAGAACTGTAATTTTTTTTCAAATGGGTTGTTTGGCAGGGTAAATTAAGTAGTTCTGAGATTTTAATTGTCAAATATTACAGCTTAAAATGATCCAACTCAAAGCCAATTGCAGCTGTTATACAGGAAAAAGATAGCAATTGGGACATTTAAATGCTATGGCACAACAGCAATACAAAAAGAAATAAAACAATTATGTATAATTGCAATTATGTATAATTGTATATTTATGATTTATTTATTGGTTTGTTTGTATAAACATTTTTGTGTGAATGAGTGCTGATGAATTCATAGGGCAAGGGAACATGCTTGTGAGTTACTGCAAGGAACTGAATTAACCGAAGTGAGATCCTCTGTAGTCTTGCTTTGTCAGCCATGTGCCAGAGGTGGCACTCTTGCCTTGGAGTCAGAAGGTTTTGGTTTCAATCCCAAATACTTCACTGTCGGAGGTGCCACCTTTCAGACCAGATGTTAAACCAAGTGCCTGCCTGCACTCTCAGGTGACATAAAAAATCCCAGGGCACTATTTTGAAGAAAAGTAGGAGAGTTCTTCCTGGTGATCTGGCCAATATTTATTCTTCAACCAACATCACTTAAAAAGTAAAAGCAAAATGCTGCAGATGCTGGAAGTCTGAAATAAAAACAGAGAGTGCTGGAAATACTCAGTAGGTCAGGCAGCATCTGTTGGGAGAGAAGCAGAGTAAATGGGCTGAATTTTACACCGCCCCAGCGGGTCGGATGGTGGCGTGGGGGTAGATGGGGGCGGTGTAAAATTGAGCGGGAGGCTCCGGGAGGCCTACCTGCCCCGCTCCCACCTCCAGTCAACTTTACGGCGGTTGGGTGGGGGAGAGGGGGGGAGAAACGGCCCACCTGCCCGAAGCCAATCAAGGTCCTTAAGTGGCCACTTAACGGTCACTTAAGAGTCTTCACCTTTCTCCACGGGTATTTTGGTATTTTACCCATGGCAAGCAGACATGCTGGGGACGTGAAAGGCCTCCCAGCAATAGCTGCCGGCATTTCCGCACGCTGGGGGCGGGGGCCATGGCAGTCGGGCACAGGTTGCTGATTGAGGGCCGCCCCCACCTCCCAACCGACCCCCGGAACCCAAGATGCCCCTCCGCCCCCCAAACGACCACCCTAGCCTCACCAGGGCACAACCGATCTCACTAGCGAGGCAAGCCCAACTTACCTTCCCTCCTGGCTCCATGTTGTCAGTTGGGCTGCTGTCCCAGCAGCGGCCACCGCTCCCGTAGGCACTGCTGGCACTAAGAGTTACTGGGCTGCTGATTGGCCGGTAGCTCACTGAGGCAGGGCTTCCTCCCTCAAGCGGGTGGAAGTTCTCCCTCGGGACAATTAAAGCCCGGGGACCTGTAAAATGTGGGACGGATCCCCAGGCTAGGCGGAAGCGGGTTCGTCACCGACTTTTACGTCGGTGGAGAACTTCTGTCCGTCTAAGGTAAAATCCAGCCCAATGTTTCAGGTCTGTGACCTTTCATCAGAACTCTGATGAAAGGTCACAGACTTGAAACGTTAACTCTGCATTTCTCTCCACAGATGCTGCTTGATCTGCTGATTATTTCCAGTACTTTCTGTTTTTATTTCACTTAAAAAGTAACAGGTTATCTGGTCGTCATTACATTGTTGTTTGTGGGATTTTGCTGTGTTCAAATTAGCTGCTGTGTTTCCACATTATTACAAAATTGACTACATGTCACAGGTCCTTCATTGGTTCCAAAGCACTTTGGGACACCCTGAGGTTATGAAAGGCACTTGTTATGACCGAGGCAGGAGCAATGCACTGTCAATTCAGTTCCATCATTCCACAGGTCACAGCATATTATTAAAGTTTTCCCACCCAACTGTAAAACAGCCAAATTAAACACTCTAGTAACCTCCAGAATAAAACAGACCAAACCAGGTATTTTTGGACAACAGCAAATTAACTATTTATTAAACACTAAATCTTAAACATGATTAAGATTGTCTATGTCTAAAGACCTTATAACTTCTTATTTTAACCTAACTCCTGCATTCACACATATACACTCAACAAAATCACAGTTAACCGGTTTCTTCTAAAAAATTATGTTTTAAAAATTAGCTGTTTCTTAAGAATAAATAAATAACTGGCATATAAGGCTTTGTGGGTTACATTCCTGATGGGTGAGGTATTCTAATGTGAAAATAATCAAATGCCATTCTAAGTCTTCACACGGATTTGATGAAATAGTCTCTTAGTAGATAGGCATTCAAAACACTTCGACTGCAGCAGGCATCAAACAGTTCTTTCAACGATGAGCACAGCAATAGGTCTACTTGAATTTTAAATCCGACAGTCTCTCAGTCGAAACTTTACTTCAGCAATACAAATGGTCTCAACAGAGGGTTTTTTCCTCCTTAGGCAATTAGCTTGACCTGTAGCTCCTTGTAGAATGTTTACTGAGAGAAATAGACAGCTGTTTTCTTCAGTAGCATGCTTTGCTGGTGCATTTCTCAAAACTGGTTTCAGCTAGTTTTTACACACAGTTAAATTGTTACAGTATATGCAATGTGACCTCCCTCTCCTGCTGTAGCCTGAGTAATAATGGAAGCCATGGCACACTGTGCCTCAGAAATCCAAAACTTCTCTCCCTGTCTTAGAAGTACACTGTTTTTAACAGAGTCTTAAAGGCACATTGTTTTAATCCGAGGAGAAAAAAATTCAGATCCGTGACACATTATATAAATGCAAGTTTTTTTTCCTTTCTTTAACTGTGTTTTAATTCAGCTCCCCTCACATCCATCAGTCTGAGTAATTTCTTTCAGTTTCTTTTTATGATGTCAAAAGAGCTCACTGTTTAAACAAAAAAAAATCACAAAAATCCATGGAAATCGACCTATTAATATTTTATCTACAACAACATGTCAGTGTTAACCTTTCACTTAATTGAAGGCCACTTAGCTCATGGTGGTGATATTGTGTTTGTGTTTTGGGGATAATAGCTGCTGAAAAAAGTGATTATTGGCTCAAAATTGAATTGCTAATAGGCTTGAATTTAATACAGATTCAGCTGCAAGGCTATTTTGTTGTCATATTTACCAAAATGATGCTTTTCTTCACTACACAGACTGTTCTGTGTATTCTTCAGCTGCCAGATCAATCTTATGTCCCCTTCAGCATACCTACAGACAAAGGTCAGTTTAGTTATGTGAAGTATTGACAAAAATCAGTATTCTTCCACTCGCTTTGATTTTTACAGAAGCGACTGAAGCTGAGGCTCATACTGCCACCTTCAGCCTGCGACATTAGCAGATACTTTGAAATGTTATTAGGAATAAACATAAAAACAAAATAAAGATGGTGGTGATTTTGGATGGGGTAGGGGGCTAATCTATCCTTGTTCCGTTTGTCTTTTGAATGAAAAGTTTATGTTAGGAGGTACAAATTTCAGGGCATGATCTCATGTGAGCCAATTGGAAGCCGGTGACTTCTCAGCGTGCAATGTCGCTCAACTTAATATGCAAATTGGGGTTGTATAAAATCATAAAATGGTTACAGCACAGAAGGAGGCTATTTGGCCCATCGTGTCCATGTCTGTATTCGTTTTAATCCCGCAATGCAGACTTGATGAGCAAATGTTTGGAACTTGTGTTGAGTGTGCTCCACCCAGTTGTTGCAGCTCTTCAGAGGCCGAACAAGAAATTCTTAAATGGACCACTGAAGGTACTGCAAACGTTTTAAATAGTTTAATTTCCATGATGCCAGAAGGAGCAGGAGTGCTATACTGACCTCCACAAAAATACTGCAGGCTGCTGCCTGTCCGGGCTCATCCCACTCTGTGTCAATTTCCAACACTACCACTCCACCACCACCACCACCCCCCCCCCCCCCACCCCCACCCCCAACCCCCGTGCCAGGTCTAGCCATGGACCAGCTTCACTTCGGAGCCAGTCGAAATTCCTAAGGCCTCAACAGGCAGGGAGTCCGATTGGTGTTTGCAGCCCACAGGTTTAATTCAACTGAGGCCCAGCCTTTGGCCAAGGTCTTCGGGCACATGCTGGAATCGCATCACCCACCTCGAGCCGGAAACCAACGTGAATTGAAATTTTCCCCCACAATTGAAGAAGATGAATCTGGTTAAATTTCTAAGTCCTTGACTGTTTCCCCATTCTTACAAGGTTAATAATGTTGATAGACAGGAAAGGGCAATTTGTGTAAAGAAAGCTGCAAAGTTATTGATTTGCTGTTAGCTTGATTCATTAACTCTGGTATCTCGATATCAGTTGTTCTACTCAGTTACCAAAGTCAGAATGAACTCTGTTGGGGAGGAGGGCTGAGTACCACAGTTAGCAACATGGGAAATCACAACATTAATGACAAGCATGTTGGTACATTCATACAAAATTTTCCTCGTCACTAATTCACCAACTCATATAAAATAAACAAGAAAATACTTGTTATTAATATTGTACAGCGTGATTTCAAAGCAGCTTTCGTTTCAGCCTGGAGATCTGGCTTTGAATCTAGCCTCTGGCTGATGGGTAGTAAGTCTCCTGTGAAGTTTCTGAGCATGAACACTATAGCAGGAAGTTCCTGATCAGGCAAAAAAGATTATGCCAGATCTCCATCCGCTTTAATACACACACAAATTGAGGATGAGTGGCGCATAAAATACTTTCATTAGAAGGACTTGCATCAAGCAAGCTGAATCCTCATTTAAATGGTAATTGGGAGCTGGACATTTCGCATGACATTCCCTAACACCTAGCATGTCCATCTGACATAGGTATCTGGGATTGTTAGGTAATACTGTACAGCAGGTCATGAGGGAAAACATGTTGATATCAAGATAAATATTTTATAGTCCTTTTCTTTTCATGGGCACTTAGAAGCTTTATTTTTTTTCTCCCAGCATCAATGGGTATCCCAATGGAAATCCATTACCTGAAATGTTTTTAAAGATCGGGAACAATGGATTAATAATGAGCAGATCAGGTAGCATGAGAGATACTCAGTGGCCACCTGCCAGTACCCACATATCCAAATGTCATTTACCATATCTGTACGCCCGGCACAACTATTTGGCAATAATTCTGGGAAAGTGTCTTCACAAGGGGCGTTATCACAAGAGTCGGGGTTGTCAGAAAGCCAGTTTCACAACTGTGCCACCTATAGCAAGGATACTCAACAGCTACCATGCAGCACAAGACCAGCATATCCAGTGAACATAACAATCAGTTATGATCTGAAACTTGGTTCCAACTCCTTGCAGATGTACTGCAGTGCTGATTATTGGGGTATGAACGACACTATAGGAAAAACTAACCTGTTGAATGTATCGTCTAGTCAGCACAAGTCCACAGAACTGCAGATTATTCTGTATAAAATGGCAGTCACTTTCAAAGAGGCTTTATCTGTCCACAACATGTGGCTATATTACAAAAATATTTATAAATAATAGGTTAAGCTTTCTGCCTTAATCTTGCTGATTTTTTTGATGAATTTAGGGTCAGTGGAGACATAAATCAGGGAGGATCTGCGTTTTGTAGTGTCCCCACAGTCCTGCTGCTTTCCGCAGCATGTTTCCTGCAGCAAAACATAGTGCAGCGGCACTTTTCCACTCTTAGCGAGGTGTAATTCCCCAGCAGAGACCAGGGTGTCTGCTTCCCATAGGCAAATAACCCTCCAAAATGTCTGCTCCCTTATAAATAAGGCCATTGCCATAAGAACATAAGAAACTAAAAAAAGGTTCTAAAAATTTTTTTTTTTTTAACTGCCCCTCAACCTGGTTCACCATTCAATATGATCATGGCTGATCTTCTGCCTCAACTCACTTTCCTGCCCACTCCCCATATCCCTTGATTCCCTGAGAGACCAAAAATCTATCTGTCTCAGCCTTGAATATAAGAGTGGTGACGATACCTTGCCCCTTAATGAAGCATCCCCATCTGGCTATACTTCCCACCACCTACCCCTCCCAAACTCCACAGTGGAGGTATGTCCCTTTACCCACCAGTCACACCCTGGTCTCTACCCCTGCTTTTCTGGCATTTTCTCTTCTGAGCACCTCACCTTGTTCCAACCCTGTCTCTTCTCTTTTAAAATCCTTAAAATCCTTGTGTCTACCACCCCTTCAAGCTACAATCTGTGTTTTTTCACCAAAATATCCACTCTACTTTCCTCTCAGCCTCTGCACTGAGATTCCTCATCCTTAATGATTTCAATCTCTACCCCTTACTTTTCAATTCACTGCCCTCCGTCTTCCCTAAACTTCTCCCTCAATATAAACTCTCCTACTCATATTTGACCACCACCATATTTGTCACATTCCATGGCCTCTCTACTTCGATTGTCTTGATCAGTGATCAGGCCATCTTATAAACATTTCCTTGTATCCCTCACTACCGTCCTCTACCCCATTCCAACCTCGCTTCCTTCTTCATCCACCTCAGGAAAATCTTTCAAACTCCCAACTGGCTAATCTTTAACCCTCCATTCTCCACAATGCTTCTGCAGCCATCAGTTTGCTCAATGTCTCCCTCTCCTCCACCTATGAAGCCTGTATACTCATAAACATCTTTACTGTCTTCACCCTTTCAAGTCCAAGGGATGAACATCTCAGCGCATCTGGTGATAACTCACTTAGCTATCATCACTAGACCTGGTTGGAGTATATCAACCGTTATTCGGCCACATTCTCCTCTGCCAAAACCACCCACTACTCCAGGAGTATCCTGGAAAGCAAAGATAACCTCCAAATTCTTTTCAGTTCTACAACCATCTGCTTTCCCCACCTTCCACACTCACCTCTAGGAATGTGCAAGGAGCTCACAGGCTTCTTACTCACCAAAGAGATTAACACCAAGAAAATAAGTCCTATGTGCGCCTGTTTACAGATGTCAAATAGGCAAAACTGGACTCAGTTTTGGGGACCAATGACCTGTGCCGAGCAGGTCCCACTGCCGGCAAGTGCAGGCCCGGGACCCACTTTTTACCCCGGAGTCCCAACTCACCTCGTAAAATTCAGCCCAAAGGTTTCAATGTTTCAAATAATGAACAACAGAGGATTATGGTTTACTTTCACAGATCCCAATGAAAGAAATATTGAAAAAACATCTGAGTGAAACCTTTCTAATTTGCGGCATTAGTCTTTGCAGTCTCAGAGAAAGTTTGTGCATGTGATTCCCCTGTAGATCTCCAATAATCAGAATGCCAAATAAATAACAGAAAGCAAGAATGTGCTTGATGATTTCAACGTTATTTACATATTGTACACCTTTGCTAACACCATAGTGTTTGTGCAGAGATTAAGATTGAATATGGGCCTCACAGAAACACAGCTTGTTCAGAATTTATTCTGCCTCATTTTGGACCTGGTTCACAAAATGTTTTCACTTTATATAGCAGTATGATAGCAACAGTGCCTCCCAACTAATATACATGGAGGTCAGGTGCTTACCACGTAGGAAAGGAGAGGAGATCAGCAGGGATATTCACACTTGCTTCTCTCCCATACCTCCTGAAGGCCAGGCACGAAAAGAGTTTTGACATATTTCCTGGGAGCAGGTTGTCTGTGCAACCTCTCAGTCCAGGAATTCCAATGATGTGGTGCTGGAATAAAATTAAATGTTTTCTTTTAAAATATAATTAACAGTCTTCTATGTCCCGGCAAGCAGCAGGGAGCAATTCATGCAATGTCACCTGATTCTGCTGCTGTTGGCTCCAACTTTATCTTATGTTCTTTTTCTCTGACCTACAAACCCAAGCATTGAACATCAGCTCCAATTTTGCAAAGGCAGCCATGCATACAGACGAACCTGGCAGATAGATCCTCATAAGAATATCCCCTGATGCTCTTATACTGGAAATAAAGCTGCTGACATCACACAGAGAGCAAAAACTAGTTACATGGAAACATAGATAACTATAGGACTGTAAAATATTCTGCAGTCCTTTTGGTGAGCTCCAAAAAAATTGCAGAATCACCTATTCTCTCAAATTTACCCAATTCTCCTTTTCCTTGTTTTCGAACTATGACTCCATTTCCTCCCAAGTGTTCATTAAACATTCACCACATTTTGCATAACAGTTAAATCTAAACTGTCTGAACATCTTCCTTGTTTGAAGCTAGAGCCCGTGAATGTAGGAATCTCGAGCAGACTGTCACTATGTTCACTATTTACTTCAGAATGATATCTCAGCTGAGTTTTCTCTTCAGAGTTTCAGGAACTTCAGCCTCTCCTCATTACTCAGATGCTTTTTAAGCCAAGTAAGGAGTTGTTCTCCTCTTCTGCACTTTCTCCAATGCCTGGATTCCTTGCAGTAATATAACATCCAGAATTGGACATAATATTCCAGGTATCCTCACACCAGTGCTTTATACAGACTTATTATCACCTGGCAATTGTGCTCTATTCCTCTGGCAATACATCCTAAGATCTGGTTAGCTTTCCTTACTGCCGCCACAGACTGCATTGCTGGTTTCTGAGAACTGTCCAGCAGGTACTCTGAGATTCCTATGCTATGTCTTATCACCTAGAGTCATTGGGGATCTTCTTCACTTTGACTACTGGCATAAAACTGGCATTTGCATTATACACCATGTCCAATATTCCTTTTCATTGCAGAAAGGTGGGGTGTATACATAAAAGAAAGAAGGGCTTGCCTTTATATGGCGCCTTTCACGACCTCGGGATGTTCCAGTGATTTATAGCCAATTACATACTTTGAAGTGTAGTCAATGCTGTGATGTAGGAAATGTGGCAGCAAATTGTGCACAGCAAAATCCCCTAACCAGCGATGAAATAATGACCAGATAATTTGTTTTAGTGATGTTGGTTAAGGGATAAATATTGACCCAAGGACAGTCGGAAGAACTCCATCATTCTTCTTTGAATTGTGCCATGGGACACATTAATTCCACCTGAGAGGGCAGACAGGACCTCAGTTTAATGTCTTATCTGTAAGGCTGCATCTTCAACATTCAGTAGTGTACTAGAGTATCAGGAAAGAATATACGCTCAAGTCTCGAGAGTGAGGTTTGAAACTACAACCATCTGATTCAGAGCCGATTAGCATGACTCACTGAGCCACTACTGACAGGCAGCCAATGAACATCTATTAAATTTTTGTCCATGCTCAAAGTGGATATTGCCCCCCACCCCCGTAGTTTATCTTAATTCTGTTTATTTCCCTCCTGTATTCTTATTATCTTGCATTTGTTGATAGTAAGTGCCATTTGTCACTCATCAAAGTACAATAAATCCTGGCCTTGCCCATGCAAGAATTAAAAAAAAACCTTCCTGATCGATTGAGGTCCTGTTATATTTAATTTGCTGTGTCCTTATTGTTTGAACCCTATCCCCTTCCAAGTCGGTGCCATCTGCAAGTCTAGCTGTGTGCATTGTGTAAACAACAATATTAATGATTTAGATGAGGGAACTAAATGTAATATCTTCAAATTTGCAGATGACACAAAACTGGGTGGGAGGGTGAGTTGTGAGGAGGATGCAGAGAGGCTTCAGGGTGATTTGGACAAGTTGAGTGAGTGGGCAAATGCATGGCAGATGCAGTATAATGTGGATAAATGTGAGGTTATCCACTTTGGTAGCAAAAACAGGAAGGCAGATTATTATCTGAACGGCTATAAACTGAGAGAAGGGAATATGCAACGAGACCTGGGTGTTCTCATACACCAGTCGCTGAAGGTAAGCATGCAGGTCCAACAGGCGGTAAAAAAGGCAAATGGGATGTTGGCCTTCATAGCGAGAGGATTCGCGTTCAGGAGCAGGGATGTCTTGCTGCAATTATACAGGACCTTGGTGAGGCCACACCTGGAATATTGTGTGCAGTTTTGGCCTCCTTATCTGAAGAAGGATGTTCTTGCTATAGAGGGAGTGCAGCGCAGGTTTACCAGACTGAATCCTGGGATGGTGGGACTGACGGACGAGGAGAGATTGAGTCAGCTAAGATTATATTCGCTGGAGTTCAGAAGAGTGAGGGGGGATCTCATAGAAACCTATAAAATTCTAACAGCACTTGACAGGGTAGATGCAGGAAGGATGTTCTTGATGGTGGAGGAGTACAGAACCAGAAATCATAGTCAAAGGATATGGGGTAAACCATTTAGGAGTGAGATAAGGAGAAATTTCTTCACCCAGAGAGTGGTGAACCTGTGGAATTCACTATCACAGAAAGCAGTTGAGGCCAAAACATTGTATGTTTTCAAGAAGGAGTTAGATATAGCTCTTGGGTTTAAAGAGATCAAAGGATATAGGGCGAAAGCGGGAACAGGTTACTGAGTTGGATGATCAGCCATGATCATAATGAATGGTGGACTAGGCTCGAAGGGCCGAATGGCCTACTCTTGCTCCTATTTTCTATGTTTCTATGGAACAACAGCCACAGTTGGATATTAAAAATTTGAAAAGAAAAGTACTTTGTGACTATGCAGTTAAACGCTACTAATGTGGTTCTCCCAATCGGATGGTAAGTTTGAGTGGTTGAGACATGTAGATCAGGGATGCCCAGATTCAACCCTCATTTGCAATAGCAATAAAGGTGTTATAATTGTATTTCTTGGTTAGGGAGGGGAAAAGCTGCTGAGCTTCAGCTTTTTAATGCTATCCAGAAACTGCTGTTGGAAGTGTGTATTTCTGGACGTTGGGTAAAGGGAGGGATGGAGTTCAGCTGCGGAGCTCCCTGCAGTTCAACAGATTCTGGAAGTGAGAAATAACAGAATGTGCTCGAAATACTCAGCAGGTCTGGTAGCAGCTGTGGAGAGAGAAACAGAGTTAACATTTCAGGTCGATGACTTTTCATCAGAACTGGCAAAGGTTAGAAATGTAATTGGTTTTGAGCAAGTGAAAGGGGGAAGGCAAGGAAGAGGAACAAAAGGGAGGGTCCCTGATGGGGCAGTTGGCAAGAGAGATTAAATGACAAAGATATCAAGGAATAAAGGGCAAAGAGAGTGGTAATAGCTGTAGTAAAAGACAAAGTGTTTGCCCAGAGACAGTGTTAATGGCAGAATAATGAACTGCTCTGTCCGAAAGCAAAAACATGGAAAAATAAGTTTATGGCTGGAGCATTGTCTGAAATTGTTGAACTCAATGTTGAGTCCAGAAGGCTGTAAAGTGCCTAATTGGAAGATGAGCTTGCATTGAGCTTCACTGGAACACTGCAGCAAGCTGAGGACAGAAATATGGGGATGAGAGAAAGGTGGTGAATTAAAATGATAAGCAACCGGAAGCTTGGGGGTCATGCTTGTGACTGAGTGGAGATGTTCCACAAAGCGATCACCAAGTCTGCGTTTGGCCTCCCCAGTGTAGAGGAGACCGCATTGTGAGCAGCAAATAGAGTATACTAAATTGAAAGAAGTACAAGTAAATCACTGCTTCATCTGGAAGGAGTGTTTGGAGCTTTGGATGGTGAGAAGAGAGGAGGTAAAAGGGCAGGTGTTACACCTACTGCAGTTGCATGGGAAGATGCCATGGGAAGGGGTCAAGGTATCGGGGGTGATGGAGGAGTGGACCAAGGTATTGCGGAGGGAATGGTCCCTTCAGAATGTTGACAGGGAGGGGAAGGGAAGATGAGTTTATGGTGGCATCACGCTGGAGGTGACGGAAATGGCAGAGGTTGATCCTTTGGATGTGGAGGCTGGCGGGGTGGAAAATGAGGACGAGGGGACCCCTGTCGCAGTTCTGAGCAGAAGGGCAAGGGATGAGGGCAGAAGTGCAGGAAATGGGTCAGACACGGTTGAGGGCCCTGTCGACCCTGGTGCAGGGGAATCCTCAGTTGAGGAAAAAGGAAGACATATCAGAAGCGCTGTTGTGGAAGGTTGCATCATCAGAACAGATGCGACAGAGATGGAGAAACTTGGAGAATGGAATGAAATACTCACAAGAGGCAGGGTGTGAGGAAGTGTAGTCGAGGTAGTTGTGGGAGTCAGTGGGCTTATAACGAATATGAACAGACAGGCTATCCCCATAATTGGAGACAGAGAAGCCAAGGCAGGGAAGGGAAGTGTTGGCGATGGACCACGTGAAGGTGAGAGAAGGTTGGAAATTGGAAGCAAAGTTGATTAAGTATTCCAGTTCTGGGCAAGAGCAGGAAACAGCACCAATACAGTCATCAATGTACCAGAAAAAGATTTGGGGAAGGGGGCCTGAGTAGGACTGGAACAAGGAATGATCGACATACCCCACAAAAAGAAATGCATAACTAGGACCCATGCAGGTATCAATCGCAATACCTTTTATTTGGAGGAAGTAAGTTGAGTTGAAGGAGAAGTTGTTCAATCTAAGAACAAGTTCAGCCAGGCGGAGAAGGGCGGAGGTGAATGGGGACTGGTTGGACCTCTATTCAAGGAAGAAGCGGAGAGTTCTCAGAATTTCCTGGTGGGGAATGAAGGTGTAGAGAGATTGGACATCCATAGTGAAAAGGAGACGGTTCGGGCCAGGAAACAGGAAATTGTCAAAATGACGTAGGGTGTCAGAAGAATCATAGATATAGGTGGGATGAGACTGGACAAGGGGAGAAAAAATAGAGGCAAGATAGGAAGTAATTTATTCAGTGGGGCAGGAACAGGCTGAAATGATGGGTCTACCGGGACAATACTGTTTGTGGATTTTGGGAAGGAGGTAGAAGCGGGCTGTCCGGGGCTGCGGGACTATGAGGTGGGAAGTTTTAGAGGGAAGATCTCCAGAGGAGATGAGGTCAGTGACAGTCCTGGAGACAGTGGCTTGATTTTCAGTTATGGGGTCATGGGTCTGAGAGTTTGTGCTCAGTCTCTGCAAGGTAGAGGTCAGTACACCAGACAACAGCACCAGCCTTGTCACCGGGTTTGATCGTAATGTCAGGGTTACACCTGAGAGAATGGAGTGCAGCAACTTCAGAGGGAAACAGGTTTGAATGAGTAAGGGGAGCAGAGAAATTAAGACAGCTGATGTCATGCAGACAATTCTCAATGAAAAGATTAAGAGTGGTTAAGAGGCCAGATGGACAGGTCCAGGTGGAGGGAGAGTACTGGAGGTGGGTGAATAGGTCTACTGGTCAGGGGGAGGACTCCTGGCCGAAGAAGTGAGCCTGGAAGTAAAGGCAACAGAAGAAGTGCTCAACATCATGCCGAATGCGAAATTCATTGAAGAGGGGGCAGGTTGGGTGACCGCTTGTGAAACACCTCCACTCAGTCCACCAGCATGACCCCAAGCTTCTGGTTGCTTGCCATTTTAATTCACCACCTTGCTCTCGTGCCCACACTTCTGCCCTTGGCCTGCTGCAGTGGTCCAGTGAAGTTCAACTTAAGCTCGAGGAACAGCACCTCATTTTCCGATTCGGCACTTTACTGCCTTCTGGGCTCAACAATGAGTTCAACAATTTCAGACTATGACCCGATCATATAAACTTGTTTTTCATGTTTTTGCTTTCGGACAGAGCAGTTCATTATTCTGTCATTAATGCTGTCTCTGGACAAATGCTTTGTCTTTTTACTGCAACTATTACCACTCTCTTTTCCTTTTATTCCATGACATCTTTGACATTTAATCACTCTTGCCCACCGCCCAATCACAGACTTTCCCTTTTGTTCCTCTTACCCGCCTTCTCCCTTTCACTTGCTCAAAACCTATTACATTTCTAACCTTTGCCAGTTCTGATGAAAGGTCATCAACCTGAAACGTTAACTCTGTTTCTCTCTTCACAGCTGCTGCCAGACCTGCTGAGTATTTCCAGCACTTTCTGCTTTTATTTCAGATTTTCAGCTTCCGCAGTATTTTGCTTTCATCTGGAAGTGAGAAACTTGTTTCTTCTGATTAAAATACACCTCTTTGGTTCCATTTTAAGGCTCATTCTTAAAGAATGGCCTCTTGGGTAAAATATGAGAAGGGAGCTGTTCCCGAAGGAAGGAATCAATGCCTCGGGAGAAAACTGACAAATAAAAAACACAAATTTTACATCCGCTGTATTCTGCAGGCTGGGGTACCACTGACCTGGAAGATTTCTTTCATAAAATAGGGGAAATCATTTGTAATTTATGCAAAATTAGATTTCCTCCCCACCCCCACCTTTCCCCCCACCTTTCCCCCCACCCCACAACATGTGTGATTTTTGCTACTTGCTTTATTTTAACCCTGGGAATGAGAAACTTGTTTCCCCTGACTAAAAGACATCTCTTTGGGCCCTGATTATAACTCTGAGTGGGTGGTTGGAGAGATGAGTTGAAAATTCACCTGCTGCTGCAGAGCTCAAGCCTATATTAACTCTGGGGCCTCATTAGCATGCTCGTTCACTTTCCACCAGGAACGGATGGGAATCTGCTGCTGGGGTTCAGAAATCATCCACTGTCATGTGACAACGTGTGGGGAAGGGGATTCCTGGATGGTCTAATGAGGGTGGTGGCAGTGGGTTAGGGGGAAGGTACTGAGACAGAAGCAGGGAAGTCCTAAACTTTCAGAAACCTCTGCTCCCCCTGGCCTCACAAAACAAATTATAAAGCTGACCATTTAGGGACTCTTCTGACTAGCTTCAGCCTGGCAGGACAGCCACATAGGCTTCCCCTTTGAGGCTCCAGTTAAAATTGCAGTCAGGGCGCCATCTGTATATTTTAAAGAAGGACCCACTAGCTCCAGCTGGGTGCCTTTGCCATCTGCTCAGAAGAGCAGGTTAAAATCAGGATTTGCAAAAAAATAGACTGGAAATTGGTGAATAAGTCAGCATTTTAACTGACCAGTTATCTCCAGGCAGGTAGAGTTAAGTTCCTCCATTTGAAATTCTTTAGTTTGTTTTAATCATGTTGATGCTGTAGTTTAAATTTTATACTTTCCAACAAAGAGAAAAATTTGAATGCTTGAATTACCCCTCAACTGTCATAGTTTCCTAGGTTATAATTGCATTTTAAGCCCGACTCCTAAATTATCGAAAGGCCAAATTTGCCTTCGAAAAAAAAACTTTTCATATGAGATAAAGGATTTAATTGACTTTGCACAGTCTTACATAGAGTCATCAGTAATAGCATAGCATTACGTGTACTTTTGGACTTGAAGAATCTATTTTTGCAGGATCTATTATCCTGTTAACCTGGGCAGTCTTCTCTCCTGGCAATTTGCTGGAACCTATAAAAATTAGCAAACATTACCATATTTACCACACTTGTGTTATTATGTAAAGCACCTGTATGGGGAGAGTCTGCTGTCTTAGGTATTTTCTCTGCAGGACTAACATTAGATTTTTGATATTTCTATGCTGTCTTTGATTGGGTCACTAAGCTCGCTAAATAAATAGAGTATGGATCTCACAATATTTTCTTAACCAACAGAGCAGACAGGCAACCAATTTTATACCAGATCTCAGTCATTTTGGGAACTAACAAGAGTGGAAGGTTTGTTTTATAAATGTACCTACCTTCCTCTATACTCTCCATGGCATCTTACCCAGGCTTCTGGTGATGTATAAGATTTTGCAGAGCAACATAGTGAATCACAATGCGAAGGGAAAGAGAAAGGAAATAGATGTATAGTGAATTTGATTGTGAAAATGGCAAAGAATGTAAGTTGAATTTCTTTTCCTTTGCTTGTTTTTTTCCAGTGTCTGTTGGATATGAATATGAATCTTGTCCAAGTCTTATACTATGGGAGAAGAGAACTGCCCTGCTGCAGGGTTATGAACTGGATCCATCCAATCTGGGTGGTTGGTCACTGGATAAGCACCATGCATTGAATGTAAAAAGTGGTGGGTTGGCCAATTTCTGGTAGCTTATTCTACCTGATTTCTTGTGATGCACAATCGTTTCAAATACCCATTATGCTCTGATAACATAACTGGATTCTGACAGGTATTACAACCATTTTAAGTTCCTATGATGGTCGCAACTACATTTTGGGAGGAAAATAATGAAAGTTTACAGCGCAAAAGGATGCCATACAGCCCATCGTGCCTGTCCTAATTTTGCCGCAGCAGTCCAAAACTAATCCCATTGTCCTGAATTCTCCCCATAGTCCTGTATCTTCCTCTGCTTCAAATATTTATCCACTGTTCTCTTAGAAGATGCAGTGGTATCTGCCTCACACTCGCCCTGTGGCAAAGCATTCCATGCACCAATAATCTTCTATGTAAAGCAATTTCTCTTAACCTCTTAGTAAAAATTTAAAATTGCTGACCACCTCGGCCCAGTCAGAGGAAATAGTGTTTCCACGTTCACAATCACTATCATAACTTCTCGTAAATCTCCTCGTAGTATAGAACCAGAGAAGGGAAACAGATTGTGTTTTGATATTTATTAACCATTTAGGAAGTAAGCAATTTCATTTTTGTTTTAAAAACAGTCATATTTTCTGTTACTTTTTATTTTAAAGTGTATGTGGTCCTCAAAGGCAGAAACCTCCAAAAGTGAAGAACGTGGTCAAATTTCCACAAATCCAAGATGATAGTGGACTATATGTCTCACAGCCATATCAATTATTATTGCTAAGATTAAGATATACATAATACTTCATTTGAAGGCATAATTGATGTTGTAAGTCTCAAAGTGCTAACCCAAGTCAGCCTCAGTTCATGGTATGGATTTATTGCTGTTAATTCTATGCTCTCAATCCAAATCATGGGGCAGAATTTTTACTGACCTGACCCACAGGGAGAAGATCAGTCAAAAAGTCATGGGGACCCCACAATTCAGGACTCCCCCATACGTTGTGGAGCTTTTCCCCCACGGCGTGTCAGTGAGGATACTGATTAGTTCGGTTGCCTGTCTGGAGGCCAGCCTGATTGACAGCTGGGCCTCCAATTGGGGGGGAAGCTGGTCAGCGGCGGCCACAGGGGGTTGGGGTGCTGACCAAGGTGGAGGGGAGGGGGTTGACTGTTGGGGGGGGAGGGGTGGGTCAGTCGGAGGTGTAGGGGTGGGGTGGGTTGAGTTGATCGGAGGTGGGGGGCTGGGGGGGGAGGCGGGGGAGGGCAGGAGGGACATCGACCGAGAGGGCATTTGTCAATCAGAGTGGGGGAAGGAGGGAGGTCGCAGAGTGGGGGGTGGGGTGGTTGATTAGAGGGGTTTGGGGGGTGTTGATCGGGGGGAAAGGGGGTCAATCGGAGTAGGAGAAGTAGTTGATTGGAGGGGGTGGGGTCTGTCAGGGGGAAGGAGGGGGTTCAATCAGTGGGAGGGGGCGGTGGTCAATTTGGGGGGGGGGGGGAGGGGATTGATTGGTGGGACAATGGGGGCTGTTGATTGGGTGGGTTGCTGATCCCGGGAGGAGAGGAGGTCAGAGTCCTTGTGGGGGGAAGGATCAACAGCCTGGAGGGGGGGAATCGGAGGCCTCGGGCAGGGTGGGGTGGGACCTGGATCAAAGTGCTGGTGGTTGTGGGGTATAGTAGCCTGGTGTGGGTGTTATGTCAGAGGCCTTATGGTGGGATTGAAGGCCTCAGAATAAGGTCATTTGGGAAGGGCTTGATCACGGAGACTACACAGGCTGCATTCAGGAGGTAGGTGTGAAGGCATTCACCTCCTGAATCCACCAAGTCCTCACTTTGAGGGATCTACCATGTTCTGTGATGCTCTGGAAACCTGGCTAATAGCAGTTAAAGTTTAAAACCTGTATGACAATGAAGCTCACAACCTCCCCACCTCCTTGGATTGGGTTGCTTGCCTGCCCAACTTCCAACCTCAGTTAAAGCCAGAAATGGGCATAGTAAAGTCAGGTTTAGATTTTGAAACAGATTTTTAAGACTGTCAACACCCCCCACATCCCGCCCACCTCCCAACCCCCAACCTCATTTTTATAGGTTAAAATTCAGGCCATGGAATTATTTCCCTTTATATTTTTAACACTGAATGCCTGGCGTGCTTCTTGGCCTAATGGCTGCCCAATGCCTCAAGGCTTTATCAAACCTTCCAGTCCTTCCTCCTGTCTTACCTTTTGCCTCTATGTTTCATACTGCCTGATATACCTCCAAGTCACCCCTTCTGTTCCCTTTCAGTGCACAATGCTTTTATAAATATATGTCTACTTACAAGATCACAGAGGATAATTGCACATGAGGAAGGCTATTGGCCCTTTTTTTTTTAGAACATTACAGCGCAGTACAGGTCCTTCGGCCCTCGATGTTGCGCCGACCTGTGAAACCATCTGACCTACACTATTCCATTTTCATCCATATGTCTATCCAATGACCACTTAAATGCCCTTAAAGTGGCGAGTCTACTACTGTTGCAGGCAGGGCGTTCCACGCCCCTACTACTCTCTGAGTAAAGAAACTACCTCTAACATCTGTCCTATATCTATCACCCCTGAACTTAAAGCTATGTCCCCTCGTGTTTGCCATCACCATCCGAGGAAAAAGACTCTCACTGTCCACCCTATCTAACCCTCTGATTATCTTATATGTCTCTATTAGGTCACCTCTCCTCCTCCTTCTCTCCAACGAAAACAACCTCAAGTCCCTCAGCCTTTCCTCGTAAGACCTTCCCTCCATACCAGGCAACATCCTAGTAAATCTCCTCTGCACCCTTTCCAAAGCTTCCACATCCTTCCTATAATGCGGTGACCAGAACTGCACGCAATACTCCAGGTGCGGCCTCACCAGAGTTTTGTACAGCTGCAGCATGACCTCGTGGCTCCGAAACTCGATCCCCCTACTAATAAAAGCTAACACACCATATGCCTTCTTAACAGCCCTATTAACCTGGGTAGCAACCTTCAGGGATTTATGCACCTGGACACCAAGATCTCTCTGTTCATCTACACTACCAAGAATCTTCCCATTAGCCCAGTACTCTGCATTCCTGTTACTCCTTCCAAAGTGAATCACCTCACACTTTTCCGCATTAAACTCCATTTGCCATCTCTCAGCCCAGCTCTGCAGCCTATCTATGTCCCTCTGTACCCTACAACATCCTTCGGCACTATCCACAACTCCACCGACCTTCATGTCATCCGCAAATTTACTAACCCACCCTTCTACACCCTCTTCCAGGTCACTTATAAAAATGACAAACAGCAGTGGCCCCAAAACAGATCCTTGCGGTACACCACTAGTAACTAAACTCCAGGATGAACATTTGCCATCAACCACCACCCTCTGTCTTCTTTCAGCTATCCAATTTCTGATCCAAAGCTCTAAATCACCTTCAACCCCATACTTCCGTATTCTCTGCAATAGCCTACCGTGGGGAACCTTATCAAACGCCTTACTGAAATCCATATACACCACTTCCACTGCTTTACCCTCATCCACCTGTTTGGTCACCTTCTCGAAAAACTCAATAAGGTTTGTGAGGCACGACCTACCTTTCACAAAACCGTGCTGACTATCGCTAATGAACTTATTCTTTTCAAGATGATTATAAATCCTATCTCTTATAACCTTTTCCAACATTTTACCCACAACCGAAGTAAGGCTCACAGGTCTATAATTACCAGGGCTGTCTCTACTCCCCTTCTTGAACAAGGGGACAACATTTGCTATCCTCCAGTCTTCCGGCACTATTCCTGTCGACAATGACAACATAAAGATCAAGGACAAAGGCTCTGCAATCTCCTCCCTGGCTTCCCAGAGAATCCTAGGATAAATCCCATCTGGCCCAGGGGACTTATCTATTTTCACACTTTCCAAAATTGCTAACACCTTCTCCTTGTGAACCTCAATCCCATCTAGCCTAGTAGTCTGAATCTCAGTATTCTCCTCGACAACATTTTCTTTCTCTACTGTAAATACTGACGAAAAATATTCATTTAATGCTTCCCCTATCTCCTCTGATTCCACACACAACTTCCCATTACTATCCTTGATTGGCCCTAATCTAGTCATTCTTTTATTCCTGATATACCTATAGAAAGCCTTAGGGTTTTCCTTGATCCTATCCGCCAATGACTTCTCGTGTCCTTTCCTTGCTCTTCTTAGCTCTCCCTTTAGATCCTTCCTGGCTAGCTTGTAACTCTCAAGCGCCCTAACTGAGCCTTCACGTCTCATCCTAACATAAGCCTTCTTCTTCCTCTTGACAAGCGCTTCAACTTCTTTAGTAAACCACGGCTCCCTCGCTCGACAACTTCCTCCCTGCCTGACAGGTACATACTTATCAAGGACACACAGTAGCTGCTCCTTGAATAAGCTCCACATTTCGATTGTTCCCATCCCCTGCAGTTTCCTTCCCCATCCTACGCATCCTAAATCTTGCCTAATCGCATCATAATTTCCTTTCCCCCAGCTATAATTCTTGCCCTGCAGTATATACCTGTCCCTGCCCATCGCTAAGGTAAACCTAACCGAATTGTGATCACTATCACCAAAGTGCTCACCTACATCTAAATCTAACACCTGGCCGGGTTCATTACCCAGTACCAAATCCAATGTGGCATCGCCCCTGGTTGGCCTGTCAGAAAACCCTCCTGCACACACTGGACAAAAACTGACCCATCTAAAGTACTCGAACTATACTATTTCCAGTCAATATTTGGAAAGTTAAAGTCCCCCATAACAACTACCCTGTTACTCTCGCTCCTGTCGAGAATCATCTTCGCTATCCTTTCCTCTACATCTCTGGAACTATTCGGAGGTCTATTCTTAATTCATCCATCCAAGAAGTCCCTTCAGTTGCGACCCTATACCAGTCCAATGCTTTCAGTTGAGTGGTGGGGAGTTAGGGGGTTACTATGGTCCAAGTAAGCTGCATCCTATCTGGATGGAACAGTTTGAATGCTCCAGTTTTTTTCCCCTATGCGTTTTGTTATGTTTGTATGTCATTCACAACTTTGACACTAGAGACTAGTCACATAGACCTTCTTTGCAATGCTTCTGAATGCCTCCCTTGTTTCCCTGCAACAAGATCTGGACACTGTAGTCAAGGTGTAGTGTAACGAGACAGCTAACAATTTGACCAAGCGTGATTGGTGAAATCATGGAATTTTGATCTACATGGGTAATGAATATCATCAGCCTTCACTTTCCTTCTTTTTTGTCTGAGTGGTACAAATAGAACAACCAACTTGAGAATGGTGGAATGCTATAAAAAGATTCACTTTTCCCCTCACCTTGCGCCTCCCGCACCCCCCCCCCCCACTCCCCCAAGGCTTTTGGAAACACATTTTACAATGAGCGCTATCTATTGCTGGCATTTAACTGTTATTTGTCATTCACTCTGTTCGGATAAATATTCATTGTAGAATGTTAATGCTAACCCACTCTCATTCTGCACACCAGGTATCTTGCATAAAGGAAATGGCGAAAACCAGTTTCTATCCCAGCAGCCAGCAGTGATCAACAGCATCATGGGAAATGGACGCAGACGAAGCATCTCTTGCCCCAGTTGCAATGGCCTTGCTGATGGAAACAAGCTCCTTGCCCCTGTGGCCTTGGCTGTTGGTATAGATGGCAGTCTGTACATTGGAGATTTCAACTTTATCAGACGTGTTTTTCCTGCCAAGAATGTCACCAGTATCCTGGAGCTGAGGTAGGAGATATGGTAATAAATCACTGTCACCTGGAGATTTCTGCTCTGCTGTATTATTGGCTTGAGCATTGTGACTGAATTTGCCTTTGATTATAAAAGCAAAATACTGCGGATGCTGGAAATCTGAAACAAAAACAAGAAATGCTGGATTCACTCAGCAGGTCTGGCAGCATCTGTGGAAAGAGAAGCAGAGTTAACGTTTTGGGTCAGTGACCCTTCTTCGGAACTGACAAATATTAGAAAAGTCACAGATTATAAACAAGTGAGGTGGGGGTTGGGCAAGAGATAACAAAGGAGAAGGTGCAGATTGGACCAGGCCACATAGCTGACCAAAAGGTCACGGAGCAAAGGCAAACAATATGTTAATGGTGTGTTGAAAGACAAAGCATTAGTACAGATTAGGTGTGAATATACTGAATATTGAACGTCAGCAAGTGCAAACCTGAAGAAAAACAACCTGAAAAAAACAGTGGGTAAGCAAACTGAACAAATCCTCAACCGAGGATTTCCCCCCACTGTGGTTGACAGGGCCCTCAACCGTGTCCGACCCATTCCCCGCACCTCTACCCTCACCCCTTCCCCTCCCTCCCAGAACCGTGACAGGGTTCCCCTTGTCCTCACTTTTCATCCCACCAGCCTCCATATCCAAAGGATCATCCTCCGCCATTTTCGCCACCTCCAGCGTGATGCCACTACCAGTCGCATCTTCCCCTCCCTTCCCCTGTCAGCATTCCGAAGGGATCGTTCCCTCCGCGACACCCTGGTCCACTCCTCCATTACCCCCACCACCTCGTCCCCGTCCCAGGGCACCTTCCCTTGCAATCGCAGGAGGTGTAATACCTGCCCATTTACCTCCTCTCTCCTCACTATCCCAGGCCCCAAACACTCCTTTCAGGTGAAGCAGCGATTTACTTGTACTTCTTTCAATGTAGTATACTGTATTCGCTGCTCACAGTGTGGTCTCCTCTACATTGGGGAGACCAAGCGCAGACTGGGTGACCGCTTTGCGGAACATCTCCGCTCAGTCCGCAAGCAGGACCCTGAGCTTCCGGTTGCTTGCCATTTCAACACTCCCCCCTGCTCTCATGCTCACATCTCTGTCCTGGGATTGCTGCAGTGTTCCAGTGAACATCAACGCAAGCTCGAGGAACAGCATCTCATCTACCGATTAGGCACACTACAGCCTGCCGGACTGAACATTGAGTTCAATAATTTCAGAGCATGACAGCCCCCCACTTTACTTTCATTTTTAGTTATTTTTTCTTCCCTTTTTTTTGCATTCCTTTTTACATTTTTTACAATCTTTTTTTGCATTTATTTCATTTCATCTTAGTTTGTTCAGTTTGCTTACCCACTGTTTTTTTCAGGTTGTTTTTCTTCAGGTTTGCACTTGCTGACGTTCAATATTCAGTATATTCACACCTAATCTGTACTAATGCTTTGTCTTTCAACACACCATTAACATATTGTTTGCCTTTGCTCCGTGACCTTTTGGTCAGCTATGTGGCCTGGTCCAATCTGCACCTTCTCCTTTGTTATCTCTTGCCCAACCCCCACCTCACTTGTTTATAATCTGTGACTTTTCTAATAATAGTCAGTTCTGAAGAAGGGTCACTGACCCGAAACGTTAACTCTGCTTCTCTTTCCACAGATGCTGCCAGACCTGCTGAGTGAATCCAGCATTTCTTGTTTTTGTTGCCTTTGATTATATCTGGAATAGGAGAAGCCCAGCATTCATTACACAGTGCCTTGCTACTTGTTAGAATTGCAATTGCTATTTCTTCTTTATTATGATTATTTAAAGTTATTTATTTAACTCACTGATTTCTAATTCATGTACCTTCCATAAGTTTCATAATTTTTTTTCAGAATACAAAAATATTCTTATGCTATTTCCAACTTTTCCCTCCCTCCAAGCTGCAAAAAATACTTTAAAAACTGCAGGCCAAGCATTCCACAAAAAGTTACCCCACGAACTAGATCTAGTTCAGGAAGCAGTTCTCACTTAGCAGGGACTATGTCAGATGATCCCAAATCAAACATGAGTGGCAACTGTTTAAAAATAATATGTACTGGGAAACATAGGGCTGTATTTTCTCGCTGATGGTCAAGCCCCATTGCCAGGAGCGAAAGCAGGGAAGCTGACACTGCTCCGGCGGTCAGCGGGACCCTGGGGCAGTATTTTGCCAGCAGTAACTAATTAAGAAGCCATCACCAGGGCCAGCATCCAGTTGTGGATGGCGGCCCGCCTCCAAGAGCTACCATTCCAATCAGATGGCTGGCAGCTCTGCAGTCTCAGCAGTGCCACCATTAGCGGTGGCCATTCCTGAGGCTGCATCACCAGGGAGAGGGTGTCTAAATACTGAGCTTGGTTGGGGGAAGCTGGGGCTTGCGACTAGTTGGGGTAGGGGGTTGTGGTATCATGGTGCACAGGAGTGGCCATTGCTGCTGGGGGCCCTCCATGGGCCATGGAGCAGCCATTGAGGAGGGCCCTATTTTCCCACCCTTCCCCCCCCCCACCCCGCCCCAAACTCCCCACATGGCAGCAAGCCCTGTCGATGCGGGCAAAATGCACGCGGAGGAGGGAAGTGGCCCTTAATTGGCCACGTACGATGCTCAATTGGCCGCCCAGTAGATGGCCGTGCTGCCAAAGTTCTAGCCGCTGGCAGTATGCCATGGCAGCAGGAAGATATCGGGCTCCGTTCCTGACCCCTTCCCCCACCATATTGCCAGCCCTCCCGCCTCTTAGCCCATCTCCAATGAGCCGGGGAAGCTCAGCCCATTGATTCAATGTCCCTGTACCCTCCTCCAGCAGAAGCTTTGTATGACTTTGAAATGATGTAAACAATATTTGATCCCATATCATTTTTAGAAAGATAACTGATTTTCCATTATGATATGTTTTTCCATAACAGTAAGTTTTATGTGCAGTCTAGAAGCCTGTCCATCTAAAAGTTCAAAAGCAATAGTTGCTTTATTATAAAGCTAGTAGCTTATCCATGCTTACAAAATTACAAAGTAAGAAGCTGTTAAGTCACATTGCACGCAGAAAATCACCTTGGTTCATCTGATGAAAGCATTTCTCTTTCAAATCCCACTGCAATTCTTCATTCATACAGTTGTCTTCAGGGCTATAGAGAGGGGCCCATCAAATAGCAACCTCTTAGGAAATAAAAACAATTCAAGTAGGAAGTAAATGGCCGTGATATTTTCCTGCAACTTCTAGAAAAATAAAATTCAGATCCATATTACTTCAGCTCGAGTGACTAAAATTCAATTATGGAAGCCTAATATCATTACTAACAAAATAAAACATCCAAAGGAACTCATTAAAACTTCCCCTTCCTCTCCATGGTCTTCATTTATGTTTTTATTTGATAAAAAATCTTACACAGTAATGTATTCATGAAAGTATCATATCTTGGTCATGGTGTCCTGACTCGCACCAAGTTCTATTCTGCCACCTACCCTGTGCTTGTTGACTTACATTGGCTCCCGGTCCAGGAATGCCTTGATTTTGAAATTCTCATCCTTGTTTTCAAAGCCCTTCATGGCCTCACCCCTCTGTATCTCAATAGTCTCCTCCAACCCTGCACCCACTGTGGTATTTGCACTACCCCAATTCTGGTCTTTTAAGCAACTAGTTTTATAATAAGGCAACTATTGCATTTGAACTTTTCATTATTCCGCCATTTGTGGCCATGCCTTGAGCTTAAAACCTATCTCTTTGTCCAAACTTTTGGTCACATGCCCTAATATCTCCTTATGTGGAGCAGTGTCAAATTTTGTTTGATAATGCTCCTGTGAAGCTCCTTGGGACATTTTACTACATTAAAGGCACTATAAATACAAATTGTTGGTGGTGGTGTTAAACTGTTCAAAAATTTGCAGCTTTTGATGCTATATGAACCACTTTTATAGATTATTGTATTTTAACACATATTAGTTTTGCTATTATTCTGTATATTTACACTGATTCAAACATTTATGTTGCCTACCTTTTCCTATATTCCCTTTTCCTTCATAATTTTATGAAATACTGTACTGGTCAAAATTAATTCACCCCTTCCTCCTCCTTCAATACTGCTAATTGAGTGAAATTTCTTTTCACCACTCAAAGCACAATTATTCCCCATTAACCACATTCCTGTTTTAGTGCTGACAAGTATTGGGAAGATATGCTGAATGCTGGCAGTTAAAATGTCTCTGAAGAGAAGTATGTAATGTGGCGATGCAACACATTGGCGAGTCAATGCATTGAGCTCGAGAGTATAGCATGCAGATTCCATGCCTGCAGTTCATCCTCAGCCAGCTCCTTTTGACTTCAACAATGCCATTAGGATAGATGCTGACTGGGGCCAGGTGCTTCCCTGCAGGAAGTGAGGAGAAAGTGAAGTTTCATTCTCATCTGGCGCTGCACTCATACAGTTTCTAGCAGGTGGCCACAGTGCATCAGTGGCAGAAGTCATGGGGTGAAACTTCAGTTCTTGTGCTTGGCAGATGTCATTATGTGGAGCAGAGAGACTCAAAAGAGGAGCATAATAATAACTTGTTAGCAAAATCAAATGGAATTATATGGTTCCTGATATCCTGGTTACAGAATTTCATTTTCTTTCCACAAATGAGGAAGACCTGGCTCATCACTTCTAATTTAACCAGGCACCTTCACTTTTGCTCTAAAAATAATCTTTCATTGAGTGTCATGTTTGTTAAAAATGTGCCTGAGATTTATAGCTTAAACTAAGAATGAGTTTCAAAATTTAGTGTAGATATAAGCAACAAGAGATCAGTTGAATTACAGCTCAGGGGGAGATAGAATTCCCCAAAAAAAGCCACATACATGTAATTTTGAATATTCAATATTGTATGCCACTGTGAGAATGCCGACACTTATTTGAGCCTTTCTCTGCTCAGAAGTTGTGTGAGCTTATTATCAGCTCAAGTAGTGGAGCTGAATGTCAATACATGAATTAAATGTTCAGTCTGAGAGAAAACAAATTTGGTGGTTATCAGTGTTGGGTAATTTTTGTTTACATCCTATTTATTTTTATATCACTCGCTTCTGTTAGCGGTTCAAGCATGTCTGTATTGAGTGTTAGAGCAATCTAAAATCCTCAATATTAACATTTCAATTTGTTATTTTTTGAATCCCTCAGAAAAAAAGATAATGCTAACAAGTTGACTTACTGAGTTACATAGCTCTAATCTTAGATGTCACAGAGGTAATATTTACAGTGCAGTAGGAAAGTATGAATGATGCATTTAAAACTTCCAACGTAACAATCTCTATAATTATATATGAACAGTTCCGCAAGCATTGTGTTAGCCGCAGTACAAATACCGATAGCACCTTGATTTTTAGTAACATTGTGCCTGTCACCTCTGTTGGTGTTTAATAACTACAGCAATCATTTAACAAACTAATGAGGTAATAATATGTCTTGAATAATTCTTGCCTGTACTTCCTTTTCTTTTGCTGTCTTTCTGCAAAGAAATAAAGATTTTAGACATAGGTAAGCCAATCACTTTATCGTACCTTCTTCAAAAGGAATATGTTGTCTCTTTTTTTTGTCCTGTTACTCCTTAATCTGCTGTAGTCAAAGGTAGCTCTGTGAATAAGTGCTTTTTAACAATAAGTACTATCAGTGGTTAGTACTTACCTGTAGATTAGCTCCTTGTGTATGGTTTACAGTTTATCTGCAGAAGAGCTGGGGGAAGATGGATCAACCTCTGGGCTGCATCACCAGCACCCAATTTTACTGTGGCTTTAGGAGGAAAAAAGCAAAGAAAAATTCTCCCTTAGTAACAACTACACACAAGTTTTTGGAATTGCAATATTGTACTAAGGCTGTGGGTTCAAACCCTACTCCAAAATATTATCTAGACGGACAAGTCTGTGTAGTCCTGAGGGAACACTGCTGCCTTTTGGCTAAGATACTAAATTGAAGTCCCATCTAGCCTCTCAGGTGGATGTAAAAGATACCATGGCATTATTCAAAAAGGGAAGTTCTCCAGTGTCCTGGGCCACCATTTATTTCTCAACCAACGTTACCAAAAACAGACTATCTGGTCATTTATTCCATTACTGTTTGTGGAACCTTGTGTGTAAATTGGCTACTGCTTTTGCCTACAACCTTCAAAGGTAAGCCATTGGCTGTATATTACTTTGGAGCATCCTGAGCATCTGAATAGCATTATATAAGTACAAGGTTGTTCTTTCTTCATGCGTTAAGAGGAGCATGGGCTGCACTCATACTTAACTGGGCCAGATGTCTTTTTCTCCCCATTCCACTAAATTTTCAATCCTTAAATACATTTGCAATCATAGAATATTACCACACAAAAACAGGCCCTTTGGCCATTCAGGTATATACTGGTGTTTTGTTCTCCACATGAGCCATGTATTCCAATCCCACTCTCCCAATTGCTCTTCATATCCCTGCGTTTCTTATCATTGGGATTTGAAAACAACAATTCTGTAGACTATAACTATTTACTGTCCATGGTAGGCCCTACTACAGGTGCACATAACAATTCCTCCATGTAAATTTTACAATAAAGGTGGTTGCAAGCCTCTTTAATGTTGCTCTGTTGATCCAACAAGCAACAATGGTTTACTGTGCAAGCCTCTGGTTAAAATAGCAATCCGATCCGATGCCCTTTTTAGAGCCTGATTTGCATATTTAAAGAAGGACTGCTCCTCCTCCCACTACACCTGGGTCTTGTCAGGTGTCCCTCTTGTCAGTTCAAATAAAAATCATCACTAACAGGATTAGAGTGGGACTTTGGCTGGTGAGTCTGCTGAGTTAAACTGCTCCTCCACCCAGTTTCACATTGCCCCTCATGTGTTACAAGATACTGGTCGAAGATAGGAATGAGCAAAACTAGCTGTGATTGGTCTGGAAACCAGTTAAATTCTCTGCCATCGTGAATGAGGACTATCTTGATGTATGTTGCAGTTTTTGCTGAACAAAATAGAAGAATAGATGCCTCTCTCATTCATCAGTTTTCGGCAGAGTAGCTGAGCTATGCTGACCAGCGAAGTCTCCAGTTACTATTGAGTTGGCTGCTGTCAACTCAGACATAAATAGGAGAATTATAATTTACCTCAACAGCCCTAGATTAGAGAATGAAAAATCAGGCAAATTTCCTGTTCCTAATCATTGTCCTGCAATCCCTACTTAACGTGGGCAAGTATGAGCAGTAGGTGCTTGCAGAATCGGGCTCAGCTTTGATTTCTCTGTGATTAAGTAGGCTGCTGACACTCAGGACAAGTTCACAATTACCCTTGAATAATGGGCACTTGGGCAAGGTACCAGAAAGTGATTGACATCCATGAATCTTACTCCAGTGAGGCCAATTACTACTGGAGATATAAAGGAACAGGGAAGATAATTGGTGAGGAGAAAACGAAATGGAGAATTTTGGTGGCTACATGGAAGAGCTCTGGAACCATAAAAGTTAAAATGTAATTCTTTTGGAAAAACATGGAGCAGTCATCTAGGGATATAGATTTACTGTTAGCAGTATTTAACATTGATATTACTTATCATAGAGCTACTATCTCCTTTATGATGTTTGTAAATGGGCTTCCTTTGTAATGCTTTATTGAACTTATATTATTTAGTCTTTTAAATGTAATTTTTATAAATGGTATATACTGTTGTGGAAGTAAATGCTTGTGTACTTAAGTTTATAGTTTGGGGTTTTATTACAAAAGTGCAAATGTCCTTCAATGAATCAGCTGGGATAACAAATATATAAGGGATTGTAAATGGCTAGAAATGACTTATAAGGCAAGTCTTTCCATTAAGTTCCTTGAAAAAAGCTCAAATAGTCTGCAAAATCAAGGTACTGCTATTCTTTATCATGATACCTCATTTATATTTTCTACAGCCAGGTTTCACTGTTTTTTTGTTGTGCAGTAAGCATGGAAGAGGCAACAAAGCCTTTGTGAGATGGTTGAAAATCTAATAAAGACAAGTGACATGGGAGCTCAAGGTGTTCAGTACAGAATGTTAGAATAAGAGCCATAGTGTATATCAGAGACTGATATGGTGAGGGATTTAGGATATAAAGTGCATAATCATAAGGAGTACCAGACATCTCAGAATCTGTTAATGAGGAAAGTGGGGTTTATCAAAACCATTTGAAGGCAAAGCTGTTGTGTCAATATTTGTTGGTGTATCACTTTAAAGCCTTAACTGTGGACTTTGAATTAGAAATTGGTTTCAGATCATCCTGAAAGTGTATGAAGCAAAGTTTCAGATAAAATAAATTCCAAATGTAGTTTGTTTCTCACTGGCACTTAGATGCATTTTCAACCTCAGGTAAAGGTGTGTTGGCATCCTGTTGTGAGAAACACATGTCCTAATGAAACAACCAGGAAGGCCCAAGATTATCAAAACATGTTAGTTGATCTTCATGGACCAGTTCATGGAACAGCAATAAAAATGATTATATTTATATTTTTATCATTTCATTTCAACTAAGTTACATATTCTTTGATGCCTTCCACATATTTTATGTTGATAAAGTTATGAAGTGTTTTGCTAGGAGACTGAGTGGTGCAACTTTAGAACTCTCCAAGTCTGTGGAGCCCAAATTGATGGAATGATCTTGGATAAATGTAAAAGTTCTAAATGAAGATTGTGGGCAATGACAATCCAACTACCTGTGGAAACGAGTCTACAGGAAAAATAGAACTGACACGATTTTGGTAACGATTTGCCAGTCTCTCAGGCTCAAAGAAGCCACACAGATGACCGAAATAGGAAATGGAAATATCAGGTTGCTTCGTAAAGGTTACTGTTCTGATACTGTGTTTAAAGAACGTTGTTGGAGCAGCGTAGGATGAGTTAAAGTAGTATTAAACCCATTAGCATACATTTACAGCTATTCTTCAAAAAATGTTACAGCTCTGAAGATGCCCTTTTAGCTTTGGAAGCAGAGTCTTAGACATGTGAACCTCAACTATGTTTGTGCTTTTCTTTCATTTTAAAGCAATAACCCCGCCCATAAGTACTTCATGGCGGTGGATCCTGTCACAGGGGCACTGTATGTCTCGGATACAAACAGTCGTCAGATTATCCGCATTAAGTCTCTCGACGGAGCAAGGGATCTTGCTACCAATTCAGAGGTGGTAGCTGGGACTGGAGAGCAGTGCCTGCCATTTGATGAAGCCAGATGTGGTGATGGAGGGAAGGCAGTCGAAGCAACACTGATGAGCCCTAGAGGTATTGTCTTTAAAATGACCTTCCAGTGTCCAAGTGTGTTTACCTTCTGTTTGCTCTTGCATTATGTACACATAACTGCTGCATTTTCTTAACTGGAAGTTAATGTGAATGAAATTGCAGGCAATGGCTAAACAGGATAGTTTGTGAAAAGAATTTCCAGTTTCACACTGAAAGGTAACATTCCAGCTCACAACCTAAAGGAGGCAATTTTGTGTTCTTCATCTGTGTGAAATGATGAGAGGCATTTCAACACATGTATCTGCCCACAAGGCAGAACTGTTTCTGAAACAGGGTTGAGTAAGAAAATAAAAGCAAAATACTGGGGATACTGGAAATCTGAAATAAAAACAGGAAGTGCTGGAAATGCTCAGCAGGTCAGGCAGCATCAGAAGAAGAGTCATATCCAACTGTAACTCTGTTTCTTTCTCCACAGATGTTGCCTGATCTGCTGAGTATTTCCAGCGCTTTCTGTTAAGTAAGAGAACTTCAGTTAGAAAATGGCATGAAAGATCCTGCTTCAGAATAGATCCCTGCTAAAACTGTCAGCTGTTGATTTATGATGGATAACATGGCATGGATGTGCATGGATTTAAATTAGCCAGAAGTGGATAATTGGCATCGGTCAAACATATGAAATATGCAACATTTTATTGCATCTATATACCGTATTATGCAGTGAAAAAATTTCAAGATCAATTAGAAAGAAGGCAAGCAATTTTCACAAAAGGTTGCAAGAAATACATGGGAGTGAGTTACAGTGGTGTTCAGATGGTATCTATCGTGGGTTCTGATGAAGGGTCACTGACCTGAAACGTTAACTCTGCTTCTCTCTCCACAGGTGCTGCCAGACCTGCTGAGTGTTTCCAGCATTTCTTGTTTTTATTTTATATTAGATACATGGAATGTTTTGCGGGGTATAATGTAACAGGGCAATTTAAATGGTTTGTATCTTAAACCATGGATGCGCAAAAATGTTTTACAGAATATAATGTAATGGAAGAGTTAAAATGATGTATATCTTGAAAAGTAGATACCAACCTGGAAGTAAGCCTACAGGTTGTAATCTAACAAAGAGAGTAGGTTGGTTTAATTAGTTTAATAACAGAGGTTTAGATGTTTAATTAGTTTATGAACCACATCTGGGCTGCAAAATTTGATTCCATAGCACTGGAAATTTCAGCACTATGGGTGCAGTTTTAGCACCAAAACGGTGCCATGCTGCTTTCGCTCAGGTTAGCATGTGTGTATACATGTGTGCACTGGAAGTATGCAGAGTAGGTAGATTGTAACGTCAGTCAATGTCTAATGCTGATTTGATGCCAACCCTGCCATTTTGGACCTTGTCACTCTAGTTAATGCCCCTCTAAAAAAAACACACAGCTCAACATGTGTTCAGCAGCACAAAAGACCCCCTTCCCACACCCACAAGCGCTATTTAAAGGGATCATCATCAACTTGCAGGTGAGTTGCTGATTAATTTCCACTGGCTATTTTTCAGTTTGTGAAAGTGCCGGGTGTTTTGAAGAGTTGGCTACAGTTACTGAAGTCTGCAGGGAGTGGTGCTGCACACAGGAAGGTGTTGGTTGTGACTGCAAGGTCCCTGGGCACACCCATTGCTCCCAGTCATATGTACCATAGTTGCATTCCCCTTTGGGCTGCAGCATGAGAAGGAGATGGTGCAGAGGCAGCAAATAAGAAAAGCTGCTCACAGAAGGAGGAGGAGGGGGAGAAGAATTCTCAGCAGGACCCATCTAGGGTATTCTGAGAGGACTTTTATCTCAACCTTAGCTAGGTTTGTCGTCTGTGATTTATGAAGGAGGTGCTGACAGAACTCTTGGACCTACAGCCTCAGAGCCATGTGAGAATGGCACTGCCATTGGCTGTGAAGGTGACTCTGGCCCTAAATTTCTTCACATCACGTCCTTCCAGGCTGGAACAGGCAACATATCTAACATCGCCCAGTCTGCTGGACATTGCTGCATCAGGGAGCTGACAGAGGCTCTTTGTGCCAGGAAAAGGGACTTTGTTGTGTGCTGTCTGAACAGAAAGAAGCAGGTGGAGTCCACACGAGACTTTACCAGGATAGTGGGCTTTGCCACAAATCACTTTGTGGGTGCCGCATCTCAACGCTGAGATGTACCATAACTGCAAATTTTATCACTCACTGAATCTGGAGTTGATGTGCGGTCATGCTCAGCTCATCATGCTGATGAATGCCTGCTATACTGGCAGGAGTCATAATGCATTCATTCTGCACCAGTATGCTGTTCCTGCAATTGTCAGCCACTACGTCAAACCAGAGGGTAGGTGCTGGGTAACAAGAGCTATCCTTGAACCTGGTTTATGACACCCATCCGCAGCCCAACCACATGTGTCTATCACGTGTGCGATGAGAACCATGCTTCCACGTGAAATATTATCAAGCAAACAGTGGTGTGCTGAATCAACAGTTCTGCCATCTTGATTGCTCTGGAGCAGCCCTGCCATACTCGCCGGAGTAGTGGTTCACTGCATCCTCCACAACCTGGCCATCATGACGGCAGAACCTTTGCTACCATGATTTGGTCAGCATCCCAGGAGGAGGAGCAACGGAGGAGGCAGCTGGCACATCCACATTCTGGAAAGGCTGCCCGTGAGCGCCTAATTCTACTCCACCTCCCATGAAAACAACCCCAGATATGTATTGTGCAGCACTCCCACACCTTCCTGCATCCAAGTCCTTGGAGCTAGTTGGCTGACATTCACCTCAATGGCTACCTGCTCCCGATGCATTCTCAGTGTCTGCCTGAAGGGCCTCCTGGCCCTCTGAATGAAGAGAACCTCTCTCCTCCTGTGCACCTCCTGCAGCCCTCCAGAGTGGCATCGGAGAAAATTAGGGCATGCTTTCAGGCCAGTTGTGTCTAGACTCTTGCTGCTGTTAAACTTCTTCGCTACTTCCACCTGCTGCTGCAGCCAGAATGCACTTCACCTTTAAGAGGTGCACTCTGACTTTAAGTAGTGCAAGCTAGTTTTAGTTGTGCTAGCCTCATATGAACTTTGGCCCACCCCCTGATGCCAGCAGCCATTCAACAGCACATTCAGAGCAGGGCTTCATGCCACAATCACTGGGGGGAATTTTATGGAGTCGACAGGGATCTCAGCCGCCGGCTGGAGAGCTGGTGAGAGACCTGCGTTGCCTCCTTTGGGGGAAGTCCGCTGTATGACAAGCCAATCAAGCATTTGAGAGGCCACTGGCGGGCTTTTCCTGGGACCAGAAACCCCAGGGGCAGGAAGTCCCGCCCACCGAGAGCTGCTGACCAATCAGAGGCTGGCAGCTGTTTTACTCCACAGCGCCACCAAGGAGTCACCCACCAGAGGCCGAGGATCGCAGAGTGACCCAGGCCAAAGGTATGTAATGGCGGGAGGGGGTCATGGGGAGGGTCATGTAAGGGAGTCAGCAGGCCCACACCTTCCGAATGCTGGGTCCCTCAATGAGGCTCTAAGCACCCATGAACGAGGGACCCACCCCCTCCATCACCAACGCCAACCCCAGGAAACCACAAGCAGCCCCGCATGGGTTTGCATTTTGTGCTCGCCGCGTGGCGACCGGCCCGCCCGCCGCTGGGTTAATACCAGTGGCGGTGGCAAGAGGCCCTTAATTGGGCATTAATTGCCCCTTAAGGGCCTCAACTGGCGGCAGGCTTAATCGGGTTGGAGGCAGGAAGGACGTGGGGTCCCTACCCACCACCATCCCGTCCGATTAAATGCCCTCCCCACTTCCAAACATGCCACAGGGGAGAGCATAAAATACCGCCCAGTATAATTAGCTGGCAGCACAAAATATACATACTGTCTGCATCCCTTTGAACGGGTGCGGGTTAATCACACATCACGATCACTGCGCCTGAGTTCAGGCTATCCAGTGTAGCCCCCCTGAACTCTGATTAGATTATAAACCTCAATAATTCCAAGTGCTTTTTTTTTTATATATTGATTACTGGAAAATTCAGAAATAATCCACATTCTGACAGTTTGAAGTTGCCAAACCTAATAAATTAATCACGGTGCAGATTTGTAGACAAATACGCTGAACTACCATTGCTGAATAATTTGATCAAAACCAACTCACTTCTTACAAACCTTCTTCCATCTGACAATCATTTAAAAAAAGCAGTGACACAGGAATTTTTAAGTAAAATGAGTTTCTGAAAGAATGATCCAACCAGTTCATAAGTTTGTAAAACTGAGGTTTGACCATATTTCATCTTTGAGAATTGTCTGGATTTGTTCTACATAAGTGAGTAAAACATGGTTCTAAGGACTGAAAGTTATTTTCACATAATTACAGAATAAATACATGTGTTCCCTGCACCATTGTTGTGGACCACTTTGATAAACCCAATCTCTATGGTATTACATGGAAGTAACCAACTCTAACTGATAAATAGTTGAGGAAAATCTAAGATTTCATTAGTTGGCTGGTAAACAATTATTCTTGGTAAGGACTTTAGTAAACAACGTCAAAGAACAGGACACGTCTGTCATTTCTAAGTACATACTCACAGGTATTTAGCAAAAAGAAGAAAAAAGGCTTATCTTCAGCCATATATTAATATCAATAGTTAATGAACTAAAAAGTTGTGCTGGAATTATCTCAAAGTAATTAAAGCATTGTTCCCCTGCTTTAGTTAGCTCTCAATCTCATATTCCCCCAATACCCAACCCCTCCATAGAACCTATTGATTAATTTATTATCATTGTTTTTCAGACATCTGGTAATACCAGGTGCAGTAATGTTTCCAATTGCTTTTTTCATGTTGATTAAGATGAGGGAAGTTAGTGCTGGTTGGGGGAGGGGGGAGGGAAGTGGGATTTGAACATTTTCCATCATTTTCCATTTTTGCATCCAATAGCAACATCTCCCAACTACTATGGTCAATAGCAGGATTAAATTCCCTCTACACCACCCCAGGAACTGGTCAACACCTGCCTCAAAATATCACCATCTGCAGCAGTACTATGAAATTTCACACGTCAACCATCCTTGTGGCATCTTTGAGTGAAACTCCCAACTTAATGTGAATGTGTCCTTTCTTGTGAGCAGTTTTGTGCTATGGATTAATGCCTCCTAACAATAGGAATGAAAATGTCTATATTTGTAATAATGACTTTTAGAGCCAAATTTGAACTTGAATCTATGGAAGAATTGTATTCTAATCCATCGTAAGGGTTTACTTCAATGGTCCTAAATGTTCTTGTGCTCTTTCCAGGGATAGCAGTAGATAAGAACGGACTGATGTATTTTGTCGATGCAACCATGATTAGGAAAGTCGACCAAAATGGAATCATTTCCACGTTGCTTGGTTCCAATGACTTAACAGCAATTCGTCCTCTGAGCTGTGATTCCAGCATGGATGTAAGCCAGGTAAAATCTTATAGAAAAGGCAATATCTGTCTTCCATTGGATTTGTTAAATTGATCTGGCAATCTGTAATTTAATACTTTAGTTAGCTAGAGTATCACCAACCTAAAAAGTATCTGAATATCTTGCAATTCTTTGGATGTATGTAGGCAATTATCACTAGTTATATTTAAAATGAAACTTTCAAAACTTTCAGCAAAAAAATGATAAAACTGCAGTTGAAGTTGACAATATCTATAGTGCTTTAGGGGAGAAACAAAGGTGTCTTATAGAAAAAGTTATTTTGTTGGGTTCACTACTAGAGGAAATAAGCAACATGTGTTTTGTGAGAGCACATGGTATAATGGGGGTTCACAGTAAAGTTGCAATATAAGTTATGGAAATGGATGTGGCAGAGGCTGATTTCTATCATGGAGGAATCCATAAACAAGCTGCATTACCTCAGACGTTGTGCTTTGTCAGGAGCTGTGAGAAATGAGGGGAAATTGCAAATAATGCTTATTTTATGGTGCAAAGGGAGCTTGCACATTAAGGGGAGAGTGTTTTTTTAATAGTTCCTGAATCAAAGGGAGAGTGACCAACAGCAGGCATTATATCAGAAAAAGGTTTAGTCAGAGGCAAGAATGTGACATTTAGTGAGACCATTGAATCCGACAGTTCAATTTTCAGCCCAGATGACCTCTATTTAAATTGAAATACATTCATAATGTCAAATATCGACCTAACTGCAGTATGCATCCAAAAAAGAAAAGCTATCTTAAAAGCCATGTAAGCCATATAATGCCTTTTCATTGAAATTTATTTTTTTGTTGCTTAAACTACCACATTCAATGCTGCGTATTCCCATTTTCCTCTACTTAGGTAAGATTAGAATGGCCGACGGATCTTGCCATCAACCCAATGGATAATTCTCTCTATGTCCTGGAGAATAATGTCATTCTGCGGATAACTGAGAACCACCAGGTTAGCATTATAGCTGGCCGACCCATGCACTGTCAGGTTCCTGGCATAGATTATTCACTCAGCAAGCTGGCCATTCATTCCGCACTGGAGTCTGCCAGTGCCATTGCTGTCTCCCACACTGGAATACTTTACATTGCAGAAACTGATGAGAAGAAGATAAACCGTGTACGGCAAGTGACAACCAATGGGGAAATCTCCCTGCTGGCAGGGATGGCATCGGACTGTGACTGTAAGAATGATGTCAACTGTGACTGCTTCTCAGGGGATGATGGTTATGCCACAGATGCCAAGCTGAATTCTCCGTCTTCACTGGCAGTCTCGCCAGATGGGACCATTTTCATAGCTGACTTGGGGAACATCCGCATCCGAGCAGTTAATCGAAACAAGCCACAAATGAACTCAATGAGCTTCTATGAGGTTGCTTCAGCAGCTGAGCAGGAGCTATATGTTTTCAATTCAAATGGGATACACCAGTATACAATGAGCCTGGTCACCGGCGACTACATATACAATTTCTCCTACAGTCCGGATAATGACATTGTGGAAGTGACTGACAACAATGGAAACACTTTAAAGATCCGAAGGGATAACAATGGGGTTCCACGACACTTACTGTCAGACAACCAGGTGTGTTCTCTGACCGTTGACACTAATGGCAGACTAAAGGCGGTATTACTCCAGAACCAGGAGCTTGTTGTGCTGACGTACAATGGGAATAGTGGCCTCCTGGCGACTAAAACAGATGACATTGGTTGGACCACTTTCTTTGAGTAAGAGTTATTTACTTATTGATTAACTTGATTTACTTACTGAAGTGTGAAGTATGTGACAGTTGTACATGATTGCCAATTGGAAAATATTACTCTCAGGGTTCCGTCATATGTCATGGTGGATTTGCAGAAACTACACAGGGAAATAGCACGACATAAAGTGGGGTGAGATGTTCCATTTTGCTTAATGTAAGAAAGCAGCAGAAACTCTGGGCCACATTTTTTTTGTTTTGTAACCTCACCTACTCTAATTAGTGTAATGATTAGTATGCAAATGAATGCAGGTAGATAACTTCAGGTGACATCCTATGTGATGTTGGTAAAACTAAAGTAATAAGTATTACATTAAATCTACAACATTTAGTGATTAATTGGAGTGGCCCAATATTTTATCACTTGAGTTTTGAAAGAAAGGTGGTGTTTGTAACATGTGTTTAAATTACACTTTTGTTTGAAAACTTAACAGTAGTTTTGCTCCCCAAGAATTATTTGAAAAATAACATTTATATTTGAAAAAACATAAGTAAGACTTCCTCTGATCGCAATGTATAATGGCTTCATAAATCAGTTTGTGAAGACTTTATTTATTTCTAGTAAATTTGTTAGTACTTTATAATGTTCACCAAAGTGTCTGAGACTTGATTATTACTGTACTGTAGATATCAGAAATATAATAGAATATTTTGTTGATAAAGTTCAAAAAAATCAATCTGGATTGTTGCTAATGGGCTGTGTGGATGAAAGTCAGTGAGGAAGGTCACCAGCTACTTACTTGCAAGGAAATCCTCAACAGCTATTTTGCAATGCATATGCAATGGTGAATGTTTCAGCAATTAACTATCTGAAATAACATGGTGATATTAGAACTCCTGTATCACAAAACCATTATTAATCCAGAATTTATATGGCCTGTCAATTACAATATGATCATTGAAAATACAACTACTCCCATGGCACATAGCTCAACACTAGCAGAAGTACACAAAATAACACGTTGTACAAAAAAAATCATTCAATGCACATATTATAAATGATAACAAGAAGCTCCAGTACTCCCTGTATAATTTTAAAAGGAGCATTATTTTTCTCTGAATAACTCAATTATTAGTATTCATTAATCTTTGTGAAGTTCAAAATCAAATATATTTTACTATCTTAGGAACTGAAAGCTAAATATTCACTGTTCTTGTGTTCCTGAGGCACAAGTGTTCACTCGTTCTCTATGAAACCCGCTACCACACATCTGATTCTCTCCTTAACCTATTGATGGTTTCTATGTGGAAGATATAGGTTGACCTGATATCATTTATTTGCACTTAGTTACGACAGTGAAGGACGACTGACAAATTTGACCCGTCCCACTGGTGTAGTGACCAGTTTGCATCGGGAAATGGAGAAGTCAATCAATATTGACATTGAAACTTCCAACCGAGAAGATGATGTTACTGTGACCACTAACCTTTCTTCAGTGGATGCATCTTATACCCTGGTTCAAGGTAAACAATTTGATATATTAAAAACAAACCTGCTATCTGCAGTAACAAGATGATAAATTTGGTAAAAATGCATAATTGTGGTTTTCATGATTAGTTATCTGTTATGAAATTGACATCAGCATTCATGGTAGAGGTTGGTGCTTTATACATCAGTTTGATTTATAGTGGAAGATTATTGCAGCAGCCCTACTGGCACAAATCTCTCTTCGGTGTTAGCTGTGCATTTTGAAAATAAGAGATGATTTTATATTGAAGGAGTGAAAGAATGGTGCAGTGATAATGTTCCACTTGGGCTTGAGCATGCAATGCAAATATGATTTGATAATACTATTGAACTACTTTTATTTTAATTTTATTAATAGTCTATACAATTTGGATGCCTTGAATCCATTCTTTCTGTGCAATTAGAATCTCATACTGTCTCTCAACATTGTCCAGCCTAGGTTTGGTTATGAACTGATCATTGTTCCTTATGTAGTAAAATTCCTTTATTTTGACACAACAATGCTTGTCTTTATTTGAAACTGAGGAAAATATTTGAAGGATCATTGCCAGAAAAAAAAATGAAATATTGAGTCACTCAAAAAACATCTTCACATGGTGTGTGATATAAATTAGACTGCAAGGTTTATAGGTAAAGAAATACCAGCACTGAATCATGCTTGCATAATTTACTTGCCTGGTAGGCTTCAGGTTATATGTGTTCAATGTCACTTGATTTATTTAGGAAACCACCAGTGCCATTGTATGCCTTCTGTAACCAGCTGTATTCAAAATGTTAATTGGCATTTATCAAAGTGAGCAGCTTTCTTATTATTGCTGTAATTCTCCCACCAGATCAAGTGAGGAACAGTTATCAGCTTTGCAACAATGGCACCCTTCGAGTGATGTACGCCAATGGAATGGGTGTCAGCTTTTACAGTGAACCTCATATTCTCGCGGGGACTATAAGTCCAACTGTTGGACGGCGCAATATCACTCTACCAGTGGAAAATGGACTGAACTCAATTGAATGGCGCCTCAGGAAGGAACAGACCAAAGGAAAAGTGACCGTGTTTGGAAGGAAGCTTCGGGTAGTTCATTATAAACATGTTCATCATAAATTGTAGGGATCAAAAGCCATTTAGCCTTTGTAGCGTGGCTTGAGTGTTTCATTTTTTTTAATGACTTTTGGAATGCATGTGCCTTTTAGGCACCTATAGCATTGCAGCATTCCTGTAAGGAAATGCTGCCAAGCTTCAGGCCACTGTTTTCCCTGATATGCCAGCATTGTTTTATATGGTAGCCATATGTCCTTAATGCAGATGGCACAGCACAGCAGCTAACTCTCCACTAAGCCAGACCCTGAGAAAACAGATCCCTACAGTCATTGGCAGGGAGGTGTGGTGGAACCCACAGAAATGGTTGGTGGCTGCAGCTGACAAGATATCAATCAGGCAATGCTCGCTGTTCATTGCCCTGGCATGCCTTCTTTCATGCATATAAACATGATGCGCTGTTATTGAAATGTGTCTGAAGAACCATTCATCATAGCCGTAGTAGAGCATTTGCATGTACTGGCAATGACGTCTTGTTCTACTTTCACAACTTCATCGGAGCTAATTTCGGCTTAATCTGCAGGCACGAGTGTGTGGGTGTCCGCAGATAGGCACAGAGTACATTTCAAGCAACCTAACCTGCTTGGCATCCCTCTAGT
This sequence comes from Heterodontus francisci, assembly GCF_036365525.1. Taxonomy (NCBI): domain Eukaryota; kingdom Metazoa; phylum Chordata; class Chondrichthyes; order Heterodontiformes; family Heterodontidae; genus Heterodontus; species Heterodontus francisci. Next base: position 93,018,115 of record NC_090382.1, on the reverse strand, counting down.
CATCCACTTCTTCCAAGCATAACAACTAAGATGATTCCACCATTGGCAAACCCATTGGTGTCAGGAAAGGCTACTGGGGCCAGAAAACAAAGTTATTAAAAACAACTAGCATAAAAGCTCATTTAAACTCAAATACCAGCAGGAAGTAAATTTAAAACATTAACATGATTGGTCGATGAATGGGCACTACCACATCTTGGGCTATTTGAAGACCCTCTCACCTGAACAAGCCACCAAAGATCCCTTCCTGTCATGTTTCCTGGGTATGCTGGAAACCTGGCATCCAGCATGGCCACAGGAACCAAAATGGAGCAGCATCCTTCCCTGCCTCCAGTTGAATGTACCAATGAGGTTCTGCCTGCTTTAAATCTGAATTTAGATGCCTTACTACAGGCCTGATCAGAAATTGGATCAGGATCAAAATCTGATGAAACTGATTTTACATAGTATTTACAACACAGAAACAGGCTATTCATTGCAACAGATCCATGCTGGTCAGTTCCATCCTCACCCAAATACAGTTGTAGATGGGAATACAGGACACTAAAGTCAGCCCCATGTACTCTTGGGAGGGTGGAGGGCGTAATTTGCCTTGAGCAGTAGTGTCAAATGGGCACTAGTGAGTGGTCAGCCCCTTTTCCACTTAACTCAAATATTAATGCATTTCACCCTTCTGGTCATTAGTGCTTTATTCATGGCCCCCATACCAAACAACAAGCCCTGAACAAGTACAGGGAATAGAAACAAACTGTGCTTGTTCTCACTTCAGTTTAGAAGAGTGAGGGGAGACTTGATTAAAGTATATAAGATCCTGAACAGTCTTGACAAGGTGGATGTGGAAAGGATGTTTCCTCTTGAAGGGGAGTCCAGAACTAGGGGGCACTGTTTTAAAATTAGGGGTCGCCCTTTTAGGACAGAGATGAGGAGAATTTTTTTCTCTCAGAGAGTTGTGAGACTTTGGAACTCTCTGCCTCAGAAGGTGGTGGAGGCAGGGTCATTGAATAATTTTAAGGCAGGGGTAGATAGATTCTTGTTAGGCAAGGGAATCAAAGGTTATCGGGGGTAGATGGGAATGTGAATTCGAGATACAAACAGGTCAACCATGATCTTATTGAATGACGGAGTAGGCTAGAGGGGCCAAATGGCCGACTTCTGCTCCTAATTCGTTTGTTCGTATGTTTGTAAACCTTTTGATTCTGTGATTTGGCCACTAGTAGCTGCAAAGGAGCATCAGGCATTGGCTCATTCTTTCATTTCTCCCTTAAGAGGAATCACAAGTGCAAACCCATTTTCTACTCAGCACACCGTGGCTGCTATGAGAGCAATTTCTTTTTTAAACAGCAAAACAAAATAGTGATATGATCGCAATTTACTTCCTTTCGATAACAAAATTACTTCTTCAAGACCTTTGGTGTCTTGTATCTCTGCCATGTTACTTTATGTCTCCATGTTTCAAACTTACAGAAAATAATTTTCTTCTGATCCTTGAGGCATAATGCACGCAAGGCTTTTTTTTCCAAAAGCTGTGAAGAAAACAAGGTGCAATTTCTTTAAAATTTCATATGAAAGAACTTTGGAGAAAAATTAATGATTAAATTGTTAATCATGGTGTTCATGCTCATTAGCAAAGGCTGAATGCATTGCAGTTTCTTTGAACTCATGCCAGATTGCAATCACTTAAATCATATTGATGATAATGTCATTTGAAAGCTTTCTTCTATATTGGCAAAGGCACAAAATTCAATCATCTACGCCAGGCATAAGCCATTATAATTAAAATGAAATAAATTGCCCCAGTAATCCCACACATGGTCTGTTTTAAGTAAAGAGAGAGACATTTATGATTGTGGTTCTTTAATTTTATACAGGTGCATGGACGAAACTTGCTTTCCATTGATTTTGATCGTAATTCCCGGACAGAGAAGATTTATGATGACCATCGAAAATTCACATTGAGGATTATTTATGATACATTGGGTCGCCCCACAATCTGGCTCCCAAGCAGTGGTCTAGCTGCAGTTAACGTCTCCTATTCTTCTAGTGGGAAAGTAATTGGAGTTCAACGTGGTGCGATGAGTGAGAAAAGCGAGTTCGATGAACAGGGCAGGGTTATATCCCGAGTTTTCTCCGATGGAAAAGTCTGGAGCTACGCTTACCTTGACAAAGTATGTTTAGATGTAATTAGCTCATTAATAAGACATTACTTCTTCCAGGTTCCCCTCATTGCCTCGCAGCTGTTTTAGATAATGTGAACAGTAAGTAAGATTGTGAAGCAGGAATGTGAAAGTAAATGATAATGTAATAATACATTTGGTAAGTAGGCAGAATTGATTTAAAAACAACAATTATATTTGAGCAGATTAAATGAAAGATTTGCTTCACTTTGAAGTGTAGCAGAATTTACGTCCACTCGTTAATACCCATGAAGAATGATAGGTGTCTCAATTCTGCCTGTGAACAGCAGCAAAGTTGCTCAAAGTTTTACTGCCACCCATGTGAAAAATAGCAGCTACACTCACTGTCACACTCACACTCAAACAAGTCATGAAAAGCATGTAAAGTAATGGTATAGGTGGTACAACAGATTCGTTGCGTATGGAATATACTTTTAGAACTTCCAGTATGCACTCTAAATACATGAAACGTATGAGACCAAACAATGTGGAGAATTTTAAAGTTCATCGTCTAGGTGGTAACCCACTGGAGCGGATTCCCCACTTGTCAATGAACTCACCGTTCATCCCATAGTCTAAGGCTTTCACACTATGATCAGAGACTGGAACATTTGATTATAGAATGATACACTTAACACATTTTCCTCTTCTTAGTTTAACTTTGAACTTTTAACCTCAAAATTACAACTCATAAGCATTGTTCTGCTTTTGGCCTTTTGTTCAGCTTGCTTAACTGCCTTCTCATTGAACCATTCTGGCCTGACTATTTCTTTCTTGCCAATTGTGAAAGCTGTCTCTTGACTCTCAAACAGTGAGGAGTGGCAAGAGATGGGTTTTTATACTTCAAATTTCACGAAGACAAACAATAGTCTGAATTCTGCTTTTGGATGGTGAGAAGTCCCACCACCGAGGCTGAAAGTGGGAGCTGACCCTGTGCCAGTGGGCGGCGGGACCCTGGTGTGGCATTTTGTCAGCAACTGCCAATTAACAGGTTGCTGCTGGTGCTGCCGTCTAATTGAGGACCCAATCAGAAGACTAGCAGCTCAGCAGCCTTAGCAGCACCAGCACTAGCAGTGGCCACTCCTGAGACTGCAAGATGAAGGAGAGGGTGCCTCAATGCTGAGGCCAGGCAGGCAGACCCGGCGATCGGACGCAGGGGGCAGGGATGGGGGATTGTGGTGACATAGCCGCAGGGGCTGGCCATCACCGAGGGTAAGCCCCTCCATGGGCCACGGAGCAGACACAAAGGATGGCCCTTCCCTGCAAACTGCTGGGAGGCTGCCAGAGACACCTTCCCCTGCCGTATTACTAGCCCTCCTGCCTCCCAGCCCATCGCCATAGGGCTAGGAAAATTCAGCTCAGTGTTTCCAGCTTCCATCCTCAAAGTTGTGTGAGGCACTTCCAATTTGTCAATTAATTTTGAAAGGCAATTTCCATTCATTCTGATGAGAACTTTTTGCCTGCTGCTTATTGCCAGCATTTTTTCATTAATTCATCACAATTAAAAAAATCTGACTTTGATGTCTGCTTACAAGGCTTTGTTATGGATCACATTGTCAATTTCCCAAACAAGTTAGCCAAATCCATCAATGTTCCACACTGATCAATGAACCGTTTTATAACCTTCCTGGTACCTTTCTATATTTATCTGGGACAGTTCCTTTTCCTGGTTGCCTGAGAGCTTTGGTTTCCTAGAATTCCAGTGTTATCCAATGGATGTTCCCAGAATGCCATAGTGTGGTTCAAAGAGAAGCATCACTCACCCCCATGTCAGTAATGGCAGCGGACACCTCAGAATTACTTCAGCTAACTCCATTACTTATTTGCCAAGAAGAGTGGCTGTTAGCCCTAGTCCACCTCCCCTATGAAATGTAACACAGACACCTCCACTGAATGAATTATTGTGCATCACTATTAAATATTCTTATTACCAAGTAGGGATCATGTCATCATTTAAGAATAGGCTAGCTAGGTGGTGAAGGAAAGGATAATAAAGGAACATGGCAAAAGAGTGGACAGATGGATTAGGATTACTGCTCATGTGGAGGGTGAATACCAACATGGGCTCGTTGGTTCTGAATGGCCTGTTTCTGTTTTTAATTTGTATGTAACCTGCAGTGGTATTGTATATGGCGAAGGAGCTCAGGACCAGTTATAGTCTTTGAATGAACTGAGGCCAGAGGTTGGGGATAATTGAGTGCAGATATAATTCAGTTCCTATCTTGCAGTCATAGATCCTGTCCTAATTTGTAAATAATACTTTGATTGTATATTATTATTTATAGTTAATTGGTAAAACTCGGGCAATCAGATGAAACTTTTGAAGTTTCTCTGTAGTTGAAGCTAAGGAACTGTAAGATGCAAAACTGACGTACTACAGCACCAGCACTGATGGGAAGGTGCAATTACATTGGCAGTTTCTGTTCGAAATGTGGATATAGGGACTTATAATGGAAGAAAAGTGATAAAAATGCGACAACAGGATTTAAGGTTTTGTAGACAGGAGCTGTGGGAAAATGTGATATTTGAGATGTATTATAAATTGTGCTATTTTCATTCGAGTTAAGAGTAGCTCTGTTAAGTCTGCAGCCCAATGGTGCAGATCATTGATGCTCTAATGGTTACTGCATGGAATAGGCAGAAGTAGCTTTAATTCCCATTCCATTCAATTCACAATCTGATTTGTGCTGAAGAGGGAGACACTGGATGAAGGGAGTGCAGTGTCCATGCAACAGAGAAGGTAAACCAAGCAGCGATATCTTGATCAGCTGATAAATCATGCCTCTGCAATTGGCTAAAGGTAGCTTGATGAGAGTCTCGCAACAGGTGAACACCTCTGCCTTTTCAGCAGCAAGGATTTGAAACAAGAGAATTAAAGAAGTTCAGGGAAGACATATGGGGATAAGATTTCAGGAAAACATGTAAAACCCAAGTCAAATGATTCACAAAATCAGTCAAGTATTAAATAAGGAAGTTATGGAATGAGAAATGTTCATTCAGCTCATGAAGGCTGCTCTTGCCAACACTCCAGATGCATTTTACATTGCCCTGGATCCTGCCAACTTACTTACGCTTTCTTCATGACCCCAACTAAAAACAATCAAATATTATTCTGGCTAGGTAATAAAATATTTAGTTTGTTTTAAGATTTGAGATTGAGCAAAAAAGAAACAGGGTGGAAAATGCACAGCATTTTATTTTTAAGTGCAAGAAATCTACCTACAATTGCAAGAATTAAAATAAGTTACATTTGATACCTATAAGGAGCTGAAAAAGATGGAGGAGACGTGACCTGATGCTTTATTAATAGCACATTTCCGGTTCTTGTTCATTTGAAACTGGGGCAATACAAGGTGCAGGGAGTGGAACAAACAGGATGTGTGCATCCTTCATGAGGAGATTGGTGGACAAGACAGCACTTAGTAATTCTCACTGGATATAGGGGCCATTGCAGAAGTGGAACCTGTGGCTCAATAAAGTATGCCCACGTTAAACAAATGCAGCACTTACACTGGTTTATTCGTTAACATTTTTGCATGATTCATACTGTATTTACTGTCACAGGCAAAGTGTAACAAAGATTTTGGAATTTTGGGTGGGGAAGCCCAATCACACTTTTTAACAAACAAGTCATATCTTTCTATAATAAAAGCAAAATACTGCAGATGCTGGAAATCTGAAATAAAAACAAGAAATGGTGAAACCACTCAGCAGGTCTGGCAGCATCTGTGAAAAGAGAAGCAGAGTTAACGTTTCGGGTCAGTGACCCTTCTTCGGAACTGGCAAATATTAGAAAAGTCACAGGTTACAAGCAAGTGAGGTGGGGGTGGGGCAAGAGATAACAAAGGAGAAGGTGTAGATTGGACAAGGCCACATAGCTGACCAAATGGTGATGGAGCAAAGGCAAACAATATGTTAATGGTGTGTTGAAAGACAAAGCATTAGTACAGATTAGGTGTTAACGGACTGAATATTGAACAGCAGCAAGTGCAAACCTGAAAAAAAACAGTGGGTAAGCAAACTGAACAAGCTAAGATGAAATGAAATAAATGCAAACAAAAGGATTATGAAAAATGAAAAAAAAATTGAAAATGTAAGTAAAATGGGGGGCTGTCATGCTCTGAAATTATTGAACTCAATGTTCAGTCCGGCAGGCTGTAGTGTGCCTAATTGGTAGATGAGATGCTGTTCCTCAAGCTTGCGTTGATGTTCACTGGAACATTGCAGCAATCCCAGGACAGAGATGTGAGCATGAGAGCAGTGGGGAGTGTTGAAATGGCAAGCAACCGGAAGCTTGGGGTCCTGCTTGCGGACTGAGCGGAGATGTTCCGCAAAGCGGTCACACTCAGTCCGTTAACACCTAATCTGTACTAATGCTTTGTCTTTCAACACACCATTAACATATTGTTTGCCTTTGCTCCATGATCTTTTGGTCAGCTATGTGGCCTTGTCCAATCTGCACCTTCTCCTTTGTTATCTCTTGCCCCACCCCCACCTCACTTGCTTATAACCTGTGACTTTTCTAATATTTGTCAGTTCCGAAGAAGGGTCACTGACCCGAAACGTTAACTGTGCTTCTCTTTTCACAGATGCTGCCAGTCCTGCTGAGTGGTTCCAGCATTTCTTGTTTTTATTTCAGATCTTTCTATGTTATAAGCCAAGTATTCCCTGTAATACCATCTTCCATTCCTATGGTGACTGTGCTCCTTTTCTGCTACTGAGAAATTGTTTTCCTCTGAATTAGTTAACTCCAGTAAATCACAAGTGTCCCTTGTGTTTTCTAGGCACATAATGTAATCAGGTGAGGTTGAATGATTAATTGAGGAGAACAGAAGCACTGTAGAAATGTGAATCCCGAGACAAGAAAGGAGTAGCTATTTGGGTGCCCCATTAATACATTATGTTAGAATACTAATGTGCTATGTTATCAACTGGCAGGACACAGCTTCGTATTAAAAGATTCACCACACAGTGAGTTTCTGATTTTAATTGTTTTGGAACCAGCTAGAGGTCAGCAGCATTTCTGCAGGTACATGGAGGAAAAATGGATTGATTTTAAATATCAGTGGGCCAATCTTCCATTTGAGCCCTCCACAGAACTACGCAGATCACCTGCCTGTGACCAGAAAATGGAGGGAAACCCAGTTCCACAGGGATCCTGCACCATTTTTTTGATGCAGTCATGTTCCAGTAGCAGGCCACAGGAAGATCTTCCACTGCCAGATCAATGCCACTGGAACATGTCTTAGTGGACTCCTGGGCTACTTCAGGAATTTCGTCCTTAAAAGGTTGCAGCTCTCAGTTGTCCTGCTGGGGCCCCAAAACTTTAACTGCCTGAATAATTCCATGCAAGAAAATACCATATAACTCCCAGAGGAGCTGAAGACTGGATATTCCGTTGGAGTGGCATGATGCTGCTGCAACATTCTGGGCCTCCATCCAAGTGGATGGAAACACCCTTACTGGTAAGATGCACCCACCCCAAGCATACACAAGAATACAAGAAATAGGAGCAGGAGTAGGCCATTCAGCCCTTCAAGCCTGCTCCACCATTCAATGAGATAATTGCTGATCTTCTACTTCAACACTATTTTCCTGCCCTATCCCCATACCCTTGATGTTTTTAATATCTAGAAATCTATCGATCTCAATCTTGAACATACTCAACGACTGAGCCTCCACAGCCCTCTGGGGCAGAGAATTCTAAAGATTCACCACCACCACCCTCTGAGTGAAGGAATTCCTCATCTCAGTCCTAAATGGCCTATCCCTTATTCTGAGTCAGTGTCCCCTGGTTCTGGACTCCCCAGCCAGGGGAAAAATCCTTCCTGCATCCACCCTGTCGAGCCCTGTAAGAATTTTGTATATTTGAATGACATCACCTCTCACTGTTCTAAACTCCAGAGAATAAAGGCCCAGTCTATTTAATCCTTCCTCATAAGATAATCCCTCCAGCCCAGGAATTAGTTTGGTGAACCTTCCTTGAAAATATGTTTTAGTTGCATTTCTAGTTACACGTAGCTGGGGTCTCAATCTACCAAACTCCTAGAAGCACAGCAAGGACATCAAAATTTCTAGCATTTGTTATCTAAAGCACAGAATACTTGTGCAATATCTAGTTACCAGCCCAAATTTGTTTCTCATGTTGTCAAATTGCATTTTGGAATAGATGTTTTCAAGATCCTGACAACATCCACTAATCGCCATGATTTACATCTATGTCTGCAATCTTGGTGTCACATCAGGGTTTTCAAATACATTTTTATTTATTTAAATGTTTGCCATTGGTTATCTCCTGTCATACCTTTCAATTTAATTCCCCAATCTACCAACTCACGCCCTCAAGCCTCTGTATTGATTATGTACTTAAAGGAAACATTTGAAAGCTATAGTGAAAGAGCAGGGGAGTGGGACTAATTGGATAGTCATGCAGGTATGAAGGGCCAAATGGCCTCCTTTTGTGTTGTAGTATTCTATTCTATATATTACCCTATATAAATATTATGACTATTATCTTAATAGTCATTCACACACACTTTTTTGTTCAGTAGATTTTTAGGAATTTCCAGAATTGGCCTTTATAGCCACTCCAGGCGCTGCTTCACAAACCACTGACCACCTCCAGGCGCGTATCCATTGTCTCTCGAGATAAGGAGGCCCAAAAGAAAAAGAAAGAAGATTTTTAGGACATCTGATTTTTTTTTTTAATGTTGCTGCTGCCAGAATTTTCATGTAACTTCATCCCTCAGTGTTACACTATAATGATTATGACAGAAGCAAAGCTCCATCGCACTTCATTCAAAAGCATTCTCGTATTGTATATATCTTTTTCACAATACTTTTTAATATAGGGTAATATATAGAATAGAATACTACAACACAAAAGGAGGCCATTTGGCCCTTCATACCTGCATGACTATCCAATTAGTCCCACTCCCCTGCTCTTTCACTATAGCTTTCAAATGTTTCCTTTAAGTACATATTCAATACAGAGGCTTGAGGGTGTGAGTTGGTAGATTGGGGAATTAAATTGAAAGGTATGACAGGAGATAACCAATGGCAAACATTTAAATAAATAATTCTGAATCCTCAAAGAGTCTACATTCTCTTGAGGAATTAAAAATTCTACTGCAAATGTGGTACAGGGCTAATTAGAGATGCTAATGACAGTATTAGATTAAAAAGAGGCTTACAATGTTGTCAAAAAGAATAGTAAGCTGAGGATTGGAATGGTTTTAAAAATCAACAAAGGACGACCAAGAAATTGATAAAGGAGAAAATAGAATATGAGAGTAACCTATTTTGAAATGTAAAAAAATATGATTCTAAGAGCTTTTGCAAGAATATAAAAAGGAAGAGATTAGCAAAAGTAAAGTAGGGTCCCTTAGAGGCAGAGACAGAAAAAATTATAATGGGGAGTAAGGAAATGGCAGAGATGTTGAACAAATATTTTGTGTTTGTCCTCACAGTGGAAGACACAAAGAACATACTGAAAATAGTGGGGAACCAAGGTTCTAATAAAAATGGAGAACTTAAAGTAAATAACATTAGTAAAGCAAAAATACTGGAGAAATTAATGGGACTAAAAGCCAGGGATAGACACCGACATATTACACCACAGATATTTAACATAATTATTGACATGGGGGCAATTAAGCTGAATATAAAGTGTATAGCCAATCTAATTCCATCAAAAGACAATCTGATTTTAAAACAGATTTCTCCCTATAAATAAAGTAGTTTAGCATACAAACACCAATAGAGAGCAGCACAACTATATTAGCTAGCTAGCAAGCAAAATAGTATGCAATGTCAAAGCGAATTACTTTTGTTGACAGAATAGAGCTAGATACATCATGTCACGGGGTGGTAGATGGACCTTGTCAGATAACCTCTGTGGATTCACACTGTGTCAGGAGTGCAAATTCATCCAATAAACCATAAAACGCAAGGAGAGGATTGTTATTGTGGATATTGAGGTGAAACAATAGAAAAATCAGCAATAAGAAGATGGACCATTTCTCACACTGCTGTTGTTACAAGACAATTTAACCCTGTGATCAATGTTTGTGCAACTTCTTCATCTGCTTGTAAAATGTGTCTGAAGACAGGGCAGCCAAAAAAAGGGCAGTGATCTCCAAATCAGGAGAATTTTATAGGATGTTGCAGATAGTACTTCAGAAGAGGCATGTAAATCACAAAAGCTGAGTGGGGCAGAAAAGGACAGAGAGATTAAAGGTAGGTAGCCAAGACTAGTTTATTTATCTTGACAGGCTGTTAAACTAGGTCCTGGATTCTAAAATGCAGAAGCAACAGAATATCTCATGGACGAAATGTCATTTGCTCACCAAAGCTAGTGACAAAATTACATAAACACAATTAGAAATAAAGAGCACCCTTCAGTTCCTCCAATAAAGTGATTCTCTTAAGTTCACTTATATCTACAATCTCAGTCTATCACTGTTGATTGCAGTTCGGCTCTGACAAGATAACTGTTAACAAAAAGCTTTTCTGCAAAACATTGAGTGGTTGTTACTGCATGTATTATTCAATTACAAAATGTTTAGTTACTCTCTGCAAGATTGTACTCTAGACTAACCAATTTATATCCAAGCCAAATTTCTTACTTGTTAGCAAAGGTGCACTTATAACGTAATGTAATTATATGACACAGACAACGTTCTGGAAAAACGGCCATAAAAGAAAGCAGCTCGTATGCCCGGGTTTTACTCCATGGAGCCACCACTATATTTTACGCGGCAGCTCATTTACAGGGCCAGGGCAGACCGCCTACCCCCTCTCCCACCCGATGACTTGGTGGGGGGGGGTGGGCGAACCATCCCCAACAACAGCATCTGGCGCCAATGCGCAGGCGCCGGCACCATTTTTAACGGGCTTCCAGCCCTTACATTTAATTAAAATGTTTAAAGAGAAATAAAAGGGAATTAAAGGGAAAGGGTAATAAAACTGAATTTAAATATAGCATACATGTTTCCAGCCCCCTCCCACTGTCCCCCATTAACAATACACTCATGCCTTGCCCTCTCCCCTACAAAAAAAATTATCTTGTGTACCTGACCTTCCCCCCCCCACCCCACCAAGAAAGTTCACAAACTTTTAACTTTACCCCTTCCTACCATTCCTCCATCAATTAGAACTGTTTTACCCTGCTTCCATGCCTCCTGCACTGAGAAGCTTACCTCCTCCCCCCACCCCACAGATTTTGCGCCTTATTTCCCCGCACAGGAATTTGAAGGCGCAAGTTAATGAATTAGAATATTTAAATTATGATCCTGTCACCGAGCGGCAGGGGACCGCCTCGAGGCCCCGCCACCTCCGGCCAGATAGGGACAGGCCCTGCTGGCAACGAGGTCCATGGCAAGTCTCATCCAGGGCAATCCTCATGCCCCCACCAACCACAGATCCTGACGTTGAGGCCTCTATAAAGTTCAGCCCAATGTGATTCCAAATGTATAGCAGTGGAATTGTGATGTTTATATAGAAACAAAATTCCAGTAACTTGCAACATGTCACTGAGCTTATGTCCCAAGTGAAAGTAATGTGTGCCAGAGTGTAAAAATCGAGACATTCCCTAAGTGACTTTTGCCATTTTAAAATGAGTTTACATAACATGAGCATTTAAACTTGTGTTTTAAAATAACCTAACTGCTCGGTTATTTTAAAACACAAAGTTAAAGGCTTGAAGCAGGGGTGCCCAATATTTTCGTATGGGGGTGCCACATTACAATTTTTGTCTTACATAGGAGGCCAGTGAGACAATTTTGGAAATATAAAGGTATTAAAAATTGATCTTGCTATTAATCAAAACAATAACATGTGCATTTTTGTGAAGAAGCTTTAAATGAGAAGACTAATTTATTGACTTACTTTCTGGTCACTATGTTGGACACTGATTTAGTGAGATACCTGGCTTTTTTTTTTTTGCTTGCACAAGTAGTCAATGTTTTTCTGCACAATTGTTATAGAGATGTGGAGTACACAGGATAGACGTCCATCTGTCATGAGTGACCTTGATTGCTCTCTCTCCCACCTCTGTCTGTCTGCCTGTCTGTGTGTGCGTGTCTCTCTCTCTGTGCCTCTCCCCCCCCCCCCGTGTCCCCCTCTCTATCTTCCCCCACCCCTGTGTTATCCCCCACTCTCTGTGCTGTTCCACCCCACCATGTTTTCACTCCTCTCTGTCTCACCCCACTCTATCCTCCCTCTCTCTCTCTGTCCCTCTTTTTCTCTGTTCCCCCCCATCTCTCTCTCTCTCTGTCCCCAATCTCTCCCTCTCTCTGTCCCCCATCTCTCTCTCCCCCATCTCTCTCTCCCTACTCTCTCTCTCTCCTGCCACTCTCTCTCCCCTCCATGTTCTCTTTCCCCCAGCCTATCTCCCCCAGCCTCTCTCCCCCACTCTCTCTCACCCACTCTCTCTCCCACTCTGTCTCCACACTCTTTCTCTCCCCCACTCTCTCCCCCACTTTCCCTTTCCCCCTCTCTCACCTCCATTCTCTCTCCCCTCCACTCTCTCTCCCCCTCTCTCTGTCCCCTCTCTCTCTATCCCAACTCTCTCTCCCTTCCCCCCTCCCTCTCCCCCTCTCTCTCTCTCCCCCCTCTGTCTCTCCCCCACTTTCTGTCTCTCCCCCACTTTCTCACTCTCTCTTCCCCTCTCGCTTTCGCTCTGACTGTTGCTAAGAGCGGGAACTTCAATTCCGAATTCTAGACAGCTTCAGGGTTTTCCAGCAGACTTTGTAAAAAAAATACGGAACCCGCGGAAAAACATTGAATCTGTCCAAAGTTGGAGAGCGCTGATTTGCTTCAGCACCTGTAAGCTGTGAAACTGACACTTGCGATTTTTTAAAAAGCTGGTCTATAAAAGCCAATGAGAAATTTCTCATCCGTGAAATTACCAGTCATAGGCCTCAAAATTGGTGTCTGTGGAGGAACACGTTGCAGACCTCTGCTAAAAGCTAACAAGTCCCCTGGACCTGATGGCCTACACCCTAGGGTTTTAAAATATGTGGATGCAGAGTCAGTGGCCGGGATTTTATGGGTCACCCCCACCTCTCCACCAAGGTGGGGATCGGAAGTGGCGGGGTGGAGAGGGGGGATCATGGAGTATTGCGATGGTGCCAGGGGTGGGGGGCGGTGGGGCGGAGCGTCCATCTCCCAGTGATCTTCCCGGGGGCGGGATAGGCCAATCAGATCTAAGCTCTGCAGTCCTGCCACATCCAGTCATGAATGGTGGTGGACAATTAAACAACTGTCAGGAGGTGGAGGATCCACAATTATCCCCATCCTCAACACTGGGTGAGCCCAGCACATCAGTGCATAAGACGAGGCCGAAGCATTTGCATCCATCTTCAGCCACAATTGTCCAATGGATGATCCATCTCAGCCTCGTCCTGAGGTCCCCAGCATCACAAATGCCAGTCTTCAGCCAATCCTATTCACTCCACGTGATATCAAGAAACGGCTGAATGTACTGGATACTGCAAAGGCTCTGGGCCCTGACAACATTCCAGCAATAGTACTGAAGACTTGTGCTCCAGAACTAGCTGTGCCCCTAGCCAAGCTGTTCCGGTACAGTTACAACACTGGCATCTGCCCGGCAATGTGGAAATTTGCCCAGTTATGTCCTTCCACAAAAAAGCAGGACAAATCCAACCCAGTCAATTACCACCTTATCAGTCTACTCCCGTTCACTACCAAAGTGATGGAAGGGGTCGTTAACAGTGTTATCAAGCAGCACTTGCTCAGCAATAACCTGCTCAGTTTGGGTTCTGCCAGGGCCACTCAGCTTCTGACCTCATTACAGCCTTGGTCCAAACATGGATCAGAAGTGAGATGAGAGTGACTGCCCTTGACATCAAGGCAGCATTTGACCAAGTATGGCATCAAGGAGCCCTAGCAAAACTGGAGTCAATGGTAACCAGGGAGAAAACGCTCCACTGGTTGCAGTCATACCTAGCACAAAGGAAGAGAGTTATGGTTGTTGGAGGTCAATCATCTCAGTCCCAGGACATCACTGCAGGAGTTCCTCAGGGTGGTGTCCTAGGCCCAACCATCTGCAGCTGCTTCATCAATGACCTTCCTTCCATCATTATGTCAGAAGTGGGGATGTTCGCTGATGATTGCACAATGTTCAGCACTAGTTGCAACTCCTCAGGTACTGAAGCAACCTATGTCCAGATGCAGCAAGACCTGGACGGCATTCAGTCTTGGGCTGATAAGTGGCAAGTAACATTTGCATCACACAAATGCCAGGCAATGACCATCTCAAACAAGAGAGAATCTAATCACCTCCCCTTGATGGTCAATGGCATTACCATCACTAAATCCCACACTATCAACATCCTGGGTGTGACCATTGACCAGAAAATGAACTGGAATAACCACATAAATACTGTGGCTACAAGAGCTGGTCAGAGCTTGGGAATTCTGCGGTGAGTAACTGACCTCTTGTCTTTCCAATGCCTGTCCACCATCTACAAGGCATGAGTCAGGAGTGTGATGGAATACTCTCCACTTGCCTGGGTGGGTGCAGCTCCAACAACACTGAAGAAGTTCGACACCATCCAGGACAAAGCAGCCCACTTGATTGACACCCCATCCACCACCTTCAACATTCACTCTCTTCACCACAGACATGCAGTGGCAGCGGTGTGTACTATCGATGAGATGCACTGCAGCAACTCAACAAAGGCTCCTTTGACAGCACCTTCCAAACCCGCGATCTCTACCACCTAGAAGGACAAGGGCAGCAGATGCATGGGAAAATCACCACCTCCAAGCCGCACACCATCCTGACTTGGAACTATATCGCCGTTTCTTCACTGTCACTGGGTCAAAATTCTGGAACTCCCTTCCTAACAGCACTGTGGGTGTACTTACACCCAAGGACTGTAGCAGTTCAAGAAGGCAGCTCACCACCACCTTCTCAAGGGCAATTAAGGATGGGCAATAATGCTGGCATAGCCAACGATGCATACATCCCAAGAACAAATTTAAAAAGGACATTGAGGCTTTTAAGTGGCTTATTAATGGCCCATTAAGGGCCTCTTCCTGCCATCACTGGGATCTTCCCAGCAGTTGCGGGGGGAGGGGCCTCTGCCATGCAGGGAGGAAACCGAGTAAAATGTGGGCTTGGGGATATCTCTCCTCCGTGGGAAATTTGTGGCCCATGGAGGATCCCCACTGAGAACAACTCCCCGGAGCCACCCCCGCCCCTGGATTGAAGGACCAGCCCCCCACCCGCCCTCGCTGAGGTCTTCCAGAGTGGCCCATGTGACGCCGCCTCACCTGCCTCTATTCCGAGGTTCCACTACTAGGCGTGGGTCCAAGGCATCTGTCGTGGTGCTGTCGATACTGCTGAGCTGCCGGCCCTCTGATTGGCCAGCAGCTCTTGGAGGCGGTTTGCCCATCCCTTTAAAATCTTTAAAGGGGCGGGAATCCTGCCTCCTAAAACTTTGAATCAAAAAGACCAGAGGATCGCTCTGGGTGGGCACGAAAAGGCAGAGCCAGGGTTCCCCACCTCTAGTACAAAATCCAGCCCAGTGGATGTATTGATTTTGATCTTCCAGTATTCCCTAGATTCTAGAATGGTCCCCGGGGTTTGGAAAGTAGCAAATGAAACCTTGCTATTCAAGAAAAGAGGGAGAGAGAAAACAGGGAACTCAGAACATCAGAATGTTTGGCTTCGTCGATCTGCAATTTCAAAATCGCCTTCTGGCCCTCCCCAGCTCTTAACAGGCTCCTAGGAGCATAACGCACAGTTAAGTGGAGGCAAGTGGGTTCCCAGCTCTCCCCCCCCACCCTCGCTTTGAAAATAGCAGGAGGCATCGGGATACTGATGGGATACGTCATCCGGGAGCGCTATTTTCAAAGCTCACCCACACCAATCTCACACCTACAGGCGATTGAAAATCCCGGCCTTGGTTTCTATTCTCATATTCTATTTCAGAGCATTTATGGTTTTAGCTGACCCAGTGAAGAGGAAGAGACAGCTTGCAGACCAGGTCAACCTCATTACGCTCTAGGGTCAAGTTGCAAACCATAGCCTGGAGGGCAGATAAAAAGAGAAGATATAAAGTCATTACAAATAAAATTCATAAGGCAGTAAACTGAAAACCCTTATTCCACACTGAATTCTTTACAGTACACATTGTGCCTTTGTACCAAAATCAAATGACGCTGAAACTTGAAAGAGTCATAGAATTTTAAGCATTTTAAACATGTTTTTGGGAGTGCCAGCAGTACTAATTCATCTAATGGCTGTAAACTGACCAATCAAGGATCATGAAGCCCAATTTTCACTCTGCATTACTATGTAGGCATAACACATTACAACAATCACTTCGTTTACACAAAAAATTCAATCCATTGATTAGCTGTCAGCAAAAAATGATGGCGCTTTTAAAGCAGTTTACAAATGGAGTAACTGGGTTTGTGGTTCAACATCGTTATCATAGAATCATACAGGGCAGTGGGAGGCCATTTGACTCATCATGCTTATGCTGGCTGTTTTGAAAGAGCTATCCAATTAGTCCCACTCACCTTGCGTTTTCCCCATAGCCCTGCAAATGTTTCCCCTTAAAGTATTGATCCAATTCCTTTTTGAAAATTATTTTTGCATCTGTTTCATCCACCCAGTGCACAATAACAAAACTATAGACACATGGGCTGCCAGTTTCACTCCATTAGCAGAAAACTTTTTTTAGTATCCAGCTGCAAGTTGCTGAGACATAGAAAGCAGAATGGTTGTAAGTTCAATCACAGTCTATTTTGAATTAGTTGATTTCATTGGGCCACGGGAGACATGAGACAAGTATCCCTCGGTTAAAGAAGGAAAACTTTATAACACAGATTCCCACTTATTATTGCTCTTCAAAGACATCTGCTGGAAGTGGATGTGTGCAGCCATTGTGTGAGGAAACAGGATCAGTTGTGGTGCTGCTCCCTTCTGGTAGAATTGCCTGAGGACACTCATTGCTCAGCATCATAAATGATGGTTGGTCACCTGACCAAGGCACTGCAGGACAATTGGCTTCTGTGAAATTGTATCGTAGCAAAAAGTTAATATTTTCAAGGGATGGACATTAAGGGGTTGGGGAAAATTGGTAGCAAAAGATATTTGATTTATTCAATTTCTAAATCTTTCTCTTTTTTGCAGTCCATGGTGTTACTTCTCCAGAGTCAACGTCAGTACATCTTTGAATTTGACCAAACAGATCGTCTCTATGCAGTCACAATGCCCAGTGTAGCCAGGCACACCATGTCAACTCATAATTCTATTGGTTACATCCGCAACATCTATCATCCTCCCGAAAGCAACGCATCAATGATTTTCGATTTCACTAAGGAAGGACGAATACTGAAATCTGCCTACATGGGCACTGGGCGGCAAGTGTTTTATAAATATGGAAAGTTATCAAAGCTCTCTGAGGTCCTTTATGACAGCACTGCTGTCACATTTGGTTATGATGAGTCAACAGGTGTGCTCAAAATGGTCAACTTGCAAAGTGGCGGGTTCTCTTGCACGATCCGATATAGGAAAATTGGTCCTTTGATTGACAGGCAAATCTATAGATTCTCTGAGGAAGGCATGGTAAATGCACGGTTTGACTACACATATCATGATAACAGCTTTCGAGTTGCCAGTATGAAACCGATTATCAGTGAAACACCACTTCCTGTTGACCTGTACCGTTATGATGAGATATCGGGGAAAGTTGAGCATTTTGGGAAGTTTGGAGTCATATATTATGATATAAATCAGATCATTACTACAGCTGTGATGACCTTGAGTAAGCATTTTGATACTCATGGACGCATTAAAGAGGTTCAGTATGAGATATTCAGGTCACTCATGTACTGGATGACAGTTCAGTATGACAGCATGGGGAGAGTGATTAAGAGAGAGATTAAGCTCGGCCCTTATGCGAATACAACCAAATATACATATGACTATGATGGTGATGGGCAGTTGCAGACTGTTGCTGTGAACGACAAAGCAACCTGGCGCTACAGTTATGACTTAAATGGCAACCTGCATTTGTTGAACCCTGGAAGTAGCATTCGAGTCATGCCTTTGCGTTATGACCTAAGAGACCGGATTACCCGGCTGGGAGATGTACAATACAGGCTGGATGAAGATGGCCTTCTTTTTCAGCGAGGCTCTGATATATTTGAATACAACTCCAAGTGTCTGCTTATCCGTGTTTACAGCAAATCCAATGGGTGGAGTGTGCAGTACCGCTATGATGGTTTGGGACGCAGAGTTTCCAGTAAAACCAATTTTGGCCAGCATCTGCAATTCTTCTATTCAGATCTAAACAACCCGACTAGGGTGACCCATGTTTATAATCACTCCAGTTCGGACATCACTTCCCTATACTATGACCTCCAGGGTCATCTCTTTGCCATGGAGATCAGCAGTGGAGAAGAATTCTATATTGCTTCAGACAACACTGGAACACCTTTGGCAGTCTTCAGCAGTAGAGGCCTAATGATCAAGCAGCTTCAGTATACTGCCTATGGTGAAATTTATCACGATTCAAACCCAGACTTCCAACTAGTAGTGGGATTCCATGGTGGCTTGTATGACTCTCTGACCAAGTTGGTACACTTTGGCCAGAGAGACTATGATGTCTTGGTTGGACGTTGGACAGCTCCTGATTATTCCATATGGAATGAGATTGGAAAAGATCCTGCCCCCTTTAACTTATACATGTTCAAAAACAACAATCCTCTTAGTAACGTGCACGATGTTGAAGATTATGTGACAGGTAAGGTTGGTAAGATCTTTAAGGACAACATACGTCACCCAGATAACTTGCATTACAATGAACTTCAAACTTGTATCAAACTATTAGCAGAGTCTGTTAAAGAAACATCAATGTGTATTGTATAATTCACTAATTGGTTGATATTAGTTCCAACAGAAAGGAAATGTTTGTTGGATGTGTAAAATGCAGATGTGATTTAAAGTTATGCGAGGGACTCATTTCAGAATTTTGACAACAAGATTTTTCTCTTTTTTTAGTTTTGTTTCTGGACAGGTGGGGGAAGAGTTTTTTTTTCCTTTTACCCTCTTGGTCTCCCAGGATTCTCTGCCTGAGAGTACTCGTAAATGATTTGCTCCCAGGCTTTTTCCAGTGCCACTTTATAAACAGTCAGGATGCATGAGAATGGACACCTCTCCGTTACAACACAGCTATAATTTTAAAATCACTGTGTGAGGAATCATGGCCATGAACCTACATACTATCAATCCAGTGCTCCAATGTACTAGAGTTCCGAAGAAGGGTCACTGACCCGAAACGTTAACTCTGCTTCTCTTTTCACAGATGCTGCCAGACCTGCTGAGTGGTTCCAGCATTTCTTGTTTTTATTTTAGCTCCAATGTACTATACCATCTTCATTAATGACAGCATTTGTTTGAAAAATGAAAAGTGCATTTTTTAATCTTTTATTGAGGCATTACAATTCACTATTGTGCCCTAATAAAGTGCCTTAACTTCAGAAGTGCCCTCATACATTAGAATACAGTATTCCCCATTCAGGCATCTTTGTGGCCTTTCTGTTGATACTGTTAGTACAATGCCATTAGATACTAAATTACTATAGGGTTGGCAAAGAAGGCAACTTACAAAATACTGAAGGAGAAATGTATATGCTAACAAATGTACATCCAGTTTTAAATTCTGTCTTCCTGCAGATGTTAAAAGCTGGCTTGTGATGTTCGGATTTCAGCTGTACAACATTATTCCTGGATTCCCTAAACCAGCTGTTCGTTTTGCAGCACCTCCTTATGAACTAGTGGAGAGTCAAGAGCGTGACAATGTACAGGTATAGAAACAAGCTAAGAGAATTTATCATTATCTGTCTGTTTGACATAATCACATCATTGTCTATCTTCCAGCTTGTTCACATCTCCAGTCATATATCTTTCTAACAGCCTGTCTGCCTGTCCATCTACCTGCCTATATACTTGTCTTCTCTAAGTACTGAAATTAGCAAGCCAACAAATACTGAAAATCTAATATATTCTTATTAATAAAGAACAAAACCCTCTATCTATACCTTTATACTCCCTCACATCCACCATATGATGCCTTTATTCCCAGAAAACTCATTTCTGTCTCTCATTCCAGTCATTCCTTTTAGTACTGTCCAAATCTTTGCTCCCTCAAGTCTAATAGGTTAAGATTTCAATGTATCTGGCGCATTGGATTAGAGAGATCTAGCTGATTGCATAAGTGGACCTCGCCTTCATCTGCCAAAACCACACACTACTACTGTAGGATCATCCTGGAAAGCATTAATAACCTTACTTTTTCTCTACCACAAGCATCTCCTTCAACCTTTTTCCTGCCTCTTCACTTCTAACAGCAAATGCAAGAAGCTTTCTTTGCCATCCTTCAATCAGCTATCTCTTCCTCGTCTTCTCCCCCTTCCTCTTGCTCACCAAGCTGTACCTTCCCCCAGTTCCCCAAAAGCCCTGAACCCCCTTTTCTACCGTCACACCCACCTTTTTTCATTCCTTCTCTGGACTCATCGTGTCATCTTTGTTTTTCCTTCAACCCCAATCCTCCTAAGTTTCTGACCTCCACCACCCTCCCCTCACCACTTTTCTTCCTGGCCTCATGCTAACTAGCATTATAAATGATTCTATAAACTCTGTTCTCCTTCCTTTAAACACTTTTATTATTAACCTCGTCAAAAAAAACCCTTGACCCTTCTGTCCTTGCATGCTGAAACCCCATCCAAGGAGCAGTAGAGAAAAATAATAAATACCATACAAATAAAATAAACTATACCTGGGCTGCAGATTAGCACAGTGCAAGATCACAGCTACAAATCTGTTTCTAGCCAAGCCAGGCACTTTTCTACAGGGAAGGAGAAGAAGAGTTATCCCATAATCTTCCTGTGCACCAATACCTCCTAGCATTTATGGCAGCAATAATTTTAATGTTTTCCATAAAGGACATGCTCACCGTATATCTTTTATGATTTGATTTTCAGTTCATTTCAGGGGTTCAACAAGCAGCAGAAAGGCTCAACAATGCCTTTATGGCATTGGAAGGATGCTCACTACCCAAATTCTCCAGACTAGGCCACAAGGACAGGCCAGGACACTGGTTTTCAGCCACTAATTCCATTATAGGAAAGGGAGTCATGTTTGCTGTCAAGGAAGGCAGAATAACAACAGATGTGACTAGCCTTGCAAGTGAAGACAGTCGGAAAATAGCATCCATTCTTAACAACGCATATTATTTGGATAAAATGCATTACACTATCAATGGGAGAGATTCACACTACTTGGTGAAAATTGGTTCATCGGATGGAGACCTGGCAACTTTGGGCATGACAAGTGGTCGAAAAATGCTGGAGAATGGAGTTAATGTCACAGTTTCGCAACCAACAATTCTGCTGAATGGAAGGACTCGAAGGTTCACAAATATTGAACTTCAGTATAGTGCCCTGCTGCTAAATATTCGCTATGGAATTACACCAGATACGCTGGAAGAGGAAAGAGCACGGCTGCTCGACCAGGCCAGGCTAAGAGCTCTAGTGAATGCCTGGACTAAGGAACAGCAGAAGGCAAGAGATGGAAAGGAAGGAAGCCGACTGTGGACAGAAGGAGAAAAACAACAATTGCTGAGCTCTGGCAGAGTTCAAGGTTATGATGGGTACTATGTGTTGCCTGTGGAACAGTACCCGGAGCTGGCAGACAGCCCCACCAATATTCAGTTCCTGAGACAGAATGAGATGGGAAAGAGGTAACAAACCGAACTGCTGTCATCTCTGGCAAGAGCTGGAAGGGTGATCACAATCACTATCTCCTCTCCTAAGGAGATGGAAACTCTAAAGGGGGTGCTAAAAGTAAGTTACTTTGGGAACTGAAGAGAAGATCCAAATTCATGTTAAATGAGTTTACAGCTTGTTCTTCAGCATTTGAGGACTCTCTGGAGTGGACTGGAGCCCAAAGAGAAAACTGTTTACTTGACAAATACCCCTTTTTTATAGGATAGCCCAGGTCCTCTGGGCTTATATTTGAAAAAAAGACAAATCTCTCTTCTTGTCTCAGTAAACTTACTGCCTCATGGGTGTCTCATTTAAAAGACTTGAGTCCAAAATGCCCATCTTGAATGAAACAGGAACTTCATAGTTGCAACCTTTTGTAATATATGCCCCGAAGGAGAACTTGTTTGAGCATACTGGAAATGTGCTGATCTGTCGAAGCTTGGGCCAGACTTCTTACACTGATGTATTGTTTTGTTTATTACCATAGCAACTGTAGTGGACACAGTAAGCCTTGGAGGTTATAGTTACTGCATTCCTACTTGGGAGGGGTTTGGGGGGGGCCATAATGTTTCTGAGGACGTGACGTAATTAATAAACAAAATATGTTATTGTCATACACCGTCGTACTCTTTTTAAAAAGAAATTTAAATAAAACTACGTTGTGGACAGATTGACGTTTGCAGGGTGTAGTCTGCATAGTTTCTTAAAAGTAGTCGTCAGTAATGGTTTATGGTAGAGTTGTGGCCAATGTTTCACTGCTACAAATGGCACTGCTTTTCACTGACCCTGTTCACTGAGGCACGGGGGAGGGAAGGGGAAAGGGGGCAGGAGGCACAATTGCTGCTAACAAAGTAAAATGATCGATGATGGTACCCTGCTCGCTTTTTACTTGCCTCTCAAATTATGACAATCACGCTGCAGTCACCAGAAGGCGAATTGAGAACTTTATTATTACTTTTTTTTTGTAATATATTATCTGGAAGAATTGTCCATGGAGGTTTTTATATTAATTTCTGATTTTGCTGCTCAGCAAATATTAGTCACAGGAAATAAAAATTAATTTATGTAAAGGTGTTTCAAAAATGTTTATATACTTTAAAATAAAGTCTTTAAAACTGAAATATGTCTGATATTGTGAAACCATATTTATAGAATACTACAATCATGTCCTTGGGTATTCAAATATTTTCAAAATAAAGTTTGAGCTGTGATCTATCTTTGTTGTTTCGGATGAGTTTAACAGACATCAATAAATGATTGTGAGCAATCAGAGATTATCCATAAATCCACATGATAACTAGGTACATTTTAATCAAGCTTTAACATTTTCAAATTTCATGATCGGCTGCTATTTTGAAAAACAAGAGGGGTCTATTCCCAACTCTCGGTTCTGGACCCCATTTTGTAGGTTATTGCTGGTTGATCATTAAAACGGTGGACTTTAAGCAGGATCTTAAAGGAGGAGAGGGACTGGAGAGGTGGCAGTGGGATTTACAGGTGTTATCAACATACTCTGGAAGCTGACTTCATGTTTGCAGATGATGTAACCAAGGGGTAGCATGTAAGTGATGAAGAAGAGGGAGCCAAGGATGGACCCATGGAATCTCTGCAGATGCTGTTGTAGCAGTGAGAAGAGAAACATTTGCTAGATGTGCTGTGATTGCAATCAGATAGTGTGGTTGAATTCAAAAGACTGCAAAGAGGTTGATTAGGACCGGGTGGGATAATTCACCATGTAGCTGGCCTTGGCAAGGCTACATCTGGAGTACTGTGTTCAGTTATGGTACCTGTATTGCAGGACAGATGTAGAATTTTTAGAGGGAATCCAAAAAAGGTCTGTTTCCTGAAGTTGGAGGGCTGCGTTATGGAGAAGAATTTTATCCACCTGGGACTTCACTCTTGAAGAGAAAAGGATGAGGGGCATTTTGATGGAAATCTTGAATATTTTTATGGGTATGGAGAACTTGAATTCAAGAAAATATTTCTGTCAGGCACAGGATTCAAGTTCAAAGTTAAAACTATCAAAAGAAAATAGGAAATGTAATCAACTTATTATTTTCACAAGAGGGCAGTAGAAATGTAAAACAAATTACCAGTGGGGCAGTAGAACAGAAAGGCAGAGGAGGTTTTCCTATGACAAATCAGCAAAAGCTATCAATGACAAAGAATCATTGAAATCATTCAAAATATTTTTTGAAAATGATTTCAACTGTCATCTTGCTTTTGCACTTAGCTGAAAATTTAGCACTGGAAATAAGCTTTGCAACAAAAGTATTGCGTCCAGCATGCACGAAATGTCCATCACTCAAAAAGTTCTATTTGTCTCAAATTTACCAAGATCCAATCAAAATAAATTACTTGCTTGTCTCTGAGCACATCACAAACCTCTTTCCAAATCCTTTCTGTGGTCGTGTGAATGTCCCCCAAACACCTACAACAGCGTGAGCTGCAACTCACTGAGCAATGCCCCTGGAGATCTAGCATCATCAAAATATTCAAGAAAATGGATGTTTTTACGTATGGTGACATATTTACTGCAGGCTGGAAAAAGTTCAGTTGCTGGTAGTTACGGCAAGGATGCAGGATGTGTAAGGGTTTCTCTGGCATACCAAAAACACACCTCTTACTACAAGTTCTGGACAATAGGGATTATATGCACAGATCAGACTTGGACCCACGTTTTTCGGGCTCACCCGTATTGTGTTTAATAAGATTAAAAGTAACACTCGTAAACAGTACAAAACATACAGCCCTGGCTTGTACAACAAGCCCTACCGTGCTAAATTACCACAGCCTAATAAAAGAACCCTCCTGTGAAATAAACTAACACAGGACCCCCGGTACTAAACCCCCCTAAGGTTCAGTTGGGACTTACAATCACCCGCTCACACAGCTAAGTAGTCTTGTGGATGTGTAGGAGCAGGCAATATGCTCACCCCGATTGCCCATTGTCTTGCTTGCAGCTTCTTCCTGTACGTCTCACTCCTGGTTCTGTACTGCCGATGCAGTATCCAAGTTCCAGTTTGAGTCGAGGACCGTTGATGAGGAATGAAGAGCAGTGCTCAGCTTCTGGCGGTGTTCCGTTGAATCGAGCCGAGCCCCATGCAGGAGACTCGCTGTAGATTGATGCCGAAGAGAAGAGAGACGAGCGAGCACCGTTGCCAAACGGCTCCATATATATCCAAAACCCATCACCTTTTCTCCCGCCAATACTTATCGATGTATTGACTCAGGTGATCTGTCTGGACGCTCCCCCCCACACCCTCCCCTTGGCCTGGAGTGATTCATAACCTTTGAAATCTTTGTGAAAAATGATATTTTGTTTTCCCGCTCCCAGGCCTGGCACCTGGAGAGACAATGAGTGCTGATTACTGGATGTCTGTCGTTTCCTGAGTTGACGGCCCCCATTAGCAGGTAATGGGTTTCAATCTCAAACCGATCTTGTTTAACTGGCTTATGTCCTGGAAGCCAATGGCCCAGCCATCTCCTGCCTTCCACCAGTTTCAGTTGGGACCGATTCGTGCCTGTGCTTTATTGAGTTACTGCTCGGGCTTTTGTTCCCAGTAATCATGTTAGATGGTGATGATGTCAATTGGCCTGGGTTCCCTCCCACCCAGCCTGTCAGTGTGAAATGTCCGTTTGCATATGAATGCACCTTAGTCAGGTTAGCCTTGCTCGAAGCACCTGCCAGTCAATCCTATTCCCTAAGCCACTCCCACAAGCTTGCCAAACAGTACAGTTCTTTATTGGGGTTGTGGATTTAAAATATGATTCATAAAAATGGCCAGAAAGCTGGTGCGACAGATAGGAACTACAATTTGTTTTTTTTCCTAAATGGGTATTCTCAATCAAGTTAAGATATTCAAACCAAATTGAAAGGGTGGTTAAGAGCAAATCAGAATGTGGGATTACTCACAGATATGATCCGACTCAACTGAAATCTCTACAAATGATTGGACTGTAGATCTCCTTTAGTATCATTTTATTTTGAAAATTTAAAAAACACACATCTTCTGCTTAGGCAGTTATGAGTTTGGTTTTCTCGTTCACTGTATTTTCTTCTTCATATCACTTTACCTTTCTCTCTCATTCTTGTATAGAGCATTAGGTACAGTGAAACATACCATTTCAAATTGCTCAAGAACAAGCATTTACATTTAATTTTTTTTGGATTTGTGCTGACTCTGTGAATAAATCCACAGGCCAAATCTATATTACAAATTGCTTTATCAGCAGAGTTAACATCCACAGGCTGGCTGCCTTTTCATTTAGTTGTATTTTATTGGCTCTTATTGATGGTGAATTTATATTGCATGAAGTTAACAGGTTCTTTGGCATGGCTTACATACAACAACAACTTGCATTTCTATAGTGCCTTTAATGTAGTAAAATGTCCCAAGACGTTTCACAGAAGTGTTCTGAAATAACATTTGGCATCAAGCCAGATAAGGAGATATGAGGACAGGTGATAAAAAGCTTGGCCAAGGAGATTGGTTTCAATGAGCATTTTAATGGAAGAGAGTGAGGTAATGAGGGTGAGAGGTTTACTGGGGTAATTCCAGCTCTTAGGGCCTAGACAACTGAAGGCAAGGGCGCAAATGATGGAGCGATAAATATCATTGATGCGCAAAATACAAACTATAGCTGAACAGGATTTTGTTGCACTTCATGTTCTAAGTGTTGTTTGCCGCTTATTTTTTGTTCATTTATTCATGGGAAATGGGTGTCACTGGCAAGGCCAGCATTTATTTCCCATCCCTAATTGCCCATGAGCAGCTGGTGGTGAACCACCTTCCTGAACTGCTTCAGTCCTTCTGGTTTAGGTACACCCAGTGATGTTCAGTAGGGATTATAGTGGTGAAAAGCATGTATAGGGTTTTGAATGCTTTCCAGTTAAGAATTCACAGAAGTTACGACTTGGATTCTTAATGGGAATCCTGTAAACACAAGATACAGCTGATCTGGAAAATTAGTAGGAGTGGTAGGTAACAAGGTTCACCCTGTAATACTAATTGTTCCTTTGGTGTGTGATATATTGTAGGACTCTCAGGACTACAAGTAATAGCCTAAGAAAATGTGGGTTTTATTATACTTTAACTGGAACATTTATATATATACACAAACAGTTACTGCATGAGCACATCTAAACATGTCTCACTGTGTCGGGGTTCACCCGCAACTGACTGGTCATGTGTGACACAACATCACTTCCTCTAGTGATTTCACTTACAAACTTGCATTTATATAGTGCTTTACGTGACTTCAGGACATACCAAAGTGCTTTACAACCAGTGAAGTGTAGTCACTGTTGTAATGTAGGAAATGTGGCAGTCAATTTGCACACAGCAAACTCCCACAATCAACAATATGAAAAGTTTGCAGGCCTTTGAGGAAAGAGTAGGGCAGTGGGATTAATTGGATAGCTCTTTCAAAGAGCCAGAATAGGCACAATGGGCCAAATAGCCTCCTGCTATACTGTATGAATCTACAGATACACATTGAATTCAAAGTCAAAGGAACTTTGCTCATGTGTGCATCAATGCACATCAGAAATCGCTTTGCAGTCTCAAACAACAAAGAAGTCTCTACACGGCAGGTAAACTCATTTTTTCTTCATGCTATATCCGACTGGAATTCTGACAAAGTAATAGTTCCAAGAGGGAAAAAAGGTTGAAATCTTTCAGATAAAGTGAGGCATCTGCATTCAAAACAAATCGAAAAGGAATTCTATTCCACAGAGAACCCAAGCTGTGGTAAAAACAGAAAATGCTGGAAACACTCAGCAGGTCTGGCAGCATCTGTGGAGAAAGAAACAAGAGTTAACATTTTAGGTCGATGACCTTTCATTAGAACTGATGAAATGGGGAGGGTGGGAAAAATAACAATAGGGAACATCTGTGATAGGGTGAAAGACAGGAGAGATAAAATGACAAAAGAGTTATGCAGGGACAAAGGGAGTGGTAATGGGGCAAGAAAAGAAACAAAGAAACAAAATATGTGCCTAGAGCAGGTGTGAACGGCAAAATGATGAATAGCTGCCATTCAAAAGCAAAAACAAGAGAAAAATGAGGGTAAGATTGAAACATGCAAAGAAACAGAAACAAAATGGGAGCTGAGATTACAGTTTGAAATTGTTTAACTCCAGCCACAGCTGCAGTACTGTGTGCAATTCTGGTCACCACATTATAGGAAGGATGTGATTGCATTGGAGGGGGTGCAGAGGCGATTCACCAGGATGTTGCCTGGGATGGAACATTTAAGCTATGAAGAGGTTGGATAGGCTTGGGTTGTTTTCACTGGAGCAGAGAAGACTGAGGGGTGACCTGATCGAGGTGTACAAGATTATGAGGGTCATGGACAGAGTGGATAGGGAGCAGCTGTTCCCCTTAGTTGAAGGGTCAGTTACGAGGGGTCACAAGTTTAAGGTGAGGGGCGGGAGGTTTAAGGGGGGTTTGAGGAAGAACTTTTTTACCCAGAGGATGGTGATGGTCTGGAATGCCCTGCCTGGGAGGGTGGTAGAGGCGGGTTGCCTCACATCCATTAAAAAGTACCTGGATGAGCACTTGGTACGTCATAACATTCAAGGCTATGGGCCAAGTGCTGGCAAATGGGATTAGGTAGACAGGTCAGGTGTTTTAAAATGCATCGGTGCAGACACGTTGGGCCGAACGGCCTCTTCTGCACTGTATTATTCAGTGATTCTGTGAGCTCAATGTTGAGTCCAGAAGGCTGTCAAGTGCCTAATTGAGAGATGAGGTACGTTAGGGTCATAGGGCTGAATTTTACGCCACTCTGACGAGCGAGATGGTGATGGGGGGGGCTGACGTAAAATGGAGTGGGAGGCTCCGGGAAACCTTCCCAACCCGCTCCCGCCTCCACCGCCACTTTACACAGGGTGGCAGCAGCAAAAAACAGCCCGCCCCAGGCCAATCAAGGCCCTTAAATGGACACTGAACGGCCATCGCCCACCTCCACGTGGATTTTACGCATGGCAAGCAGGCATCCTGGACCCGAGAGAAGCCACCTGACAAAACCAGGCGGCTCTTGAACATCCCTAGGGGTGCCCTCATGATCGGGCACCCCGTGCCTGAAGGAGGGCCGCCCCCACTACACCAACCCCCCCCCCCCCCCCCCACAACACCCAACACGCACCCCCAGCCCCCAAACCAACCACCCTTGCCTCGCCGGGGGGCCGACTGATTACCCCCGGCGGGGCAGCCAAAACTTACCTGCCATCCAGGCTCCACGGCATCTACATTTACAGCGCAGAAGGAAACCATTTAGCCTATCGAATCAATGCCAGCTCTCCACGGAGCTATTCAGTCAGTCGAACTGTCCCACTCGATCCCTGTAGCCCTCATGTGGCCATCCAATTTCCTCTTGAAGTTATTGATTGTCTCCACTTCCACCATCCTGTGGGCAGCGAGTTCCAGATCATTACCACCCACTGCATAAAAAGTTTTTCCTTATATTCCACTTGCATCTCTTGCCCAAGACCGTCAGTCTGTGTCCCCTAGTCCTTTTAGCATCAGTGAATCGGAACAGTTTTTCTTTGTCTACCTTATCTAAGCCTGTCATAATTTTGTACACTTCTATTAAATCTCCCCTCAATATCCTTTGTTTTAAGGACAACAAACCCAGCTTTTCCAACCTAACCTGGTAACATCTCTGGAACCATTCTGGTAAATCTCCTCTGCACCCTCTCAGGGGCCCTCACATCCTTCCTGAAGTGTGGAGACCAGAACTGGATTCAATAGTCCAGTTAGGGCCTAAGCAGAGTGTCATGCACTCCCTGCCAAGAATGAGGCATATTAATTTTGTTATATGAACATTGATTCTAAACTGTCGCAGGAGAGAGGAAATGACTCGTTAAGCAGATCAGCAGTGGCTGGAAAAATATTTACATACAAACAGACAGTGCTTGGAGAGACAAAGGACTATTGCTTGGTCCATGTAACCCAAAATGGACTTTGATTACCAGACATTGAAGCTCACATTCCAGAATGACTGCTAAGATGGCAGAATCCACAAACCAGCTCGTCACATGACTAAGCTGCTTGGCAACCTGGGGTTTTTTGAATTGTGTCACACAGAAAAGAACAGAAGGCAGTTCGCAACTGAAGCTGGAACAAGGAAGCCTCTCTCTTTCTCTCGCTTTCTCCCAAGCTTCCGGACCCACGGAAGACACATAAACCTCAAGTGAGAAAAGACTCTGACCTCGAAACAAGTTGAAATATGCACTGGGCCCCAATGAATTGCAAGTCTGACTGGAAACCAAAGACTTCACAGCAAACTCAAAGGACTGTAAAAATAGAATCCCATCTATTGCCTCAAACTTTTCCCCTTTATTCTTTTCTACTTTTCTGTTTCTATCTGCATGTGTGTTTATTGCGTATGCATGCTAGCATGGTGGCGTCGCATATTTGTCGTCATTAATCGGATTAGAGTTTAAGATTAATAAACTTCTACCTTTCTTGTTTAAATCTAAGAAAACCTGTCTGAATTGATTTCTTTGCCTTACAATTGAAAAGCGGTGAACAAGAATTCACTAAGGGGGAGCTAAAACATGGTGTTTTAAAAAATTAAACCCTGTTACAGTTAAACCAGGCAAAGGCTGAGAGGGAACCCCTAGACCCCTCTCACCTGGTTGTAACACAGAGCTTTATAGAAGTTCAGCAGAACTTCCCTGTTTTGTACTCAATGCCTCTATTTATGAAAC
The DNA here is from genome assembly GCF_036365525.1 of Heterodontus francisci. Taxonomy (NCBI): domain Eukaryota; kingdom Metazoa; phylum Chordata; class Chondrichthyes; order Heterodontiformes; family Heterodontidae; genus Heterodontus; species Heterodontus francisci. Next base: position 92,987,413 of record NC_090382.1, on the reverse strand, counting down.
CCAAGATCACATTTGCTTTACTAACCATTCTCTCGATATGTCCTGTCACCTTCAAGATTGATGCATATGCACTCCCAGGTCGCTCTGTTACTGCACAGTCTTTAGAACTGTGCCATTCAGTATATATTGCCTCTCCTTATTCCTTCTGCCAAAATGCATCACCTCACACGTGTCAGTATTAAATTCTATCTGCCACCTGTCTGCCCATTCTGCTAGCCTATGCCCTGTTGCAAGTGGTTCATATCATCCTCATTGTCAGCCACACCTCCAATTTTGGCATTGTCACGATCCTGTTTTTTTTTCTCATCGGCAAATATTGCGGAGCGCCTCTAAGGCTGTAAAAGATCCGTACTTCTTTAAGGCAGCAAGCTCCAGAGACTATAAGCCAAAGTGCATTCTGGTTGCCAGGTGACAACCATACAGAAAGAGAGAACAGAGATTCAAATGTATCCATTTTTACTTTGAAACTGGCTGGTAGAAACACACAGTTGACAGGCTGTTCTAGCACGTGCAGGAAGAAAGGTGAGCTCTCTGAGTCAATTTGAGTAGTTTCTCTCTCAAAATTCTAAAAAAGCTTCAAGCCAGATTAATTTCTTAAAGAAATAACAAATTATTGATCCACTGTATCCATCACTGGAAAAAGGAGTTTAATACTAGAACTGCTGAACTGAACTGCTGAATTCCTATCTCTGGAGAGATCTTTGGATTCATTGGACCTTGGAAGATTGCAAATGAACTTTGACTGTATTGAATTAGATGATCGTTCATCGGAAGCGTAATCTGCAAAGACTTTATTGTTTTTTCCTATTTGTTTTGGGCAGCTAATTAGAAACCAAACTACTGTTAGTTTGAGTATATGTATGTGAATGTGGGAGTTAGATTTTTTTTAAATTAAGAAGTTGTAAGGTCTTTAGATATTGGTTTATCTTAATAGTATTGAAGATTTTAGGTTTTTTTAATAAACAGTTAATTTGTTGCTATCTAAAGATACCTGGTTTAGCTCACCTCATTCAGGGGTTACTAGATTGAAACAATTCGGCTGCTGCTTCCTTTGATTTGGAAAGCTTAATGATATATAATGCAATCTGTGGAACAACGGGACAGATTTAACAGTGCGTTGCTTCCACCGCAATCAGAATCATATATTTTGATTGGGGGCTTTGTTCTGAGCGGTCGTAACAGCGCCATCAGCATATTTTGAGATTCTACTCTGTATTCCAAGATCCAAGTCATTTATAGAGAGAGAGAAAAGCAGTAGACCCATCAATGACCCTTGGGAACACCACTGTCTCCCATCTTCCAGTCTGAAAAACAACCATTTACTACAACTCGCTGCTTTCTGTCCTTAAGCCAATTTTTTTATCAGATTGGACACAGACCCTCCTATTCCATGAGCCTCAATTTTGTTAATTTTCTTTAAGTTCCTCGAGCTTAAGTTGAGCTTTGTGGGAACACTGCAGTAGGCTGAGGACAGAGAGGTCAGCATGAGAACAAGGTGGAGAATTGAAATGTCAGGCACTGGAAGCTCAGGGTCACGCTTGCAGACTGAACATAGATGTTCCGCAAAGCAGTCACTCAATCTCATTTGGCCTCCCCAGTGTAGAGCAGACACATTGTAAGCAGCAAATAATTGAAAGAAGTACACATAAATCGTTATTTCACCCAGAAGCTGTGGCATTTAATGAAACATATTGGCCCCAAAATTCCTTGACACATGATTCCAATTGAGATTTCAATCATCAATGCTTTGCAATGCAGATCCTGCTAGAGTTTGTGGGGCCGGTAGGAGGGGATCTCATTTATATGGGACAGATGGGTGCAAGTGCAAATTCAGGTGCATTTACGCTGTCTATCTGGTAGAAACTCTGGTGCCTGGGTGATGGGACTGCCACAGCTGGAATAGCTGGAGGTCTGTGGATGCAGTGAGCGGTGGGTACGAGGCTGGCAGTGTCGGTATGTGTGTGGTTGAGGTTGAGCCTGAGTGTTAGGCCTGAGTCCTTAGAGTCAGGGAATGGTACCGGGTGAGGGATGTGGGTGTGGTGCATATTGTGGGATGACCTCAAGAGCAGACTACCTTAGGAAGTTATAAGTGAAGGTCACTGGAGGAAGTGATGTCATGTTACACATGACCAGATTGTTGTGGGTGGAACCCGACAGTGTGAGATGTGTTTACATGTGGCTTGTGCAGAAACTGTTTATATATTCTAGTTAAGTATAATAAAAAGCCACATTTCTTTGGATATTACTTGTAGTCCTGTGAATCTTACAATAGTTCACATATCAAAGGAACAAGTAATATTATATGGTGGCAAAATTTGGGATATATTTTTTCTGAAGGCCACCAAATATTATATCATGGCAACATTTGATTTTTTCTGAAGAACACACTAAGAGCAAACAAAGAACTGCCTACTTAGAGGGGCTGAAGATCTGGCAGTTATCAAGGGACCTCACAACAGTGCAGAAAGCTAGGCTGCAGGCAGGACCCAAGGCGCTGTTGAAACTTTTTAAGTACAGCAGGCAATCTGCCAAGGGATCAGAGCTTTCTTCTCATCTGGCTGTGGGTCGACAAATTTGAAAATCAATAGGAACAGCCATTCGTGTTTTAGTTTTCCTGTTTGTCTTTTTGGCTTTGTGTGTGGAGCCGAAGCTGAAAAGAGTGGAAGGAACTCAACAGCACCTCCGGAGGTCCATCAGAAAGTATGCAGCTGGCTGTGGCAGCTTCCAGTACTGCAACCTACAGCTGTCTTAAAAAAAACTAACAGTTTAAAAAAAACTGCGTTTTAGAAAAATCAAACAGCTGTGTAGACTATGAGCTGCTCTCTTGGTTTTAAAAAAAACAAGCTGTGTAAACAACAAAAGCTGTAGTCTTAAAAGGGGCAGGCCTGCAAAAAGCAAATCTGTCTTAAAAAGGAAACAGAAAGAAGTGCGCCTGTGGAAAAAACCTAAACAAAGTCCTATATTTATATTTTAAAAAACAGGATAATTTAGACAATGGCATTCAGATATCCAGTTACAGACTGGAAGGCATCAGACATAGCGTCTCAAATTAAACTTATCCAAAAGCAAATGGAACTTTGTTTCCTGAATCAAGACATGAACATAGCAGAGAATCACGCTATCAAAATTAAGATCGCATCGGGCAATGAGTGCTTGCAATGGTTCAATACACCAGGATTGTCAGCTGAGGATCACAAGGACCCTAGCAAGCTATGGACATTCCTGGAGCAGCAACCAACTACATAAGTTTGAGCTTATGACCTACCAACAAAGATAGGATGAGTCCATTGACCAGTTTGTTGCAAGGTGCCAAGACAAAGCTCAATATGTGACTTCGCAGATAACGAACTTTCATAATGGGTTATACAGCAAGTAATCACATTTACCCCACAAAAAGACCTGCCAGCAAGGAAGAAATGGCATGCCATAGATGCACTACTCAATGATGGAAGGAAATTTGAAGCCATCATGGCTGGGCGCTAACAGTTCCAAGCATCGGGGCAGCTATGACAATTGGTATCGTAACCGAGGCTCAGAAGTCTGCTAAGCCTTGTGGCAAACCTGGCCTGATTCATCCAATTCACAGTTGTCTGGTGTACCAGTACCAGTGCAAAGCTTGTGGCTTGCAAAGGCATTGAGCAAGGCAGTGCAGAAGGCTGAGCTCAGATACTGCACACTGGGATGGTGGCGGATCGCATGCAGAGGAACAGGATGGCAAATGCAACAAAATGCCAACACAAAAAAAAACCCAAGAAGGTATTTCAGGTCAGCAGAGAGACAGCAGCTGGAATTTTACCCTGTGGTGGAGTTCCCACCCACTGGCAGAAAAGTTGGGTCAGAGAGTCATAGCATTATACAGCACAGAAACAGGCCCTACGGCCCATCGTGTCTGTGCTGGCCATCAAGTACCTAACTATTCTAGTCCCATTTTCCAGCACTTGGCCCATAGCCTTGTACGCTGTGGCATTTCAAGTGCTCATCTAAATACTTCTTAAATGTTGTGAGGATTTCTGCCTCTCGCACCCTTTCAGGCAGTATATTCCAGATTCCAACCACCCGCTGGGTGAAAAGATTTTTCCTCAATTCCCCTCTAAACCTCCTGCCCCTTCCCTTAAATCTATGCCCCCTGGTTATTGACCCCTCCGCAAAGGGAAAAAGTATTTTCCTATCTAATCTATCAATGCCCCTCATAATTTTGAATACCTCAATCAGGTCCCCACTTATCCTTCTCTGTTCTAAGGATAACAACTCTAGCCTTTTCAGTCTCTCCTCATAGCTGAAATGCTCCAGCCCCGGCAATATCCTGATGAATCTCCTCTGCACCCTCTCCAGTGCAATCACATCCTTCCTACAGTGTGGTGCCCAGAACTGTACACAGTACTCCAGCTGTGGCCTAACTAGCATTTTATACAGCTCCATCATAACCTCCTTGCTCTTATATTCTATTCCTCGGCTGATAAAGGCAAGTATCCCATATGCCTTCCTAACCACCTTATCTACCTGTGCTGCTGCCTTCAGTGAGCTATGGACAAGTACAACAAGGTCCCTCTGACATTCTGTACTTCCTAGGGTCCTACCATCCATTGTATATTCCCTTACCTTGTTAGTCCTCCTCTAATGCATCACCTCACACTTCTCAGGATTAAATTCCATTTGCCACAGCTCTGCCCATCTTACCAGCCCATCTATATCGTCCTGGAATCTAAGGCATTTTTCCTCACTATTTACGACACCACCAATTTTCGTGTCATCTGCGAACTTACTTATCATACCTCCTAAATTCACGTCTAAATCATTAATGTACACTACAAACAGCAAGGGTCCCACACTGATCCCTGTGGTACACCACTGGTCACAGGTCGAGCCTGCCTCTGCAGCAACTGGAAGCCACGCAGCGATTTTGCGTCGTCCGGGCCCGAAATTGGAAGAGATCGGGCCTTCCACCCCTCTGAGACAGGAAGTCCCACCTCCAAGAGCTGCTAGCCAATCAGCAGGCCGGCAGCTCCTCAGTCCCAGCAGTGCCACCGGGGGCAGTGGTCACTGCTGGGACTGCACCCAGCCAGGACCAGCAAGATGGTAGAGGCGCCGGTATAGAGGTAAGTGTATGGGGCCTCACTGGGGACAATCGGCTGAGCCCCAGTGAGGGAGTGGGGGGGACGCTCGAGATCGTGGGGGGAGGTGTCCCGGCGAGGACAGCTTGTGCCATGGTGGGGGGGTGGAGGGAGAGTCTGGCCCTCCGTGGAGCACAGCGTGCCCGATCAGGAAGGCCTTCCCCCCAGCCTGCAAGGAGGCCACCAGATGTAATTGGGCGGCCTCCCCAGATGGCAAAGTGTCTATACGCCTCTGGTAATATGCCAGCAGCAGTGGGCGGGCCATTTTACACATCTCCTGCCACTGGTAAAATTGCAATGGGGTAGGTACGCAATGCAAATGGCAGCACCTCCTCCCCCACCCCGCCCAACTTTCCATTCAATTTTATGCCCTCCCTGCCTGTTCCAGGGGGCAGTTGGGGGGGCGGGGATAAAATTTCAGCCAGATTGTCAAGAGTACATGGCTGTAGAATGCACTTGTGTGAACTGCGAGCAACCATTCCACATAGTTAATTTGGATCAACATGTTAATGCTATCACGTAATCTGAGGCATTCGCCGTGATTGGGATCATATATCCACAGAAGTGTGGCAGATATGAACTCAGAATAAAAATCGACACCGGAGCAAGTGCACGCATTCTGCCCATCCATATACTGAAGGACATATACTTAAAGAAATGGGAATCTATGGTATGACCCACCACAGCTAGGCTGACTGCCTATAATGTTTCTCCTATCAAGTTCATCGGAATGATAACTTTACAGTGCAGCTATGGGAGCTCTGAATGGCTACCATAAATGTTTTATACTGTAGACACAACTGGACCAGCTGTCACAGGACTTTCAGTATGCCAAGGTCTACGAATCATCACAATACATGAAGTCAATAACACACCGAGGATGGTAGAAAATACCCAGGTCAGTCCATGTAAAGGATGACACAAAGGCTGGGAGTCTTGACACGAAGAGGCGATATAACCAGGAATCTCTCCTCTGGCTTCAGTTTGTTGCAGCAAGTACCCGGAAGCAAGAGGGATTGCTGGTGATTGATGAAGTTGCCAGTCATCATTTTTCTAATCTTTATTAAACAATCGAAGATTAAGGCATTAACATGCAAGCAGGACCAGAATTAGTTCGATTCTGAATAGGACAGAAGGTCAGAGTCCTTGCAAAGATTGCAAGAATATGCGACCAGTCCAGATTGTACGAGGTCCAGACACCCAATGGTGCGATTCTCAGGTGGAACCGAAGTCAACTAAGAGAGCTGGATGACCGTACATATGACAACCCTGTAGCTTCGCGGATACATTCAAAGACAAAGTCTGAAGATGACATACAGAGAGCACAGAGGAAGAACATGCTAACCAAAGTTCTGAGTCCCCAGAGTCTCAGAGGAGTCATCAAAACAAGCTCAGCTCTGGGAAAAGGTTCATGATAACAAGGTAAGGGCGAAGAAGCAAATCTGTTCTATGTTTTAGAGAGTGTTAAACTTACTAGCTTGTAAATAACATTTTGTTTTGTTCATGTATAGTGATATTCATGTACGTTATTTCAAACTGCAACATCATTGTCTATTGTACATATGTTTTTATCTTTGGAACAAAGGGGGATGTTGTGGGACGAGCTTAAGAGTAGACCACCTTAAGAAGCTGTAAGCGAAGGTCACTGGAGGAAGTGATGTCTTTTCACACATGACCAGGTTGTTGTCGGTGGAGCCCAACAGAGTGAGATGTATTTAGATGTGACTGATGCAGTAACTGTTTCCATATTGTTACGCCAATGTGTTTTGTTGAATGATAATTTTCTTTGGTCCACTGACTGGAGAGCTGAATTTATTCTTTTTTGAGCAATTTAAGAAGACATTTTCAAAAGGGATAACTGCTGGCAGCTTAAGAGGATACATTGTAACCTACATTGCAAAGGACTGTAAGGAGGAAGCCAAAATGTCTGTGCATTTCCCAGTAAGAACCAAGACCCAGGAAGTTTAAAGGAACTATCTGTTCTTTTCAGCAAGCAGAGAAATATTGCACACTGCTGCATTTGAACCACTGAGTGACTGTCATGTGACAAGCCCCTCCCTATCTGTGGTTTTAAGCTGGTGTTTTTCTCTGCAGCAGAAAAGAAGCAACTGGACTCTGACATGAGCAGACCCTAAGTGGGGGTCTTTCTCTCTCTGACAAATATTAGAAAAGTCACAGATTATAAGCAAGTGAGGTGGGGGTGGGGCAAGAGATAACAAAGGAGGTCTAGATTGGACCAGGCCACATAGCTGACCAAAAGGTCACGGAGCAAAAGCAAACAATATGTTAATGGTGTGTTGATAGACAAAACATTAGTACAGATTAGGTGTTAATACACTGAATATTGAACAGCAGCAAGTGCAAACCTGAAAAAAAACAGTGGGTAAGCAAACTGAACAAACTAAGATGAAATGAAATAAATGCAAAAAAAAGATTGCAAAAAATGTAAAAAAGAATGTTAAAAAAAAGGAAGAAAAAATAACTAAAAATGAAAGTAAAATGGGGGGCTGTCATGCTTTGAAATTATTGAACTCAATGTTCAGTCCGGCAGGCTGTAGTGTGCCTAATCGGTAGATGAGATGCTGTTCCTCGAGCTTGCGTTGATGTTCACTGGAACAGTGTATTAACACCTAATCTGGACTAATGCTTTGTCTTTCAACACACCATTAACATATTGTTTGCCTTTGCTCCGTGACCTTTTAGTCAGCTATGTGGCCTGGTCCAATCTAGACATCCTTTGTTATCTCTTGCCCCACCCCCACCTCACTTGCTTATAACCTGTGACTTTTCTAATATTTGTCAGTTCCAAAGAAGGGCCACTGTCCCGAAACGTTAACTCTGCTTCTCTTTTCACAGATGTTGCCAGACCTGCTGAGTGGTTCCAGCATTTCTTGTTTTTATTTCAGATTTCCAGCATCCGCAGTATTTTGCTTTTATTTTGTCTTTCTCTCTCTCTCTCTCTCCATTCCAGCTTGAAAGCTTTCAAATCCTGTTGTTGACTGAGCACCTTTGCATACTTCGGCTACAATCAGAAACCCGTTGGAGGAAATCATCTGCATCGCTATCTCCAAGAGACTCATCGAACCAGCCATCTATCTCTTTCAACTAAAAGCCTCAAGACCACTGAATTCATCTAGAAGCCCCCGAATCACTAAACTTCACAGATTGTATTCCTTTTTATTCTTATGCACTCTAACTCAAACAATCTACCTTTACCAACTCTGTAACCTATATGAACTCATTTCTGTGTGTGCAAACCACTAGTGTGTGTGTGATCGTGCAAGTTGGCATATTATTTATTATTTTTATAGTTCAGTTTAGGTAAAATAAAGTTAACCTCATTCTTTGTTAACTCAAGAAAACCTGTCCAATTGGTTCTTGTTATGATCATGGCAAGTAAGTAATTAAACACCTACTGAATTGGCCAGGACACCCACTTTAATAAAGAATTAAACCTGTTGTGGTCAAACAAGGAGAATGTCATGTAGGCCCCCACCTGCCAAGAATGAGGCACATTAATCTTGCCACATGAACATTGATTTTTAAACTGTTACTGGAGTAAAGAAAGAACTTGCTTTAAAAAAAGCACCAGACCCTTGACTGGAAAGACATTTGCCTTGTAACAGACAGTACTTGGAAAGGACAAAGGGACCACTCCCTGCTTCAATTTAATCCACAATGGACTTTTGATTACCAGATGTTGAAGGCGGAGAAGCTAGAATTCCAGGTTGACTACTCAGATGTCCCCAATACACAGAAAAGACCTGGTCAAACCAGTCAGTCATGTGACCACCTGCTGCCCAACTAGGCAAGTTTTAAATCGGAGAGACAGTGTTTGAAGGCAGAAAGCTCTTTGCTCCTGAACTGAGAATATCTCTCTCCTGCCTGCTCTCATCTCTTTTTCATGGAATTGAAGACCCATTGAAGACATATGAACTCCAGGAGAGAAAAGTCTCTTACAGTGAACAAGGTTTAAGAATACCGTGCCCCAACAAAAAGCAAAATCGACCTACAAACAAGGACTACAGCGAGCTCAAAGCACAGTAACAAAAAACCCTCTTCAGAGATTGCCTCAAACCTCTCCACGATTTTACTTCTGCTCTTTTCTGTCTCTATTTGCATGTGCATATCGCGTATGCATGCTAGCGTCGGGCATGGCGTGTATCCGTAGGCATTAACTGAATTAGAGTTTAAGTTTGAATAAATTTCACTTTTCTTCTTTATAACTAAGAAAGCCTGTTTGTACTCATTTCTTTGCCTTAAAATTGGAAAACGGTGAACAAGGATTCACCAAGGAGTTCAAAACACATTGTGTTTAAACAAAACCCTGTTGCAATAAGACCAGATGAAGGCTAAAAGGAACCCCCAGACACCTTTCCCACCTGGTTGTAACAGAAATTTGGGTGCTAGCGTCCAGGATTGACCCACAGACAAACAAGAGAAATTGGAAGTGGGAAACCAAATTGTTCCCAATCAAAAAAAAAGCAAGATTAGTACAGGTTTTCTTGTGGTTGTGTGTGCTTGAATACAAACATGTCTGCGACTGATGTGAGTAGCTCTCCAAGCCAGGGTGAAGTAACGTGGGATAAGTTAAAAGCACTGTCTATGAAGGAGTTGAGAGAAATGGCTGAGCAGTGTGGGATCACTGTAAGTGGCAAGGCTAGGAAGTCTGAACTCCTAAGGCTAGTAGCCAACCATTTTTCCCTTGAATCTGAAAAAGCAAAAGCAGTGTTAGAAGCAGACCCAGACAGTGTACTGCTAGCAAAGATGCAAGTGGAACAAAGGAACCTTGAGTTAGAGGAAAGAGAGAGAGAGAGGCAGGAGAGGGAGAAAGAGAGAGCCTTCCAGAAGGAAAGGGAATAGAAAGAGAGAGCCTTCCAAACGGAATGTAAAGAAACAGAAAGACAGGAGAAAGAAAGAGAGAGGCAGAGGAGAGAAAAAGAGAGAGAGAAAGAACATTCCAGCAAGAATCCGAAGAAAGGGAGCTGAAGCAGCTTGAGTTAACTAGTTGGGGGGAGACACAGGAACCCCAGTGAAATCATGGCCAATATGGAGGAGCATAATGAGCTAAAACTCGCCCAACTAATTCTAAAATTCAATTAGGAAGATGTGGAAGTGTTTTGTGTGTCTTTTGAGAAACTGGCAAGGCAGCTAAAATGGTCAGCTGAGACCTGGTCTCTTAGTACAAAGCAAGCTAACTAGAAAAGCCCATGAGGTTTATTCCTTGTTGCCAGATGAGAGTTAATCAAATTTTGAACTGGCCAAAAATGCTATCCTTGGGGCATATGAAATAGTACCCGAAGCCGATCGCCAAAGGTTTAGAACCCTCAAGAAGCACGCTAGTCAAACTTATCTGGAGTTTGAAAGAAGTAAGCAGCTGGTTTTTAACCAGTGGCTGAGGGCTCTTAAAATACAGCTCTCTCCCACTCTCAATAAAGACCCATGTAGAGGAGCAGCGGGTTCAGGGAGCCTGGCAAGCGGCCATTCTGGCTGATGAGTTTGCTCTAATTTATGTCAGTTTCCCAGGGGAGAACCTTTCCTCACAAAGAATGGGAAGGTAATATCCACCCAGGTGCTCCTGGGTGAGGAAGGAAAGCGGGAGATACAGGGGGCCCTCCTCCAACCAAAAAGAAAGGTGCTGTGAGCAAGAGTGAGACCCGGAGACCTGTGTGCTTCCATTGTAATATGGCAGGGCATTTAAAAGCTGACTGCTGGAAACTAAAGGGAAAACCGGTAGGGTTAATCAGGGCACAAATGCTCAGTGAAGAAAGGAACCCTGATGGAAAGCACAGAACAAGCTGTGGCTTTAACTGCAGTAAGAGTACAACCCAGGAAGCTTACTACGGACAGTACAGGAAAAGTTAATAGGATTCCTGAAGGTTATCAGGGTTTTGTGTCTGATGGGAAAGTAACCCCATACCCCTCGAGTGGGGTCAGCAAGACCATCATGATTCTCAGGGACACAGGGATCACTAGATCCCTTTTACTGGGAAAAGGCCTGACCATTCCTCCAGAGAGTGCAGTGAACACCAAAATGGTGGTGAATGGTATTGGAGGGCAGTGCATGCCTGTACCTGTACATCGGGAGCACCTGGAGTGAGTCCTAGTTTTGGGACCGGTGACCATAGGGATTGCCCCTAGTTTGCCTGTGGATGGGGTTGACCTGCTCCTAGATAATGATCTGGCAGGGTTGAAGGTGGTAGCCCCCCCCCCCACCAGTAGTGAAAGAAAGACCGCAGGAGGTCAGAGAGACAGGGCAGTGACAGGAGACGGTCCCCTGCAGTTTCCCTGAATGTGCAATGAATTAGGCCATGATCAAACCAGCTCCCCCAGAGAAGACTGCATTGGCACTGCAGGCAGATGATTATGATGTCTGCCTGTCCGAGATTTTCTTTGGAAAGTTAGGAGACCCAGGGAATGAGATGGATTTTCCCTAGCTGAGGCTCAGCAAGCTGACCCAGTATTGCAAGAGTAAGCACAGACAGCCCAGTCTGAAAGTGAAGCAGAGGGAGTCCCTGATTGATACTATTTAAAGAATGAGCTATTGATGAGGAAATGGAGTTCTTCTCACAGACCTGAGAGCAAAGAGTGGACAGTAGTTCGCCAGTTAGTGGTGCCACAGAGGTACCGGGGAGAAATTCTGGGGTGGCACAGTGGCGCAGTGGTTAGCACCACAGCCTCACAGCTCCAGCGACCCGGGTTCAGTTCTGGGTCCTGCCTGTGCGGAGTTTGCAAGTTCTCCCTGTGACCGCGTGGATTTCCGTCGGGTGCTCCGGTTTCCTCCCACAGCCAAAGACTTGCAGGTTGATAGGTAAATTGGCCATTGTAAATTGCCCTTAGTGTAGGTACGTGGTAGGAGAATATGGGATTAATGTAGGATTAGTATAAATGGGTGGTTGTTGGTCAGCACAGACTTGGTGGGCCGAAGGGCTGTCTCAGTGCTGTATGTCTAAATAAATAAATATTAAGAAGGGCCCACGGGACTAAAGTGGCTGTACATGCTGGTAAACGAAAGACCAAAGCCCATATAAGACAGCAGTTTGACTGGCCAAAACTCCACAAAGATGTGATGGAGTACTGCAGGAGTTGCCAAATGTACCAGGTTGAGGGGAAACCCCAACCTACAGTGAAACCTGCACCCCTAAGTCCTGTTAGGACACTCCAGCAGAGGGCTGGTGAACTGTAAGGTAGCCCAGCCAACAATAAAAGGAGACAGGCAAGCACACGGCTGGCAAAGGTTTAGAAAGAGAAGGGGAAAAAGTGATCAAGAGGGCAGGTTAAAGGAAGTCTGGGAGGAATCCTAGATGAACACCCCTACTGTCCAGTCAGCCAACCCCGAAAAATGGGTAAAGTTAGACACCCATCCTCCTATGTTAATGCAGACTCTAGAAGCACTCCACCAGAGTTGTTAACAGCATTTACAGGAACCTGCAGAGATAAAGAGAGATCTCTAGGAGGCACAGAAACCATGAGGGTGATGCCTCACCTAGTCTAAGTACCACAGGAGAGTGTAGTCAAGTCTGCACACATACCTGCAGGCAGGAATGTCCCAGAGAACAAAGCGGAGATTAACAAAGAATCCTCTTCCACAGTCAGAGGAAAAGGGAACCACCCATCCCCTGAAGTCAAAAGTCTTTACATAACTCAGCAAAGCACTGAAAGAGAGTTCAGGATAGACCCGCCCACTACTAACTCTCGGGAAGAAAACATTATCTCAACAGGACCAAAACCCTAGGCAGTCATGGCAATAGGCAAACTGTAGAAAAGCTTCCCCAAAGAACCACATGGCTACTGGGATGCCAATAAAGGGGAAGTTAAAGCAGCACTGGCACCCACAAAAGATAATTTTAATCAGCTTTAAGAGTTATGAATGAATGGAAATGAATGAGAGAAATGCATGGCTTTTCTTTCTTTATCTTATATTTCTCACTAAACCTTTGATTGAAACGCGCCTTTTTTCAAATCGCATTTCATTCGCCTGGGTGTGGAGGCGTCATGCAGGCCCCCACCTGCCAAGAATGAGGCACATTAATTTTGCCACATGAACATTGATTTTTAAACTTTGACTGGAAAGACATTTGCATAGTAACAGACAGTACTTAGAAAGGACAAAGCTTCAATTTAATCCACAATGGACTTTTGATTACCAGATGTTGAATGTGGGGAAGCTAGCATTCCAGGTTGATGGCTAAGATGTCCCCAGTACACAGAAGAGACCTGGTCAAACCAGTCAGTCACGTGACCACCTGGTGCCCAACTCAGCGAGTTTTAAATTGGAGAAACAGTGTTTGAAGGCAGAAAGCTCTTTGCTCCTGGACTGAGAACATCTCTCGCCTGTCTGCTCTCATCTCTTTCTCACGGAACTTAAGACCCATTGAAGACATACGAACCCCAAGAGAGAAAAGTCTCTTACAGCGAACAAGGTTTAAGAAGAATACTGGGCCCCAACAAAAAGTTAGATCTCCCTACAGGCAAGGACTACAGCAAGCTCGAAGCACAGTAACAATAAACCCCACTTCAGGGATTGCCTCAAACCTCTCCACTATTTTACTTCTGCTTTCTTCTGTCTCTATTTGCATGTGCGTATCGCATGTACATGCTAGCGTGTGGCGTGGCGTGTATCTGTAGGCATTAGCCGAATTAGAGTTTAAGTTTAAGTTTTAATAAATTTCACTTTTCTTCTTTAAACCTAAGAAAGCCTGTTTGTGCTCATTTATTTGCTTTATAATTGGAAAGCGGTGAACAAGGATTCACCACAGGGGAGCTCAAAACACATTGTGTTTAAACAAAACCCTGTTACAATAAGACCAGGTGAATGCTAAAAGGGACCCCGAGACAACTTTCTCACCTGGTCATAACAAGAGGGAAGCTCTTCGACCCCTACTTACTTGACCATAACAAGATATATATCTTCTAGTTAAGTTATGATAAAACCCACTGGTTCTTTGGATATTAATTGTAGTCCTGTGAATCTTGCAATAGTTAACACATCAAAGGAACAGTGCATTGCGCAGCTTAAGAAGTTGATGGTGTGGTGTTTATAATATGTCATATAAAGATGCATTCACTCACCTTGACCACATGTGTGAGGTCATTAAACTTTTTTCAGCACTTCTGCCATGTCTTTGGGGCCAGACTCTGAGCGTTCACCTCTCTGGCCACCTGCTCCTATTCTCTTCACAGGGTCATCCTTGAGGGATTCTTGCCCACCTGAAGAAACACTGCCTCTTTCCTTGACTCCACAGTTGTCACCAGTGCTCCCAACATAATGTCACTGAAATGGGCACCATATACCAACTTGTTGAGCTGTTTCCATTCATCTGCAGTTTTCCATTCTCATTGACTAGCAGGCTTCACTAGCCTTTTGTAAATCTCTTGGGTAAAAATCCTCCCCTCAAGATCATGTACTCTATTCAATGGAAGCAATTATGTGATTTTGTGGCTTGGTGAGCCTTGCCATTGTGAAAGGTGAAATGTGCACTTAGAGGTGAAATTCTTGTCAGTAAAAGGTTAGCACGAGGACAAAACAGGGAGAGAAATGCCACCTATTACATGTCTAGTAGTAGAAAAATCCTATATTCTCCAAAACAGATGCCTAGGACAATGAGATCCAATGATGGCATCAATTTGGATTTCTTTATACTTACTAGTAAACCAAGCTAACTGACAAAGAGCACTGACTGAATGGTTTTAGTGAGCTTGTTGTGTAAATACAGATAGAATTGCAAGTACTTAAGCCACAAGGACATTTCAACCATGAACACACACATCATGAAAAACTATGGACACTGATTGAAACATGAAGAGAGTCCCCTAAATTGCCAATTTATCAACAGACATGGAGCCTTAAAAGTTTCTTATGGGTTAGTTGGTGCACAAAAATTCACTATGGCAAGCTAATCTCTAACATAAACTGCCTGGTTGATTTGGGATCATCTCAACCAGTTATTTTGAAGAGCTTATTTACATGCTTCATATCATTGCATTAATGGTTCAGTTGGTAAATGCTCTGTAATGTGCTACTGAGCCATAGAAACTACTAATTTACCAGATTGTGAGTTCACTGATCTCAGCAATGGTGGTGGCTTTCCTCCTATTTGCTATCTAATGATCCCTTCTGGAAATGTATGCATGCATATATTTCTAATATGGACAGGATAGAACTTTCTTGTGATATGACCCAATCCAGGTTGAGCAGCATTTCAAAAAAAAAAATCTAAGCAGAATTCACTTAACCTAATGGAGCCAAAGCATTAAGAATAAAATCTATGGTCTACCATCATACAACATCTGCTAGGAGAATGTAGACTCAGTTCGGTCCAAGTGATTTAAAAAAATGATGCTCCTCTTTGGCTCTTTATTAGCATATACTGAAGCACGTTGTCTTTGGGAACCTGCAACATGGTTCACTTAGCTTCTGAAGCTGTGATTTTATTCATTTCTAGCCATAAATTCTGTGTTGTGGAACGTATGATAGGTGGCTGGTGGTGTCAGTTTAGAGGAGGCACAAGTTGTTGAATGATTTCTCATGATGGGAGTGTCCTAGGCAAATACTTTCAAGAATTTCGCATTCTCAAAACCCATCTCTTGAACCAAATCCATGCTGACTGTCTCTGATCAGCTGAAAATTAGTTAATTGACAGTTTTACATTTTCAAATTAATACCTGAAGGAATGAGGTACTACCCTCACAATAGTTAATTTTCACTGCAAATACAGCAACTTCAGGGCAGTCTATCCATCTCAATGTTGAAGTAGAGAGCGAGATGTTGTTTTCATGAGGCTAACGGAAGAGCAGTACAACTCAGATGGCAACTTTTAGACGTTTATATTGCATCTTTAACATTCAAATTATCCCTAGGCATTTTCAGAAGTACACCTGTAGAAAAATGGATACCAAGCCAGGAAAGAATTCATTGTCTAGATTTACACATATAGGGAGGAATTTTGTACTCTCCCCTGTGGCAGGTTGGGAGACGGGGAGAGCATACAATCGGGTGGGATGGTGGCAGGGGGTTCCCTGACACCTTCCCACCTCTGCTGAAATTACGTCTGGAGTGGGAAGGCCTGTGAATGGCCTTCCCACCCCACTGCCAATTGAGGCCCTTATGTGGGCAATTAATGCCCAATTAAGGGCCACATCCCACAACTGCAAGTAGCTGAATGGTGGGCAGGCGTGTTGCTGCATGTGAAGCACAGCAAGAAAAGCCGTGCAGGTTGCTTGCTAGCTCTGGCATGGGGGAGAGGTCCTTTGTAAAAAGGCATTTAGTGCCTGAACGAGGGACCAGGCATTGGGAAGGGAAGGCCACTAATAGCCACCCCCTGCCCTTGCTGCTGCCCTACACCCGCCCTCCCTGCAACCCCTCCCCCCGCAAGACCCCTCCCACCCTGATCTACAGGTGGCCTGGATGTAGCACTGCTCCTGGGCCTCGGGTGGGTGGTCCACCAGCAGCAGCATGGCCTCCACGGTGGTGCTGCTCAGTTAAAGGGCTGCCGGCCTCCGACTGGCCAGCAGCTCTAAGAGAGAGGGATTTCCATTGCTGGAGTCCTTGATCCGTGAAAGGCCCACTGCTGTCCAGTTAAGTACTGAATCGGCACTTGATTCAGCAGGACTCCCACAGAAGGGACGATGCAGGGTTCTCAGCGGCACTTTTGCCAGAGGTCGAGACACCCATTGTCCGGATAAAATCATGGCCATAGAAAAGGCAAATTAAGAAAGTGTTGGAGACTACAAGCCCTTGTGGAAGCGTACTGCAAGAGGTAATGGCCGGAATTTTACGCCGCCCCAGCGGGTCAGATGGTGGCGTGGGGGCGGCGTAAAATTGAGCGGCAGGATCCAGGAGGCCTAAACGCCCCGATTTCGCCTCCGAACAAGTTTACGGAGGTCAGGAGGGCGGGTGGTGGGAAACGGCTCACTCGCCCGAGGCCAATCAAGACCCTTAAGTGGCCACTTAAGGGCCCTCGCCCGCCTCCACGGGTATTTTACCCATGGCAAGCGGGTGTGCCGGGAACGTGAAAGGCCACCCAGTGATAGCTGCCGGCATTTCCATGCCCGGGGGGGTGGTGGGTATGGCAGTCAGGCACAGGGTGCCCGATTGAGGGCTGCCCCCACCTCCCAACCCACCCCCTGGGATCCAAGACGGCTAGGGTGGTCATTTGGGGGGAGGAGGGTCGTCTTGGATCCCAGGGGGTGGGTTGGGAGGCGGGGGCAGCCCTCAATTGGGCACCCTGTGCCTGACTGCCATACCCGCCACACCCCCACCCCCAAACGACCACCCTAGCCTCACCAGGAAAGGACCAACCCCCCTGCTAGATGTAATAAGGACAAAATGCAATCATTATATGAAAGTTGGTATCATGCATGAACATCACTATGAATGGATGTTTTCGCGTTTTTTTTCAAGGGACATGCACATTCAAACTTGGAGTACCTCATATGTGTCATATTTAAGTGTGTGACAATTTGGAACCATACAGCTGTAATATGGACAATAACTGACTTTTAAAGAAGGGTTATTATATCTGAATAAACATTCAAATTAGTTGTAATAACTAATTGCTTTTTTTAATTTCCAGACCCTCTCTAATATTAAAGAATACAAAAGCAATACATGAAAGGAATCTTGAAGTGTAATTGCTACAATGTTCTTCTTCGCCATCTAGTGTTCAATTAACAATGTACAAGCACCAGACATATCAGGTATGCCCTTCTCAAATTATCTATTTTGCTCAAACTATTTCTATAATATAATCACATATAATTGGAAAATACAGAATAACAGCTTTCTGAATTGGTGTCACAAGGCAGTAACACGACTGAAGGGTTCAGATGGTGTCATAAACAGTGAATTTTGTTCAGTAGTGTATTCTATTTGCTTAATTCTTTACCTCTCTTTTTCTTTGTTCCATACGTCATCCCCTAAATGAGAGGACAGCCAGGAAATCTGCTCCAAGGCCTCTACCAACTTCTAGCAAGTTCAGAAGATGGACGACAAACCAATTAGGCCACAAAATGGGAAAACATCAGTTTGCAATCAAAATTCTCGACGCAGTCAAATACTGATCTTAGACATCAGGAAGTGCAGGCTGAGGTTGAGGAGCTTCCTACCTAGGAAGGGAAAAGTGCAGAGCGACTCATGGCTCACTTTTGTAGTCTACCTAATTTTCAGTTAGAGTTTGGTATTAGTAGTGACTTGGAAGCACATGTTCTCCCCGAGACTGCCTCTGGGGGTATGCTGTATGCTTTATGGTGATCTAGAAGAAGAAAGAATAATACCACCTAAAAGTTGGATTGGTCATTGATACCATTTGGTGCTATTTGATTTATTCTCGAGATAACAGGTTTGTAGTTTACTGTAAAGAAATAAAATCACAGTACCTTATGAGTAGCCTGTTCAAAGGTGTTGACCAGTAACATTATCCTGTCCTCAGAAAAATAAGTTTATGTTATTATAGGAGGTCTGTAATAACAAAGCTTGTGATAATGATGCTCCATTGTATTAATGCAGCAGCTGCAATATCAGACTGGATATAAACTGTATGTATTCTTAAACTAGCAATTTGCACACATCAGGTGTTCCTAACATACAATTATTTGTTACTAGACTGTCATAGTCAGGTAAGAAGCTGTAATTTCCTGCCTTAGGGTAGTAGTTGTTATTAATAGTATAAATAGATAATTTCAAGGACAGAACAAAACAGCTGATGAATTCTCAAAAGGTAATTTTGATATTATTGTAATTTCCATAATTAGTGGAACATTTTTATTACCTGTCTAATATTTGTTGGTCTCATATTCAAAGAATATTACAGAGACTACGTGTGCATTATTCTCTAAATACCACAAGACTGTTTTCAGATTTCAAAATACTCATTTCTTTTGTTTAATTAACATTTGCAAAAATGGCTCTAAATTTCTAATAAACAATAAAATTAGAATAATTGAAATTATAGAGTAACAATAATTGCCGGGGCACTGGCCATAATCTTTCAATTCTCCTTAGATACAGGGATGGTGCCAAAGGACTGGAGAATTGCAAATGTTACACCATTGTTCAAAAAAAGGGGTAAGGACAAGCCCAGCACCTACAAGTCAGTCAGTTTAACTTCAATGGTGGGAAAGCCTTTAGAAACGATAATTTGGGACAGAATTAACAGCCACTTGGACAAATGTGGATTAATTAAGGAAAGCCAGCGTGGATGTGTCAAGGTCAAATCCTGTTTAACTAACTCACTTGTGTTTTTTGATGAGCTAACAGGGAGGCTTGATGAGGGTAATGCAGTTGATGTGATGTCCATGAATTTCCAAAAGACATTTGATAAAGTGCCACATAACAGGCTTGTAAGCAAAGTTAGAGCTGATGAAATAAAAGGCACAGTAGCAGCAAGGATATGAAATTGGCTGAATGACAAGAAACAGAGTGGTAAATGGTTGTTTTTTTTGGCTGGAGGAAGGTAAATAGTGGAGTTCCCCAGGGGTCAGTGTTCGGACCCTTGCTTTTCTTGATATATGTTAATGACCTAGAATGGGGTATACAGGGCACAAATTTCAAAATTTGCAGATGACACAAAACTTGGAAATATTGTGAACTGTGTGGAGAATAGTGATAAACTTTGAGAGGACATAGACAGGCTGGTGAAATGGGCGGACAAGTGGCAAATGAAATTTAATGCAGAGAAGTTTGAAGCCATTCATTTTGATAGGAAGAACGAGGAGAGGCAATATAAAATAAAGGGTAGAATTCTAAAACAGGTGCAGGAGCAGAGAGACCACGTGATAAATGTGATCAAGTCATTGAAGGTGGCAGGGCAGGTTGAGAAAGCAGTTAATAAAACATATGGGATCCTGGGTTTTATAAACAGGATCATAGAGTACAAAAGCAAGGAAGTTGTGATAAACCTGTCTAAAACACTGGTTTGGCCTCAACTAGAGTCTTGTGTCCAGTTCTGGGCGCCACATTTTAGGAAGGATGTGAAGGCATTAGAAAGGGTGCAGAAAAGATTCAGGAAAATGGTTCCAGGGAAGAGGAACTTCAGTTATGTGGGTAGATTGGATAATCTGGTGCTGTTTTCCTTGGAAAAGAGAAGATTAAGAGGAGATCTGATAGATATGTTCAATATCATCAAGGGTCTGGACAGACTAGATAGGGAGAAACATTTCCATTGGTGGAAGGATGAAGAACCAGAGGACACTGATTTAAGGTGATGGGAAAAATAAGTAATGCAACATGAGGAAAATCCTTTTTACACAGTGAGTGATTAGGATGTGGCATGCACTACCTGAGAGTGTGGTGGAGGCAGACTCAATGGAGGCATTTAAAAGAGAATTGGATAAGTATCTGAAGAGAAAAAAGTTGCAGGTCTACGGGGAAAAGGTGGGGCAGTGGAACTAGGAGAGTTGCTCTTGCAGAGAGGTGGCACAGACAAGATGGGCCAAATGGCCTTCTTCTGTGTTGTAACCATTCTATGGTTCTGTGAATAACAACTTGCATTTCTATAGTGCCTTTAACATAGTAAAATGTTCTGAGGCACTTCACAGGAACATTATCAAACAAAATTTGATACCTAGTTACATAAGGAGATAGGACAATGCCCAAGGCTTGGTCAGAGAGAAAGGTTGTAAGGAGCATCTTAAAGGAAGAGACAGAGGTAGAGAGGGGGTGAGATTTAGGGAGGGAATTCTTGAGCTTAGGGCCTAAACAGCTGAAGGCATGAACGCCATTGGTGGAGCAATTAAAATCAGGGATGCACAATAGGACAGAATTGGAGGAGTGCAGAGATCTCAGACAGTTATAGGCTGGAGGAGGTTAGAGATAGGGAGGGGCAAGGCTACAGAGGGATTGAAAATAAGGATGAGAACTGTAAAATGGAGGCTATGATGGACCAAGAGCTATTAAATATTTTCTAATTCATGCATTGTATGATATACCTCATGACAATTCTGCCCACCCATGATCTAAGAACATGAGAAAATAAGAAATAGGAGCACGAGTATTCCATTCGGCCCCTCCAGCCTGCTCCACCATTCAATAAGACCATGGCTGATCTGATCATGGCCTCAACTCCATTTTCCTGCCGGCCCCCATTACCCTTGACTCCCTTGCAAATCAAAAATAGCTGTCTAACTCAGCCTTAAATATATTCAATGACCCAGTCTCCATTGCTTTCTGGGGTAGAGAATTCCAGAGTTTAACAACCCTCTGAGAGAAGAAATTCTTCCTCACTTCCATCTTAAATGGCAGACCCCTTATACTAAAACTGTGTCCCCTAGTTCTAGATTCCTCCATGAGAGGAAATATTCTCTCAGCAACTATCCTGTCAAGCTCCCTCAGAATCTTATTTTAGTTTAGAGATACAGCACTGAAACAGGCCCTTCGGCCCACCGGGTCTGTGCCGACCATCAACCACCCATTTATATACTAATCCTACACTAATTCCATATTCCTACCACATCCCCACCTATCCCTATCACCTACCTACACTAGGGGCAATTTATAATGGCCAATTTACCTATCAACCCGCAAGTCTTTGGCATGTGGGAGGAAACCGGAGCACCCGGAGGAAACCCACGCAGACACAAGGAGAACTTGCAAACTCCACACAGGCAGTACCCAGAATTGAACCCAGGTGGCTGGAGCTGTGAGGCTGCGGTGCTAACCACTGCGCCACTGTGCCGCCCCTTATGTTTCAATAAGATGAGCTGCATTCTCCTAATTCCAATGAGTACAGGCCCAACCTGCTCAACCTTTCCTCATAAGACAACCCTTCATCCTAGTGAACCTTCTCTGAACTGCCTCCAATGCAAGTATATGCCCGCTTAAATAAGGAGACCAAAACTGCAA
This sequence comes from Heterodontus francisci, assembly GCF_036365525.1. Lineage (NCBI taxonomy): Eukaryota > Metazoa > Chordata > Chondrichthyes > Heterodontiformes > Heterodontidae > Heterodontus > Heterodontus francisci. The sequence goes on along the minus strand of NC_090382.1, from coordinate 92,965,462 downwards.
TCAGTACTCTAGATGTGGTCTCACCACCGCCCTGTACAGCTGTAGCAAGACTTCCCTACAGTTATACTCTATTGCCCTTGCACTAAATGCCAACATTTTATTTGCCTGCTTAATCATTTACTGTATGTGCATGCTAACTTTTTGAGATTCATGTACGAGGACCCCTGATACCTCTGTACTGCAGCATTCAGCAGTCTCTCTCCATTTAAATAATATTTTGCTTTTCTCCTCTTCTTACCAAAGTGGATAACCTCACATTTTCCTGCATTATACTCCATCTGCTAATTTTTTTGCCCACTCACTTAGCCTATCTATATCCCTTTGCAGACTTATCGTGTCCTTCTCACAACTTGTTTTCCTACCTAGCTTTGCATCATCAGCAAATTTGGCTACAATGTACTCTATCCCTTCATCCAAGTCATTAATATAGATTGTAAATAGTTGAGGCCCAAGCACTGATCCCTGTTACACCCCATGAGTTACAGTTTGCCGACCTGAAAATGACCCATTTATCCCTATTCTCTGTTTCCTGTTAGTTAGCCAGTCCTCTATCCATGCTAATATATTACCCCAAAACCATGAGCTCTTATCTTGTTGTTACGACCAGGTGAGAAAGAGGTTTAGGGTTCCCTTTCAGTTTTCACCTGGTCTTACTGTAACACGATTTAATTTTTAAACACACTGTTTTTAGCTCCCCCATGGTGAATCCTTGTTCACCGCTTTCCAATTATAAGGCAAATAAACCAGTACAACAGGTTTTCTCAAGAAGAAACGTGAAATTTCTTAAACTGAAACTTACTCTAATTCAGTTAACGTCACAGATACACGACGCACCCATGTTCACAGGCATACATGATACACACATGCAGATAGGGACAGAAGGAGCAGAAGAAAAATAAAGTGGAAAAGTTTGAGGCAATCTCTGAAGAGGGATTTTTGTTACTGTGCTTCGAGCTCACTGTAGAGTCCTTGATTGTCGGTAGATCTTGCTTTTTGTTGGGACCCAGTATTCTTCTTAAACCTTGTTCACTGTTGGAGACTTTTCTCTCTTGGGGTTCTTGTGTCTTCAGTGGGTTTTTGGAGTTCCATAGGAAAGAGATGGGAGCAGGCAGGTGAGGCTCTGGTGAGCTAGCCAGGAGAGGTTTTTTTAATCCAGGAGCAAACAGCTTTCTGCTAGTTTAAACACTGCAACAGTCAGTTAATCATGTGACTAACTGGTCTGACCATGTCTGTTTGTGGATTGAATTGGAGCAGGGAATAGCTCCTTTGTCTACAAGCACTTTCTGTTAATATGCAAAAATGTCTTTCCAGCCAAGGGCCTGGCAACCCCTTGTCACAGGCCTTCTCTTCTTCCCAACAACAATTTGAAGTTTAATGTCCATGTGGGGAAATTAATATGCCTCATTCTTGGCAGGTGGGGATCTGCATGAAATTGTGTAGTAACCTTTTATGTGGCACCTGATCAAATGCCTTTTGGAAATCCAAATACACTACATCTACTGGTTCCTCTTTATCCACCCTGCTTGTTACATCCTCAAAGAGCTCTGAATAAATTTGTCAAACACAATTTCTCTTTCGTAAAACCATGCTGACTCTGAATATATTATGTTTTTTTGAATGTCCTGCTACTCCTTCCTTAATGATGGATTCCAGCATTATCCCAGTAACAGATATTAGGCTAACTGTCCTATAGTTTCCTTTCTTTCTCCCTTCTTTCTTGAATAGGGGCATTGCATTTGTGGTTTTCCAATCTGCTGGGACCTTTCCAGAATCTAGGGAATTTTGGGAGATTACAACCAATGCATCCAATATCTCTGCAGCTACTTCTTTTGAGACCCTCAGATGCTGGCCATCAGGTCGAGGGACTTGTCAGCCTTTTGTCCCATTAGTTTTCCTAGTGCTTTTTCACTAGTGATAGTGATTGTTCTAAGTTCCTCCCTCTCTTTTGCCCCCTGATTTTTTTACTATTATTGGGATGTTTTAGTGTCTTCAACCATGAAGACAGATACAAAATATTTTTCAAATCACTGCCATTTCCTTGTTTCCCATTATTAATTCCCCAGTCTCATCCTCTAAGGGACCAACAATTACTTTAACTATATTTGTAGAAAGTTTTGCTATCGGTTTTTAATATTTCTTGCTAGTTTACTCACATTCTAATTTCTCCCTTTTTTTAGTCATCCTTTGCTGTTTTCTAAAATGTTCCCAATCTTCTGTCCTACAATTAATCTTTGCAGAATTGTATGCCTTTTCTTTCAATTTGATACCATCCTTAAATTTCTTAGATAGCCACAGATAGTTCATCTTTATCATAGTCTTTCTTTCTCAATAGAATATATTTTTGTTGGAAGCTATGAAATATCTTCTTAAATGGCTGTCACTGCTACCATGCAATGTCTACCGTCTTACCTTTTACCCTATTTTGCCAGTCCACTTAAGCCCACTCTGTCTTCATACTATTATGTGAGTGTTTCTATCTTTCTTTGCAAACAAAATGCTTTAAATGCTAGAATTGTGGACTGAGTGAAGTGCGCACAGACTGCAAGGCACCTGTTTCCAAGCAGCTGAATTGAGAAATGACAGGAAGACTTATGACTGTGACATGATTTGATTGTGGGTTTTAGTTTCACGCTGCATTGTGAAAGAAGTGTTGGCTGGACCAACAGCATGCAGTGAGACCTAGATGGGACCTGTTTTGCAGACCAGAAAAAATATCAACTTTCTGTAAAAGAAGACGTGCCTCTCTTGGAAGAAAAATCCTACATTTGAGGTGTGGCTGTGGTCTGTCTGGAAAGAGGAAAAGACCCCTGGATAGAGGAAAAGATGACTGGAGAGAGAAAAGAACCAGGAAAAGAGGAAGCCCTGCATTTGAAAGGTAGCAGATTCCTATTGCCTCCAGTCTCTGAAAAATCCCTGCCTCAAGAATGATTCCTGTGACCTTTTGTGTTTTGGGAGATCCTGAAAGCTCAAGAAAGCTTCTATTGCTAGACTGCTACTTCAAAATCCAAGTAGACCTGTTGCTACACCCTTTGTTGAAAGAACTGTGTGATGCCTGCTGCAGACAAATTGCCTTGAAAGCCTACCCATCACAGCCTGTTCAACAATCTTGCCAGGAGAGACTTCAAGTGGCATCTGACTATTCGTCTCTGGACACCTCATCAACCCGGAAATATCCTACCAGACCGTGACAACCCAATTATTGTATTATTCCTAAGAAACAGAAAAAAGCCCATTTTACCCAGTTAAGCAGTTTTTTTGAATGTATGTGTGTGTGCATGAGGGTTAGTAAGAATAAAAAGTTTTTAAAGAATCTTTTTCACATATAGAGTTATCTCATTATTATTTAAGTTTTAGTTTATTCATAAATAATTAATTTTGGTGTTTAAAGAAACCAGGTTTGGTGTGCTTTATTTTGAGGGATAAATAAGAGTGTTTAATTTGGCTATTTTCTGGTAAGTGGGAAACTTTACTAATATGCTATGACCTGTGGAGTAGTGGGCCTGACTTAACAGTGCATTACTCACAATTGTTGCAGTACCTTTCTTACAAGGCTCCATTATTTCTTGATTTATACTCTGTCCTACAGTGTAGCTACTTTTAGGAGGCCTACAAATTACTCCCACCAATGACTTCTTTCCTTTGCTATTTCTTTTCTCCACCCAAACTGATTCCACTCTTGATCTTCCGAATCAAGATCATTTCTCACAACTGTATTGATTTCATTCTTTACTAACAGAGCTACCCCACCTCCTTTTCCTTTCTTCTTATCTTTCCGAAATGTCAAATACCCCTGAATATTCAGTTCCCAGCCTTGCAACCAGGTCTCTGTAATGGCTATCATATCATATCCATTTATTTCTGTTTGTGCCATCAATTCACTTATCTTGTTAGGAATGTTGTGTACATTCAGATAAAGATAAATTCTGTCTTTTTACGATTTTTCCTACCCTGACCCTATTTCCTGTGCACTCCTATGTTTGTACGCTCTTTCACTTCCTGTCACACTTTGGTTATCGTTACCCATATATAGATACCCACACTATTGCCTTATCCTTTCTGTAAACATTCTAAATTTCCCCTCACCTGAACCCTCCTCCCGCCACCACTATTTAGTTTAAAGCCTTCTCTACAGCCCTATTTATTCGATTCGCGAGGACTCTGGTCCCAGCTTGGTTCAAGTGAAATGCAGCCCAATAGAACAGTGTCCTCTTTCCCCAGTACTGGTGCCAGTTTCCCGTGAATTGAAACCCATTTCTCCCACACCAGTTTTCGAGCTATGAATTCAAGTCTCTGATCTTATTTAATCGACGCCAATTTACTCATGCCTCACGTAGTAATGTAGAGATTATTACCTTTGTGGTTCTGCTCTTTAATTTAGACGCTAGCTGCTCATACTCCCTTAGAGAACCTCTCTTTTAGTCCTACCTATGTCGTTGGTACTTATGTGGACCACAACTCTGGATCCTTCCCCTCCAACTCCAAGTTCATTTCCTACTCCGAGGAGATGTCCTTAACCCTGACAGCAGGCAGGCAACACAGCCTTTGGGACTCAAGAGTTCGGCTGCAGACAACATGATGTATCCCCCTAACTATACCTTTCCCTACTACTACATTCCTTTTAACTCCCTCAACCTGGATGGCCCCCTGCGCCACAGTGCTATGGACAGTTTGGTGATCCTCCCTGCAGTCTCTGCTCACATCCACACAGGCTGCAAGAACCTCATATCTGTTGGACAAGTACAAGGGCTGAGGCTCGTCCAGTGCTACCTTCTGGATCCCCATACCTACCTCAGTTGTAGTTATACCCTCCTGTCCCTGACCACAACCAAATCTGAATTACTTAACCTAAGGGTTTTGACTGCTTCCTAGAACAAAGTGTCCAGGTACTTTCTCCCTCCCTGATGCACAGCAGTGCCTGAAGCTTGGATTCCAGCTCATCAACACCGAGTTGAAGTTCCTCGAGCTGCAGACACTTACTGCAGATGTGGTTGCTGTGGATCACACTTATGTCCACCAGCACCCATATGCTAAAGCTGCAACACACCTGCCCTGCCATCTCTATTGTATTTTATTTAATTAATTAGGGTTTCAAGTTTTGAAATGTCACTCAACGATTATTTGTTGCTATTTTAAGTAGCTTAACTAGTTAAGCTATAAATGTAATATAGTACTTATATCTCTCAGGTCCTTGTTTAAAATACAGCCCTAGTTTAAGGAAAAAAATGTAAAACTCACCAACCAATCACCTACCTGTTCACCTAAATAATACCTCTAGACCTCAGCTCTCTGGTCTCACTCCATCTCTTGGACTACTTTTTTTTAAAAGACCAAACAGCACCTCTTCCCTCCACTGCACCAAATTCCCTCACTCACCAAAGTCCCAAGTTAAGTACTCCGTAGATGCACACTCCATCGAAGTGGACTCCATGCTTGAGCCCAGGGGTCGTTAACATACTGGGGTAGTCTCCCGAGCCTCTGGGGAGATGCCATGCTGCACTGGAGGAAGAAAGGTGAAATGCAATGCCTCAGGTACCTGCTGGTGCAGCCAGTGCACTGCTTGCTATTAATTTAAAAACAAATTATGGAAAATCTCTCTCTAACCTGATGGATCCAGTGCAATGATGTGCCTGATTTATGCTGTCAGACTGGTTGTTTGACATCTGGGTGTCAATTTTAACTCCCTCCACTTCGCAGAAACCAGCAGGTGGCAGTTAAAATGGAATGGGGAACTTAGGCACTCCATTCCTGCTCTAATCTGGCTGACTGCAATTTTAAATTGCAGGTGGCAAGGACTCCTGCGCACACCTGTTGACCCCAAGCTGAGTTTCGGAGCTTATTTCTTCTTCATCCTCCCTGCCTTTGACTCTACTTCAGCCTATTTGCCTCTGAAATCCTCATTCATACCAGTGTCACCTGCAGAGTCAATTGATCTCCCGATAGATCTCCCCTCACTCTTTGTAGATGAAGAGAGGATCAAGGATGGATACTTAGGAACTCCTAAGGTGACAGTATGGGAGTGGGAGAAGAAGCTATGCTAAAGATGCTGTTGGTACAAGAAGATAGGTAAAAGTGGAACCAAGTGACAGCACATGAGCTGAGGCATTGGTGGTCTGATCTGCTATGTTGAAGGCTGCAGAAAAGTTGAGAAGCATGAGGCAAGATAATGCTCCATGGTCACAGTCATGTCGAATGTCATTTGTGTCTATGGATATGATTGTATTAGTGTTTTGGGAGGGATGAAACCTGATTGGATGGATTCAAATAGTGTCATAAGAGTTTTTTTTAAATAAAAACTGGGAGGTCTGTGTGCCTTTAAGACCTGCTGCTATTTTCTGTGAACAGTGACTGAATTTGACATTTGGAGATAAGTGCAGGCTGCAGGGAAATTTGTATCAAAGCAACCTGAAGAATTTACGATGATCTCATAACTTCTGGGGAAAGACTTTATTTTCAGTTCTGCAGAGGGAAACAGAACAGCTAGCAGTGGCTAGAACTATGATTTGCTGATAGACCAGAGAAAAAGACGTATTCTCTCTAAAAATAAGCTCTGCATTTCAAGGGAAAAAGTGATACATTTAAGGTGAGGTTTTGACCTGCCTGAAGAGAGAGGAAGAGACCCAGAGAAAAGAGGAATTGCTATACTCTGTGGAGAAACACTGCTTTGGAGAAAGAAAGCCTGTGTTTCAGGTGTGGCAGGTTGCTGCTGCCTCCAGTCAAAAATCCCTGCCTGAAGAGTGAGTTCTGTAGTGCTGTGCTCTGTGGAGTTGGCTCCTTTGTTGAGAGTAGGTCCTGTTGACTTTTGTGTTTTTGGAAGTTCCTGAACTCTACGGTACTTAGCTCTGCAGATTGTGCAGCCTGCCGCCTCTCCATGGACACCTCCATATTTTACTTTGAACGAGCGGTTGTCACGTGCTATCCTGTCACGGAGGCAGAAAGTTTTGCGACAGAAGGTAAATTCCGTTCCAAGCCATCTCACTCTGCATTCGTAAAGGGAGGAGGGAAGGGAGGATTATACGGGTCTCACTCTGCATACTGGAAGGGAGAAGGGAAGGGGGGATTACAGGGATTGCATTCTGCATACTGGGAGGGAGGAGGGAGGGGGGATTACAGGGGTTGCATTCTGCACACTGGGAGGGGGGATTACAGGGGTCTCACTCTGCATACTGGTAGGGAGGGGGGATTACAGGGTTCGCATTCTGCATACTGGGTGGGGGGATACTCAGGGGTCTCACTCTGCATACTGGAAGGGAGGAGGGGGGGTACTCAGAGGTCTCACTCTGCATTCGTAAAGGGAGGAGGGGGGCGGGATTACAGAAGTCTCACTCTGCATACTGGAAGGGAGGAGGGGCAATTACAGGGGTTTTGCTGCATTCTGAAAGGAAGGAGGGAGGGGGCATTTCAGGGGTCTTACTCTGCATACTGAAATGGAGGAGGGAGGGACGATTACAGGGGTCGCACTCTGCACACTGGGAGAGGGGGTTATACAAGGGACTCACTCTGCATATGGGAAGGGAGGAGGGAGGGGGGAAATCACAGGTGTCTCACTCTGCATACTGAAAGGGAGGAGTGTGGAGGATACAGGGGTCTCACTCTGCATACTGAAATGGAGGAGGGAGGGGCGATTACAGGGGTCACAATCTGCACACTGGGAGAGGGGGTGACACAGGGGACTCACTCTGCATATGGGAAGGGAGGAGGGAGGGGGGAATCACAGGTATCAAACTCTGCATACTGGAAGGGAGGAGTGTGGAGGATACAGGGGTCTCACTCTGCATTCTTAAAGGGAGGAGGGAGGGGGGATTACAAGGATCTCACTGCATTCTGAAATGGAGGAGGGAGGGGGGAATCACTGGGGTCTCTCTGCATATTGGAAGGGAGGAGAGAGGAGGATTACAAAAGTCTCACTCTGCATACTGGAAGGGAGGAGGGAGGGGGGGAAATCAGTGGTCTCACTCTGCATTCTTAAAGGGAGGAGGGAGAGGAGAATCACAGGGGTCTTACTTTGCATCTTGGAAGGGAAGAGGGGGGATTACAGGGATCTCACTGCATTCTGAAAGGGAGGAGGGAGAGGGGAATCACAGGGGTCTCACTCTGCATACTGGAAGGGAGGAGGGAAGAGGGGATACTCAGAGATCTCACTCTGCACTCTTGAAGAGAGGAGGGAGGGGAGGATTACAAGGGTCTCATTCTGCATACTGGAAGGGAGGGGGAATCAGGGGTCTCATTCTGCATACTGGAAGGAAGGGGGAATCAGGGGTCTCACTCTGCATACTGGAAGGGAGGGGGAATCAGGGGTCTCCCTCTGCATTCTGATAGAGAGGAGAGAGGAGGGAATTACAGGAGTCTCATTCTGCATACTGGAAGGGAGGTGGGAGGGGGAAATCACAGGGGTTTCACTCTGCATATTGGAAAGGAAGAGAGAGGATTACAGGGGTCACAGCTCTGCATTCTTAAAGGAGGGAAGGAGGAGGGAGGGGGTCTGGGATTACCGGAGAAATGTTGCAGGCATGAAGGGAAGTACTGCGCACCCTCCCGCCGTAAACAGTGTATGATCTGCGTTTGTTTGCGTTTGTGAAGGAGCAATGGCACTCTAGTCACCCTGTGTGTGGGGAGGGTGCCAGAAAGGGTAGGAGCATGAAGGTTCTTTGGATGATGGGGGCAATTGATACAGCTGGTAGGATCTTGATGTAGTCATGCTGTGCCACGTTGAGTATTGGCCAAGATGGGCAATGCCATGGCACGCCACATAGTTGATCCATGAAAGCAGCTGATGTAGCCGTCAAGACCAATCCATGCCCTGTTAGGAACCTTTGAATACATGAAGGGTTCAACATTATTTATCACATGGAAATAGGCACGGCTCATCCTACATTGTGTGATCCTTTGCTCCTGAGGATCCTTATGCACCAGAGGTAAAATCAACAGGCTGGTGTGATCCACATAGAGGCCCCCGGTCCTGAGCAGCAGCCCCCAAGGGGAGCTCGCCGTTATGATTGCAGTGCATCTACAGGCCCCACATGACATGCCATCAGATGTCAGAGCACCAGTGTCAGAGGCGATTGTGCATGTAGAGAGGGTGGTGACACGTCTCTGTGCCCTGCTCAAAGATGACCTGCATCCCATAGGCTTCGATGGACATCCTATGCCTTTGGTCCTCATAGTGGCAGCGGTTCCCAAGTTTGGCGCCGATACAGCTTTTCAGAGGCCCACCAGAGACCATTTTGGGGTCACACAGTCAGCACGGCACCGCTGCATCAGGGAGGCGACCAATGCCCTGCACCGGAGGGGCAGTGAGTATGTCCACTTCAGGACGGACTCTCACAGCCAAGCCCAGTGGGCCATCGGTTTCGGCACCATTGCTGGAGAACCATAGGTTGTAATGTTCATAGACTGCACTCATGTGGCCATTAGGTCTCCTGCCAAGCTACCACCTACAGACGTCACCATTAAAGGAATTCACTCAATCTAGGTGAAGCAGGTATGTGATCACTTCAGATGCTTCATGCAAATCTGTGACCACTTCTCAGGCAGCTGTCATGACACCTGGGACCTGTGCCAGTCCCAGCTGCCACTGCTGTTCACTGAACTGGCTCAGATAGAGGGGTGGCTTCTTGGAGATAAGGGATATCCTTTGCAGACATGGCTCCCAACACCAGTGAGAAACCCCACCACTGCTGCAGAGGAGAGATACAATGCCAGCCACTGAGCTACAAGAGTCACCATTGAGCAGGAGATCGGCATGCTGAAAGTGCGCTTCCAAAGCCTGGATGGAAAAGGGCGATGCCCTGAACTACGGGACGAAAAGGCCAGCCCCTTTCTTTGTTATTCCGCACAATTACCCAATCGGGGCCAGGCATGGCATGATGAGGAGAGACGTCAACAGGATTCCTCCTCGGACTATGAAGACGCTGAAGACCTACAACATGAAAGACGCATTGGAGCGCAGATGGCACCCAGGCTCTGCACGCAGGGCTAGCAGTGAGCCAGGGATGTAAGGCAGTGGCTCATCAGACAAAGGCTGTCTGCTCCATAGAACCATGAGCTCTGCAAACCACACATCACCCTCGCTCACCTGCTGTGCACCAGTCGACATCTGCAGCATCCCTGTGTAAACCATTAGAGGCAGCAGCTGACTAAGCCAATGTCCATGTCACTGCATCTGTGGAGCCGCTCATGAGTAATGGTGGCATGGCAATGATGTTATTGCATATTGATGTTGGCTCTCCTGAAGGGCCAACGGTGCAAAGGGATGTGACATTGGCACTACATGCTGGCACACATCATTCCCACAGAGAAAAGGACAGACATGTTGGTGAGGAACATTTAGTGAAAGACGTATTTACATTGCTGTGACACCCGTGCATTCCCATTTGTGTCAGTGTGTTCTCTGTAAACGGAGAGGTTGCCCCTTCTTGGTGCAGCCTCGATGCCAGCAGCCTGACTGGAGGAAGGCTGCTGATCTGATTGCCCTTTGGCTGTGGATGACTTTGGCACTCATACCCTGTGCACACGAGGCCTAGTGGGCCCCAGCTGGCTGGACGAGTGCTAGCTTATCCCCTTCCAGCATTGGACCCTTTGATGGCTATTCGCCTCCTCTGCCATCTCCAGCCAGACTGTCTTGTTCGGGCGGGAGGGCCTCTTCTTACCGTCGTTGGTGAAAAGGACCTCCCACCTTGCCCGCACAGCTTGGAGGAGAGTGAGCAGGGAGGCATCTCTGAACTGTGGGACCTCCCTAGACTACCCCTCTGCCATCCCCGGCTTTTGGTGTGGTCCTTGAAATGCAAAGGTGACTCCACTGTGTAACTGCTCTAAATTCTGGCTTCAAGGTTTGTCTTGCACATGTTTGAAAACCAATACAGGACTCGTGAGGAAATCTGTGCCGTTGTCATGGTTTTTCAACTATTAGACATCGACACATGTTCACGAACACTTTGCTTCTGCAACAGCTGGTCGTATTTATTGGTGTAATATTTCTAATTGGCAATGCAGCTAGAATATGAACATATTTTCCTGTTTTTTAACAAAGATCGTATAATTGCAGTTACATATATTTTCACATAACAGTTAGCAGAGAAATGAGTACAGATTCCAAATGCATATTAGTCTGCAGTTTTACATTGTCAGATGATTAGATGCTCATAGTAGGTAATTATTCTTCAATTATAATTTTATTTCTATTGTGTATTTGCCTTTGATGGTATATTTAAGTCTCACGTCCTGGAGTGTGCAAAATTAAGATTATTTAGCCAGGTCCGGCACGCCTACAAGAAGGAATGTTACGCTTGAGTGGAAGAAGACGATCACAACTTCATGGGACACTGGGACACAGCAGGGTAAGTATATGGCAGCAAAGCAGAAAGTGCTGGGGTAACTCAGGTAGCCTCTGTGGAGAGAGAAGCAGAGTTAAATTTCAGGTCTGTGAACTTGCTCAAGTTAACTCTGCTTCTCTCTCTACAGATGCTGCCTGAGCTGCTGCATTTCTCCAGCACTTTCTGTTTTGCTGGCAAATTGACAGCAGCCCCACTCTTCAGCAATCAGGTAAGTATTTCTTTGACAGTTGTCAAAAAGCAGGTGCTGGGGTGCTTTAAATAGGGCCCCAGCACCTGCTGCATAACTGTCAAAATGTCTCTCACTGCGCCGAATGTCCCGCCTCTCCCCACGTAATATGGGGCAGGTGGCTCGATGCTAATGAACCCCTGTGCTTAATATCGCAGGGGCTCTGCAGCAGCCGCTAAATGGGGGCACTCCAGTGAGTTTAAAGGGCACCGCTGCAGAGTACAGGGCCCGAATAAAATTCGGCCCTATGTGTGTGCATGAGTGTTAGGAAGGTTAAGAAGTTATAAAATCTTTTCATACATTTAGAGTCATCTCTTTATCATTTAAAACTTGGTTTATTAATAAATAGTTAATTTTGATGTTGTTTAAAGAAACCTGGTTTGGCGTGCTTTATTCTGGGGATAAATAAAGTGAATAATTTGGCTATTTTTCCAGTAGGTTGGAAACTTTACTAATATGCTGTGACCTGTGGAGTAGTGACACTGAATTAACAGTGCATTACTCCTGCCTCGGTCGTAACAATAGGGAACTGCGGGAAAATGGGCATGGATCTAAGAAGCAAAAAAACGTTTGAGAACCTTGGCGTGGAAAAGGAAGTTGGAGATGATTGTTGACGAAGACATTAACATGTGGTTTTTTTTAGAAGTTTTGAAATGGGCCAGAATAGTACCACAGGATAAGAAAACATTTACAATGCCAGCTAACATGGAACCAGGAAGCATGTAAAGTATAATGTTCACCATTAATGTGATCTAGCAGCTAGGTTATTTCAAAACACAAGTTTAAAGGCTTGTGTGATCCAAACACATTTTAAAATAGCAAAAGTCACTTAGGGAATGGCTCAATTTTTGTGCTCTGGTACACATTACTTTCTTCTGTGTCACAAGCTCAGTGCCATGTTGAAAGCTCCTGGACTTGTACTTCTTTATAAATGTTACAATGCCCCTGCTATCCATTTGCAATCACATTGTTCCAGAACTTATATTGATGGGAAAACAGGCAAGAAACTCCAAAGAATCTCCAGTGCTCAGCACTGTACGTTCCACATGAATACAACAGTACAGTGAAATGGGGCTGAGTGATATTGGCAAAAACAGAATGCTGCTGACCCATATACAATAGTTAGCAAATACAATGTAATGGATAGCTTTTGTTGCAACCGAAGCGGGGGGAGTGCACTGTCCTCTAGTTCCACTTCTGCACGGAGTCACAACATACATTTAGATGTTTACCCAGTTACAGATACAGCCAATTATATACGCTATTTTTAATTCAGAATAAAATATACCAACCAGGTTTCTTTAATAAACAACAAAATTATTAATTTATTATAAAACAAGACTTATCCAGTAAAGATGCAAAGCATTAACACACAGATTGAAATATGAAAGTTCCCTTCTACCTTAGCCCAACAGATACACACACACACCAATTAAAGGAAAAATAAAGAAGTTTTCTCTGCAGAGATCTTTATACAAAAAAGACAAAAAAGAATACTTTGGCCAAATACTTCTAAATTCTTGAAGGAAAAGGCAAACATATGGAATGATAACAGTTGTCCCTTTTTTCTGGCATTCCAAATACACGTAGACAGCTGTCTCTGGGCTATTTCTGGAGCAGTTCTTTTCGGGCGGCATCGAGGATTAATCTGGCAGGCTTTCCAGGAGACATGCGGCGTCAGTAGTTTTGGCTATCACACACTGACTTTGTAGGGTTTCTCAGAGATGTGGAGAAAAGATGAGCTGAGTGTTTCTTTCAGCAGGCTACAATGCCAACTGACTCAAAACAATATGCAAACCAAAACCAACTCTTGATCACTATAAATCTTAACATGTCGCTTCTCTGTAAGCAACTCCCATTGTCAGAAGGCATCTGTTTACTTAGCTGAAGACATGTGATTTGTACTAAGTGTTTTTAAACAAAGTCCTTCCAGTGACCTTTTAAAAAAAAACTAAAGTCCAGCATCTATGGAATCACTTCAGTCCTCCAAAGGAATCCATTTCCACAATTTTAAAACACGAGTCCTCACAAAAAATATTTAAAAATGGAAGTACTTTCACAACACTTTAATAAGCCTTAATCTATGATGAACTGTCTACAGTTCCTGAACAAAATCTGTGCTGCATTTGCAGTTTTAAAAACTGTCAGGAAGACATAGTAAAAATTTATTATATTTCAATGACCGTGTTAGAAATGGTCATTAACCGATTTCTTTGTTGCAAATTGGATTAAAGGGCAAGTTTTACAAGTATGTCAAAGATCAGTAACTGTAATGTGCATAATTTACTACCCAGTTTGAGGGCAGATAACCTGAGTGGCCAATATCATTTGAAAGTTGTCTGTATCAGACAATTACATTATGTTAAAAGTGCACATTAGCTAACAGGTAATAGATTTGACTTGGACATAAATTGATTAGTCTGGGGTACAATCTTACAAATAGTGACTAGACATTTTGTTACTGAATAATACATGCAGTAATAACCACTCAACTTTTTGCAGAAAAGCTTTGTGTTAATAATTATCTTGTAAAAGCTAAATCAGAATCAACAGTGATAGACTGAGATATAGATATGAGAATTTAAGAGAATCACTTTATTGGAGGAACCGAAGGGCGCTCTTTATTTGTAATTGTGTTTATTTAATTTTGTCATTAGCTTTGGTAAGCAAATGGCATTTTTGTTCATGAGAGATTCCGTTGTTTCTGTGTCTTAGAATCCAGGACATAGTTCAACAGCCTGTCAAGATAAATAAGCTAGTCTTAATCTCTCTATCCCTTCCTGTCCCACTCTGCTTTTCTGTTTTACAGGCCTCTTCTGAAGTACTATCTGCTTCACCTATAAAATTCTCCTGATTTGGAGATCACTGCCTTTTTGTTGGCTGCCCTGTCTTCAGACACATATTACAAGCAGGTGGAGATGTTGCCAAGCATTGACCATCATGGGTTAAATTGTCTTGTAACAACAGCAGTGGTGTGTCTGATTGACAGTCAACTAGCAATTTAGAGATAGTATGGAATTAAGTGTATGAAGAAAAATTAGCAAAATACTAAGGGTAAGAGGATACATTGGTAGAGTTAGGACCATTAAGAGATGATGGAGGGAAGCTTGCAGTGGAGAGTAAAGGAAAACTAGTGATACTAAATAAGCATTTGACCTTAATTTTCAGAGAAGGTGGGATTGTAGAACCATCAGAGGTGAGTGTAAATCACTCTGTAGGTTACAGTAGCGCGCGCAGTGGCAACGTTACTGGACTAGTTATTGGCCTGAGTTCAAAAATCTCACCATTGGCAGTTTGAGAATTTGAATTCAGCTGAAAAAAAACAAATCTAGAAGGCTGGTATCCCAAAATGTGACTATGAAGCTGTCGGATTGTTGTAAAAACCAAACTGGTTCAATAATGTCCTTCAGGGAATGAAATCTGTGGGCCTTAACTGGTTCAGTTAATAATAAGACACTCAGTTGTATCAAACCAGGGTCCAGGGATGGGCAATACGTGTGAGACCCGCATCTCAAGAATTTTAAAAAGGTCACACTATTCAAAAAGAAACGTTACAAAAGTAGCTCAAACTTATATGACAAATCATTGGTACCTGATGGTTTATATCTGGGGTTGTCAATCCTCTTGGATGTATTTCATCAGTGTATCCTCAGATTGAGCAATTTCCCCACTGGCTGCCCGCAAGTTCCCCGGTGAGGAGGCTTGCCACATTTTCTGTGATGTTATGTCTGTCGGGTTGGTCCAACTGCAAGGAAATTTGCTGTGCCGGCAGCAGCCTGCCATACTTGCTTTACTGCCGTCAGCCAGCAGCAGCAGGGAGACCTGCACTTGGTGGAGGGCACGGTCTCCAGATCTGAAGATGAGTCCATGATTGATGGATTAGCAAGGTAAGTATTAGATTCTCAGGTTACTAATATAACAGAATATGCATTGCCATCCTTGAACTTCAGTTTCACCTCTATCATCTGTCAGTTGCTCAATGGCAGGCACTGGCATCCTTAGCAAAGCACATATATTAATCCATTAAATAAATGCAATAAGATATGTAAACTGCCGTGCATGTGACTGAATGTCACATGACCAATCCATGACCAATAAGTCCTACCAGCTTTGGTAAGCCTAGCTATTATGATATGAAGAATAAGATTAATTTTCAGTAGTCATTAAATCGTGCACTTCTCTTACCATTCACACATGGCTCAAACTGCATTCTCAGAAGTTCTGGCTTGCAAATCACTTATACTGTGTAACACATTATCTGCCAGCTGTTGTACTCCAGCAAACTTCCAATCAGTCATCTATTATATGTAATCTATCTCTAATTCTCTGTGCCGTTCTCCATGTGATGTTGTAATCCTTTATATAATTCACTATATATATTTTAAGTAAGTTGTAAAGTTGGATTTTTTTTATTTTGATGAAAATATATTACAGCCCTCGAAGGACTAAGGATGAGTTATATTTTTGTGCCTGCTAATATAAATTGTTATGAAAGTTCTTCCAATTTTTAATATTTTGTGAGGGCTCATGTTTTTAAATTGTGGAAATGGATTCCTTTGGAGGACTGAAGAGATTACATAGATGCTGGACTTTTTTTTTTAAAGGTCACTAGAAGGGCTTTGGGACTCGGTTTTGAAACACACTTACTGGAAGTCACATGTCTTCAGCTAAGTAAACAGCAAGAGCCTTGGTGACTAGGGGCATTCTTTACAGAGAAGTGACATGTCAAGATTTATGGTGGTATATTTTTTGTCTTTTTTTGTAAAGAGATCGCTGCAGAGAAAACTTTATTTTTTCTTTACACTTTCACACGTGTGTGTGTGTGTGTTGGGCTAAATTTGAAGGGAACTTTCATTTTTCAATCAGTGTGTTAATGCTTTACATCTTTACTGAATAAGTCTTGTTTTTTAAATAAATTAATAATTTTGTTGTTTATCAAAGAAACCTGGTTGGTGTATTTTATTCTGAATTAAAAATAGAGTATATAATTGGCCGTACGGGCAACTGGATAAACATTTAAATATATGTTGTGACCCGTGGAGAAGTGGAACTAGAGAAAGACAGTGCACTCCTCCAGCCTCAGTCGTAATAAAATATAATCTAATAAATGTAAATGCGTTCAGCAAGTAATTGGGTGACAGTAGTGAAATATATGAACTTTAGGTTAGAAGTATAAGTTGTTCCCTGATTTTCAAGGTCACCAAGTATATGGTAATAATTTAAATACTTATACAATAGGTTGAAGATTGTTAAAATTAATTTTTAACAGCTTTTTGATGGGAATGCTTCTGCTCATCAAAGTTGGGTCATCTTAACCCCACTCTCTGGAACTCTCCCTAAAATCCACCTCCTCTCTACTTTATTCATTGCTTTTAAAAGCATTCCTGAAAGCAAGCTCCACAAATCCTTAGGTCATCTCTCTCAACTCATACAACGATTAAAAGTTTGGTTCTTTCTTTCTCAATTAACCTTTTTTTAAAGCAATGAAAATGATATTTAAGTTAATATTATTACAGAATTATATTTTTAATTTTTAAACTTTCTTTATATAAAGGTATAATAACCCAGAAATGTCATATAAGCCACTAGGTGGTGATATTGTTTTCAAAGAATACCAGTGCAAACTTGACTACCAAGTTTACTTTCTCATTTTGTGGATTGGCCACGTATAAGAATTGGAACACAACTGAACCAACTTTGATACAGAAAGGCAATAATGCACAATACAAGTAGAAAATTATGCGCAACTCCAACTGCGCTATAATTTGAATATATGGCTTAGTTACAACTGAGTACAAACCCGTTCAAAATTAACACTATCTTTCACTTTTGTTTCATTATTTTCCTTCCTTTTTCCCAGACATAACTAGACATAACCCAGGCAACCTGACACCTCCACCCGCCATTCCATTCCTGTGCTAGTTTAATGGGAGGTGCATTGGTTAAGACCAGGAACTCACTATGCTGGTGCTTGTGGTTATATCAGGGGAGAGGTACCCACATCCTATTACTCCGCTATGCAGTGCACGTTTGCCAATATGTTGGATCACTGACAAGGTGAAAAGATATTTGAAGCACACTTGTATATAATTATATTTATAAAAGTATGTATTTTTCATATTTTATGGAGAATACACCATTTTGTTTGATTGGAAGTATTGGAATAATTTTCCATTGAAAATTATTTTAAAGAAAATGCTCAGTTTAAACTTCATAACTATGCATCACAGGATAAAATAGAAGTCATGTTGTTCCCAGGTACAAAGATACTAATCTGTAAGTATACTGTAAAATTACATCGATCTTAAAAAGTCATCTTCTTCCATTTATACCACACATGTGGGCTGAGAAGTAACAGTAATAGTAAACGGCCAGAAGTAATATAATTCACCTGTGGCTGTATAAGCTATGAAATAGTGACACCCTGCCTGGGCTGGCTGGAGCCCAAATTGTGGTTTACTTTATTATGCATTGTTGTCCATTACCTTTGGCTTATGGTTTATGCTCAAGTTTACATACAAACATACGAATTTGAGCAGGAGTAGGCCACTCAGCCCTTCAAGCCTGCTCCGCCATTCAGTAAGTTCATGGCTGAACTGATTACTCCACATTTCCACCTACCCCCGAAACCTTCTACCCCCTTACTTATCTAGAATCTATCTACCTCAGCTTAAAAATATTCAAAGACTCTGCTTCCACTGCCTTTTGAGGAAGAGAATTCCAAAGACTCACGACCCTCTGAGAGAAGAAAATGGCTCCTCATCACTGTCCTAAATGAACGATCCCTAATTCTAGATTCTCCCACAAGGGGAAACCTCCTTTCCACATCCACCCTGTCAAGACCCCTCAGGACCTTATATGTCTCAAACAAGTCACCTCTTACTCTTCTAAATTCCAGCGGATACAAGCCTAACCTGTCCAATCTTTCCTCGTAAGACAGCCCACCCATTCAGGTATTAGTCTAGTAAACCTTCTCTGTACTAGCTCCAATGCATTTACATCCTTCCTTAAATAAGGAGACCAGTACTGTACACAGTACTCCAGATGTGGTCTCATCAATGCCCTGTATAGCTGAAGCATAACCTCCCTACATTTGTATTCAATTCCCCTTAATTATCTGTATCTGAACAAATTATTATAACAATTATTATAATAATGGGAACTGAAAAGGAAACAAATAACTTACAACACCGAGGGAAAAACCCCATTTTTATTTACAGTAAACAAATTGAAAACTTTAGCAAATTATCAGAGCTTGTAATGTGCAAATGCTTAGAAGAGTACATACATTTAATCCATACCCTCTGTATAGTACAAGAGTTGTAAGTCATTATTCAAAAAACCTACATCATTTATAAGATTGCTATACTTGCATGTAGGTAAACAGGCTATCCTAATTACACTGGAGGTATTCTGGGAAAGCTAAAAGGTTCATCCTTACATGCTGGGAAATGCTGAGCACAGAGAAAGGATTCACATACTGGTACAGCAGAAGCTTCCAATGAAAATTTTGGTACCGCATTTGAATAGAGTTTGACAAAGAAGCAGAACAATAGATTGATTAATACCATATTGTTCTCAAGTATATGGCGTAAAGATCACTTGGAGTACCCATGTATCATGAAAGGTATCTCCCTTATCATAACTTAAGCATAATAAAGATTATGGTGGCAATTCCAAAGTTTAGCCCAGGCATTCCAGAGGAAAGCAAAACTGCCCAACATCATATTACTTACCTATTACAACAGTAGAGAATTTATATCTTGTATTTCATGTCACATAGGGATAGTCTTAATACTGCAAGTCATCAGTGATGCATTGAAAACAAACTGTAAACGTAAACTTCCTAAGCCATACTATAATCATGGACATTGATCTTAAATTGTTACTAAGCAAAACCCAGCTGGAACTGAGATGTTGTGATGCACTTAATTACTTTTAAGTCAGTGATGATATGGATTCAGTTGATCAATATTAAACATCCAATTGATTCATTGTAACTATTGATGCTTAACTTTGAGATGATATTAATTGTGTTAAATAGAAGTGTTAGTTAATGCATCTTTGTGCTGAATTTGGTCTTTGATGACTGGTAAATGTGAGCTAATTTACACTTGACATTATTGTACTGTAATTGATTTGGCTGAGTTAACTATTGATATGAATTGTTCTTGGATACACAACACAGTCCAAAGGCAGGTTGATTTAGGAATCATATATAAAAAAGGAAGATCCCAATCAAATTTTCTCATGTGTATGTATCAGGAAAGAAGGGGAAGACTTGTCTTATAGTCTGACAAATATAAATTACATATTAGAATTGCTGATATTTTTCTGAGGAATTGTGCAGAATTTAACATTCATTTAATGTAATAGGCTATACAAATGAAGACTGCCTCCTCTATCAGCAACACTGCTATTCATGTTTTCAAATATCTCCAATTATGGAGATTATAGAACCTTATAGCACAGAAGGAGACATTCAGTCTACAATGCCTTTGCAGGCTCTTTGAGTCTCAATGAGTCCCACTCCCCCACTTTTTCCCATAGCCCTGCATTTTGTTCCTTTAGAGAGGGTGCAGAGGAGATTTACTAGAATGGTACCAGCGATACAGGACTTCCGTTACATGGAGAAAGGAAGATTTGCATTTATATAGTGCCTTTCAAGGCCACCAGATGTCCCAAACTGCTTTACAGCCAATGAATTATTGTCACTGTTGTAATGTAGGAAACCCAGCAACCAATTTGAGCACAGCAAGCTCCCACAAACAGCAATGTGATAATGACTAGATAATCTGTTTTTGTGATGTTGATTGAGTGAAGTATTAGACAGGACATGGAGGATACCCCTGACTTTCTTTAAAATAGTGCCATGGGATCTTTTATGTCCACCTGAGAGGGCAGATGGAGTCTCAATTTCACCTCCAACAGTGCAGCACTCCCTCAGAGCTGCACTGGAGCATCAAGCTAAATTTTGTGCTCAAGTCCTGGGACTGAATTTTACGGGTCCCTCGATGCCGCAGCCCATGGCTTGGGGGCTGGTAGAATTTTGTGGGGAGAGGCCCACCTCAACTCGCAATGTTGAGAAGGGCCCGCCACATATTGCCGGTGGCAGGAGGAACCTCGTTGCAGCCCCCCGCCACCAGGCTACGGGCCCTTCATCTGCATATTGAAATTAACCTAAATGAGATGCAAATAAACTGACCTGCAGGCTGCGGACGTCCCACGCTGATTTTACTGACTCCGAACGCAGCTCGCGCGCCTTTGGAACTCTGCATGGAGTTCTGAGGCGAGAACCTGGTGCGGAGGGGGAGAAATAAAATGTTCACGTCAGGAGGGGTGGAGGGGCAGGGAAATCAATTGTTATTGGATGTGGGGATGGTGGGAAGGGGTTATAGGCCAAATGTTAGAAGTTTTGGGGTGGGGAACATTCGGGTAGGGAAAAAGGCATTGATGGTCATTTCGGGCATTGAAATGACCCTGGGGGAGGGGTTCGGAAAGGGCCCCCATGACAAAAATTTTTATTTAATAAAATTTGCTACAACTAAGTATGAAAATTTTACTGAAGAGCTTAAAGCCCTTTAAAATTGGCACCGGCGCCTGCACGGTGGCACTGGACACCGTTGCCAGGGATGCAGCGGCAGCCCCCTCTATATTGTCGAGGGCGGCCGCTCCGCCCCCTCCATTTAAATGAGCCCCAGCGTGTAATATCAGGGGTGCTCAGGGACAGCGCATCCGCACGGGATGAACGCCGGCATTAGAGTGCACCACCGCAAACTGCAGAGCACTTGTAAAATTCAGCCCCTGGAGTGAGAAAGATATAAAGAAAATTACAGCACAGGAACAGGCCCTTCGGCCCTCCAAGCCTGCGCCGATCCAGATCCTCTATCTAAACATGTCGCCTATTTTCTAAGGGTCTGTATCTCTTTGCTTCCTGCCCATTCATGTATCTGTCTAGATACATCTTAAAAGACGCTATCGTGCCCGCGTCTACCACCTCCGCTGGCAACGCGTTCCAGGCACCCACCACCCTCTGCGTAAAGAACTTTCCACGCATATCCCCCCTAAACTTTTCCCCTCTCACTTTGAACTCGTGACCCCTAGTAATTGAATCCCCCACTCTGGGAAAAAGCTTCTTGCTATCCACCCTGTCTATACCTCTCATGATTTTGTACACCTCAATCAGGTCCCCTCTCAACCTCTGTCTTTCTAATGAAAATAATCCTAATCTGCTCAACCTCTCTTCATAGCTAGCGCCCTCCATACCAGACAACATCCTGGTGAACCTCCTCTGCACCCTCTCCTTTTGGTAATGTGGCGACCAGTATTCCAAATGTGGCCAAACCAAAGTCTTATACAACTGTAACATGACCTGGCAACCCTTGTACTCAATACCCCGTCCGATGAAGGAAAGCATGCCGTATGCCTTCTTGACCACTCTATTGACCTGCGTTGCCACCTTCAGGGAACAATTGACCTGAACACCCAAATCTCTCTGTACATCAATTTTCCCCAGGACTTTTCCATTTACTGTATAGTTCACTCTTGAATTGGATCTTCCAAAATGCATCACCTCGCATTTGCCCTGATTGAACTCCATCTGCCATTTCTCTGCTCAACTCTCCAATCTATCTATATTCTGCTGTATTCTCTGACAGTCCCCTTCACTATCTGCTACTCCACCAATCTTAGTGTCGTCTGCAAACTTGCTAATCAGACCACCTATACATTCCTCCAAATCATTTATGTATATCACAAACAACAGTGGTCCCAGCACGGATCCCTGTGGAACACCACTGGTCACACGTCTCCATTTTGAGAAACTCCCTTCCACTGCTACTCTCTGTCTCCTGTTGCCCAGCCAGTTCTTTATCCATCTAGCTAGTACACCCTGGACCCCATGCGACTTCACTTTCTCCATCAGCCTACCATGGGGAACCTTATCAAACGCCTTACTGAAGTCCATGTATATGACATCTACAGCCCTTCCCTCATCAATCAACTTTGTCACTTCCTCAAAGAATTCTATTAAGTTGGTAAGACATGACCTTCCCTGCACAAAACCATGTTGCCTATCACTGATAAGCCCATTTTCTTCCAAATGGGAATAGATCCTATCCCTCAGTATCTTCTCCAGCAGCTTCCCTACCACTGACGTCAGGCTCACCAGTCTATAATTACCTGGATTTTCCTTGCTACCCTTCGTAAACAAGGGGACAACATTAGCAATTCTCCAGTCCTCCGGGACCTCACCCGTGTTTAAGGATGCTGCAAAAATATCTGTTAAGGCCCCAGCTATTTCCTCTCTCGCTTCCCTCAGTAACCTGGGATAGATCCCATCCGGACCTGGGGACTTGTCCACCTTAATGCCTTTTAGAATACCCATCACTTCCTCCCTCCTTATGCCGACTTGACCTAGAGTAATCAAACATCTGTCCCTAACCTCAACATCCGTCATGTCCCTCTCCTCGGTGAATACCGATGCAAAGTACTCGTTTAGAATCTCACCCATTTTCTCTGACTCCACGCATAACTTTCCTCCTTTGTCCTTGAGTGGGCCAATCCTTTCTCTAGTTACCCTCTTGCTCCTTATATATGAATAAAAGGCTTTGGGATTTTCCTTAACCCTGTTTGCTAAAGATATTTCATGACCCCTTTTAGCCCTCTTAATTCCTCGTTTCAGATTGGTCCTACATTCCCGATATTCTTTCAAAGCTTCGTCCTTCTTCAGCCTCCTAGACCTTATGTATGCTTCCTTTTTCCTCTTAGTTAGTCTCACAATTTCACCTGTCATCCATGGTTCCCTAATCTTGCCATTTCTATCCCTCATTTTCACAGGAACATGTCTCTCCTGCATGCTAATCAACCTCTCTTTCAAAGCCTCCCACATTTCAAATGTGGATTTACCTTCAAACAGCTGCTCCCAATCTACATTCCCCAGCTCCTGCCGAATTTTGGTATAGTTGGCCTTCCCCCAATTGAGCACTCTTCCTTTAGGACCACTCTCGTCTTTGTCCATGAGTATTCTAAAACTTACGGAATTGTGATCACTATTCCCAAAGTAGTCCCCTACTGAAACTTCAACAACCTGGCCGGGCTCATTTCCCAACACCGGGTCCAGTATGGCCCCTTCCTGAGTTGGACTATTTACATACTGCTCTAGAAAACCCTCCTGGATGCTCCTTACAAATTCTGCTCCATCTAGACCTCTAACACTAAGTGAATCCCAGTCAATGTTGGGAAAATTATAATCTCCTATCACGACCACCCTGTTGCTCCTACATCTTTCCCTAATCTGTTTACATATTTGTACCTCTATCTCACGCTCGCTTTTGGGAGGCCTGTAGTACAGCCCCAACACTGTTACCGCACCCTTCCTATTTCTGAGTTCTGCCCATATTGCCTCACAGCTCGAGTCCTCCATAGTGCCTTCCTTCAGCACAGCTGTGATATCCTCTTTGACCAGTAATGCAACTCCTCCACCCCTTTTACCTCCCTCTCTATCCCGCCTGAAGCATCGGTATCCTGGGATATTTAGTTGCCAATCATGCCCTTCCCTCAACCAAGTCTCAGTAATAGCAATAACATCATACTCCCAGGTACTAATCCAAGCCCTAAGTGGGCCTTGAACCCACAAACTTCTGACTCAGAGGTGAGAGTGCTACCAACTGAGGCACAGCTGACACACACCTACAACAGAGACAAGAGAAGCTGGGGTTTTTCAGCTTAAAGCAGAGAAGGTCATTGGGACAATTGATAGAAGTGTTCAAAATCAAAAAGGCTTTGTTACAGTAAATCAGGAGGAGCTGTTTCTAGGGGAAGAAGTTTTTTTTTTATTCGTTCTTGTGACGTGAGTGTCACTAGCAAGGCCAGAATTTGTTGCTCATCCCTAACTACCTTTGAGAAGGTGGTGGTGAGCTGCCTTCTTGAACTGTTACAGTCCAGCTGTAGGTCGGAGTTCCGAGGCGAGACACTGGTGGGGAGGGGGGAGGAATAAAATTATCAGGGAAGGGGTGGGGGGAGCGGGGAAAACACTTTTTATTGGTTGCAGGGATGGTGGGAAGGGGTTGAGGGTCAAAGGGAACAAATTTTGGGGAGAAAGTTCAGGATCTAAATAAAAGTTTTTTCTGGGGGGAGAGGGCAATTTATATATAGGTTACCCATTGGGGGTGGGAGACGGGATTTAAAGTTGATTTAAAATTTAATTTTTATTTCCCGGAGACTGGGACCTTTAATGTCACTGAAGAGCATGAAACCCTTAAAAAATGGCGCTGGCACCTGCGCGGTGGTGCCAGACGGCATTGCCGGGGGCGCGGAGGCCGCCTCTCCATTTAAATCAGCCCCCGCATGTAATATCGCGGGAGCTGTGCGGTGGTACTTTCGGGTCGGAAGGCCTTCACAGCTTGCTGCTGCAGAGTGCAGCGCGCTGATAAAATTCAGCCCTATGATTCTAAAAGCTTTACCAACTTGTTCAGCTCCTTTTACAGAATTGTCTATGTTCACAGTGTATGTGTACAGAAGCTAATGCACAAGGCATAATGTGCATCTTATGAGTGAAACTGTCATTTTTTTACCCTGGGTAACATTTATAAATATAGGAATTGGCAAACAGCATACAGTACCTAATGACTGAACTACCCATCTTTCTCTGCCAAATTGTATGCAAAAGTGCAAACTTAACCGTCACACTGCTAGTGTGTATATTGGTGAGGGGGCAGAGGACATGCAAAGCTGTTTTCCTGGGTCCTTTTGTGTCCTCAGTAAACTACCAAGGAAAATTTTCCAAGACATATCTGTCCTCATTACATTTGCCTCTGACTTTATCTTTATTATTATATTGTCTAACATAGAAAGACAAACAAAAGCTTTAGTAAGTATTTGCTCAAGGAATGCATTTGCACTCCCTGCTCTGCATTTACCCTCACTGAAGAACACCTTGGTTCTCAATTATCACCTTCAAAATGCAGGGCCTCACTTCATAAATAGTGTGTGCATTACAACCGTTATACATACCGGTTGTGGTTTCTTACACACTACAAAGGAACAATGCATTACCCCATAACATTTCCCAGCTGTCCAGTCCAGTGCTTTGTTGCTACAATGTATCAGAATAGTCTCATTAAGAAAATGCTCTATTCAATCTGAAATGTGTCACATGATGCACAGTCAGACACAAGGGCTTTTCTGTTTAATCCATGATGTATGCAAAGTGCACTACAACATGAGAAGAGGGGCACCATCTGGGTCACTGACTCTTTAGTCTATTTTCAATTCTTGACGGATTGTGATGCCTTTTGTATATAGCTGACCTCCTGCAGATTCATTACACATCTTATTTTGGCATGTTTGAAAACTGTCGTCAAGGCATTAATTCTGCCACACAGCAGCCCTACTTCAAGATGCCGTCACTTCTGGTGGTGTGTGGCTGAGACAGAAAAAGACAAAGGTGGATAAAAATGGTTGGTGGTAATGTAGCCATGGAGGAAAAAGCATGGGTTCATTCCTGTGATTCACTACACAGCAAGTTACTGATCTCAGATAGCGTGGAAAGGTCTAAGCGAAACAAAATATTTCACTTTTTCCCTCGCCTCTGCTCCTTCCCTTTCTCTTTCTGTCCTGCCTTCCCTCTCCTTTCCCCTACTTTCCCCCACCACCCTGCACAACCCCTCTTTCACCATTCCTCCACTCCTCTCCTTCCCTCACCCACTTCACCTGCCCTCCTGCCTCTTCTTCCCCTCCCCATCCACTCACCCTTGTTGTCCTCCTTTCCTTCTTTCCCCTCCTCCTGCCGTATTATCCTTCTTCACTTCTCTTTTCTCCTTTCCTTCTCCTTTTTCTGCTTCCTCTCTCCCTCCCCTCTTTTGCTTTCCTCCCTTATCCTTCACTCTTGGCATTTCCTGCTCCTTTCCTTTCTCCTCCTCTTGTTTGTCCCACACCTTTTCCCCCTCCCATTCTTCTCCTCACCACCTCCTTCTCTCCCCGCTCCATCGCCTCCTCCCTGACCTTACTACTCCTCTTCCTCTTCTACTCTTCCTGTTTCTTCTCCCTCCCAGCCCTCCTTCTCCCCTTCCTCCTCTTCTTCTCTGCAGTCCCCTCTTCTCTTTTTCTTACACCTCTCTGCACCAGTCTGCAAAGCTCAAACTATTCAGGGAGTATGACTCCACTGAATCAGGCAAGCTCAGTGGGCCACTCCAACATGCTGGGGTAATCAGTGGTGGAAAAAGTGCAGCCTGTCCCTGGTTCCATGCTTTCAAATATTTTGCCTTTTGCCACCAAACAGCCATCGTTCATCATAAGTTTTCTATTGCAAAATGACATTATTAAACGGAAATTAGGCTGGCATCCCTCATTTGCAACAATTTTAAAACACCAAACTTCCTAAATTATTTAATATATTTGCTACCATTTTCAGTTTAGTATTGTCTTGTAATATACTTATGTTGGATCTTTGTTTTGGTTTTCCAATGACGTTAAAATTAAAGAGTTCTGATTGGCTAATACTGGTTTCATCTGGTGTAGTTCACAATAAACCCTGTCACAAGTCTATGATTCCCAAAAACATTTGCACTTCAAATAATTTATTACTGCTTGTGCGGTATGGAATGATAGAAAGATAAAAAATTGTTTTTATTTTAGAGTCTGCTGCCACATCTAACCATATTTCCTTCCTATAAAATATTACTGAAGACAGCCATGCTTTCCATAAAACTGTAATGTGCAAAGATTGTTCTACTTTTCAAATCTGATTCATGCTTGCCAGACAGAAATGTAAACTGATTCCACTCTTATCAGTACTTTCTAAAGTACTGCAATAAATGATTTATGATTGCAATCAGACCTTAAACCCAGTAAAAACTGTTTTTACATTCAATTGTTCCTTCTTATTACAATGCATCGACTTACAACATTATTGATAGACGTTTAAACACTAGTGAACTTCTCTCTAAGCTTGGTAAACAATAGATTCTTTGACACAAAAACAGAAAATGCTGGAAATACTCAGCAAGTCTGGCAGCATCTGTGGAGAAAAAAACTGAGTTAACATTTCAGGTCTGTGACCTTTTATCAGAACTGGCAAAAGTTAGAAATGTAATAAGTTTTGAGCAAGTGAAAGTGGGGAGGGGTGAAGAACAATAAAAGGGAAGATCTGTGATGGGGTGGAGGGCAGGAGAGATTTAATGACAAAAGGTTTCATGGTACAAAGCCAAGGGAGTGGTAATGAGACAAGTAAAGAAACAAAAGATGTGACTGGATTTTTTGAATCATTTGACCAAGAAAATTACTTGTAAATCCTTCTAGAGGCCATTTTTTTCAAAAATGTGTAACAGTGCCGCACGTCATCTTGATGAATTTCTAGGCCCTTATCAGCTGGTAGCAGTCTTCAGAGTCAGAAAGTTGTGAATTCAAGCTTCCCTCCAGGATTTCAGCAAAAACATAAACTGACCCTGTAATGCCATACTGAGGGAGTGCTCCATTATTGGAGACTCCTGCTTCTCATTGATATTTAATGATCTCTGCTGAACTGTGCATTTGTGTGTGGACTAGATATGGCTCAACTATCATTCATTCCATATTAGGATGGCCTGCTGATACTCATCGATGTGGCCCACATTTTTGTGAGGTATCAGTATTGGAGGGTTGTTAGTACATGCGGAACCATATCGTGGCAACAGTCATCTGGGGAAAGGCCAATTTACATTTCAGTAGCACACTTGCTTAACACCATAACTTATAGGTACAAAAAAAGTTCTGTTTTTCCCTTGACTTTATACCTTCATTTTAATCTTTTCTTTTGTGCCAATTTTCTCCCTTTCGCTTGTGAAGGCCCTGGTTCTATGCTGGGGCATGATTCCACAGGCATCTTCTATACCATGTGCAACTGACCTTTCTTCATGGGTGTGTTACTCCACCACTATGTTCATTGCACTACTGTGGTTTGCTGTTTGATATTGAGCTGTGAATGACAGTTTTCTCCATCCAAACATCAGCAAGACCAAATCTATCCTGTTTGATCCTCGTCAGAAACTCCATACCCAAACCTCTGATTCCATTCCCCTTTCTGGCTGGTTGTTTTTTTGCATGACAAGTTGCTGAGAGTGAGCTGATAATGTTGCAGCAAGAGAAACCAGGCATCTGAGAACTGAATGAACGGGGCAAGCAACTGTGTATCTTCTTAATAAATCAGATTGAAGGATTGTGAAATTAACAGTACAAGGACTGAGAAGGAAGTGTAAATTAGAATGGGTGATTTCAAGGTCAAATCAAGTACAGAAAGAGAAATAAAGAGAGGGAATGCCCAATGTGCACCTTCAGACTCCTGCTCAGTTTTGAGCTGAACTTCAAGTTTCATTACGTTACCCAGACTCCAAAACATTGGCATTTATGTCCACAGTTCAGGCCCTCTGCCAACCAAGCTCAGTTGTCACCTCCACGCTCAATTTTTCTTATGCTTTCCCAGTTGACCTCCTAAGGTCCGTCCTATAAAAACCCCCAACTCATCCAGAAATGCATGACCCACATCCTATCCACTATTAACTTCCTTCACCATCATCTAGGAAGACAAGTACAAGACTCTCGCTCAATTTTCACATGATAACCCAGCAGAGTTCAAAGAACTGGTCCCTAGCTTGCAGATGACTCTGGAGCCCAAAAACTGGCAGGATCAAGAGGGCATCTCCATGGCAGGCATGTGTCTCTCCCAGTTGGAAAAGCCCTCAATCAGAAAATCCAGGCACAAGTCAGAAGACTATCTGATTATGGGAGTGTCATAATTGAGCCTAACCCAATGTCCACAAACACACACATTTTATAGTCACAATTATTGGATAACAATAATGGCAAAGGATTCTTACTCATTTTTCTTTTCCATAATTTGGAGACACTGAGGTTTACTGTGGTGGATCATTTGAGACAACTAATTTGGTACAAATTACAAATTAAAGCCTCTTGTTTCATATAGTTCAGTACCTCACAGTGCAGTTAGCTATTGAACATTTTTGTACAGTAGAAATAAAAAGCTTTCACAGGGAACTTATTCCTTTAAATTTTGCAACAACAAACGTTATAATTGGGAGTTTTTCAACAAGTTAGAGCCGTCATAAATATAGCTGTGAGTAAAGATTTTACAAATTTAATGGCTGGATTTTGCTGTCAAAATAACTACAAAGCTAATGGCGCTCACTGTTACTTATGGGCAAATGGTACAAAACTTCAGGTAAGGGGCAGATGTGCTATTCAATACAAATATTTACAAGTTGCCATCTGAACCGTGCTGCTCCACTGTTAGCTTCACAAACAGTATCTTACTGTCTGCCGCAGCAACAAGGTGCATTGAGTGGCATGAAGTTGCTTCTGATATTACTTGTTGGAAATTTTAAAAATGTAAAATTTTTAATTAACTTTTTCTTTTCTTTTCCTTTTTGTCTTTTCTTCTCTATCGTTTAATGCAAACTTTCCCTCTTTATTTCTTTCTATACCTGATTTGACCTTGAAATCACCCATTCTAATTTACACTTCCTTCTCAGTCCTTGTGCTGTTAATTTAACAATCCTTCTGATTGATTAAGAAGATACACAGTTGCTTGTCCTGTTCATTCAGTTCCCAAATACCTGGTTTCTCTTGCTGCAACATTATCAGCTCACTTTCAGCAACTTGCCAAGCAAAAAATTTGTAAACCTAAATGTGCAACTGCAAGTCTAACTAACATTCACCATTATATGCCCTGCTCCAGCAAAATATGACCCATTCTAGCATTTAACAAAAACTTTTTGTCAGAAAATAAGAATCCCAATTTTGTACAAATTTTAATCAGGTGTATACCATTTCTATAGCTGAAGCAAGGTAGTAATAGATTTAGCAACTCATCTTCAGAAATGCCAACTCGCTGAATTGGATAGAAACTCTGATCGCCCTGAAAACGGGCACCGAGATTGCTATGTGCAATTAACCTGCATCCATTTATTGTGATCCAGCCAGCAAACCAACTTTGTGCTGCCTGCTCATTTCAATGATTTCACCATCTAGCCAGAGCTAACTGCACTGTTGAGTGGATGGACGTATCAGCAGAGAGCTAAAATCGTGAGTGGCTAGCACCACTTAAAGGACAGCACAGTGGCGCAGTGGTTAGCACCGCAGCCTCATAGCTCTAGCGACTTGGGTTCGGTTCTGGGTACTGCCTGTGTGGAGTTTGCAAATTCTCCCTGTGACTGTGTGGGTTTCCACCGGGTGCTCTGGTTTCCTCCCACAGCTGAAGACTTGCAGGTTGATAGGTAAATTGGCCATTGTAAATTGTCCCTAGTGGAGGTGAATGGTAGGGAATATGGGATTAATGTAGGATTAGTATAAATGGGTGGTTGTTGGTTGGCACAGACTTAGGGGCCAAAGGGCCTGTTTCAGTGCTGTATCTCTAAATTAAAAAAATAAATAAAAAAGCTAGCCTGCACCTCTTAAAGGGGAAGTGCATTGTGGCTGCAGCAGGTGTTGGCAGTTATGCAGAAAATGGCTCTGACCTGGGAAACATTGAAGCATGGCACAACATGGGAGGGTGTGGGCATTAAGGTACTGGAGGATGTGAAAAGGAGGAGAGATGCCCTATATCCATCGGGAGCTAGGAGATCCTCCAGATCCACCTTCAGAAGACAGTGCAAGCAGATATGTTGGAGGTAAATGCCAGGAGTCCATCCCTGAGGACCTGGATGCAGTGCTGCAAGAAATTCCATGACCTCACACAAGCAGTCAAGGCCAGTGAATGCATCTTCAAATGCCATATCCTACCAACTGCACTATTAGCCTCAGACACTGCTCAATTCACCATGCCCCCATCACTCACCTACTAACAATCTCTATCAATCAGGACTCATACCTTACATTCAAATGATCCACACACCATCACATATTTAGCACTGCTGCAAGCTGCACACTGATATCCCATAGGTTGCATATACTACCAGCTTTTCAACCATGGCAGTCACATTACCCAAACAAATTGCATGACACTCACTGACACACTTCCCTTGCTCTTGCAGGACAAGGTGGTGCACAACCGGAATCAGCAGGAGCTAACCAGAGGGAACAGGTGCACCTGCACATCCTAGCCCCAATGGAGAAGACAGTGCTGACCATTATTAGGATGGCCATTGCGTAGGTGGGTCAGAAACCGTCAAAGATGACAGTATCCTCAAACCTAATCCTACCTCCTGCTCATCCCACATTCTCTTCTGATCTATAAGCTGCAGATAATGAAAGCTTGTACCTCTTATTCCCCACCTCCCCACACCCCGTCCCCACACCACAACCTTACCTCTGTGCCTTTTTCCTTTCAAATACAGCAAGAAGAAAGTGCTAATGAAGACAAACCGTCACTCAGTTTCACACTCACAGCCACCAGCTCAGATACTGACACTGCATGTAATTTAGAGGATAGCATAGAGGCATGATCTGCACATGGTGAGACACCAGGCATCAGTGGCCTGCAGTCAAGGCAGGGAGCAAGGATAGCAGAGAGGCCAGGTGAGGAGTTGGCCCAGGGCAGTGGCTTCATGGAGCATGAACATGCTTTCCTTTCTCAGGAAGATAGCATTCATCCTCCCAACCTGCCAATACACTTGCTGATGCCCTTCAGCCAGCGCCCAGACTGCTGCCACCCATGCTGAGACGGTGATGTCCATAGGTGGGCTGCCTAGGCCCAGAGTTGCTCAAGGTCGTCCTGCAAGGTCATCTGCAATCTCCTGTCAGCAGCCTTCCACCAGCCATGCTGCAGCCACCAGAGTAGCACTAGTTGGAAGCACCAGGACAAGCAAAGTCACACAGAAGACAGGTACAAAGGGAATGCACAAGGATGATTATTTGACTTTTGTCTGCAATATGGCATGATTTCATTTATAAATTTGGTTTGGAACGTTTATTTTGGGGTGGCATTTATTTTTGCATTGTGGTGAATAGGGTGCTATGATGATTAGTTACAGAAGATAAGGTGTGGTACTGTTGTCGAGTGGGGAATCGAGGCTGTGTTTACTGGTATCGCACTCTATAATGAGTCCTTCATGGACAGTCCGACCAGAAAGGGGTTGTTTAAGCTGCCTCCTTCCTTCTCCTTGTGCTCCTCCTCATCAGCTGCTCGCTGCATAGCTTGTAGCAAGGGCTGTCACTTCAAGATGGCAAACTTGTGCAGCGTGCAGCAGACCACAATGAATCTTGACACCTGCCTGCCAAGTACTGCAGGGCTCATCCAGAGCAATTCAGACAGTGAAAACGTCTTTTCAGAACACAAATGGTCTGCTCTACCATATTTCATGTGGCCACATGGCTTTGATTGTATGCATGCTGAGCATGTGCATGTGAGTTGTGAATCAGAGTAATCAGCCATGGTGTCAGCAGATAGTCCTTGTCACAGTGAGCAGATAGTCCTTGTCACAGTGTTGCCACCCTTTGATTTGCCATGCTGGCTCAAATTCAGCTGACACAGCAGACTGCTGCAGAATGAAGGCATCATTACTGCTGCCAGGATACTGGGCATTGATCTGCATGGTTCGCTGTCCATGATAACACACCAGCAGGAAGTTGAGGTAGTGGAATCCCTTTCCGTTCTGGTATATAAGGCAGAGTTCACATGTGGAGCCCTCAAAGCGACGTGCATGCAGTCAACGGTACTCTGCATTGCATGGAATCCTACAGTCCTAGCGAAGTCACATGCTCATTCCGCCTGCTTCTCTCTGGCAAGAGAATGAAATGTAGTTAGCTCTTATTGAATAGAGAGCCTCAGTGACCTCCCTTACATAACAGTGGACAGCAAACTGTGTGATTTTGCAAATATCTCCAACTCCAGCCTGGAAGGAGCCAGACACGTAATAGTTCATACCAATATCACCTTCACAGCCACTAGAAATACAGTCCTTGCTCTGCTCTGAAGTAGCTATTGTGGCTGCAGCAGGTGGCAGATTTCAATGAGGATGTCTTTATTGAAATGCAGAGATCTCACATATTTTTTCTCACTGAGGTTCAGGTTGGAGAATTGCTCCCTGATCATCCTGGGTGGATATGACCTCCTGCTGAGAGCCTTTCTTACCCACCTCCTCCTCCAGCAGCTTGTTCTACTCTGCGTGGTTTCTGTTCATCCTACAAGCCATGCTGTATTCCAAGGGGGAATGCCTACTTATTCACCCATGGCTGGGAGCAACTGGTTTGTGCAGAAGCTTTGAAGTCACCAAAAATTCCTTCAGTACCTGCCACACCACTACCTGCAGACCTTTGCAACTTTAAATACCTATAGAAAGCACCAAACTCTTGTAGAACCAAAACAACAGCCAGAAGAAATCAACCAGCAAATAACCTGTAAGTAGTTGATGATCCCTTTAAATAGCACTGGTTGGGGTCCTTCCTGTTGCTGAACATGTATTCAGTTGCATGAGGTTAAGAGAGAGTGTTAGTTTGAGCATTGAGCTCCAAAATGGCACCACTGGTGTCAAATCAGCGTGGCATGTTGATTGACATCATGCTCTGCCTGCTCTGCAAACTTCTGGCAGACATTCACTGCACACACATCAATGCCTTCACCAATATGACATACAGTACAATTCTCCCCACAAGTATGCGCATGTGCCATGAATTCCATTTTGGAGCTCTAAGGCACTAGTAGTGCCCAAAAAAATAGTGCAAACGATCCCAATTTCTCACCCTCAAATTTTTCTGTGTATTTCTGAAACCCCTCTACTATAACATGAGTTCTTTAGAACAAATATATTAAATATTAATTTATTAAAGGGCAGGTAGGGTGAAGAATTCCTAAAATGTGTATGGGAGAACTTCCTTAATCAGTATTTTTCTTGTACAATGAGGATGGATGCAGTGTTGGATCTAGTTCTTAGATAATGAAATCGGACAAGTGGATTGTGTTTCAGTGGGAGAATATCAGGGTAATAGTGATCATAGTATAAATAGGTTTAAAGTAGTTACTGAAAGGGGCAAAGAAAAATCAAAGGTGAAAATACTCAACTGAAAGAAAGCCGATTTCAGTGATTTAAAAGTGATCTAGCACGGCGGGGGTGGTGGGGGGTGGGATGGTGGGCAGGGGGAGTAGCATAGTGGTAATGCTACTGGACGAGTAAAAAAAAATCAACATGCACTGTACTGTACAGTTTGATGGCTCCACTTCCAACAGTTTCAGAGTGAAGAATGGAATGAAGCAGGATTGTGTCCCAGCCCCCACTCTGTTTAGCATCTTCTTCTCCATACTCCTGACCTTTGCCTTCCCTGCAGATATGGAAGGAGACTACTTGCACACTAGGTCAGATGGCAAGTTCTACAATATATCAAGGCTGAAAGCGAAGACAAAAACACATCACGTCCAGATCAGAGAACTCCTATAAACTGATGATGCTATGCTAGTCAGTCACACGGAAACTCAGCTACAAAGACTCATGGACTGTCTCTCCTGTGCCTGCAGCTTGCTCTCCTTGACTGTAAGGACAAGGTGTTGCATCTCTGCCCCTGATCACACTAAATAACACCCCACTGGAAGTGGTTAGCAAATTCTGCTACCTTGTGTCCACAGTGACAGACGATCTGTCCCTTGATGCAGAGCTCAATACACGCTTAGGGAAAGCAGCTATCAGCTTTGGCCGACTTGCGAAATGCGCATGGAATAACACCAAGCTGACCCTTAGGACCAAGCTGATGGTTTATAAGGCCTGTGTTCTCAGCACCTTGCTGTATGGCTGTGATGGCACATGCGAGACTTAGAGTTACCAGGAAAAGAAGCTCAATAATTTCCATCTTCGCTGTCTGAGGCACATTACGGGCATATTCTGGCAGTACAAAATCACAAATGTGGAGGACCTCTCAAAGGCAGAGCTTCCAACAGAGGCAGCTTCGGTGGATCGTACAGGTCCGCAGGATGGAAGACGGTTGCTACCCAAGGACCTTATGTTTGGTGAGGTAACTAGGGCCAGATGACCAGTGGGGTGCCCACAGCTCTGCTTCAAGGCTGCTTGCAAGCGTGACATGAAGGCACAGTGGCGCAGTGGTTCGCACTACAGCCTCACAGCTCCAGCGACTCGGGTTCGATTCTGGGTACTGCCTGTGCGGAGTTTGCAAGTTCTCCCTGTGACCGTGTGGGTTTTTGCCGGGTGCTCCGGTTTCCTCCCACAGCCAAAGACTTGCAGGTTGATAGGTAAATTGGCCATTATAAATTGCCCCTAGTATAGGTAGGTGGTAGGGGAATTGAGGGAAGGTGGGGATGTGAGAGGGTAATGGGATTAATGTAGGATTAGTATAAATGGGTGGTTGATGGTCGGCACAGACTCGATGGGCCAAAGGGCCTGTTTCAGTGCTGTATCTCTAAATAAATAAAAATGTCGACTATTGCACATGGGAGCTTGCAAAAGAGGGAAATGGCAACACATCCTATGGACTGGTGTGCACTACTATGATGGTCAGTTGCTACAGCCGCTTGGCAACAGGCGCCAACGTCTAAAACACAACTTATAGTGTCACTTGGCAGCTTCACATGCAGCACTTGTGGCAGAATCTGCCTCTCAAGGATTGGCCTTCACAACCACCAACAAAGGTGCACCAAGAGAAGACACCCCACCTAAATGGATTGTTTGCTGTGTGTCCATCATCTTTTGTAGATGGGAGGATGCCAACCAATGATCTTGTCATGCTCATGAGAAGTGCAGCAATGACAATACTGAAAAAAATGGAAGAGTTATAACAAATTAGAAGAATTTTAAAAGTCTGGTACATTTGCTGTCAACAAAATGAAGGACAAGTCACATGATCCATACCAACTCAGCACTAAAATGCACATCCATGTCTACTAGAACTAAAACCAATTAACCCCGGCTACATGGAAATGAAACAGCTTATCACATATGGATGTGAGCTATACACAAAACGACCTAAAACAAAGACACACCCAGACTCCAAGTCTCTAGCAACCTTCACCACAATAGAATGTGAACAGCCCTCATCTTATCAAAATGGGGCCATCAAAAGTTATTGTATAGTCCATCAGGAACTGAAACCTAAAGCCACATGGGAAAACTAACACTTAATTCATTTACCTTTAAAGGTAATAATTTTGAAGAAGAAAGGGTCTTTCCAGTTCAGAACATCAACATCAGTCTGGTCTCTCCAACACACAGTCAACATTAAAAGCCATCTTGAATTCTAGCTCAAGGCCGAGAGAGAGGTCAGTTCCAGCTAACACCGTTGAACCCTGCTGAGACAAGTCAACTGCAGCAGAGAAAAGAGAGTGCCTTTGAAACAGCTCCACCACCTGTGAAAACTGAACAAAGAAATCGGCACCGTCTTCAAACTGAAGTGAACCACCAAGAGACTTCAGCAACTCAGCAAATACAAGACAACCAACAAACAGGCCTGCAACTTTAAAACTCACCTTCTGAGAGGATCCCACAGGTCTTCCTGAAACAAAAGACCTTTATACCCTGACCTCTTAACACCTCTTACCCTTTACCTTCTATCTATCGCCTCTTGACTGCACTTGTGAGAGTGAATGCGTGCATGGGTGGTGTTGCGATAATTTCGGGTGATGAATATTGTTCAAAAAATATTTAATCTTCTGTTTTAAACCTACGAGATAACCTGTTATTGTCTGTTTATTTGGCCAACAAAACACAAGGACTGAAACATTGATTTAAACAAAAACAATGACTGTGGTCAGTTGGGAGGTGAACCATAGAAACCAGCCACAACATCACCCACCTGTCCATAATAATCTGTAATGAGTGCAAAAGCTTCCAGGCCACTTCATATAAGTGAAAACATCAGTTTTCCCTTTGTTTACCTTTGATTACCATCAAGACGGTGGGCCAATGCATTTGTATAACATCTCCAAAGTGGCCTCAGCATTCCAACATTTCAGCATTTAATAGGTGGCATATCATGTAATTATGAAAGGTGAAGTAAATTTTAACCCCAGAACTGTCAGTTCCAATTTTTTTTAAAGCCTGCCAGAAAACCACAAAGCTGCTTCAAAGGTCAGAAGCAGCAGTTCCAAATCACAGCAAATATCAGTAAAGCTGACAGTTCCGATTTTTTTTAAAGCCGGTCTTCTGGGTCTGAACGTTGGAAACTGCAGAGGTGTCCAACCTTTTCACATCAGAGGCCACATTACAAATTTTGCGCATGTTTATTTAGTAATGTCATAATGGGAAGTGTGAAGACCCTAAACTATGGAAACCTCTCTGAACTTCTTGATGGAGACAGTATGTCTGCAGCTGTCTTGATCAGGGATTTAAATTATTCACACGATTTCCCAGAACAAAGAGATTTGGAGTTGGAAATAATCAGTTTAATTTCTGTCTGGGACATCCCAAGTTTACCACAATGCTATGGAGATGGATAATGCAAGATGCCTTGGTCAGTTGTTTTTTGTTTGATCCGTTTGCTTATTGACAGACAAGCTGTTGGTTACAGAGAAAGCAGTTGGCTCTGAAAAACAGCTAGGCACAGGAGCAAAGAGGCCACCAGGAACCAGGGGTATTTCTGTTTTAAGGCAGGCCCATGCTCAAGCTGAGAAGTCCAGATTCGGAATGTGTTGTAAGAGAACTGGAGGATTTGCTTAGCTGGTGCAAGAGGGAGAATCTCTGGGAGATTTTATACCTCAGAAGTAAGCTGAGAAATTAAGGATATCAAAGTGAATTCCTAAGAGCTGTAGTATACTTTGGATTAGACCCAGGAGAAGTGAACAAACAGACAAGATCCTGTGAAGTATAGGGGGACTCTTGGGGTGGAAGTAACAGTCAAATGGGGGTGATCTATTGAGATTTAAAGTATACGTTTTCATGTTCTATTATGATTTAAAGTTTAAAGCATGTGTTTCTGAATTGCAGTGTTGTTTGTGGTGTTTTGCTTTAACACTTGAAAAGTTTTTTGTTTAAAACATGAAAACTTGTGGCGTAATTCTTTCAGCAATAACTGGAAATTCAACTTTCTCTTTTTAAAAGTTAACAGTCCCTAAGAGTATCGTAACAACTGCATAAAAAAGTTTCCTCATGTTCCCTCTGGCTTGTTTGCCAATCCCAGTGCTGTTATTGTTCTCCTTTGTGCAGGAAAGGTTGAGGGGAGATTTAATGGATGTATCCAACTTATGAGGGGTTTTGATAGAACAGATAAGGAGAAACTGTTTTCTCTAGTAAGTAAGTCAGCAACCGGAGGTCATGAATTTACATTAATTGGAAAAAGAACTAGAGGCGAAATTTTTCCCGTAAAGGGTTATTAAGATTGGGAACACACTACTTGAAAGGGTAGAAGATGCTAATTCCCTAGGAACCTGCAAAAGGCAATTGGGCATGTCCTTGAAGAGGAATAATTTGCAGTGTTATGGGAAAAAAGCTAGGGTGGGAGATTAAATTGGACAGCACTTTCAATGGTCTCCTCTGTGCTGCAAGCTTCTATGCTCTGACCTACAAATTGAAAAAAAAGACTTGCATTTATATAGGGCCTTTCATGACCATAGAAAGTTCCAAAGCACTTTACAGCCAATTACATACTTCTGAAGTTTGGTCACTGAATCATAGAATGGTTACAGCACAGGAGGCAACCATTCAGCCTGTTGTGTCCAAGCCAGCTCTCTGCAAGAGCAACTGGCCTAGTGCCGTTCCCCATAGCCCTGCAAATTTTCCCTCTTCAGATAATTATCCAATTTTCTTTTGAAGGTCTCGATTAAATCTGCCTCCATCACTCTCTCAGGTAGTGCATTCCAGATCCTAACACAGCAGCCAATTTGCAGACAGTAAGCTCCCACAAACAGCAATGTGATAATGACCAATAGTCTGTTTTTGTGATGTTGATTGAAAGATAAATATTGGCTTCCTTCAGGGACAGCTACCCAACTCTTTTTCAAAATAATGCCACGGGATCTTTTACGTTCGCCTGAGGGAGGCAGGCAGGCAGGGCCTCGATTTAACATCGCATCCAAAAGATGGCACCTCTGACAGTACAGCACTCCCTCAGTATTGCACTGGAGTCTCAGCTTGAAATGGACTTGAACCCACATCCTTGTGACCCAAAGGCGCCAGAGCGACTAACTGAGATCTGACAATTGACCATGAACACAGCAAAAAAAATGGGATTTTATTTAATCCAAATACGTTATTTAACTAAATTTTTTTTTGAAAAAGGAATTTGAGGAAGGGAATAATCACAATTTTAGGAGCATTACGGCACGTATGTTCTATTGCAGCGCTCCTTTTGCAGTAATTACGGTGGAAAGGTACCTGACTGACAACCTGGATGACGTCATGCTGTATACGAAGAGCGTTCGCAAGCGGTGGTGCCGCTCGAAGGGCAACGGTTAATAACCAGGAGAGCAACAAGGAAGAGGAAAAGAAACATTTGCTTTTATTATATATAAAATCAAGAAAGTAAACAAAAGTCGGGTTGCAGCAGAAAAGTTTGCACCCAAAAGAGTAAAAAAAAGCTTAAGAGAACGGTAATGTTGAGAAGATTTGGGTGAGTGCGCGAGAGTCTGTTTCGGTTGGGAGCGCGAGCCGGATCCGAGCAGCCGCTCGAGCTTGCCCTCAACTCGGGGAAAACAAACGTGGAGACGGTAAAGATAAACGAAACATCAACACCATTCAGTCAGCATCGTCCGTTGATCGCACACTCGGGGGTGGGGGGGATGTTTCAAGGAGAAGCGTCGCCGGCGCGCAGCAGCTACTCGGCGTTTCTCGTCCATCGTTTTACTTTCCTATGGAGGAGCTCGAGTTTCTAAGAACCTGCCGCTCGCTATGCCCAGGTCGAATAAGGGCAATGGAGAACTGCCCCTGCCACCCGGTTGGGAAGAGGCGACGGATTACGACGGGAAGTTGTACTACATCGACCATAACACCAAGCAGACAAGCTGGGTGGACCCCCGCGACAGGTGGGTAGGCCCCGGTTAGCAACCCAAACACAGCAGTCGCTTTACTTGCGAAATAAGGTCCTGACGGTTGGAACACTACGCGTGCGCAATATATCAAACCGTTGGGGGGCGCGGGGGGTGGACGAAAGAGTGGTGAAGTTGTTAGGTACTGCGCATGTCTATTACGGGAAAGTGGTGGAGAACTAATGGCAATACTGCGCATGCGCGGCATTCTGCTTTTGTTACCTCATTTCTCTGCATGTTTTTGAAGTCATTCCAGGATTGCTTGCCCGCAGAGGAAAAAACAGCAATTTAGAAGGATAATTAAATTGACGAGAAATTTTTATCTCTTAAGTAAAATCAGTTTAATATAGTACAAGCGATCTTTTAAAGCACTGGAATAAATTCAAGTTCCACAATTGTCTAATTAAACCTTTCTCAAATATGAAACGAAATAGTTACCTCTACCTGTGAGTGAAGTGCATTTATTTATATTGTCTTGCGGCTTAACTGTTGGGGCAGATTTAGATTTTCTTACACTGACTAACTCAAGGTTTTACATTCAGGCCAGATGCCCATGTTACTTGTCAGACGTCTCAACCAACATTTAAAACAGCTGACTGAAGCGAAATACTGCAGTTGCTGGAAATCTGAAATAAAACCAGAACCTGCTGGAAATACTCAGCAGGGCTGGTACCTTTCTCTCAAAAGGTCACAGACCTGAAACTTTAGCTCTCTGCTTCTGTCTCTCCACAGATGCTGCCTGACCTGCTGAGTATTTCCAGCACTTTCTGATTTATCATATTGCTGTTTGTGGGAGTCTGCTGTGTGCAAATTGGCTGCTGTGTTTCCTATGTTACAACAGTGACTACAGTTCAAGAGTGCTTCCATTTTCTGTAAACAGCATTGGGATGTTCTGAGGTCGTGAACGGTGTTATATAAATGGAAGTCTTTTACTTTTTGTAAACTTGCTCTGTGTGTTATGCATCACCCCAGCATCCTTCTCTAATAAAACATTGTCTTCTGTGGTGTAAGGGTGCATATACACGAAAGCTTGATAATCCTAAACTTTTGATGTATATATCATGTATTAAGTTCCAAAATTACACAAGAATGAAATGAAGTGAGACGCCCCCCTACAGGGAATTTTACTTTAGTGCCAGGTTGAGCCCTGACATCAAACTCAGGTATGTTCAAAATGCTTAGCCCTCCATTCACTGCATTACTTACGTAGCTGTTGTTCTGGTCAACTAATCCCTCATCTTTGATGCCCTGGTACCCAGAAAAATCTTTACTCTAGCCCATGCTGGTTGATACCCCTCTTACAACCCCTTCTTCATTCCTTGAAGTTCATGAGTGTATTTGGCGCAAAGTGGTTCAGCCATACATCATCAGATCTGGATATATTGCCTGAAGTGCAGGCCTCACACTTTTCTGCCAAAAAAGTCCTTTATTCCAGGATCATCCTGGAGAGCAAAGATGACAGCCAGTTTCATTTATCCACTACCAACCATTTCCTTGGACTCTTCTCCCTTGTCGCCTCCACCCTTGCATCTAACACCACGTGTGGAGCTCATGGGTTTCTTTGTAAGATCAAGAACATCTGTTCAGCTGTCTCTGCTGCTTCCTCTCTTTCCCTTGCTCACCAAGGCAAATAATTACCCTGGAACATTGCCTACTGTAGTTTCAAACTCTAATTTGTCTTATTTTCCCCTATGCTTATGTCCACTCAGATCATTTTATTTGAGATCCACCTTTTTTTAAATAGGAGCAGGCTGTAAGGCTCCTTGAATCTGTTCTGCCATTCAGTAAGATCATGGTTGAACTTTTCCATCAACTTCACTTTCTTGCCCTATCCTCATATCCCTTGATTCCCTTATATCCCAAAAATCTATCGATCTCAGTATTGAATATACTTACAATTGAGCATCCACAACCCTCTGTGGCAGAGATTCATAACTCTCTAAATGAAGAAATTTTTCCTCATCTCAGTCCTAAGTGGCCTGACCCCTTATCTTAAGACCATTATTATTAATACTTTTCAGCCAAGGATATAGCCTCTATCCTGTCAAGCTGTCTAAGAATGTTATACATTTCAGTGTGATCACCTTTCATTCTTCTAAACTCTAGGGAATATAGGCCCACTTTACTCAATCTATTCTCATAGGACAGCCCTCTTATCCCAGGAATTAATCTAGTGATCCTTCTTTGGACTCCCTGCAAGGCAAGTGTATCCTTCCTTGGGTAAGGAGATTAAAACTTTACACAATACTCCAGGTTTGGTCTCGCCGTAGCTCTATATAATAGCAGCGAAACTTCTTTACTGTTATATTGCAAACCTCTTGCTGACATGCTATTTGCCTTCCTTAATTGCTTGCTGGACCTGCTATACCTGTTAACTTTTTGTGATTTGTATACCAGGACCCCCAAATCCTGCTGAATACCAACATTTTCTAGTCTCTCACCTTGTAATAAAAAATTTTGATTTTCCATTCTTCCTACAAAAGTGGATAATTTCACACATCACATTATACTCTTATCTGCTACCTTCTTGCCCGATCGCTTGTGTATATTCCTTTGCAGCCTTATTGCATCC
The DNA here is from genome assembly GCF_036365525.1 of Heterodontus francisci. NCBI lineage: Eukaryota > Metazoa > Chordata > Chondrichthyes > Heterodontiformes > Heterodontidae > Heterodontus > Heterodontus francisci. Next base: position 92,922,446 of record NC_090382.1, on the reverse strand, counting down.
TCCACAGCCTTACTTTCCCACCAAGCTTACGGGGCTTGAGAGGCTGTTTCTCCTGGCTATAGAGTTTGAACTAGGGCTCATCGTCTCAGGATAAGGGATTAGCCATTTAGGACTGAGATGAGGAGAATTCTTTTCCCTCAGAGGGTTGCAAATCTTTGGAATTCTCTACCCCTGAGCGCTGTAGATGCTCAGTCATTGCATCTATTCAAGACTGAGATCGATAGATCTTGGAGCACTAAAGGAATCGAGGGATAAGATGGGACAGTGGAGTTGATAAAAAAGTTTATCTATGATCTTGTTGAATGACAGAGCAGGCTTGATGTGCCACATGGCCTACACCTGCTTCTATTTCTTGCATTCTTGTGTATCGTCAGCAAGCTTAGATATATTACACTCGGTTCCTTCATCCAAGCCACTGATTTAGACTGTAATTAGCTGAGGCTCAAGTACTGATCCTTGCAACACTCCACTAGTTCTACAATGCCATTCTGAAAAAGACCTGTTTATTCTTGCTCTGTTTTCTGTCCATTAGCCAATCCTCAGTCCATGTTAATATTATGCACTACTCTCAATCCCATGGTCCCAAATTTTGTGAGACACTTTAGCAAATGCCTTTTAAAAATCCAACTATATGACAACCACTGGTTTCCCGTAATCTACCGTGCCAGTTACATCCTCAAAAACTTAAATGGATTTGTTACGCATTATTTTCCTTTCATAAAACTGTGATGGCTCTGCCTAATCATATTTTGATTCTCCAACTGCCCTGTCACTATGTCGTTCATAATTGATTCCAGCATTTTCCATACTATTGATGTCAGGCTAACTGGACTATAGTTTCCTGTTTTCTCTCTGTCCTTATGCAGTGGTGTTATATTTGCTACCTTCCAATGCATGGGGACCTTTCAGAATCTAGGGAATTCTTGAAGATCAAAACCAATGCATCCACTATTTCTGCAACCACCTCTTTGGAAGCCCTAGAGCCTAGGCCATTAGGTTCAGGGGATTTGTTGGCTTTTGGTCCCATTAAATTCTCCAGTATATATTTACAAATATTAATTACTTTAAGTTCCTCACTCTCATTAGACCCTTGTTTCCCCACAATTTCTGCTGTTTTCTTTGTGTCTTCTACTGTGAAGACAGGCACAAAATATTTGTTTAATGCCCCTGCAATTTCTTCATTCCCCATTATAATTTCTGTAGTCTCTACCTCTAAGGGACCCACATTTAGCTATTTTTTTCCTTTGTGCATATAGAGCTTTTACAGATGCTCTTATGGGCTGTTTTATATTTCTTACTAGTTTGCTCTCACTCTGTTCTCTCTCTCTCACAATTTCATGGACATCTTTTGCTGATTTTTAAAACCTCCAAAGCCTCAGGCTTAGTATTCTTTCCCACATTATGCTCCATCTGCCATCTTCTTGCCCAATCACTTAATCGGTTTATATGAAGGGTCACTGACCTGAAACGTTAACTCAGCTTCTCTCTCCACTGACTTGCCTTTACTTGCCGAGTCATAGAATATGAGAGTAGGGAGGTTATGATGGAGCTGTATAAAACGCTAGTTAGGCCACAGCTGGAGTGCTGTGTACAGTTCTGGTCACCACAATATAGGAAGGATGTGATTGCACTGGAGAGGGTGCAGAGGAGATTCACCAGGATGTAGTCTGGGCTGGATCATTTCAGCTATGAAGAGAGACTGGATAGGCTAGGGTTGTTTTCCTTAGATCAGGGAAGGCTGAGGGGGGACCTGATTGAGGTATACAAAATTATGAGGGACATTGGTAGGATAGATAGGAAGAAACTTTTTCCCTTAGCAGTGTTGTCAATAACCAGGGGGCATAGATTTAAGGTAAGGGGCAGGAGGTTTAGAGGGGACTTGAGGAAAAAATTTTTCACCCAGAGGGTGGTTGGAATCTGGAACACGCTACCCGAAGGGGTGGTAGAGGCAGGAACCCTGACAACATTTAAGAAGTATTTAGATGTGCACTTGAAATGCCATAGCGTACAAGGCTATGGGCCAAGTGCTGGAAAATGGGATTAGAATAGATAGGTGCTTGATGGCCGGCACAGACACGATGGGCTGAAGGGCCTGTTTCTGTGCTGTATGACTCTATGACTCTGAGATGCTGCCAGACCTGCTGAGTATTTCCAGCATTTCTTGTTTTTATTTCAGATTTCCAGCATCTGCAGTATTTTGCTTTTATATTACTGTATCCTTTTGCAGCCTTTTTACACCCTCACAGCTTACTTTCTCACCTGCTCCCATGACTCCATTCTCATTAAATTGTTGACCACCCAAGTTCCCTTCCTGGGCCCATGCTAGCAGACATAGTAAATAGTTCCCTGCTTTTACAGGTATTGTCCTCTCCCTTTCAAAACTGTTAACGCCCCGCCCTTCAAAAATCCCAGCCTCGACCCCTCTGTCATTGTAAACAACAGCCCCGTCTCCAGCCTCCCATTCCGTTCAAATTCTTGAACATGTTGTCACCTCTCAAATCCATGCCCACAACCACAAGCTTGAATCTTTAATCAAGTTTCTATACTTACCATAGTCCTGAAACAGCCCTAATCACAGTCACATATGACACCTTCTGTGATTGATCATTGTGCATTATTTTTACTTTTCCTCCATGATCTCTCTGCACCTTTTGACACAATAAACCACATCATTCTCCTTCAATGCCTTTCCTTCAATCTGCAGTTCAGTAGGATTGTTCTTGCTTGGTTCAGTCTTATCTATCTAATTGTACCAGAGCATCTCCAGCAATGGCTGGCCATCCTGCACCATCACCTTTGGAATCCACAAGGATCTATGCTTGGCCACTTCTTTTCCTTAACTACATCCCATCCCTTAGCAACATCATCTGAAGAAATAGGGTTGACTTTCATAGGCACGCTGTTGAAACTCAGCTCTACCTCTTCACCATCTCCATTACCTCTATCTTGCCAGACTACTTGTCTGATATTCAGTCAAAGAGAGTCCCAATTTCCTGCAGTTAAAAATTGGAAAGACAGAAGACAAAATATTTCAACTCATACCACAAACTGAGTACCTCTGCTGTCAATTCCATCTCCCTGCTTGGCTATTGTGTCAGGCTGAACTAGAATGTTCACAGTCGCTGCATTCTATTTGACCTTGAGCTGATCTTCTAACCCCATTCTTCATCACAAAGACTGCCTATTTTCATCTCCATAACATTGCTCACCTTCACCTCCCCCACCCCTGACCCCCAGCCTGAACCAAGCTCCTGCTGAAACCTTTGTCCATGCCTTTATTACATCGAGTCAACAATGCTTTCTAGGCCGCTCTCTGTAATCTTCAATTCATCCAAAACTTTGTTGCCAGTACCCTATTTCACACCAGGCCCTGCTGACCTATTGCTCTTGTCTTTCTTGATTTACACTGGCTTCTTATTCCGAACACCTGCAGTTTTAAAATTGCCATTCTCATGATTAAATCTCTTTATGGCTTTGCCTTTCCTTATCTCTAACCCTCTCCAAACTCACCATTCCTCTAACACTAGCCTTTCCCTTCTCGAACCACTATTGGTATCTGTGCCTTCAACCATTTTGGCTGGTGCACTGCAGTTCCCCTCAATAAAACCGAAGCCTTTCCACCACCCTCTCATTCTTTGACATTCCTTATATCAAGCTTCTGGTTGCCTCTCTTTACCATTCAGCATCAATTTTTGTCCGATTACCACACTGTGAGGTGCATTGGGATATTTTTCTATATACATTCTACATAATTTTGCTATATAAATGCAGGTTGTTACATTCAAATTATCACTGCAGTGTGAACTGAAACCAATGAGAAGTGGAAATGTATTCTGAAATATTCCAGATAGAGACTCCATGGGTGATGTTATAAGCTTCTAAAATATACAAAATTCAGAGTTACTGGCTGAAAAATCTTTGGGGATGATATCTGTATTTTTGACGAGCAAAAATTGGTGGATGTTAAGGAGTTGCTTTGTTGAGTAATTTTTGGAAGTATGCTTTCCATCAATTTTTCTGCACCACCTGATGTTACGCTCTCAATGATCTTTTTCACTTACTGATACTACTTTTGCTGTAGTTTCTTGGTTTCTTGCTGCAGATACTTTAGATTGTCTGTAAGTCACTGCATTCTGCTGCCTATTTCTCCTGTAATTGCCTTTTATTTTTCTTGGGCATTTACTTTTCTGCTTCATCTGTTTATTCACTCTGTTAGGGTCAGTTTGTTGGAAAAAAGCTTATGACAAAATAATACATTTTTGCACTACTGTCCAGATGTTATCACTAAACCATTTGTGTTATCTGCCTTTCCTACTCTTGGTTAGATCAACTATTTTGCACACATCAACAATCTCTCCCCAGAATCTTAAGGGGCTGTCATTGTCTCAAACCAGTTTCTCAACTCCATTTGGAATTCAGTTCCTATGTAACCTCAAGTAAACACACAAACAAAAACTGAGGAATTAAGTAGGGTGATGTGGTAGATTTCAGCTGTAAAATTGTATTATTCAAAGCACATTGTGCTCTTAGGGATATAGCATCCCATGTCAGAATTGTTAAATATATGATAGAGCCTGTGCTTCTGCACATACTGGATTCCATTATGTTATTGTAGTGACATGCAGAATTTAAGGTAAGATTTTTTTGTGTGAAATGGGTGGTACAATTCAAATGCGCACCTGTAGACGTCACCCTGAGACCTGATTAAAATTGGGTCATGGGTCTCATCTGCAAGAAACCACTGAGCTGCAGATGCCAATTGTGTCCCGATACAGCTCACTAGCTGAGGCCTTAGGAATTCTGTCCAACTCTAATGCCGAGCCAATCTTTAGATCGATGTAGCGGGCAGGGTAGGAAAACTGGAGGGGTATGAGTGTGGTCCTGGTCTGGCAGTGGCCCGCAGTATTATTGTGGAGTTATGTGCAGCACTCCTGCTTTTCGTGGTGCCACAGAAATGAAGCAGTTAAAACCGTTGTCTTACCTTTTTGTGGGAGACCTCCGGTGTTCCGTTTAAGGACCACCGGTTAGGCTGCTGATGACCCAGAACAAATGCGTGGAGCATGCACAACCTTTTGATAACCAATTTTGCAACATGCAAGGCATCTAGCTGATACACTACATACTTAGAAGTCACCTGCTTGCAATTTTGCAGCTGGCGCACTTCTGGGGGATATCAGGTGCAGGAGACAGCAACTGGAAATCGTGCCTTCTCTCCCTCCCCCCGGCCCCCCAATAACTGATTTTTTCCCCGCCAATACTAGGGTGAAGTTATCAGTTTCTTTTCTTGTACATCTATGGGTGTTGATGCTTTGATCAGACTGTTTCTTGAGTATTACATGTTAGCCTAGTGCCAAATAAATAAATTACGAGGAAAGGTCAGAAAAATTCAGACTTGAAAGAAGGCTAGTGAAGGGAGCCTTTATAGATGAATGAGATACATAAATAATAAATAGGAGTCAAAGGGATAGTAAACTGAAGCCTATACATGTGTGTATATAATATAAATGTATGTACACATATATAAAACATAAGTAGATATCATTTTAAGTAAATGATGTGACAGCTGAGACCGATTGCCTGCAATTCCTGTGCCATGTGGAAACTCCAGTGGATTACAGCATGTGCTAGAGGTTTCTCCAGTTGCTTGAACTCAGGATTTCTGAACTTGAGGAGCAGCTGGAATCACTGCAGGGCATGCGGGAGGATGAGAACTTTCTGGATTGCACGTTGCAGGAAGTGGTCGCCTCAAAGTCACGGATGATAGTGAGTGGCCATCAGCAGGATAGCAAAAAGAGGAAGGCAGTGCAGGAATTCCCAAGCAGTTCAGCCTTCGCAAACCAGTTTTCACTGTTGAATACTGGTGAGGATGGCGACACCTCAAAGGAGTGCAGTACACAGCAAATCCACAGCACCATGAGGTAATTTACACTGCGTTTCTGAATCAAAATCTTTGATTTAGCTTAAAAACTGTATAGGTACCAATACAGACTCCTAGGACTCCATTTTCAGCAGCACTTCTCCCTGAACCCTCTTTCCTGGCAGTTCCCGCCAGCTGGTACTCATTGTTTTCTAAAATAAAAAAAATGCTGGAAATACTCAGCAGGTTAGGCAGCATCAGTAGAGAGAGACACTAATGTTTCAGGTCAATTACTTTTCGTCAACTGGAAAAAGTTAGGTTACAATCAGATCAGCCATGCTCTTATTGAATGGCAGAGCAGGCTTGATAATTTGTATGTTCGTATGTATGTAATTGATTTTAAGCACGCACCGAATCAGGGACGGAGGGGAGGAAAGAACAAAAGGTAAGGTCGGTGATAAGGTGGAAGGGAGGCGAGATTAAATGATGAAAGGATGATGGTGCAAGGCAACAGGTGATGGTATAGAATCATTAACAACGGCTGCTGTCTGGAAAAAATGGGGGCTGATCTGAAATTGTTGAATTTATTTTTGAGCCTGGAAAGTTCGAAAGATGAGGTCCTGTTCCTTCAGCTTGCATAGAGCTTCATTGGAACAGTGAAGGAGGCCGAGCTCAGAGTGGGAGTGGGATGGAGATTGAAAACGACAGATCAGGGTCACTCTTGTGGACTGAACAGAGGTGTTCCATGAAGCGGTCACCCAATCTGTGCTTGGTCTCTCCAGTCTAAAGGAGACTGCGTTGTGAGCAGTGAATACAGTATACTAAATGGAAAGAAGTATAAGTAAATCATTTCACCTGGAAGGAGTGTTTGGGGCCCTGGATAGTGGGAATGGAGCAGATAAAAGGGCATCTCCTGCCCTTGCAAGGAAAGGTGCCATGGCAATTGGAGAGAGTGTTGGGGGTAATTGCGGAGGGAACGGTCTCTTCGGAATGTTGGAAAGGGAGGGGAAGATATGTTTGGCATTATGCTGGAGGTTGTGGAAATGGCGGGCGTGATCTGTTGAATGTGGAGCCTGGTGGGATGGAAGGTGAGGACGAAGGGAACCGTATTGTGGTTCTGGGAGGGAAAGGAAGAGGTAAGAGGAGAAGTGCAAGAAATGGGATGGACATGGGCTCTCAACCGAGTATTCCCCCTCCCCCCCCCCACCCCACCCCCGGCACTGGTTGACTGGACCTGTGATCAATCCACTTTAATATTTCCTTAAGAAACAACATTAAATTTATCAGACAACTAGCCATTTACAAATCCACACTGGTTGTCAGTTAACTTGCCTTCCTAAGTGAATATTAATTTATCCCATATTAAAGCATCTAGAAGTATACCCATTGCTAACATAGTTTTTAAGTATTAATATTTTGCATTACAGATCCTGTATAAAATGCAATGCTTTGAACAAAAATAAGCTAATTATAATTCCTTTCGGTAAAGTTTTCTTGAGTCACCATCAAAAAATAGCTCCTAGCCTACAATATCAAATACAGAAGTAAAACTATAAAGATTGGAAAGGGATAAAAGGATTTTTTAAAAAAACAATCTGTAAACACATAGAAAGTGAAAGAATAGTTCAAGGCTATGGCTGATTAGACAAGAGAAAAATAAATCTTATGGAGGTTGAAGAGATTGGTGGACACATTAATTGAAAAATTGACCCCCACTTTCAAAAGGAAGTGGTAGGGAAATGAAAGGGTGCAGGAGGAGGAAGTGGAGCATTCAGATTGGGTAATTGTAGAGAAGGAAGCAGTACTGAGAAAGTAGGGCTTGAAAGTGCAAATGTCTTCGGATCCGGATGACCTACATCCTGGAATGCTGAAGGAGGTCAAAACAAGAAATACTAGACTCTAGCTACAATATTTTAAACATCATCTTTGAATGTGCCGGTTGTCACGGGAAGGGAGAAAGGGATGTTTAGAAAATCTGTTGGTTATAGCAGATAGTTTCAATATGATACACATCAGATGGGGGAGGCGGTGGTGTAGTGGTAATGTCACTAGACTAGTAATCCAGAGGCCCAGGCTAATCTGAGGGCATGGGTTCGAATCCCACCACAGCAGATGGTGAAATTTGAATCAATTAATAAATCTGGAATTAAAAAGCTAGTCTAATGGTGACCATGAAACAATTGTTAATTGTTGTAAAAACCCATCTGGTTTACTAATGTCCTTTAGGGAAGGAAACCTGGTCTGGCTGATCACAGCAATGTGGTTGACTCTTAAATTCCCTCTGAAATGGCCCAGCAAGCTACTCAGTTTCTTGAGGGCAATTCGGGATGGGCATTAAAATGCTGGCCTAGCCAGCGATGCCCACATCCCATGAACGAATAAAAAAAAATATTTTAGATTGCCTTTATTTCTGAGGATATGGTTATTTTCTAAATAGTCTGCTCATTTTGTATTGTTAATGGCCTGGCTTCAATTAAGCCATATTTGAACAAAGAACAAAGAAAATTACAGCACAGGAACAGGCCCTTCGGCCCTCCAAGCCTGCGCCGATCCAGATCCTCCATCTAAACATGTCGCCTATTTTCTAAGGGTCTGTATCTCTTTGCTTCCTGCCCATTCATGTATCGGTCTAGATACATCTTAAAAGATGCTATCGTGCCCGCGTCTACCACCTCCGCTGGTAACGCGTTCCAGGCACCCACCACCCTCTGCGCAAAGAACTTTCCACACATATCCCCCCTAAACTTTTCCCCTCTTAATTTGAACTCGTGACCCCTAGTAATTGAATCCCCCATTCTGGGAAAAAGCTTCTTGCTATCCACCCTGTCTATACCTCTCATGATTTTGTACACCTCAATCAGGTCCCCCCTCAACCTCCGTCTTTCTAATGAAAATAATCCTAATCTGCTCAACCTCTCTTCATAGCTAGCGCCCTCCATACCAGGCAACATCCTGGTGAACCTCCTCTGCACTCTCTCCAAAGCATCTACATCCTTTTGGTAATGTGGCGACCAGAACTGCACGCAGTATTCCAAATGTGGCCGAACCAAAGTCTTATACAACTGTAACATGACCTGCCAACCGTTGTACTCAATACCCCGTCCGATGAAGGAAAGCATGCCGTATGCCTTCTTGACCACTCTATTGACCTGCGTTGCCACCTTCAGGGAACAATTGACCTGAACACCCAAATCTTTCTGTATTTCAATTTTCCCCAGGACTTTTCCATTTACTGTATAATTCACTCTTGAATTGGATCTTCCAAAATGCATCACCTCGCATTTGCCCTGATTGAACTCCATCTGCCATTTCTCTGCCCAACTCTCCAATCTATTTATATTCTGCTGTATTCTCTGACAGTCCCCTTCACTATCTGCTACTCCACCAATCTTAGTGTCGTCTGCAAACTTGCTAATCAGACCACCTATACATTCCTCCAAATCATTTATGTATATCACAAACAACAGTGGTCCCAGCACGGATCCCTTTGGAACACCACTGGTCACACGTCTCCATTTTGAGAAACTCCCTTCCACTGCTACTCTCTGTCTCCTGTTGCCCAGCCAGTTCTTTATCCATCTAGCTAGTACACCCTGGACCCCATGCGACTTCACTTTCTCCATCAGCCTACCATGGGGAACCTTATCAAACGCCTTACTGAAGTCCATGTATATGACATCTACAGCCCTTCCCTCATCAATCAACTTTGTCACTTCCTCAAAGAATTCTATTAAGTTGGTAAGACATGACCTTCCCTGCACAAAACCATGTTGCCTATCACTGATAAGCCCATTTTCTTCCAAATGGGAATAGATCCTATCCCTCAGTATCTTCTCCAGCAGCTTCCCTACCACTGACGTCAGGCTCACCGGTCTATAATTACCTGGATTTTCCCTGCTACCCTTAAACAAGGGGACAACATTAGCAATTCTCCAGTCCTCCGGGACCTCACCCGTGTTTAAGGATGCTGCAAAGATATCTGTTAAGGCCCCAGCTATTTCCTCTCTCGCTTCCCTCAGTAACCTGGGATAGATCCCATCCGGACCTGGGGACTTGCCACCTTAATGCCTTTTAGAATACCCAACACTTCCTCCCTCCTTATGCCGACTTGACCTAGAGTAATCAAACATCTGTCCCTAACCTCAACATCCGTCATGTCCCTCTCCTCGGTGAATACCGATGCAAAGTACTCGTTTAGAATCTCACCCATTTTCTCTGACTCCATGCATAACTTTCCTCCTTTGTCCTTGAGTGGGCCAATCCTTTCTCTAGTTACCCTCTTGCTCCTTATATATGAATAAAAGGCTTTGGGATTTTCCTTAACCCTGTTTGCTAAAGATATTTCATGACCCCTTTTAGCCCTCTTAATTCCTCGTTTCAGATTGGTCCTACATTCCCGATATTCTTTCAAAGCTTCGTCCTTCTTCAGCCTCCTAGACCTTATGTATGCTTCCTTTTTCCTCTTAGTTAGTCTCACAATTTCACCTGTCATCCATGGTTCCCTAATCTTGCCATTTCTATCCCTCATTTTCACAGGAACATGTCTCTCCTGCACGCTAATCAACCTCTCTTTAAAAGCCTCCCACATATCAAATGTGGATTTACCTTCAAACAGCTGCTCCCAATCTACATTCCCCAGCTCCTGCCGAATTTTGGTATAGTTGGCTAATTAAAAGCATTTGTGATAACCGGAGAACCTGCTGACTCTCATCTTCAGTAGTGTAAGTGAGAGAGTCAGAGATGTGTCTGTATATGAACAAAATAATAACTTAGGCGTGCAGTGCAAGTATGTCTGGAATGCAAAACATCCAGATTGATTATCTCACTGCTTGAAACATATTTGCAGAGCTAGAACAATGTAAATAATAGGCGTCAGGTTTATTGAATCAGTGGAATGTGACAGATGCTATGGTGCAGTATGCTTGAACAGGGTGTAAGCATGTGCCTAAAGCTGAATTGTAGAAATAGTATGTCATTAAACACTTAAGGAACTGCATGTGAACTTGGATTGCATATTGTAATTCAAATGATGTGTGCCTTGATCTAAACTTTAAATTATGCCTTTATTCTTTTAATAAAAATACATCTTAAAAATAGGCAATTTGAATGTCTACTTGCACACACATTTTATAAATATTACAATTTTTTTAAACTGAGTAATAGGGGCTTTTGAATCATGTGATATAAGGATTTGATTTTAAAAAGATTAAATGGAAAAGGTACCCATTACAAAATAACGATGCAAGTCTTGGAAAGGTACTTATTGCAAAATCTTTGATAATTCTCTGTAAGGATTACTCATAATTTTTTTTTACTTCTGGCCAAATTTTTTTTAATTCTTTCACAGGATGTGGGTGTCGCTGGCAGGGCAGCATTTGTTGCCCATCCCTAATTGCCCTTGAATTGAGTGGCTTGCTAAGCCATTTCAGAGGGCAGTTTTTGGAGTCAACCACATTGGTGATATTCAATTATTAATCTCTCTCTCTCATCACCCTCTCGCTATCTCTTTCTGACTGCAGAAATTTCCTAGAGCTGATGGGTTGTGAAAGGAAGCCCAGATAACATGGAACAGCATGTTTTTTGATGGCCATATGTGAACTGCAAGTGCCGCAAGGCCTGATAAATGCTTACTGGTGTAGGTTGATCTGGAGGAAACAATGCAAACTGATGCAATTGGAAATATCAGAGTAGTCAGTGACTGACAGTTGATCAGAAGAGGAGATTATAAAGCAAATTGTCATTGAGCTTTGGGCCTGAGATGCTGGTGGTTTGGTGAAGTGACTGAATAAAGTATACAAAGTGTATAATAAAAACAAGAAATGCTGGAAATACTCAGCAGGTCTGGCAGTATCTGTGGAGAGAGAAGCAGAGTTAACGTTTCAGGTCAGTGACCCTTCTTCAGAACTAGCAAGTATTAGAAATGTAAAAGATTATAAGCAAGTAAAGCAGGGGTGGGGCAAGAGGTAACAAAGGAGAAGGTGTAAATAGGACAAGGTCACAGAATAGCTGACCAGAAGGTCGTGGAGCAAAGGCAAACAATATGTTAATGGTGTGTTGAAAGACAAAGCATTAGTACAGATAGGGCGTTAATGGACTGAAAATTGAACAGCCACAAGTACAAACATGAGAAAAAGTGGGTAAGCAAACTGAACAAACTAAGATGAAATAAAATAAAAACAAAAAATTATATATAAAAAAGGAAAAAAATGGAAAAAGAAAAAAATAACTAAAACTGAAAGTAAAATGGGGGGCCCGTCAGGCTCTGAAATTATTGAACTCAGTGTTCAGTCTGGCAGGCTGTAGTGTGCCTAATCGGTAAATGAGGTGCTGTTCCTCGAGCTTGCATTGATGTTCACTGGAACACTGCAGCAATCCCAGGACAGAGATGTGAACATGAGAGCAGGGGGGAGTGTTAAAATGGCAAGCAACCGGAAGCTCGGGGTCCTGCTTGCGGCCTGATAGTCAAGATAGGAAGAAATAAGTTCAGTGGGACAGGAGTAGGTTGACACAATGGGTCTGCCGGGACAGTCCGGTTTGTGGATTTTGGGAAGGAGGTACAAGCGGGCTGTCTGGGGTTGTGGGACCATGAGGTTGGAAGCTGTAGACGGATGATCTCCAGAGGAGATGAGGTCAGTGACAGTCCTGTGGACAGTAGCTTGATGTTCGGTGGTGGGGCCATGGTCCAGAGGGAGGTAGGAAGAAGTATACAAGGTGTATACTTTGCGAAGCAATTTTGTATTGAAGTCATATTACTGATAGTACCATTTTGAGAATAGTGCAGGCAGACAGAACAGATTTGTAATGTATGTTTGCATAACATTTGGACACACCTGATTTCCATAAACATACATTTCCAGCAATCTGGAGTGTGAACTGTGGCCAATTTTCCTCTCTGACCTGTGGGCACTGAGATCAATTGTAATGTCCCTGTAGTCACCCTGGCTGAGGTTAGTTCATTCAACATAGATCAGTCATTAAATCGGAGACCTTTTATTTAGTATTCAGTATGTAAACTTAATAACCCATCGACAGAGTAGAAACCAAGAAGTTTAGAATACAATTTGTCTGTGATCTCCCTTCAAATTGGACTGGTACAAAAGAGATGAGAAAAGTGAACTAAGATATAGATCAGACCTCAGGGTAGTTGGGATGTGATGCAAAGGTGCAAGTTCAGCCATGGATGAATTTACAAATAATAAATATTCTAGTACAGGAAATAAAGCTGCCAGTGGACAAAGGGCTACAATGTTCAGCAGGTTTACCCAGAAAATATTTGCTGCACTTTGGCACAGCATTGAAGGTGTTAAGTTACTTCTAGACAATGCTGTACAGTTCAATTCTGAGTTTAAGCCAATCTCCTCACATCCATTAAGCTGATATATTTTAATTTTATGTTCGAAGTAGAAAGTGTGTGTGTGTATATATTTAATTTCTGATGTAAAATGATTTGCCTGCTGATGCTCCCCTTGGAATTTAGTGAAGTATTCAGTGGACTGATACTGACATTGTGGCTATGATAGTAATTTTTGCTGAAGAGATTTCAGATTTAATTCCACCAAATGAAGTATGTCTGATCTGTCTTAAGAGGACCATGTGAGATTTAGTGGCTGTGTAATGCTGTTCCAGTCACCTCTAAGAATCCTATTAATCACATTTTTCTCTGATTGTTGTGTGTGTGTGGTGTGTGTGTGTGTGTGTGTGAGTGATAGGATAAGCAACCACTTAACCTCCAGGGCTAATATCTCCATTTCTATTCATTAAAGTAGATCAATAGAATGCACTCTTTTATCCATTTCAATTAATTTTGAACAGCATGATATTAATATTAAAACATTTGAATACAAAAATGCTTCAAAGCCGTGCCATAGATTTAATTTTGTTTGCCATTTTTTTAAGGATGGTATGAATATTTCCACTTTTTTGTGTTTTCATTTTTAAATCATATTGTAGCATAGACAGACAAATTTCATCTTAATTCATCCTGTGAAAACTGAAGATTGTGCATGTAGGGTGAACAATGACGAACAGGGTTGTAATAAGCTTAACAGTAATTGCTACCTTTTTGTATTTTATCTTGCTTTTGTTCAACTGTCCCAAACCTCAGTACCATTCTGTGACTGTAAGATTGGGTAAGTAGCTGGGTTATGCAGCTGTAATAAAGTATATGAGCAGGTTGACTTCTTGTTCTACTGGAGGATCGCATTTGATAACTCAAGAAGTTCGACGCCATCCAGGACAAAGCAGCCCGCTTGATTGGCACCCCATCTACAAACATTCACTCCCTCCACCACTGACGCATAGTGGCAGCAGTGTGTATCATCTACAAGATGCACTGCAGCAACGTACCAAGGCTCCTTAGCATCTTCCAAACCCGCGACCTCAACCAACTAGAAGGACAAGGGCAGCAAATGCATGGGAACACCACCACCTGCAAGTTCCACTCCAAGTCACACACCATCCTGACTATATCACCGTTCCTTCACTGTCGCTGGGTCAAAATCCTGGAACTCCCTTCCTAACAGCACTGTTAGTGTACCTACCCCACATGGACTGCAGCAGTTCAAGAAGGCAGCTCACCACCACCTTCTCAAGGGCAATTAGGGATGGGCAATAAATGCTGGCCTGGCCAGCGACGCCCACATCCCATGAATGAATTTAGAAAAAACTCGGGGATTGGCAGCTCATCTTACACTTTAATTTGCTGTGAGCATTAAAACTCACCCATGTGCTAATTGTGCACAAAGTTTCAATAATTTTGTGAATGGGTGCTAATGAAGTGAGCTGTAACTTATGCTCATACTCCTAAATTTGCTTCTGGGTTTAAATGAGTAACACACTGACCTGGTGATCACCCTTACTTTGCAGCAATTAACAGCATGGTGTGCAAATTTCCTGAGGTTTCACTAAATTTGCATATCATGTTAGTTTCTCACTTATTTAAAGCTGGAGTTAAAGCACCAGAGTGATTGGTAAAGACAAACAGCAACAACTTATATTTACAAGGCACTTTTAACTAATAAAATATCCCAAGGTGCTTCACAGGAGCATTATAAGACAAAGTGACACTGAGCCACATAAGGAGATTTTGGGTCAGATGACCAAAAGCTTGGAAAAAAAGGTAGGTTTTGAGGAGTGTCTTAAAGGAGGAAAGTGAGGTAGATAGGTGGAGAGGTGTAGGGAGGGTATTCCAGAGCTTGGGGCCTAGGCAACTGAAGGCGCGGCCACCAATGGTGGAGCAATTAAAATCAGGGATGCACAAGAGACTACATACGAACACACGAATTAGGAGCAGGAGTAGGCCACTCGGCCCCTCGAGCCTGCTCCGCCATTCAGCAAGATCATGGCTGATCAGATTGTAACCTCAGCTCCACATTCCTACCTACCCTCGATAATCTTTCAACGCCTTGCTTATCAAGAATCTGTCTACCTCTGCCTTAAAAATGTTCAAAGACTCTGCTTCCACCACCTTTTGAAGAAGAGAGTTCCAAAGACTCATGACCCTCTGAGAGAAAAGATTTCTCCTCATCTCTGTCTTATTTTTAAACAGTGACCCCTAGTTCTAGATTCTCCCACAAGATGAAACATCCTTTCCACATCCACCCTGTCAAGACCCCTCAGGAACTTATATGTTTCAGTCAAGTCACCTCTTACTCTTCTAAACCCGAGCAGATACAAGTCTAGCCTATCCAACCTTTCATCATAAGACAACTTGCCCATTCCAGGTATTAGTCTAGTAAACCTTCTCTGAATTGATTCCAGTGCATTTACATCCTTCCTTAAATAAGGAGACCAATACTGTACACAGTACTCCAGATGTGGTGTCATCAATGCCCTGTATAACTGAAGCAAAACCTCCCTACTTTTGTATTCAATTCCCCTTGCAATAAACGATAACATTCTATTGATTTTCGTAATTACTTTCTGTACCTGCATAGCAACCCTTTGCAATTCATACACTGGGACACCCAGATCCCCCTGCATCTCAGAGCTCTGCAATTTCTCACCATTTAGATAATATGCTTTTTTATTCTTCCTGCCAAAATGGACAATTTCACATTTTCCCACATTATACTCCATTTGCCAGGTCTTGGCCCACACACCTAACCTGTCTATATCCCTTTGTAGCCTCCTTATGTCCTCTTCACAGCTTGCTTTCCTACCTATCTTTGTGTCATCAGTAAATTTAGCAATTATACCTTAGATCCCTCCATCCAAGTCATTTATATAAATTGTAAGTTGAGGCCCCTGTGGCGTACCACTCGTTACATCTTGCCAACCAGAAAATGAACCATTTTTGCCCACTCTCTGTTTCCTGTTAGCTATCCAATCTTGTGTCCATGCCAAAGTGTTACGCCCTACAACATGAACTTTTATTTTCCGCAATAACCTGTGATGTGGCACCTTATCAAATGCCTTCTGGAAATCTTAAGTACAGTAAATCCACCGGTTCCCTTTTCTCCACAGCGCGTTACTTCTTCAAAGAACTCCAATAACATGGTTAACATGATTTGCCTTTCACAAAACCATGTTGACTCTGATTACTTTGACTTTTTCTAAGTTTCCTGCTGTAATGTCTTTAATAATAGCTTCTAACATTTTCCCAAAGACAGGTGTTAAGCTAACTGGCCTGTTGTTTCCTGCTTTGTGTCTCCCTCCCTTTTTGAACAAAGGAGTTACATTCGCTATTTTCCAATCTAATGGAACTTTCGTCGAATCTAGGGAATTTTGAAAAATTAAAACCAACAAGTCAACTATCTCACTAGCCACTTCTTTTAAGACCCGAGGATGAAGTCCATCAGGACCCGGGGCTTGTCAGCCCACAGTTCCAGCTTCGTCCTCCTTTGCTGCATTCTAAAATCCTCCCAATCCTCAGGTTTACTACTATTTCTGGCAACTTTATAGGCCTTTTCTTTTAATCTTAAACAATCCTGTGTTTTCCACGGTTAACTGTCTTTACTTTTGGAGTTTTTGTGCCTTGAAGGAATGTATAGTTGCTGTAAACCATGTAATATTTCTTTAGAAGCTATCCATTGCCGATGAACTGTCATACCTTTTAATGTATTTTCCCAATGCATCTCAACGAATTTGCCCCTCATATGTTCATAATTTCCTTTGTTCAAATTTAACACCCTAGCTTCAGATTGAGCTACCTCACTTTCAAACATAATGTAAAATTCTATCATATTATGGTCATGACTCATCCCTAAAAGTTCTTTGATAACAAGATTATTAATTAGCCCTTTCTCATTACATAATATTAGATCTAAAATAGCTTGTTCTCTAGTCGATTCCTCAACATACTGCTCTAGAAAACCATCCCTAACACATTGAAGAAACCCATCCTCCACAGCATTGGTGCTTATTAGGTTTACCCAGTCTATATGCAGATTGAGGTCACCCATGATTACTGTATTAGCCATGCTACATGCTTCTGTAATCTCCTGATTAATGCCATGCTCCACACTACCACTACAGTTTGGTGGTCTATGAACAGCTCCTACCAATGTTTGCTGTCCCTTGCTGTTTCTTAGCTCCACCCAAACAGATTCCACATTTTGTTCTTCCGATCTGAGATACTTACTAATGTACTGATCCCATCCCTTAGTATCAGCGCAACACTGCCTCCTTTTCCTTTTTGCCTGTCCTTCCTAAATGTCAAATATCCTTGAATATTCAGTTCCCAGTCTTGGTCACCTTGTAGCCACGTTTCTGTTATGGCAATTAGATCATACACATTTACCTCTATTTGTACTTTGTTGCGAATGCTGTGTGCATTCGGGTAGAGTGCCCTTAACCTTGTTTTCTTGACATTCTGCATTCAAAGCCTAGTAATGCTCGCCTTTGTTTTGCCTACCTTCTAATGTCACTTCCTACTTTTCTACCTCCTGTTACCAACTTTACTTCCTTCCAATTTGAGCTACCCCTCAGATTCCCATCCCCCTGACAAGCTAGTTTAAACCCTCCCCAACAGCACAAGCAAATCTCCCTGCGAGGATGTTAGTTCCAGTCCTGTTCAGGTGTAGCCCGTCCATCTTGTACAGGTCCCACCTGCTCCAGAACCGATCCCAATGCCTCAGAAATCTGATGCCCTCCCTCCTGCACCAATTCTCCAGCCGCGTGTTGAATCGATCAAACCTCCTATTCCTGTGCTCACCAGCATGTGGCACTGGGTGTAATCCTGAGATTGCTGCTCTTGAGGTCCTGCTTTTTAATTTCCTTCCTAACTCCCTAAAATCTGCTTTCAGGACGTCATCCCTCTTCCTACCTGTGTCATTGGTACCAATGTAGACCACGACTTCTGGCTGTTCACCCTCCCCCAGAAGGATGTCCTGCAGCTGCTCCGTGACATCCTTGACCCTGGCACCAGGGAGGCAGTACACCATCCTGGAATCATGTTTACTGTTGCAGAAACGCCTGTCTGATCCCCTGACTATCGAATCCCCTATCACTATTGCTCTTCCACTCTTCTTATTCCCCTTCTGTGCAGCTGAGCCACCCGTGGTGCCACAGACTTTGCTCTGGCTGCACTCCCCCGAGGACCATCGCCCTCACCAGTATCCAAAATGGAAAACCAATTAGCAAGCTCCAATCCCCCCCACCGCTCTCCGGCCACGCCGCTTCCCCCCCCCTCGCTGCTCTCTCTGGCCACTCCGCTTCCCCCCCCCCCCCCCCCCAGCTACCTCGCTGCTCTCTCCGGCTGCTCCACTCCCACCCCCCCCGCTGCTCTCTCCGGCCGCTCGCTCATCCCCGTCCCGCTCCCCCCCCCCCCCCCCCCCCCCACCGGGTGCTCCGGTTTCCTCCCACAGCCAAAAGACTTGCAGGTTGGTAGGTAAATTGGCCATTATAATTTGCCCCTCGTATAGGTAGGTGGTAGGGAAATATAGGGACAGGTGGGGATGTGATAGGAATGTGGGATTAGTGTAGGATTAGTATAAATGGGTGGTTGATGGTCGGCACAGACTCGGTGGGCCGAAGGGCCTGTTTCAGTGCTGTATCTCTAAACAAGCAAGATAGACACATGGGACTCCAGCACAGCCTGCCTTTTTCTCTTGGCTGCGTTTGCTGACAACGCTACCACTAGGTGGCGCTGCAGTGGCACATGCGCAAATGCAGCATGTGGCACTAAAATGTCACAGTCTGCGACTTCAGGCAGCTTCTAGGACTAAAGATGGCGCTGCTCAAATAATCACACGAAGGCAACCTAACCTAAACACATGGCAGCACACAATGGTGGGAGGGAGAGAGCGAGCGAGCAGGCCGGGGGTGGGGAGCAGAGCAGAGCAGGCCGGGGGCAGGGATGTGGGGGGGAGCGGAGCAGGCCGGGGACGGGGGTGTGGGGGGGGAGCGGAGCGGGACTGGAGGTGGGGGGGAGGAAGCGGAGCGTGCCGGGGCCAGGGATGGGGGTGGGGGGGGGGGGGAGCGGGACGGGGGTGAGCGAGCGGCCGGAGAGAGCAGCGGGGGGTGGGAGTGGAGCAGCCGGAGAGAGCAGCGAGGGGGGGTGGGGGGGGGGGGAAGCGGAGTGGCCGGAGAGAGCAGCGAGGGGGGGGACGTGGCGTGGCCGGAGAGCGGTGGGGGGGATTGGAGCTTGACGCATAGGTAAATACCCGTTAGCGTTGAATTGCTGTACGCGTAAAGCGCATGCGCAGAGGCCGACCAGGCGCGTTGCCCGAAGATGCACACGTCACGCGATGAAATCATCGGCGCAGGCGCTAACCAGTCCTGGCAAGTTGGAACGCAGTGCACGCGCAGAGAGCAGGAGACCTTCTATGCATGTGCACATCTTGGCGCAGCCTGATGACATCAGTGGTCGGCTGCATTGTCAGGAATCACTTTGCTTTCTCTTAGACTGCCTGGTGGTGACTCATTCCCTCTCTGTCTGCATGCTCCTAACCTGCAGTGTGACCACCTCCCTAAACGTGCAATTCACGTAGTCCTCTGCCTTGCGGATGCACAACAGTGACTCCAGCCTCCACTCAAGTTACCCGGAGCTCAAGCTTCTGCAGCCGGTGACACTTCCTGCAGATGTATTTGTCTAGGACACGTGGTGCGTCCGTGTCTTCTACATATCGCAGGACGTAGATTCCACTTCTACAAGCTGACCTGTCATAACGTAACTTTAAAAACTTTTTATTACAATGATAAGTAAAATAACTTACCAGTTACTCACCAATCAACTTCTTCCCCTGTACCGAAGAGAGAGGCAGCTACTGAAGGCTGAAAAAAGGTAGAAGAAAGAAAGGATCTCCTCCCTCACATACCAAACTCCCACTTTACACTCTGTGCACTCAAATTTATTTTCTTCTTAATTTATAGTTCCCCTCCTTACCGAACTCCCTCAATTACCAAACTCCCTTCTTAACACTCTGTGCCCTTCAGCAGCACTCAATGCAGACAAGCAGCTCTGAGAGTCCCCTGAATTTACCCTGTGAAAACAATGCTGTGTCAGCTCTGCTAGACGTCAGAAAGCAGTTTAAGCTCGCTATCAAATTGACTAGCTACAGCTACTCTCAGAGTGTTAGTATACTCCTGTTTAAAACTGCAAGAAACCTAACTTACCTGTTAACTGAAGCGGGAATTTCAATTAATTGCTCGGGTAAGCGTTCAAGGTGTGGTCGGTGGTCATGGTTTACTTTACACCTGTTGAATCTTCTAAGTAGGACAGTCTTTTAAAGGTGCACGTCTGGGTGTTTGTAGTCTTGAACTTATTGAGGTGTAGATTTCTGGTGGTTAAGATTTCAGACTGGAGGTGGTGGCCACTTTTAGTTCTTTGCTGCACCAAGCTGAAGTGTAGGTTTAGCAGCAGGGCTTCTTCTTCTTTAGGTTGGATCTTTCCACACCCTGCTGGCTGGATTTTCTGTGATGTTGCTGTGATCGCTCTCTCTCACTCTCTCTCCAGAGAATTACCTTTTAAGGCCAAAATTCATCATATTAGCATTTCTGTTATTTGACATATGGCCTTCTCCCCTGGTGTGGCCACACAGTGGACCAGGATGTGAAATCCATGGTTATCTGTTGATGTCTGGATGAGTATCATTCTGTTGAGATGTGACTACTTCACACCTTCTTTGTCTCAGACGAAAACCATTCAATTCCAGAATGTCTCTTGATGGTTTCAGGATGGGTGTAGTCGACATCTCTTAGTCTGGATTGTATGCATTTGTCCTTTCGAGGCAGTGAGGCAGTTTAAATACACAGGTCAGGCCATCTTGCAGCACGTTGTCCACATTTTTTAAAAAGAAAAATCAATTTCAAAGAGTCCACATTGAATAAAGTTTGTATCTTAAATGTAGGACTATGATATGTATATACTGGGTATGACAGTATTTTATGGCCTTTCTGTTTTTTTTAAAATTACAAATGGCCCAGGATGAGAACATGGACATTACTAAACATATTTTTATAATGATTGTAATTGCTATGTATCACAGCAAAGCACATACACTACTTTTAATTTGATGGAAGTGAAAATTATTGCCACAACAATTATCATTGGCCGAACCAAGTGAGATATTGTTTGCACCAACTTTATCATCTCCCAGGTCCTAAATGGAAATTTGAAACAAATCAGAATATTCTGGAAGCACTTGGCAAGTCAGGTATGGCATTGGGGTTTTATCTGCTAAATGCCATAAGTTCTGTTCTGGTGTGGTATAACTTTTGAAGAAGCAAAAAAGAAGAAAAAGGAAGGTGTAACGGGAAAAAAAGTTGCACAACAGTATATGTTTTGATAGGTGTAATGGAATGAAATATTAAATACCTTGCTAAGTGAAGTTGGAAGATCAGAGTAACAACTTTGTCTTTCCTGTCTGTTATATAATAGTGAAAGATTGTGACAGTTCTTGTGTTTTTG
Source organism: Heterodontus francisci (assembly GCF_036365525.1). Classification (NCBI taxonomy): domain Eukaryota; kingdom Metazoa; phylum Chordata; class Chondrichthyes; order Heterodontiformes; family Heterodontidae; genus Heterodontus; species Heterodontus francisci. The sequence goes on along the minus strand of NC_090382.1, from coordinate 92,900,739 downwards.
CACGAGCTAGTTTCTTGGATTTGTCGTCAATGGTTACTCCTGTAAGTGGACCTTGCATCCCCTACAATTAAGGGTGCACAATTTCCTGCATAATATCTACATAAACAGAAAACCCTTAAAACATATTCTGCTATTGGAATTTATTACGTGCTGCCAAGCTGAATTCTCTTCTTTTATTTTTAGGTAATTACTCTTAGTGATTTGAGATTCAGGCTTGAATCAACTATTAGTTGACTACAAATAGAAGAATGCCCATACACAGTTGAAGATATTGAAAATATACATTTCTTAACACTCTGTATATAAAACAACAAGGTAAATGGTGAAATGCAATTTGCTTTCTCTCTAAACATGGACCTTTAGCGATATGTTTATTTCTTAATAGCTCAAACTAGCCTAATTTTGCTTGTTAGGCTTGTGCAGAATATTGAACTGCTCAGCCTTATAGCTGCTACTGCCCTTTCCTCTTTTCCAAGAATGATCAATATCAGTCTTTAGATGAAGTTTCACGGAGAGTCACAGAGAGCTGCAGCCAATCAATGGCTCTTCCCTTTTTCAAAAGACTTAAAAAGCTATTAAAGTTATGACGTTTTCAACTGTGAGCAGAGGTTATGTGCATACTCCCCCAGCACTGCAACAAATCCTGAAAGAAAGGCCAGAGATAATGCACCTCATGCCAGAATTAAATGAAAATAGTCATTCATTAATACTGAATGGAATCAATCTATTAAAAGCCTAAGATGCTTGTCAGTTAATAGGGCATTCCAGTTCATTGACCTCTGGAGCTTGCTATTCTCAGTTTTGTTAAATCTACATATGTAAGGAATGCCATAGGATTTGTGAACTGATGTCACCTATTTAAGAAATACCTTGAATGATATTGACAACTCCTGACATGTTGATTTTTTAGCATAACAGAAATGCAAGCTAAAACTGCAATATGGCAAAAGCTCATTGTGCCACTATAAATCATTCTCATCTGATTCTAAGCATGCCTGCTTGTTGTAGTAATTGGGATATCATTATTTTGTGCTTCACCTTCAACATCAACATAGATAAGTTCAAGCTAGCATGAAACAATTCAGACATGGTTGACACCTGCAACCTCTTTGTATAGCCATTTCTACCAATATAAGTTAGTAGCCATACCCTTTTGTAGTTGTGGAGGATAATTGACTTTCATAATTTATATTGGCACATTTTTTAGACTGAATACTGTAGGAAATTTGAATAACTATGGCGAGTTGTGGATCCTTTCTTTACCATCTATAAAATTGCTTCTGTTGTCTGCTGCATTTTGGAAGGTCTAATGCAGGTGGGAAGTATACAGTAAATGGCAGAACCCTTAGGAGTATTGACAGGCAAGAGATCTGGGCATACAGGTCCACAGGTCACTGGAAGTGGCAACGCAGGTGGATAAGGTAGTTACGAAGGCATACGGCATGCTTGCCTTCATCGGTCGGGGCATAGAGTGTAAAAATTGGCAAGTCATGTTTCAGCTGTACAGAACTTTAGTTAGGCCACACTTAGAATATTGCGTGCAATTCTGGTCGCCACACTACCAGAAGGACGTGGAGGCTTTGGAGAGGGTACAGAAGAGGTTTACCAGGATGTTGCCTGGTCTGGAGGGCATTAGCTATGAGGAGAGGTTGGATAGGTTTTCACTGGAACGACGGAGGTGGAGGGGTGACATGATAGAGGTTTACAAAGTTATGAGCGGCATGGACAGAGTGGATAGTCAGAAGCTTTTTCTCAGGGTGGAAGAGTCAGTTACTAGGGGACACAGGTTTAAGGTGAGAGGGGCAAAGTTTAGAGGGGATGTGCGAGGCAAGTTCTTTACACAGAGGGTGGTGAGTGCCTGGAACTTGCTGCCGGGGGAGGTGGTGGAAGCAGGTACGATAGCGACATTTAAGAGGCATCTTGACAACTACATGAATAGGGTGGGAATAGAGGGATACGGTCCCCGGAAGTGCAGAAGGTTTTAGTTTAGGCAGGCATCAAGATCGACGCAGGCTTGGAGGGCCGAATGGCCTGTTCCTGTGCTGTACTGTTCTTTGTTTTTTGTACCCTTTGTTTAATGGTGGTTTGCCATCCGACCTGCAAAGGGCATTTTGCCATTCCCTTAAGTTGTTGCATTAGTTAACCCCTTTCTTCTATAGGGTGCCTAAATTTGTGTGTTCCATAGCTCGATTGATTGGGTTCACACACTAATTAGTGTTTATAACTGGCCATATTACATGCAAAGTTTTATTTGTGTAACTGTTGTATGTGAGGGAAACAAATTTATTGATTTTTCTACCTAGTATTACTTACTTTCTAGGAGCCAATGATAAAACATTTTCCTCATTCTTCTGCAGCAGTCTACTTTGACTAAATCCTTTCAGTGGAGATTTGGACCCAGAGCCCATAACAGTAATCCCTGACTTGCCATGGGATATTTGCCAGTCTCTGTATAGTGTCTGGTGTGCTTTTGTACACTACACTTCAAAAGTAAAACAGAAAAGGGTCATTCCATGCTAGTTTCTTCATATCTGGAGCTGAGAATTTACAATCTGAAAACTTCCCTCACTGGTAATTAACCAGTAACTGATCTCAGAATATGCCTGTTTATAGCATTTAACTCTTGTGAGCTGAACCAGAAATGCAAAAATAAACACAGTTGTACATTAGCAGTAGAAAAATATACTGTGTTTCACATTGTATAATGCTGGTTTCATTGTAAAGCAGCACACCATGCATGACACCCAGATACATCAGCAAATGTTTTTAACATGATCAGTAGATAGGGTGAGATGAAGAAGGCGCTTAAACTGTTTCTTTTCTGGAATATAAACCCTACCATTTTCTTATTGTAACATCTGTTTCTTAAATGTGTCCAGTGTCCTGGCCTCAACCACCCTTTCTGATGACTTGTTCTCATTGTTGATCACTGACTGTGTAAAGAAATACTTGTGGGGCAATTTTATGCTCTCCCTTGTGTCGGTTTTGGAGGCAGGGAGAGCCTATAGTATGGTGGAATGGCGGCGGGGTGGGAGCCCGTCAGCGTCACGCCTCCACTCAAATTACGTCCAGGGCTTGAAGACCTAGGAACAGCCTTCCCGTCCTGCTGCCAATTTGAGGCCCTTAAGTGGGCAATTAATGCCCAGTTAATGGCCTCAACCCGCTGCCCCTAAATTAGCCCAGTGGCAGGCGGGCTTGTCGCTGCATGGGGAGCACACCAAGCAAACTTGTGATTGTTAGTTGCGGGCTCCAGGGGCAGGGGTGGGGATGCCCTCATTAAACAGCACAGTACCTGATTGAGGGTCCTGGCATCAGAAAGAGGGGGGCCCACTGAGAGCCACCCCCTTGCTACCCCTACATACACCCCCTCCCCCCTTGCCTGACTTAGCTGTGGCCTGGGTCCAGGGCCTCGAGTGAGTGTCGTGCTGGCAGCAGTCATCACCTCTATGATGGCACTGCTCAGTTAAAGAGCTGCCGGCCGACAGTGCTCAGCAGGCAGGACTTCTGCCATCGGGGTCCTTGATCCCGCGGACGGCCCGCCGCTGTAAACTTTACTGCGAGACTCTCACTGGCGCTTTTGCCGGTGGCCAAGACCCCTGCCGCCAGATAAAATCTCAGCCTTGATTAATTTCCTTTCATAACCTGAATATTTGTCTATTATTTTGTATTGTTTGCTGTAACTGACAGTATTATTTTGGATTTACTCTATCCCTGCTATTAAATATCTTGAGCCACTTTATATCGTTCTATTTGAAGTGCTTCTTTTCATGGCTAGAGATTATTGTGTTGCTCCTCATGTCTCCCTTCTAACCGTGGGGATTAACGTCCCTTCTCCACTCTGTCCTGAGGCTTAGATAGCCTCCTTTTGTTGTAGTAGCCAGAACTCTATACAATATTCCAGTTGCAGCTTGACCATTTCCCTTCAGTTTGCTGTCTGAGAATTGCTTTGTTTATTGATAGCTCAAGACTGTTTGGAAATAGTGAGCAACAAGTTAATTAATATTCAATTTCCTCGGTCTTTCCCAGTGAAAAGTCCTATCCTACTTATGGAGTACATATGCCTCCTATTTTTAACTTCAGTTATGCGCTTGCCTTGCATTTGTCCATGTTGATCTTTATTTGCCAGTGACCATCCCATATGCAAATCTGGCAACTTCTGTTCTTTGGTGCTGCAAGGATCAAGGATTTAACATCACCAGGTGATGAGATTTAATGTTGCATTTATATTTGCAGAACTACTTCTGCAATATCAGCATTAGAGCCCCATAGAAATTTCTTTGTATATATTGCAGAGCAGTTTCTGAAGCAGCCAGAGCCACATGAAAATAATTGCAATTTCACTCATTTTAAAGCTATGTGGTTGGCTTTTACCAATGGGTTTTATTCTTGCGTGCTTTGTTTCCTGTATCGTCTTGCCTGGCAACATTTTACAGATGAAAAGAAAGTTAGTTTTCTAACAATGGATAAACAGCATACTCCGATTGTTCAGTGAATCTCATTTTCAGATCAGTGGATGAGAGTTACTGATACTACTTAGTTATCGTGTTTTATAATTGCTGTTTCATTTGTAGCAGACAGTATGTATAGGCTTTTCCTCCATTGATGATAAATCGATTTTCTCAATCTGCACTGGTGGCAGCAGAAACAGGTATTTTATTTATTTTTTTTTAATTTAGAGATACAGCACTGAAACAGGCCCTTCGGCCCACCGAGTCTGTGCCGACCATCAACCACCCATTTATACTAATCCTACACTAATTCCATATTCCTACCACAGCCTCACCTGTCCCTATATTTTCCCTACCACCTACCTATACTAGGAGCAATTTATAATGGCCAATTAACCTATCAACCTGCAAGTCTTTGGCATGTGGGAGGAAACCGGAGCACCCGGAGGAAACCCACGCAGACACAGGGAGAACTTGCAAACTCCACACAGGCAGTACCCAGAATTGAACCCGGGTTGCTGGAGCTGTGAGGCTGCGGTGCTAACCACTGCGCCACTGTACCGCCCAGTGTCCACTTAACTGCATTTGAGAATGAAACCAGTACAGTTTTGAATTTGCTGTGCTCCACTGAGGTCACCTAATGATGCACTGCAGATCATTTGTAACATGTTTAGGATGCTACTCAGGACGTGGAGAGATTTACTTGTTCTATGTTGAGACTGGATAAGCACAAACTACAGCCTAAACTGTAGACCTATTTGTGTTTGTAGCTTGTTTTGTAACTTTATTGAGCTGAAGGACTTTTTCCAGAGATTGAAATCTTTTCTGCTGACTATGTCTGTTAGCAGTCTTCATGTCGATATAGGCAGTGTTTTCAATCAGCACTTTGGTATATTTCACAAGTCCGATCAGGATGACTAGGTGCAGCAGTGCCAGCTCAGTAGATCGATCGCATTATTGTCATGCTGTTTACTTGTACTGATTGAGGCAGACCAACAGGTGAACTTTATAATTTGGTGCTCTGATTTGGCAGCATTCAGATAATTTTGACCTTTGAGCAGTCATGTCCTTCTTCAAGCTTTTGTTACTGTAGATGCTTTCCCTACAATATGAAAGAAAGAATGTTTTTAAAGCTGACAATTGAGATGGTTTGCAAGATCTACCAATTAGAGTTAGATATCTGGTACTTTGGGGTTGTGGAGGACAGTGGGATTTTGCTGCACTCACAGACAGTACTGTGTTTTACTTACTGCCAGTAACACCCTCCCTCAAAGCGAAACACCTTTGACCCCTCTGTCCTTGCAAAGCACCTAACTTCCAATCTCTATTTTCTCTCAAGTCTTTGAACATGTTCGTCATCTTGCAGATCTGTGTCCACCTTTCATACAGCTATTTGTTTCCTTCAAACAGGATTCTGTCCTTCCCAGATCACTGAAATAGCTCCAAACAAAATCACGAACAACACCTTATGTGACTGTGACCATAGTGTGTTACCCTGGTCCTTCTACACCTCTTTGGTGTGGTTGACTTCGTCAAAGGCTGCATTCGCTCCCATGTCTCTTTGCCATCCAGCTCTGTGCAACTGCCCTCACTTTACGGGCGGCACAGTGGCGCAGTGGTTAGCACCGCAGCGTCACAGCTCCAGCGATCCGGGTTCAATTCTGGGGACTGCCTGTGTGGAGTTTGCAAGTTCTCCCTGTGTCTGCGTGGGTTTCCTCCGGGTGCTCCGGTTTCCTCCCACATGCCAAAGACTTGCTGGTTGATAGGTTAATTGGCCTTTATAAATTGCCCCTAGTATAGATAGGTGGTAGGGAAATATAGAGACAGGTGGGGATGTGGAATTAGTGTAGGATTAGTATAAAATGGGTGGTTGATGGTCGGCACAGACTCGGTGGGCCGAAGGGCCTGTTTCAGTGCTGTATCTCTAAACATAAACATAAACTTGGCTCATTTTACCGATCTGATTGTATCCAGAGTATTTCCAGCAATGTTTCCCTTCCCATCCCCACATCATCACCTTTGGAGCCCCCAAGGGACTATGCTGGTCCTCCTCTTATCTACTCTATTGCTGATGACATTATCTGCAGACAAGGGGTCAGCTTCCATGTTTACACCGATGACACCCAGCTTTACTGCCACACCACTTCTCTTGACCCCTCCACTGTCTCTAAGCTTGTTCAAAATCCAATCTTGGATGAGCTGCAAAATGTTGGGAAGACCAAAGTCTTTATCTTTGACTCTTCCTACTAACCATACTCTTGGCTCCAGTTCCATTTCCCTTACCCGGCTACTGTCTTGGGCTGAAGCAAATTATTCACGGTGCATTCTATTTGACCCCAAGCTGAGCCTCCAACTTCACCTTCTATTACAAAAAACACAACTATTTCTACCTCTGTAACATTGCTTAACACATTGCTATTTGCTGCTGAAACCCTTATCCATGCTGTTGTCACTCAGCTATTCTGATGTTTTACTGAAATAAAAACAGAAAATGTTTGAAACACTCAGCAGGTCTGGCAGCATCTGTGGAGAGAGAACCAGAGTTAGCATTACAGTTCTGTGACCTTTCATCATAACTGAGAAAAGGTAGAAACATAATAGGTTTTGAGCAAGTGAAAGGGGAGAGGGTGAGAAGAACAAAACGGAAGGCCTATGAACGGGCGGAGAGCTGGAGACATTAAATGACAAAAGATTGTATTGTTCATAGCCAAAGGGGACCAGTAAAGAAACAAAAGATGTGTCTCGAAGAAACAAAAACAAAAAGTGCTGGAAATACACAGCAGGTCTGGCAGCATCTGTGGAGACATGTGTCTCGAAGCGGTGTGAATGGCAGGATAGCGGCAATCCAAATATAAAGGAAAGTAATTAAGAAAGAAACAAAAGAAAATAAAAACGAACCAGCAAAAAAATGAAAAAATGGGGGGCAGAGGTTATGATCGAAAATTATTGAACTCACTGAGTCCTGAAGGCTGTAAAGTGCCCAGTAGAAAGATGAGGTGCGGTTCCTCAAGCTTGCGTTGAGCTTCATTGGAACCTTGCAGCAGGTCAAGGACAAAAAGGTCAGAGTGGGAGCAAGGTGGAGAATTAAAATGACAGGCAACTGAAAGCTCACACTCATGCTTGCAGTCACACAAAGCCATCACCCTGTCTACTTTTGGTCTCTGCAACGTAGAGGAGATCACATTATGAGCAGTGAATACAGTATACTAAATTGAAAGATGTACAAGTAAATCACTTTCACTTGGAAGAAGTGTTTGGGGCTATGGGCTGTGATAAGGGAGGATGTAAAAGGGCATGTTGCATCTCCTGTCTTCATGGAAAGGTGCCATAGGAAAGGGTGGGGTTGTTGGGATGATTGGGGAGTGAACTAGGGTGTCATGCAGGGAATGGTCGCGTCGGAGTGCTGGGAGAGGAGGAGAAAATGTGTTTGGTGGTAGCATCATGCTGGAGGTGATGGAAATGACGGAGGATGATCTGTTGAAGGCAGAGGCTGGTGGGATGGAAGGTGAGGACAAGGAGAACCTTATAATGGTTTTCGGAGGGAGGGGAAGGGAGCAGAAGTGTGTGAAATAGAACGGACACGGTTGAGGGCCCTGTTGACCATGTTGAGATGAATTCTTGGTTGAGGAAAATGGAGGGCATATCGAACGCACTAGTATGGAAGGTTGCAACATCCGAATAGATGCAACGGAGACAGAGAAACTGGGAGAATGGAATAGAGTCCTTACAGGAAGTGGGGTGTGAGGAAGTGTAGTCGAAGTGGCTATGGGAGTCAGTGGGTTTATAGTGAATACAGGTTGATAGCCTATCCCCAGAAATGGAGACCGAGAAATCAAGGAAGGGAAGGGAAGAGTTGGAGATGGATCATGTGAAGGTAAGAGAAGGGTGGAAATTGGAAGGAAAGTCAATTCAATTTTCCAGTTCAGGCCGAGAGCAGGAAATGGCACCAATGCACTCATCAATGTACCGGAAAAAGAGGTGAGGGAGGGGGCCCGAGTAGAACTTGAACAAGGAATGTTCCACAAAGAGGCAGGCATAGCTAGGACCCATGCAGGTACCCATAGCAACGCCTTTTATTTGGAGCAAGTGGGTGGAGTTGAAGAAGAAAGTTGTTCAATGGGAGAATAAGTTCAACCAGGTGGAGGAGGGTGGTGCTGGATGGGGACTCTTCTTTAAAATCCCTTCATTGCCTTGCCCCTCCCTATTTCAACTACATTCCATAACCGTAAAAGACCTTCTCACTTGAGCTCTCCATTCCTTGCACTTCTGACCTTTTGTGGAGCTCCTCCCTTCTTCCCATGTTTGCGGCATGGCCTTGCAGTCAGCTGCCTAGGCCCAGTGCTATAGAATTTCCTGCCTAAAGCTTTACACCTCCTTCTCTTTGACCCTCCTTAAAATCCCCTTCTTTGACCAAGCTTTTAAATACCTGTAATCAATATTCTGTGTGAGGCACGTTTTTCCACATGATGGGTACTACATCAATGCATATTGATATTATTCTTTAACTCTTCCTAGGCTTCTCTGAGTGATATACGGCATTACATAAACAGCAAAGAGACAGATTTTTGTACCAAGCCACTGTGATGCAGTATTAATTAACCATTGATAAAGACTAGGAAGCTGACCTTTATTTTCTTTGTTCTGTAGATGGACCAAACCTCTCTCCTTTGGTGATTGTGTAGGAGATGAATTGCCATTGGGTTGGGAAGAAGCATTCGATGCACAAGTTGGAGTCTATTATATTGATCACAATACACGTAAGCATTCCAATTACAGAATTATATTGCTTCACCTTTAAGTGTTTGATCAATCAGCAACTACAAACAGAATTCCAATATTCTGTAGCTTTTGGTGAAAAATAAATGTGTAAATTGTTTTGTCTTACTTCAGCAAATCTCATAACCAGATTGTGACATAATCAAGCTTTTGTCACCATTTGAAGGCTTTGTGCATGCTCAGTTCATGATTTATTATCTTTCAGAGACAACACAGGTAGAGGATCCTCGGGCTCAGTGGCGAAGAGAACAGGAACGCATGTTGAAAGACTATCTGGTCGTAGCACAAGATGCTCTAACTGCACAGAAGGAAATCTACCAAGTGAAGCAACAGAGATTAGAATTGGCTCAACACGAATATAGGCAGCTAAATGATGTCTGGAAGGATAAATCTAGTTCCCAGAACAGCTGTGAGTACTGATAAACTATTGCCTTCTGCTTAAAGAAGTGTTCCTTTTTAGAAGCAGTGTTGCTTTAATGGAGAGTTTCATCTACTTATCCTAATGTACAGTATCTATGATAAAGCTTAAGATGCAGATGTTCCTCACTCTGGATTTATGTAGAATTTTAATGGAACCGACCCGCTCTCAGTTGGGTGTGCCGGCATTTGGTCAGTAACTTGATCATAACAGCAGCGGGAACAGCCACAGCATTAGCATCCAGTCTTTGGGTTTCCTGGCCAATCACAGAGTGCGGGCGCGATGACAACCTGCATGTCAATAGAAGGAATTCTGTTTAAAGGGACCCCAGCAGAGGTCAGAATGGCTGCATGCTACATTGGTTCTGTAGGTTTCTGGAAAGAAAAGGATGGAAATGATACATGGGATGGCTGCTCCCCCCAGTTCTCTGGCTCTTCCCTGGAGGTGATGCTAGATGCTGTGAGCAGAGAAGTGCTGTTTCCAACGGACTGAAGGTGTGCCTGGAAGTCGCGAAAGCAAATGAGCACCAGGAGTTTGGTCCCTACAACCTGGATTCAGTGCCGCAAGAGGTTCACTAACATCGTTTGGGCAGGAAAGGTGAGTGGCATACTACTTTCTGGTGTCAACCCCCACACTCTGACTTCCCCAGCATACTTCTGCACAGCATTCCTTAGACCATCACACCATGCAGCTCCACTTCCTCTCTCTCTTGAGGCACCACCTCTCATCCCCATCTGTGCATGAAGCACTCTCACACACCCTCATCTTGGTGTTATTTAACACCCATCCTTCACAGTCACCCATTACAAATGTTGTTCTTCCATGCTCTGTAAATATCCTATTTCTCACATTCATAACTCTCTGCTTTCTCTCCTTAAAGAAGAGGGCACACAACTCTAGAGAGAGGCAGTGAAACATGGGTGGCTCACAAGTCATAGCCATGCTGACTGCTGCAAAGGAAATTGGTACGTGGCAGTCAGTAGGCATTGATGATGAAGAGATGGAGGTCTCCCGCATGCCTAGAGACAGATTTATTTATCAAACTGTCATTTGGCATATAACAATCACTCATTAGAATTGCTGTCACCACTAACTGAAATGTTGACTTTGAACCTTTTCCTCATGTCAGTTCTAATTCATGTCTTTCATCTGCCACAGGTCCTTCAAGGGTGATGCTGGAGTGGGAGGAAGCCAAGGAGTCCTCAGAGGAGGGCGCGCACTCTGATGAAGCACCCTCACAGGATTCATGCATACTCTCCACCAGCTCAGATGTACACATTTTGGTGGGGCCTCCAAGGGAGATAGTTACATAGTCACATGGTGGCCTGCACAATAGCATGTGAGCAGGAGCAGGTGCTTGAGACAGGGAAAGCTGTGGCGAATCCCTCTCAGAGGACGCAGTACATTCCAAGCTCTGCTCAGTTTGAATGCAGATGCTGAGTCTCGGGGGTCATCCATGAAGAGGGCACTTCTGGATCAGCAATGGGAAATATTTGAGGTTCTGCCATCATTTCCAGAGACACTGCACACCATTGGAGAGAGATTGGAGGGGTCAGTCTCTACTGTAAGTGCCTTGAAGTCTCAGGCATTTGTGCTGATGTCCACCTCCATTGAAAGAGTGGCCACCTGCTGAAGAATCAGACATGACAGGCATGCTTACCCTGACCAATGACCTGTGCACTAAGTCTGCCACTCGACACAAATGGAGGAAAGCCTTGCCTTGGCCGTTTAGCGCCTCGCCAAAGTGGAGTAAGGTGCTCCCCAGCTCTTGGCTAGTAGGGAAGTGCAGGTGGGCTATGAGAGGGAAAATGGAGAAGGGATGTGGGAACTCTTCTCAAGGCACTCTTTGGGTGCCTTTGTGCACCTCCACAGAGTCCCACATGCTGCCTCGTGCCCCGATGACTGAGTCTGCCCCTGCACAGATGCAGGTGGGGTAGTCTTTGGTGTGGCCCAAACAGGCTGCAAAACCCAGAGACTGTCCGCCATGGGCATCTCATCTGTCAGAGCAGGGCAATGAACAGCCTGCTTCTAGCTCTGTTGAAACCAAATAGGTAGCACCACATAGGGGTAACAGAAAGCAGAATAAGTAGACTTCTTATTTGCAATGTCAATTTCATGATGTATATGAATATTTCAAAGATCAAGCACTTTATTTGAAGTTTCCATTGTACTGCCATCTCCAGTGTTGCCTGCTGAATTCCAAATGGACAATAGGCTTCAGGAGAATGGTATCACTAGAGTATAAGACGAGCAAAGGGTGTGAATATGATGGAGGGATTTTTGACTGTGGGCATAATTTCCGTTGGGTGGGGGTGGGGGACAGAAGTTTTAGCATTGGCATGCCATATGGCTTCATGCACTGAGGTTATCTGAAGCATGTTGGTATGAGCTTGTCATGGACTTCTCTGGCAGCTAGGTGACTGGCTGAAGGCACCCTAGCCACATCAAGCTTCTCCTCCTTATCTGAGGATGCAGATAAGGTCAGCACCGTCCTCCTTTTGCAGCGCATTGTTGTGCAAAGCACAGCAGACCACTACTATTCTTGATACCCCTGCTGGTGGATATTGAAAGGTGCCCCCATCTCTTTCCAGGCATCTGCATCACAACTTCAGCAGCCCATTGGCTTGCTTACTGATCGTCCTTGTGCTCATGTGGCTTCTGTTGTACCTTTCGTCTGCTTCAGTGATAGGGCTCCTCACAGATGTCATCACCCAGGACCTCATAGGGTGGCGCTTGTCTCTAAAGAGCCACCGCTCACTCTGAAGGTACGTAGATCAGTGAGATATGTGACAGTCGTGGAATGAAGGAATCATGGGATCTTCAAGGATATCTTTCACAGACATGCATGAAAACCATCCGATGGTCACATACTAGCTGAACATTGATGGAGTGGAATCCCTTCCAATTGATAAATACTGCTGAAAAGTCAAGCAAGCATGTTCATAGAGATAGTGTTGTATTATTTCCTTTTCTTCCTCTTGCAGAGGGTTCTGTAATTAGCTGAATCAAGGTGAGATATGATTACAACTGTTACACTGTACAGTCAATATTACAGGATGATCTGAGAGCATCTTGATTGTTACATGTGTGCAGTCTGTACCTGTAAGAATCCAGCCACTGCAGCAGATGGGGGAGCCCTCTGGGTCTGACTGGCCTCCTTGGTATTAAGCGGATGTAAGTGGCAGCCTTGGCAAACATGGCATCGGTCACGAGGGAGATACACTTGTAGGGAGCAGATTGTGAAATCCTGCCGATGTCACCAGCAGAGCCCTGAAAGGAGTCGGAGGCGAAGAAAGTCAGGTTGTCGTGACCTTGATGGCCACTGGCAATGCATGTCAACCTGGCCCTCTTGGGAAGAGGTCTTTTTCCAGAAGTCTGCAGATGTCAGTAATGAGCTGTCGTTAAAGCCTGAGGAGCTATTGCTCTGTCATGGCGAGGAAGCCGATCCTCTTTCTGTACACCCTGTGCTGGTGGCTTATCGCCTTCCTTGAGCCGGAGCTGTGTCCATCCCCTCTGTCCTGTGGCTGCAGAGAAGGAAGCTGCTGCTGTTGTTGCTGTTCCTGCTGGTGCTGTTGGTGTTGATCCTGCTCCTATTGTTAATATTTCTGCTCCTCTTGTTCTTCATCTGCGGTTCATGGGTCCACGGTACAGCTGCATAAGCTGCTGCCATACTGTCGTGAAAACTGACAGCAGGGAATTGCAGATAAAAGTGGACGAAGTCTAAGATAGATGTAACGACTTCCAAAACCAGTAAAGATGTGAAAGCATGCTGTCAGAAGAAGTCGTGGGAGCACAAACCTTTCCTATAGGCAGGGAAGCAGCTTTGCAGTTTTACTCTTTTAATGTCTTTCCAGCCTGTGAATTTCATTGGTCAATGACTCCCTGCTCTGGTCTTGCCGTGTTGATCCTGGCATGTTCCACACAGCTCTGGAAACGAGTGCACTGGGTGTTCGAGCCAGAATGCTGTGTTAAAGGCAGAATTAATTGTCACTTTACATATTTAAATGAAAGGCCTGGCAGCTCCATGGGGGTTTTCTGCATGAGTCCAAAAGCCAACAGCCGGAAGTGAGTGGGATCATGTTGGGTTTCTGTAAAACTGGCATTTGTTGGGCATTTAACCTCCCTATCCAAATCTGAACCCACATCCCCTTGGCTGTTAAAATTCTGCCCTTAATTTTTGCAGCCAATTTCTGACTTTTGGTTAATGATTTCCCCCTTTTGGTTAATGAGTTCCTTGGTTTTTAGTTAATGAATTTTCCACTTTTGGTTAATGAGTTTGCAAGTTATTTAGATTCCCACTCTGGGACTTAGTCTATTACAGGGTACTGACCAACTTTAAATGTAGATTCACCAGAATGATACCATGGTTTAAGACAGTTTTGTTGGGTAAGGTTCTGCAGTCTGGAAAGAATGTTACATAGAAAATAGGAGCAGGAGTGGGCCATTCAGCCCCTCAGGCCTGCTCCACCATTCAAAAAAGATAATGGCTGATCGTCTAATTCAGTACCCTGTTCCCGCTTTCTCCCCATATCCCTTGATGTTGTCCACTGCTTTTCTAAAGGAACTATGATTGCCAGTTTATGCAACCTTAAGTTTCTGTGAGCATTAGAGAGAGTACGTATATTTCTATATTTTATCTATATATGTATCATGTTTCTAAGAGCCAGAATTTTCCCATTTGAATATTTTTGTGATTGTTTTTAAGTGTTCTCAGGTTCTTCGTCTAGTACTAAGTATGACCCAGACATTCTCAAGGCAGAAATTTCAACAACAAAATCCAGGGTAAGGACTAGCATAATTCATAAAGTTGTGATTATCAGTTTCTTTGAAGCCTCCAGATTGTTCATAACTATCACTTAGAATGCTTGTCGATTACAGCTCTGGGATGTTTACTCATATTACAGAATTTAAAGGTTTAAACCAAGAATCTAGTGAGATCTAGCACTTTGTGTATCATGTTGTGCGGTAATGCCACCTGTAGTAAGAATTAGAAACACAGCTTGGGTCCCATGTCGGAGAAAATTTTAAAAAGTACACAAAAATGGTTCTGTGTATAAAAAAAAATGCTAAGCTCGAACAAAATCAGTAAACTACTTTTCACTACAATAGGTGAATAAACTGAAGCGAGAGCTATCTCATATGAGGCAAGAACTTCAGTACAAAGAACAAGGATTTGAAACTCTTAAAGCGTAAGTATAAGAAGACTGTAATACATTTCTTCACAAATTAATTTTCATGCAAGGAAAAAGTAATCTTCAATGGAATAGTTATACCACTTCACATTCGTACTCAAATGCATATTCTTTGGAAACAGGAGATATAATTATCCGAAGGGTGGTAAAAGGAGGAGTGGGGCGATTAGGGACCAAAAAGGGGATTTACACATGGAGGCAGAGGGCATGGCCTAGGTATTAAATTAGTATTGTGCATCTGTCTTTACCAAAGAAGAAGATGCTGCTGAAGTCGTAGAGTGTGAGAGGATACTGGATGGACTGAAAATTGATAAAGAGGAGTTATTAGAAAAGCTGGCTGTACATAAAAGTTGATAAGTCACCAAGACCGGATGAGAGGCATCTGAGGATATTGAGGGAAGTAAGGGTGGAAATTGAGGAGGCACTGGCCATAATTTTCCAAACCTCCTTAGATACAGGGGTGGTGCCAAAGGGCAGAGGACTGGAGAATTGCAAATGTTACAGCCTTGTTCAAAAAATACTGTAAGGATAAGCCCAGCAATTACAGGCTGGTCAGTTTAACCTTGGTGATGGGAAAGCTTTTAGAAATGATAATCGGGGACAAAATTAACATCACTTGGATGAATGTGGATTAAGTAAGGAAAGCCAGCATGGATTTTTCAAGGGCAAATCATGTTTAACTAATTTGATTGAGTTTTTTGATGAGGTAACAGAGAAGGTTGATGTGGTGTACATGGACTTCCAAAAGACATTTGATAAAGTGCCACATAACAGACTTATCAGCAAAGTTGAAACCCGTGGAATAAAAGGGGCAGTGGCAGCATGGATACAAAGTTGTGAGTGTGACGGGAAACAGAGAGTAGTGGTGAACGATTGTCTTTTGGACTGGAGGATGGTATATAGTGGGGTTCGCCAGGGGTCAGTATTAGGACCACTACTTTTCTTGATCTGTATTAATGACCTAGACTAGGGTGTGCATGGCACAATTTCAAAATCTGCAGATGACGCAGAATTTGGAAGTATTGTGAACTGTGAGGAGGAAAAGTGATAGACTTCAGGAGGACACAGACAGGCTGGAATGGTGGGTGGGGGGGCAGGTGCACATGGCAGATGAAATTTAATGCAGTGAAGTATGAAAAGAATAGATATAGAATAGATTTTCGTTGCAAGAATGAGGAAAGGCAATATAAAACAAAGGATACAATTCCAAAGGGGTGCAGGAGCAGAGGAAACTCTGGGTATAGGTGCACAAATCATTGACGGTGGCAGGGCAGGCTCAGAAAGCGGTTAGTAAACCATATGGAATCCTGAGCTTTATATATCAAGATGTAGGTTACAAAAGCAAGCAAGTTATGGTGAACCTTTATAAAACACTGGTTCGGCCTCAACTGGAGTATTGTGTCCAATTCTGGGCACCACACTTTAGGAATGATGTGAAGGCATTGAAGAGGGTGCAGAAAAGATTGATGAGAATGGTTCCGGGATGAGGGACTTCAGTTATGTGGATAGATTGGAGAAGCTGGGGTTGTCTTCCTTAGAGAAGAGAAGGTTGTTACGACCGAGACAGGAGGACTGCACTGTCAATTCAGTCCCACTTCTCCACAGGCCACAACTTAGCGATAAATTTTCCCACTTACTGAAACAGTTAGATACTGTATTTGTCCCCAGAGTAAAGCACACCAACGAAGTTTCTTTAATAAACAACAAAATTTTCTGTTTATTACAAGCCAAGTCTTAACCAATAATGAAGTAAATATATACGTGAATTGAAATATTAAAGCCCCTTATTTTCCCCCTAGCCCTCACACACACGCACATAGAAACATAGAAAATAGGAGCAGGAGTGGACCATTCAGCCCTTCGAGCCTGCTCCGCCATTCATTATGATCATGGCTAATCATCCAACTCAGTAACCTGTTCCCGCTTTCGCCCCATACCCTTTGATCCCTTTAGACCCAAGAGCTGTAGCTAACTCCTTCTTGAAAGCATACAATGTTTTGGCCTCAACTGCTTTCTGTGGTAGCGAATTCCACAGACTCACCACTCTCTGGGTGAAGAAATTTCTCCTGATCTCAGTCCTGAAAGGTTTGCCCCGTATCCTTAGACTATGACCCCTGGTTCTGGACTCCTCCACCATCGGGAACATCCTTCCTGCATCAACCCTGTCAAGTCCTGTTAGAATTTTATAGGTTTCTCTGAGATCCCCCCTCATGCTTCTGAACTCCAGACAATATAATCCTAACTGACTCAATCTCTCCTTATACGTCAGTCCCGCCATCCCAGGAATCAGTCTGGTAAACCTTCGCTGCACTCCCTCTATAGCAAGAACTTCCTTCCTCAAATAAGGAGACCAAAACTGCACACAATATTCCAGGTGTGGCCTCACCAAGGCCCTGTATAATTGCAGCAAGACATCCCTGCTCCTGTACTCGAATCCTCTCGCTATGAAGGCCGACATACCATTTGCCTTTTTTACTGCCTGTGGGACCTGCATGCTTACCTTCAGCGACTGGTGTACGAGAACACCCAGGTCTCGCTGCATATTCCCCTCTCTGTCTATAGCCGTTCAGATGATAATCTGCCTTCCTGTTTTTGTTACCAAAGTGGATAACCTCACATTTATCCACATTATACTGCATCTGCCATGCATTAGCCCACTCACTCAACTTGTCCAAATCACCCTGAAGCCTCTCTGCATCCTCCTCACAACTCACTCTCCCACCCAGTTTTGTGTCATTTGCAAATTTGGAGATATTACATTTAGTTCCCTCATCTAAATCATTAATATATATTGTGAATAGCTGGGGTCCTAGCACCGATCCCTGCGGTACCCCACTAGTCACTGTCTGCCATTCGGAAAAAGACCCATTTATCCCTACTCTTTGTTTCCTGTCTGCCAACCAATTTTCTATCTATCACAGTACACTACCTCCAATCCTATGTGCTTTAATTTTACACACTAATCTCTTATGTGGGACTTTGTCAAAAGCCTTCTGAAAGTCCAAATAAACCATATCCACTGGCTCCCCCTCGTCAACTCTACGAGTGACATCCCTAGTTACATCCACGAAGAATTCTAGTAGATTTGTCAAGCATGATTTCCCTTTCGTAAATCCATGCTGACTCTGCCCGATTCTACCACTGTTCTCTAAGTGCTCTGCTATAAAATCTTTGATAATGGACTCTAGAATTTTCCCCACTACTGACATCAGGCTGACTGCTTTCTCGCTACCTTCCTTTTTAAATAGTGGGGTTACATGAGCTATCCTCCAATCTGTAGGAACTGTTCCAGAGTCTATAGAATCTTGGAAGATGACCACCAATGTATCCACTATTTCTAGGGCCACTTCCTTAAGTACTCTGGGATGCATACCATCAGGCCCTGGGGATTTATCGGCCTTCAATCCCATCAATTTCCCCAATACCATTTCTCTACTAATACTGATTTCCTTCAGTTCCTCTCTCTCACTAAGCCCTGTGTTCCCCAACATTTCTGGTATGATATTTGTGTCCTCCTTTGTGAAGACAGAACCAAAGTACGCATTTCGTTGGTCAGTCATTTCTTTGTTCCCCATAATAAATTCCCCTGTTTCTGACTGTAAGGGACCTACATTTGTCTTCACCAATCTTTTTCTCTTCACATACCTATAGAAACTTTTACAGTCAGTTTTTATGTTCCCCGCAAGCTTGCTCTCGTACTCTATTTTCCCCTTCTTAATCAATCCCTTGGTCCTCCTTTGCTGAATTCTAAACTGCTACCAATCCTCAGGTCTGTTGTTTTTCTGGCAGATTTATATGCCTCTTCCTTGGATCTAATGCTATCTCTAATTTCCCTTGTAAGCCATGGTTCGGCTACCTTTCCCATTTTACTTTTGCACCAGACAGGGATAAACAATTGTTGCAGTTCATCCTTGTGCTCTTTAAATGTTTGCCGTTGTCTATCCACCGTCATCCCTTTAAGTAACGTTTCCCAATCCGTCATAGCCAACTCGCGCCTCATACCTTCGTAGTTTCCTTTACTAAGATTGAGGACCCGAGTCTCAGAATCAACTATTTCACTCTCCATCTTGATGAAGAATTCTATCATGTTAGGGTTGCCCATCCCCAAGGTGTCTCGCACCACTAGATTGTCAATTATTCCTCTCTCATTACACAATGCCCAGTCTAGGATGGCCTGTTCTCTAGTTGGTTCCTCAATGTATTGGTCCAGAAAACCATCCCGTATACACTCCAAGAATTCCTCCTCTACGGTATTGTGACTAATTTGATTTGTCCAATCTATATGCAGACTAAATTCACCCATAATTACAGATGTTCCTTTATCGCATGCGTCTCTAATTTCCTGTTTAATGCCATTCCCAACATCACCACTACTGTTTGGGGGCCTATATACAACCCCCACTAACGTTTTTTGCCCCTTCATGTTTCTCAGCTCTAGGCAGCTCGACATGCATCCAAAAACTAGTTAACTGGGAAAAAAGGGATTTTTGTTTATAGCTGTTGCAAAGAAATAGAAGGAATAAAAAAAACATAGACTACAAAGATCTGGAAGTAAGTTCTTTGTTTTGGTGAGGTGTCCCAAAGTCGAATAGTTGGCTGCCACTATGAATTTTTCTAGGCAAGGTTGATAAACAGTCTGTTTGGGTAGGCGTTCAAAGAAATTCAACTGCAGAAGGCTTCACATAGGTCTTACAGCAGGTGTGCAGCAACAGAGGTTTCAGTACTCAGCACATTCGATGCAAAGTTCTTTCGAAGATGCAAAGTTTCGGCAAACATTCAGGAATTCTTCAAAATACAGGAGGCAATAGTACAACTTCATACAGGCTTTTGCTTTTCAAGGGCAAGGATTCTTGAAAGAGAGGTAACTCTGGTCTGGATTTTCTTCTGATCTCCAGCTGCCTCTTGTAGTCCAAAACTCAGCTGGCTTTTAACAGTTCAAAGTAAAACTAGCTTTTTTTCCAGGCAAGTCCCACGATAATTGTGAATTCTGTCTTGTCACAACACAAAAATAGCTCTTAAGTCAAACCCCCTGCTATGTTTACTTGAAATCACAAGCTTTCCAGTAAAAACTTGTTTACGGGTCAACCTTTTAAAAAAAAAAGTTCAGCCACTTCAGTTTTAAAATATAGATTCCAAGTTTTAACAAAAAATATGAAAACGCTTGTTACAAGGTTGAGAGGAGATTTGATTTGAGGTGTTCAAAGTAATGAGGAGTCTGGACAGAGTAGTTGGGGAGAAACTGTTCCCATTGGCGACAGGGCTGAGAACCACATGACACCGATTTTTAGTGATTGGCAAAATTTGTGATGAGGAAAGTGTCTTTATATGCAGCGAGTGGTTAGAATGTGGAATGCACTGCCTGAGATTGTGGTGGAGGCAGATTCAATCGTGGCTTTCAAATGGGAATTGGATAATCATCTAAAGAGAAAAGGTTTGCAGGGCTACAGGCAAAAGGCAGTGAAGTGGAACTAGCTGAGTTGCTCTCGCAGAGAGCCGGCATGGACACAATGAGCCGAATAGCCTCTTTCTTTGCTGTAACCGTTCTATGATTCCATGGAGGGTGGTGATAAAGAAGGGGGGAATGGATAGTTCTAGTAATTAGAAACCAGTAAACCTTGATAACATTGTTGAACATTTAACTGATTTAATCAAATTCTTTGAGGAATTTACCAAAGATAGATGTTGGTAATTTGTGTTATTCAGCAACAAACCTCATTGATGGGAGTCACAGTCAAAAATTGGGGATTTAGTGTTTTAGTCCTGCCTATGATTCTTGCTTTGTCTAGCAAGATTCCACTTTGGGAGTGCAGACTTGCTGAATCTGTCGTTAATGGCAGAGTGTTGCCATGCATAGAACTTATGACTATAGAATAAAAACTACAGAATACAAGTGAATGAACACTTCTCCATGCAAGATACAGATAATGGCATGCCTTATGTTGTCATCTCCTGTTCTAAAAACAAAGAACAAAGATAATTACAGCACAGGAACAGGCCGTTCGGCCCTCCAAGCCTGCGCCGATCCAGATCCTCTCTCTAAACATGTCGCCTATTTTCTAAGGTTCTGTATCTCTTTTCTTCCTGCCCATTCATGTATCTGTCTAGATACATCTTAAAAGACTCCATCGTGCCCGCATCTACCACCTCCGCTGGCAATGCGTTCCAGGTGCCCACCACCCTCTGCGTAAAGAACTTTCCACGCATATCCCCCCTAAACTTTTCCCCTTTCACTTTGAACTCGTGTCCTCTAGTAATTGAATCCCCCACTCTGGGAAAAAGCCTCTTGCTATCCACCCTGTCTATACCTCTCATGATTTTGTACACCTCAATCAGGTCCCCCCTCAACCTCCGTCTTTCTAATGAAAATAATCCTAATCTGCTCAACCTCTCTTCATAGCTAGCGCCCTCCATACCAGGCAACATCCTGGTGAACCTCCTCTGCACCCTCTCCAAAGCATCCACATCCTTTTGATAATGTGGCGACCAGAACTGTACGCAGTATTCCAAATGTGGCCGAACCAAAGTCCTATACAACTGTAACATGACCTGCCAACTCTTGTACTCAATGCCCCGTCCGATGAAGGAAAGCATGCCGTATGCCTTCTTGACCACTCTATTTACCTGCGTTGCCACCTTCAGGGAACAGTGGACCTGAACACCCAAATCTCTCTGGACATCAATTTTCCCCAGGACTTTTCCATTTACTGTATAGTTCACTCTTGAATTGGATCTTCCAAAATGCATCACCTCGCATTTGCCCTGATTGAACTCCATCTGCCATTTCTCTGCCCAACTCTCCAATCTATCTATATTCTGCTGTATTCTCTGACAGTCCCCTTCACTATCTCTACATACATAAATGATCTAGACATGCTAATAGAGGGATTGAAATCAAAATTTGCTGAGAACAATAAATGACATAACAAGGCTATGAAACAACACAGGAGAACCTAGACAGATAAGTGGAACAGGCAGGTATATGGAAAATGCAGTTCAACACAGATAAATCTGAAGTCAAAAGAAAGAGAATGGCCATACCCAAAAGTGTAAAATGGAACATGGATGTAAATGTAAAGTTAGAGATGAAAAAGGGAAAATTGGATTCTGGGTTGTATACACAGCTATTGAATACAAAAGCAGAAGGTAATGATAACAACTTGATTAATCTGTGCAGACATTGATTAGGCTTCAGTTGGTGTATTTTTTTCAGTTTTCAGCATCAGTTTTTGGATAGAAAGATCTCAGAGAAAATGTAATGTTGATTCACAGATGATATCTGGGATGACGAGATCTACTTATGTTGGAGGGACTTTTTTTAGAAACAACTTTACTGAGGAGATTTAATAGAATGGTCAAAATTATGAAAGCATTTGAGAGATTAAATAATGAAAGATTATTTCCATGGATCTTCTTCTTCTTCTTTGGGCCTCCTTATCTCGAGAGACAATGGATACGCGCCTGGAGGTGGTCAGTGGTTTGTGAAGCAGCGCCTGGAGTGGCTATAAAGGCCAATTCTGGAGTGACAGGCTCTTCCACAGGTGCTGCAGAGAAATTTTTTATCTGGACTTATAACCCGTAACTGCTGCCTTCCGTGTTGTTTTAGTCGCTGTGAGGCAACTATGGAGTGACCTCTCCATGGCGCATGCCTGGGCAAATTTATGGAGGTTGAGAGTTGCCCAGTCGTCAAAACCCCCCTCTCGGCCTTTCTGGTGGGGTCCAAAGGAGTGCAGGACACGACGTTTGGCACCAGTATGGCTGCAGGAACTGCCGGAAACATGCCAAAGGTGACACATGACCGCCTACGGGGTTCCGCTCCGGATTTTCTGTTAGGGTTTACTCCCTTAGCCTTGGTCTATAAATACACTTATATATTAAGAAAAGCAGTGGTCCTACCACCGAGCACGGGGGAATTCCACTATATACCTTCCTCCAGTCTGAAAAACAACCGTTCACCACTACTCTCTATTTCCTGTCATTCAAACAACTTTGTATCCATGCTGCTACTGTCCCTTTTATTACATGGGCTTTAACTTTCCATTCAAGCCTGTATGTGACACTTGATTAAATGCCTTTTGGAACTTCAAGTACTCCACATCAACTACATTATCTTCATCAACCCTCTCTGTTACCTCATCAAAAAAACTCAAGCACGTTATTCAACTTGGAGAAGTGTGAGGTGATGCATTTGGGGAGGTCAAACAAGGCAAAGGAATACACAATAAATGGGAGGATACAGAGAGGTGTGGGAGGAAGTGAGGGACCTTGAAGTGTATGTCCACAGATCCCTAAAGGTAGCAGGACAGGTCGATAAGGTGATTAAGACGACCTATGGAATCCTTTCCATTATTAGCTGAGGTACAGAATATAAGAGCAGGGAGGTTACGCTGGAACTGCATAACTCATTGGTTAGGCCACAACTTGAGTACTGTGTGCAATTCTGGTCACCTCATTACAGAAAGGATGTAAGTGCACTAGAGACAGTACAGAGGAGATTTACATGGATGTTGCCAGGACTGTAAAAATGTAGCCACGAGGAAAGATTGGATAGGCTGGGGTTGTTCTCCTTGGAACAGAGAAGGCTGAGGGGAGATCTGATTGAAATGTGCAAAATTGTGAGGGGTCTGGATACAGGATCATAGAATTGGTAACAGCAGATCATAAACTCAGGATTAGAATTAAGACCGCAATTGTTGACAACGCGATCGGTAGGTGGCGCTGTTTTGGCACATGCGCAAATACTGCATGTGCCACGAATACGTCACAGCTTGCGACTGTAGCAGCTGCCAGGACTAAAGATGGCGCTGCTCAAAGAATCACAGAGATGAAACCTAACAAACACGTGGCAGAATACAATGGCCGGAGTGAGAGAGTGGAGCGGGCCTGGGAGAGCAGCGCGGGGGCCGGGAAGAGCAGCGCGGGGGCCGGGAAGAGCAGCGCGGGGGCCGGGAAGAGCAGCGCGGGGGCCGGGAAGAGCAGCGCGGGGGCCGGGAAGAGCAGCGCGGGGGCCGGGGAGAGCAGCGCGGGGTCGGGGAGAGCAGCGCGGGGGGCGGGGAGAGCAGCGCGGGGAGAGCAGCGTGTAGCGATGCCGGGGGTGAGGGGGGGAGAGAAAGAGGGGGGGAGAGGGAGGAGAGAGGGAAGGGGTGAGAAAGAGGGAGAGGGAGGGGGTGAGAAAGAGGGAGAGGGAGGGGGTGAGAAAGAGGGAGAGGGAGGGGGTGAGAAAGAGGGAGAGGGAGGGGGTGAGAAAGAGGGAGGGGGTGAGAAAGAGGGAGGGGGTGAGAAAGAGGGAGGGGGAGAAAGAGGGAGGGGGGAGAAAGAGGGAGAGGGAGGGGGGGAGAAAGAGGGAGGGGGAGAAGGAGGGAGGGGTAAAGAAGGGGGGAGGGGGAGGGGGATGGGAAGTGGGGGTGAGGGGGATGGGAAGTGGGGGTGAGGGGGATGGGAAGTTGGGGTGAGGGGGAGGGGAAGTTGGGGTGAGGGGGAGGGGAAGTGGGAGGGAGGGAAGGGGGAGGGGAAGTGGGAGGGAGGGAAGGGAGATGGAGGAAGGGGAGAGAGTGGTGGGGGAGCAGCGGAGCGCCTTTTTCTGTGCATGCGCCATAAACACAACAGCAAAAGACTTACTGGCCAGTCCCTGGACCCGGTGACACCAAGGACTTCGCACGCTCGCTCCCCATGGCTCTCTACGGCCTCTCGCTTCCGGACCTCTCCATTCAGCCGTTCCCTCCAGCTGTGGATGCCCAACCGAGTTGCTTCTCCCCTACTTCTCCACAGTACTTCAGGCATTGCAACTGTCTGGTCCCTGCTTTTGCATGCTCCCTCTTCACCCACCCCTCCCCCTCTTCACCCACCCCTCCCCCTCTTCACCCACCCCTCCCTCTACCCCCCTACCTCCACCCCTCCACCATAGTTGAATATCTGAAGTGCAGTTGCAAAGTCGGGGAAATAGCATGCAAAACAAAACCTCAACAATTCTGGGTTTAATTATTGAAAAGTTTTATTAAGTATCCGAGGAACTGCTGTGCATGGATACATGAATGTTGTGTCCAGCATTCCCGTTAGACAGACAGGCCGAGTCTCTGCTATGCACAGCTAAAGAGATTGTTCCTGGAGAGCCTTGTGGTGAATGAACGCTTGGCTGTCTATTCCACTACTGTATTGTCCATGTGAAGAAGGCAAAGTCACAAGAGTCTGAGCTCAGTCTATTCTTGGTGAATGTTCCCCAAGCGCATACCAATGTGCATTCCCAATTCATCCATAAATGCAATGTTCCTTTCCACATCGTGATGAGATCCGCAGCATGATCCAGTTGCCTTCGTTGCTTGAATGCTGACCGTATGTCTCGAGGATTGTTTTCTCGACGGCATGTTTTACATGAAAAGAAGAAAAGCAAATCAGAGTCAGAGCTTGCCTCCCTCCATCCACTGAAATTACTGTTGCGCACACCTTTTTAAGTTCTGCAGTGAAGGCACCAATTGATACCGTCGCCAAAGAAACACTTATTACCCACCTCAGATGCAGGAATCATCACATCCTTGCGTCATCTCCTGCACTGCCTCCTTTGCTGGAATGCCGTCCTTAAGTGTCAAGGATTGTTTTCTCAAGGGCACATTTTACATGAAAGGAAATAATGAAAGAACATCAGTGTCAGAGCTTCCCTCCCTCCAATGAAATTACTGTTGCGCATGCTTTCTGCTCTGCAGTATAGACCAATGAATCACTTAGTACCCACCTCAGCTGTAGGAGTCAGGATGATGTAACTGCCCCTATCTCGTGATGGTTCAATGCTGCTCTCAGGGAAAACATGAATGATGTGAGGGTGCTGGAAAAAGAAGCACATTTCTTTTGGACTATGAACATAAAGCAGGCCATTTAGCCCAGCTGTTCCCTGCTAGGGTTATGCTACTCGTGCGTCTTCCCATCCATTCCCATTTAATCCTGCCTACTACTATCAGCATCATCTTCCATTTCTTTCACTCTTATCTACCTTTGCCGTAAAGCATCACTGAGGATGGAGAATGGTGTGGCTGCACTCCCACCTCACCAGTTGTGTACGCAGCAAGAGCATTCACATTTGTGCTACCACTGGACACGGCATGCTTGTTTCTTTTAGTGCTCAGTCTCTTCTTGCTGAATGTTCCCCAAGTGCTTGACCCCTTTGGACGCCTTCTCTGCTTGACAGGCAGCAGCTGGCAATTGCGGAGTCTCACAAGGCTCTGCATGGTTGTTTCAAGGGCGGATGGGGAAACATGTGGCTGTGTGTCCACGTGCACTGCTCGGATGGGTGCAGGAACAGGTGACTGTGTAACCGAACAGCAAGGAGAGGGTACCGCAGGTGGGGGAAGTGGAGCTTTGAACAGGCAGGCGTATGTATGGTCCATCAGATCATTAGGCCAGGGGGTGAAACGCTCAGGATCCATGGATTGTGGCACGCGACTGATGTCCAGCACATGGCCACCTCCATCCGAAGGTGCTTCCGGGCAATTGTTGGGCAAATTAATTGGCTCCATCTCATCAGCCAGTCCTTGTGTTTATGGCGCATGCACAGAAAAAGGCACTCCCCTTCCGCTCCGCTGCTCCCCCCCGACCTCCCTTCCCCCCTCCCTCCCGACCTCCCTCCCTTCCATCCTCCTTCCCTCCCTCCCTTCCCTCCTTCTCCCCCCTCCCTTCCCTCCTTCTCCCCCTCCCTTCCCTCCTTCTCCCCCCTCCCTTCCCTCCTTCTCCCCCCTCCCTTCCCTCCCTTCCCTCCTTCTCCCCCCTCCCTTCCCTCCTTCTCCCCCCTCCCTTCCCCCCTCGAAATGTTTTCAGACCAACTTAACAACAGGGATTGGAGCACATGCGGTGCTCCAGACAATGTAAATATTTTCAGAGCAACTTACCTTGGAACAATCTCCTCTGTCTAATAAAAATGAAGCAAATGTCCAAAATGACTAAATAATTGAGATAAAATGCCCGACGAAACCTCTCCTCCTTCCATTTTCAAAAACTCGCGCCGAAGCTTTCGGAAGATTGACGCACATGCGCACATGGTCTCAGGCCCTCTGCGCATGCGCTGCGGTCCGGATTGCCAGGACCAGTTTGCGCATGCGCAGAGGCAAATCTGGCGTGTCCCCCGAGGAAGGTGACGTTACGCGATGACGTCATCTGCGCATGCGCAAACTGGTCCTGGCAATCCGGACCGCAGCGCATGCGCAGAGGGCCTGAGACCGTGTGCGCATATGCGCACCGCGGCGCATCCTGATGACGTAGCGTTGTCATCAATCACTTTGTAGAATTAAATGCATAAAGAAGGAATTCTTTTTACGCAGAAGTTTTTGCACATATTAAGATATGGAATACTTTATCATGAGTGCCTATAATATCAAGGTAGTCAGATGTTCAGGAGTGAGTTAATCCTGGAAGAGAAATATTAAATGGTATGGAACAAGAGCAGGGAAGTGGGATTCGTGGAGCTAGCACTGGCAAAGGCACAATGGCCAAATAACCTCTTCCTGCACTAAAATTGCCTTGATGCTATGAAATGAATAACTTGTCACAAAGTTGGGGAAACTGTTGATTACTGTACCTTTTAAGATTTTACATCTCTACCAGCTGTGTGATCTTTTCCAGTCTGGAATGAATATAAAATTGAAGCTCTCCCTTTTTTATCTACAACAGTACAATGAATCAGTACATGTGTCATGGTAACTTTACCACCCTGACTGCTCAATTATGCTGATGCTCTGAGCAGGGAAGGAGTATACTCTCGCAAGTGGATCCTCTTTCCTGGGACTGTTCAGATTCTCTGACGGGTGGAATGTTTGGAGGGAGATCTGTCAATCTTCACTGCTTAGACTGTTCAGGAATAAAGAAAATTTAATGGTTGCATTTAACAGCTGCTCAATCTTGAGCTGCACTGTTCCTGTATGAATTCCTTTGGTTTTCTGCCATTCCAAAGATTGTTCACAAGATCCAATTAGTCAAACTAAGCAATCCTGGAAGGCACCTGGTGACTATTGGAAACTTTCTACCTACTTGAGCTAGCCACAATCACAGCAGCTTCTTGCATGCAGGATCTGCCAGCTCAGATGTGCCATGAATACCTTTGGATTTTTCTTTTTAAGACTTGGCTGTTGAGAGGAACAATTCATTTCTTCATTATTGTGGATATTCCATCCAGGAAATCTTCACATTCAAAATATACAGTTTTAAATGGAAACACTGTGTTTCTTAACATAAGAGAACAGAGTAAGAAAATTCCTTTTGGCCCAATGGGTTTTCCCCCCCCACATACCATGCATAATCCACCTCTACCTTCTTTTTGGCCCTGATCCTTGAAGATGAGCAAGAAACATTTGAGGATTTTTACCATCTCCACTGTTGAGTGGCAGTCAGCTGCCCTCAATGGATAGTATCCTTCCTGGTCCTGGCAGCGCATGAACCATTCTGATTCCCATTCCAGATTATGCCAATCACCCTAATCTTCATTCCCATTCCCAGTTAGTTATTTATCCAGTTTGTTATTCAATTTTGTGTCTGTTTACACTCCTGTGAAGTGCCTTCTGATATTTTACTATGTTAAAGATAGCAGTATAAATACAAGTTGTTGTTGTGCTGAAGGTGTTAACTGACCCATCATGAACTGGTTTTATGACCCTATTCCATAATCATTTTCTTTTGTGAGGAGGGACGGTGGTGGAGTTAGAGAGCAGTTCTTCAAGTCATCTGGCTCCAATCTCGTTACTATTGAACTATATTATCTGCTATATTATCACAATCCATTGAAATAATCGGTTTACATATACAACATCTATGTCTCAGCACTTCAGAGACCTAGAACATATTTCAATTATGTTTTTTCCCTATGGAAATTATATCCAGTTGCGTTTTTCTTTCTAACTTAAAGCACCAAGTCCTGGAAGCAAGATTATTTTTGAAATATTAATTTTTTTGCAGGTCAGGTGTCCAAAACTGTAGACACAGTTTAAAAAAGGTATCCTAACTGGTGACCTTGTTTAGACTTGCATTTAAATGCCCTGGAATATATTTTTGATTAGTATTGCCTTTGTTGACAATACATTGCCTGGAAACATTAAGCAAAATCCTTTAACTTTTCACCTTTGCTTCTCTATGTACACTTGTGTTTCCTGTTTTGCTAACTGTGGGTTATGTTTGTATGTTGGAGAGCTTACTGGTTCCTATTAATAATTAGTATTTGCTGTAACTGCTGCAAAGATGATGTAGCTACAAGGGAGAAAATAATAAAAGCCCTTCTATGGAATAAATGTTTTTTCCTATCAGTATCTTATAGTCTGTAAATCGCTATTTAACTCAATAGAGGAGGACAAATTATCTCTGTCATTGTAATTTCTACACCTTTAGTGTGTCAGCTGTAGCTCATTTGGTAGCACTCATTTCTGAGACAGGTTAGCCTGACATCAGTAGTGGGGAAAATGCTAGAGTCCATTATGAAAGATGTAATAGCAGAGCACTTGGCAAACAATGACAGGATCAGACAAAGTCAACATAGATTTACGAAAGGGAAATCATGCTTGACAAATCTACTGGAATTTTTTGAGGATGTAACTAGTAGAATAGATAAGGGAGAACTAGTGGATGTGGTGTATTTGGACTTTCAGAAGGCTTTCGATAAGGTCCCACATAAGAGATTAGCGTGAAAAATCAAAGCACATGGGATTGGGGGTAAGGTACTGACATGGATAGAGAACTGGTTGGCAGACAGGAAACAAAGAGTAGGAATAAACGGGTATTTTTCCGAGTGGCAGGCAGTGACTAGTGGGGTACCGCAGGGATCAGTGCTAGGACC
The DNA here is from genome assembly GCF_036365525.1 of Heterodontus francisci. Taxonomy (NCBI): domain Eukaryota; kingdom Metazoa; phylum Chordata; class Chondrichthyes; order Heterodontiformes; family Heterodontidae; genus Heterodontus; species Heterodontus francisci. The sequence goes on along the minus strand of NC_090382.1, from coordinate 92,871,108 downwards.
CCAGCTATTCATAATATAGATTAATGATATAGATGAGGGAATTAAATGTAACATATCCAAGTTTGCAGACGACACAAAGCTGGGTGGGAGTGTGAGCTGTGAGGAGGATGTAGAGAAGCTCCATTGTGATTTGGACAGGTTGAGTGAGTGGACAAATATACGGCAGATGCAGTATGATTTGGATAAATGTGAGGTTATCCGCTTTGGTGGCAAAAACGGAAAGGCAGATTATTATCTGAAGGGCGATAGATTGGGAAAGGGGGAGGTGCAGCAAGACATGGGTGTCCTTGTGCACCAGTCACTGAAAGTAAGCATGCAGGTGCAGCAGGCAGTTAAGAAGGCAAATAGTATGTTGGCCTTCATAGCGAGAGGATTCGAGTACAGGAGCAGGGATGTCTTGCTGCAATTATACAAGGCCTTGGTAAGACCACATCTGGAATATTGTGTGCAGTTTTGGTCCCTTTTTCTGAGGAAGGATGTTCTTGCTAAGGAGGGAGTGCAGCGAAGGTTCACCAGACTGATTCCTGGGATGGCAGGACTGACGTATGAAGAAAGATTGGGTTGATTAGGCTTATATTCGCTAGAGTTTAGAAGAATGAGAGGGGATCTCATAGAAACCTACAAAATTCTAAAAGGACTGGACAGACTAGATGCAGGAAGGATGTTCTCGATGACAGGGGAGTCCAGAACCAGGGGTCACAGTCTAAGGATAAGGGGTAAGCCATCTAGGGCTGAGATGAGGAGAGATTTCTTCACCCAGAGAGTGGTAAACCTGTGGAATTCTCTACCACGGAAAGCAGTTGAGGCCAAATCATTAAATATATTCAAGAAAGAGTTAGATATAGTTCTTCGGGCTAATGGGATCATGGGATACGGGGAAAAAGCGGGAACAGGTTACTGAGTTTGGCTGATCAGCCATGATCGTATTAAATGGTGGAGCAGGCTCGAAGGGCTGAATGGCCTCCTATTTTTCTATGTTTTGGGTTTGAGTCCCACTCCAGGACAATAATCTAGGCTGACACTCTATTGCAGTACTGAGGGAGTGCTGCACTGTTAGAGATGCTATCTGTTGCATGAAACGTAAAGCAGAGGCCCTGTCTGCTCCCTCAGGTGAACGTAAAAGATCCCATGGTACTATTTTGAACAAGAGCAAAGGAGTGACATTCACGCCTCACAAGTGCCAGGCAATGACCATCTTCAACATGAGAGAATCTAACCATCTCTCCCCACGACGTTCAATGACATAACTGTCGCTGAATCCCCACCATCAACATCCTGAGGGTTACCATTGACCAGAAACATAACTCGACTAGCCCTATAAATACTGTGGCTACAAGAGCAGATCAGAGGCTTGGAATTCTGTGGCAAGTAACTCACTTCCTGTCTCCCCAAAGCCTGTCCATTAGCTATAAGGTGCAAGTCATGAGTATGGCGGAATAGTCTGCACTTGCCTGGATGAGTGCAGCACCACCAACACTCCAGAAGCTTGACACCATCCAAGACCAAGCAGTCAGCCTGATTAGCACTGCAATCCAGCAACTTATAAATTCACTCCCTCCACCACTGGCGCACTGTGGCAGTAATGTGAACCATCTACATGATGCGCTGCAGCAACTTTCAAACCTGTGACCTCTATCACCTCGAAGGACAAGGGCAGTAGGTGCATAGGAGCATCATCTGCAAGTTCCCCTCTAAGTCACACACCATCCTTACTTGGAATGAAATCATTGTTCTTTCACGTTGCTGGTCGTTCCTTCCACCAGAGCTGTGGGTGTACCCACACCACACCCCATGGATTGCATTGGTTCAAGAAGGCGGCTCACGGCCACCTTCTTATGGGTAATTTTGGGTGGGGGCAACAAATGCTGGCTTTGAATGAAAAAAATGTTATCCATGGTGTCCTGGCCAATATTTATCCCTCAATCAACATCATAAAAACAGATTATCTGGTCATTATCACTTTGCTGTTTGTGGGAGTTTGCTGTATGCAAATTGGCTGCTGCGTTTCTTACATTACAACAGTGACTACACTTCAAAAGTACTTCAGTGGGTATAAGGTGCTTTGGGATGTCTGGTAGTCATGAATGGCGCGATACAAATGCAAGTCTGTCTTAAAGTCATAAACTATGGCCTGGAATATCTGAATATTCGATGCCTGTTTTGGGTGGTTGAGAGTGGGCTCCCCAGCCTCTGATTCTGGGATGTTCCAGCGTAAGTGACGACTGACGTTTATTACGCCTGCTCATATTTGGGCAGACATAATGGGGGGACTTTTGCTGCAGGGAAATGGAAGTCGGGACTGTTTCCAGGTTGAAACCTGCCCCGGGGGTGGCGGGGGGGAGCGGGGAACAGAAATGGGCCCTGAGTTTCAGGGGGGCAACCACTTAATAGATATGGAGACGGTGTGGCAGCCAGTTAGTGGCAGTGGGGGAGGCAACTCAAGATTTAAATGGGGGCAGTAATTTAACTGGTACTGGGGAGATAAAGTATTGCATTAAGTTTATAGCTTAACTACTTAAACCATTGATATAATTACAGATAAGGTTGAATGATATTTCTAAACCTAATTTGTTAAAGAAAACAGTAAAGATTGCAGGGCAGGTGATGTGTTGCAGCTGTAGCATGTGGGAGCTAGTGGACACTTGTGTGATCCACAGCAACCACATCTGCAGCTTGAGGAACTTCGGCTGAGAGTTGATGAGCTGGAATCCAAGCTTTGGATACTGCGATACATCAAGGAGGGGGAAAGTTACCTGCACACTTTGTTTCAGGAGGCGGTAACACCCTTTATGTTAAGTACATCAGCTTTGGTCCATGGTCAGGGAAAGGAGAGTGTGACTACGTGTGAGGCAGGAATTTCACATTTAGTGTGAGGGTGAGAAATGTGAGTCCATAACTAGTGTCTTAAACTTGAATAAAGGCAATTACAAGGGTATGAAGACAGATTTGGCTAAAGTGGACTGGAAAAATAGGTTAAAAGATAAGATGGTACAGAAGCAGTGGCAGACATTTAAGGAGATATTTCATAACTCTCAACAAAGATGTATTCCATTGAGTAAGAAAGGCTCTACCAGATGGATGCACCATCCATGGTTAACTAAGGAAGTTAAGGGTGGTATCAAATTGAAAGAAAAGGCATACAATGCTGCAAAGATTAGTGGTAGGCCAGAAGTTTGGGAACATTTTAGAAACGAGCAAAGGATGACTAAATAAATAATAAAGAGGGAGAAATGGGAGTATGAGTGAAAAATGGCAAGAAATATGAAAGCAAACAGTACAAGCTCCTACAAATGTATAAAATGAAAAAGAATAGCTAAAGTGAGCATTGGTCTCTTAGAGGGTGAGACTGGGGAATTAATAATGGGAAATGAGGAAATGGAGGAAGGCTTTGAACAAGTGTTTTGTATCCATCGTCACAGTAGAAGACACATAAAGCATGCCAAGATTAGTAGAAAATCAGGAGGCAAAAGGGAGGGAGGAATTTAAAACAATCATTATCACCAGAGAAAAAGTAATGGGAATACTAATGGGACCTGATGGCCTGCATCTGAGGGTCTTAAAGGAAGTTGCTGCAGAGATATTGGATGCATTGGTTGTAATCGTCCAAAATTCCCAAGATTCTGGAAAGGTCCCAGTGGATTGGAAACCCCAAATGTAACCCCTCTGTTCAAGTAAGGAGGGAGACAGAAAACAGGAAAATATAGGCCAGTTAGCCTAACATCTGTCATTGGGAAAATGCTGGAATCCATCATTAAGGAAGTAGTAGCAGAAATTTAGAAAATCATAATACAATAAAGTGGAGTCAACTTGGCTTTATGAAGGGGAAATCGTGACAAAGTTATTAGAATTCTTTGAGGATGTAACAAGCAAGATGGATAAAGGGGAACCAGTAGATGTAGTGTATTTGAATTTCCAAAGGCTGATTTGCTGGCAGTACTGGCGCATGCGCAATTGCAGCCTCATCGACAGAAATGTCACTGTCTGCAATGTCTTGGGCAGCTGTCAGTAATAAAGATGGCGCTGCTCAATTTAACACAAAAAAAATTGAACCCAAACCCCCTCACGCCTCAATGGTTGCGATCGCTGCCTCCACCCACCCCCCAACAGTACCCTCTCGCGATCGCTGCTTGTTTCCTGCTCCCTCCTGCAGTCGCTGTCTCGATCGCCGCCTCAATCACCGTATTCAGTTTCCCGCACCCGCCTTCTCGCTGTGCTTCACACTGCTCGCCGCTTTGACCCACCATTCCCGACTGCTTGCTGCTCCATCCATCTTCTCTCTCCCGCCCAACTGGTCGCTATTCCCTCCCGCCACTCTCTCCCCATCTCGCTGCCCAGTGAAGCGGCAGGTTGTTTGGGGGGGTGGGGGGGTGGGGAGTGAGTGGAATGCTAGCGGCGAGGCGAGAAACGAGTGGCGGGATGGAACAGCAACCAATTGAGAATGGCAAAATATAGCAGTGAGCAGGTGGGTACAGAAGAGAACAGCGGGAGGGAGTGGGGAAGAGAAGTGGCGATTGAGGCACCGATTGCGGGAGGGAGCAGGGAAGAGAAGTGGCAATTAAGGTCCCAATCGCGGGACGGAGTGGGGAAGAGAAGTGCTGATTGCGGGAGGGAGCAGTGAAGAGAAGCAGCAATTGAGGCTGCTTTCAAAACTCGTGCTGGAGGCCAATGTCCCTTTGCGTGATATTGTATTCGCGCACATGCACGCATTAGTACTGGCAAGCTGGCAAAGCTTGGGTGCATTTTGCATGTGCACAAGGATGAATGCGTTCCGCACATCTGCACAGTTCGGACTGCAGTGACGACACCTCCGATTTCCAGAAAGCATTCGATAAGTTCCCACACAAGGTAAGAGCTCATGGTGTTGGGGTGATATATTAGCATGGATAGAGGACTGGCTAACTAACAGGAAACAGAGCCGGAATAAATGAGTAATTTTCAGGATGCTGTAACTATTGGAGTGCCACTGGGATTAGTTCTGGGGCCTCAACTATTTACGATATATATTAATGACTTGGATGAAGGGACTGAGTGTGTTGTAGCCAAATTTGCTGATGATACGAAGATAGGTTGGAAAGCAAGTTGTGAGGAGCATACAAAGAGTCTGCAAAGTGATATAGATAGGTTAAATGAGTGGGCAAAAATTTGACAGATCAAGTATGTGTGGGAAAATGTGAGGTTGTCCACTTTGCCAGGAAGAATAGAAAAGCAGAATATTGAAATGGCGAGAGACTGCAGAATGCTGCAGTACAGAGGGACCTGGGTGTCTTTGTACATGATTCACAATAAGTCAGCAGGCAGGTATAGCAAATAATTAGGAAGGCAAATGGAATATTTGTCTTATTGCAAGGGGGATGGATTATACAAGTGGGGAAGTCTTGCTACAACTGTACTGGGCATTGGTGAGACCACACCCAGAGTTACCATGTATAGTTTTGGTCACCTATTTAAGGAGGGACATACTTGTATTGGAAGCAGTTCAGAGAAGGTTTGCTAGGCTGATTCCTGGGATATAGGATTTGTCATATGAGGAAAGGTTGAGCAGGTTAGGCCTATACTCATTGGAGTTTAAAAGATTGAGAGGTGATCTTATGTAATGTATTAGATTCTGAAGGGGCTTGACAGGGTAGATGCTGAGAGATTTTTCCCCTCATGGGGGAATCTAGAACTAGAGGCACAGCTTCAAATTAAGGGGCCTCCCATTTAAAACAGTGATGAGGAAGAATTTATTCTCAGAGCGTAGTTACTGTTTGGAATTCTCTTCCGCAGTGAGCAGTGGAGGCTGGGTCATTGAATATATTCAAGGCTGATTTAGACAGATTTTTGATTGACAGAGGAGTCTAGGATTATTGGGGGCAGAGGGGAAAGTGGAGTTAAGGCCACAATCAGATCATCCATGATCTCATTGAATGACGGAGAAGGCTCGCAGGGGCGACTGGCCTACTCCTGGTCCAATTTCTTATGTACTTCCTGGGCCCTTTCTGCCACTCTTCCTGTCACCTGTCCTGCACCAAGGGCACCTGTTTGCCAGTGGCCAATTTCTCCCTCTGCGCCGTTCATTCTTTTATGGGGCCCAGGTAATTCCCGGGACGGCCACGTGGCCCCCACAGTGTACCCGCCTTCCTTCACTTGGTCTGCCCCAGATAGTGTGTGCAACCCGTGCGTCCCTGAGAAAATCACAACATCACCATTAACTAGTGCTTAATGAGCTCCTTAACCAGCTTAATTGGCCTTAATCAGGGATCGGGTGGGATTGGGGGGCCGTCCTCCCCCTGCCCTGGTGAACATGGCTGGCGCCGGGGATGGCCTCTGGAAATTGGCATGCCAGCGGGTATTTTGGAACCCCGGTCACCACTGTTCACACCCCGCCGAATCCCGAACAACCAGCCCAATGACCCTGATTTTGTGGTTAAAAACAATAATGAGCCTATCAGTGTTAACTCTTACTATCAAGTCATTTGGATGGCAACTTTTGATATCCACATGGGCAGTAAAATATGGAATTTGCTGTCCAATTTGCCCTGCTGCTCCACAAGCTGTGGAATTCAAATAAAATTCAGACTGGAGAAGTGTGAGGAAATGCATTTGGGGAGGGCAAACAAGGCAAGGGAACATACAATAAATGGTCGGGCACTGAGAAGTGTAGAGGAGTCCTTGGAGTGTATGTCCACAGATCCCTGAAGGTAGCAGGAAAGGTAGATAAAGTGGTCAAGAAGGCATACAGGGTACTTTCCTTTATTAGCCAGGAATATAAGAGTAGAGAAGTTATGCTAGAACTGTATAGAACACTCGGCCACAGCTAGAGTACTGCATACTGTTCTGATGATCGCATTACAGGAAGGATGTGATTGCACTAGAGAGGGTACAGAGGAGATTACAAAGATGCTGCCAGTAATGGAGAATTTTAGCTATGAGGAAAGATTGGGATTGGATGGGCTGAGATGGTTTTCTTTGGAACAGAGGAGGCTGAGGGGAGATTTAATTGAGGTGTATAAAATTATAAGGAGCATAGACAGAGTGGATAGGAAAGACCTATTTCCCTCAGCAAAGAAGTCTATAACCAGGGGGCACAGATTTAAAGTAATTGGCAGAAGGATTAGAGAGTAGTTGAGAAGGAATTTTTTCACCCAGAGGGTGGGACACTCTGCCTGAAAGGGTGGTAGAGGCAGAATCCCTCCTCATATTTAAAAAAAAACTTGGATATGCACTTGAAATACATGTCTGTGTATGAAGCTGTGGTACTAACCCACTAGATACCTTCTAAACACGTCAGAAAAAGTTGGGGCTTGTCCATTCAAGTGCATGTGAATTTCTAACAGTATTAAAGGTTTTAAGGTGGAGTCTCACTCCTTCAGATTTTATTTATTGTTAGAGATTTAAAAAAAAATAAAATTAAGTTTATTTTCTTTTAGTTTTGTTTCTTTTGTTTTATCTCTCAATCTTGTCTTCCTTTATCTCTTATTTCACTTTCTGTACATGATTTTCCATTGAATCAAATAATTTACACTTCCTGGTTTAGACTGTGTATGTCTCAGTGATCATTCTTCAATTTGATTGGTTGAAGAGACACACTGTTGCTTGTCGTGTTTGCTCAAGTTCCAGTACCCTTATAGAGGGCGCTGCATCATGCGGTTTTAGACTTCAGATAATCATGAATTATCGTTCAAAAGTGTACAAAAAGTCTTCGGGCAGCTGTAAATGAAACGAAAGGCAAGCGTCGTTCATTTGCTGCTAACCACAAAAATATGGACCATTCATATTCTCAGTAATTAGATCAGTTCACAACTATTGTGTGTGTTCATTAGATTTATTTTTTTAAATTCGTTCTTGGGATGTAGACGTCACTGGCTAGGCCAGCATTTATTGTCCATCCCTAATTGCCCATGAGAAGGTGGTGGTGAGTTGCCTTCTTGAACTGCTGCAGTCCTTGTGTAGGTACACCAGCAGTGCTGTTTGGAAGGAGGTTCCAGAATTTTGACCCAGCGACCAACCCTGGTTCAATGAAGAGTGCAGGAGGGCATGCCAGGAGCAGCACCAGGCAAACCTCAAAGTGAGGTGTCAACCTGGTGAAGCTACAACCCAGGGCTACTTGCATGCCAAACTGCGTAAGCAGCATGCGATAGACAGAGCTAAGCGATCCCATAATCAACGGATCAGATCGAAGCTCTGCAGTCCTGCGACATCCAGCCGTGAATGGTGGTGGACAATTAAACAACTAACTGGAGGAGATGGCTCCACAAATATCCTCATCCTCAATGATGGGGGTGCCCAGCACATCACAGCGAAAAATAACCATTTGCAACAATCTTCAGCCAAAAGTGCCGAGTTGATGATCCATCTCAGGCCTCCTCCTGAAGGCCCCAGCATCACAGATGCCAGACTTCAGCCAATTCGATTCACTCCACGTGATATCAAGAAATAACTGAAGGCACTGGATACTGCAAAAGCTATGGTCCCTGACAATATTCCGGCAATAGTACTGAAGACCTGTGCTCCAGAACTTGCTGCGCCCCTAGCCAAGCTGTTCCAGTACAGCTACAACACTGGCATCTACCTTGCAATGTGGAAAATTGCCCAGGTATGTCCTGTACACAAAAAGCAGGGCAAGTCCAACCCGGCCAATTACCGCCCCATCAGCCTACTCTCAATCATCAATAAAGTGATGGAAGGTGTCCTCAACAGTGCCATCAAGCAGCACTTGCTTAGCAATAACCTGCTCAGTGATGCTCAGTTTGGGTTCCGCCAGGGCCACTCAGCTCCTGACCTCATTATAGCCTTGGTTCAAACATGGACAAAAGAGCTGAATTCAAGAGGTGAGGGGAGAGTGACTGCCCTTGACATCAAGGCAGCATTTGACCGAGTATGGCATCAAGGAGCCCTAGCAAAACTGAGGTCAATGGGAATCAGGGGGAAAACCCTCCGCTGGCTGGAGTCATACCTAGCGCAAAGGAAGATGGTTGTGGTTGTTGGAGGTCAATCACCTGAGCTCCAGGACATCACTGCAGGAGTTCCTCGGGGTAGTGTCCTAGGCCCAACCATCTTCAGCTGCTTCATCAATGACCTCCCTTCAATCATAAGGTCAGAAGTGGGGATGTTCGCTGATGATTGCACAATGTTCAGCACCATTCGTGACTCCTCAGATACTGAAGCAGTCCGTGTAGAAATGCAGCAAGACCTGGACAATATCTACGCTTGGGCTGATAAGTGGCAAGTAACATTCGCGCCACACAAGTGCCAGGCAGTGACCATCTCCACCAAGAGAGAATCTAACCATCTCCCCTTGACATTCAACGACATTACCATCGCTGTATCCCCCACTGTCAACATCCTAGGGGCTACCATTGACCAGAAACTGAACTGGAGTAGCCATATAAATACTGTGGCTACAAGAGCAGGTCAGAGGCTAGGAATCCTGAGGTGAGTAACTCACCTCCTGACTCCCCAAAGCCTGTCCACCATCTGCAAGGCACAAGTCAGGAGTGTGATGGAATACTCTCCACTTGCCTGGATGGGTGCAGCTGCAACAACACTCAAGAAGCTCGACACCATCCAGAACAAAGCAGTCCATTTGATTGGCACCCCATCTACAAACATTCACTCCCTCCACCACCGACGCACAGTGGCAGCAGTGTGTACCATCTACAAGATGTACTGCAGCAATGCACCAAGGCTCCTTAGACAGTACCTTCCAAACCCACGACCTCTACCAACTAGAAGGACAAGGGCAGCAAATACATGGGAACACCACCACCTGCAAGTTCCCCTCCAAGTCACACACCATCCTGACTTGGAACTATATCGCCGTTCCTTCACTGTCGCTGGGTCAAAATCCTGGAACTCCCTTCCTAACAGCACTGTGGGTATACCTGCCCCAAATGGACTGCAGCGGTTCAAAAAGGCAGCTCACCACCACCTTCTCAAGGGCAATTAGGGATGGGCAATAAATGCTGGCCTAGCCAGTGACGCCTACATCCCATGAATGAATAAAAAAAAAAGGAACAGCGATATAGTTTCAAGTCAGGCTTGGAGGGGAACTTGCAGGTGATGGTGTTCCCATGCATCTGCTGCCCTTGTCCTTCTAGGTGGTAGAGGTCACGGGTTTGGAAGGTGCTGTCAAAGGAGCTTTGGTGAGTTGCTGCAGTGCATCTTGTAGATGGTCCACACTGCTGTCACTGTGCGTCAGTGGTGAAGGGAGTGAATGTTGAAGGTGCTGGATGGGATGCCAATGGTTGTTTACCTAGTTGAAATGTATGAAATGGTGGTAATTGTTAAATTGCAATTTTTCTTAACACACTCAACTGTTATATAACTTTAATGGATGGAATCAATGCTAAGTGCAACAGAAAAGTATAAGACAGTATTGTAAACTATTTGTTGGAAAAAACAGATCAAATATTTTGGAAGTTCAGTCAACCCTTTTCCAATGAAAGCTAGCATTAAAATGAATATTTTACATTTTTTGAGTAAAAGTCTTGCAATTGAAATGTATATGATTGGCTGTGCCATAAAATGTTCAATAACTTTTGTATCCTCACAATTATTGATTATTACATACATTTTCGTGACAGAATTGATCTAAAGATGTCAGGCACTCAGGGAGGATACAAACTCGATGAAGCACAGGCAATTGTGAATGAAATGAAAACCATCAAAAGAGCTATAAGCTCAGGAGAGAAGGAAAAAAGAGACCTCATACAGGTAAAGTCTTTCTGGTGTACAGGTCAAATGTTACAACTGATAATATACTCTGAAATCTTAAAATTTATCCTTTTGAATTTAGGGATTGGCTTTAGATTGGGCAAACAAGGTGGCAGCACTGCTGACTAAATTTATTAATTACTATTTTCAAATCCTAAACTTTTGCATGGAAGTTAATATTAATTGCATAGTTAAATACCATGGAATTGTTACTTTGTGACTTTTGACTTGCTTTAGAACTTTAAGCCCCCAGATTTTGTAAAGCAACAGGATAGACCAGGGCTGTCTGACCCTTTGGGGCTGAGGATTTGATACTTTTGTCAAGTTTGTTGGGGGGTATTGTGGAAGATTGGAATTTGTGACTTGTGGAGATGGGGGGAGGGGCAAAGGAGATTGGCGATTATGGCTGGGGGAGGGAGTGGCAGATTGCAGCAGGGGAGAGAGAGCGTTCATCGCCGTGGAGGGAGTGAGAGCATATATTGTGGCTGGAGCAGAGAGCATACATCGTGGTGAAGGGGGGCGCGGGGGGTAAGAAAGAGACCACACATTGGGGCGGGGGGTGGTGTAGAGAGCGCACATCATGGTGTTGGTGAAGGGAGAGAGAGCGTACATTGTAAGTGGTGGGAGAGAGGCCATTGTGGCTGCAGCGGGAGGCCATTACTGGCAGCGGGAAGATCAAAAAGCTTCCTTGAGCAGCCGGGGAGAACTCTGATTCCATAAATAAAAGTAAAATACTGCAGATGCTGGAAATCTGAAATAAAAACAAAAAATGCTGGAAATACTCAACAGGTCTGGCAGCATCTGTGGAGAGTGAAGCAGAGTTAACGCTTCAAGTCAGTGACCTTTCATCAGAACTGGCAAATGTTAGAAATGTAAAAGGTTATAAGCAAATAAAGCGGGAGTGGGGGCAAAAGATGACAAAAGGGAAGGTGTTGATAGGACAGAGGGTTACAGAGAATAACTGACCAGAAGGTCATGGAGCAAAGGCAAGGGGTATGTTAATGGTGTGATGAAAAACAAAGCGTTCGTGCAGAGAGGGTGTTAAATGACCGAATAAGGAACAGCCCTGGCCAAAAGCACAAACACAGAACAAAAACAGTGGGCAGGCGCATACTGAAGGTAAATAAATTTCAGAGGCTGGACAAAATGCATTTGAGGATCCTTAAGGAACTAGGGTAGGAAATTGCAGAAAGTCTGGCATAAATCTTCTAGAAGTTACTGGAGAGGTGTCTGGGGATTGAAGTTATTCTTTTGTTTTTAAAAAAGTAGTAAAAGTGATGCATAAAAGTACAGACCAATGAGTTTGACATCCATTGTAGGTAAAGTTATGGATACATTTATTAAAGCTAAGATCATAGAGGCATAAGAGTCATAACAGCACAGGACAAGGCCATTCAGCCCATCAAGTCCATGCCATCATGGAGCATCTGGACAAAAATAAAACCATAAGATGGCTGATGTGGGTTCACAAAGTGGGGTTTATTTAACTTGCTGCTTTTCTTTAAGAATGTGACAAAGGAGCATGTGGGTAAAGGCAGTGGATGTGGTATATTAGGATTTCAGTAGGCTATTGATACAGTTCCTCTGGAAAGGCTGGTACTGAAAATAAAGTAAGGAGGGATCAGTGGGAAGATTTTACAGTGGATACATAATTGGTGACTGATGGAACCCAGGGGATGGTGGTACAAGGATTGCCATTAACCTGGGATAATGTAACCAGTGAGGTCCTATAGAGGTCTGTATTTAATTAATGTTTTCATAAATCAACCAGGAATCATAAGTACAATGGCTTAATTTGCAGATGGAACAAAAGTGTTAAAAGCTTTACATGAGGATATGTAATCCGGGAAGGGATTATTATTTAAATAGAAGTGAAATCATTTGTATGAATGGTGAGGAGATCTGGGGGTCCTGTTTGACAATCAATTGAAGCTATTGAAATAATGCTAAAAAGGTAGTGAGTAAAGCAAATCAGATTTTGGGATGTATTAAAAGGTCAATATTGAGCTGAAATAGAGAGAAAATCCTGCCACTATATAAATCATTGGTGCAATCACACATGGAATACTGTTTACAATTCTGGTCACCGCAGTACAAAAGAATATTGCAGCTATTGAAAGTTCTACCCCAATGTTATTTCTTTTAGAATAAACACTGAATTTTTTTTCTCTTCTAGAGCCTAGCCAGATTGAAAGATGGTTTCCGAATTGAGACAGGATTCCACTCTGACCTCTGGGTCAGTCGTCCATCATTAGTAAGCACAAACCAACCTGTCAGCTGCTACTTCTCAGATGTCGGGTCCCAGACAGATATTTCAGGAGATGTGAGTGTAAAATCCATTGTGTTTCATACAAATGGCTATGACAATAAGAAATACACAACAATCTCATTGAATCTAAATTCATAATCTGCACAGTACTCCTCCAGAGCATTTAAATACATCACTATACTAGTTATCTAGGATCCAGAATAATTCTGTGAAATATGATTGCCTGAATTCAGACCACTGAAGAGGAGTTACTGAAGAGGAGTTCAAGAAAAGAAAATCAAGAAGAAATGACATTTAATACCTTACAGTATATTTTATTCAGTAGAGCGATTAGATTCAAAGCTGACCATTAGTTGAACAGGGGTACAATAGAATCACAATTACAAACGTCATGTCATAACATTTTCCTCTGTGCTCGATTTAATCTCTGTTCTGTAAAGCAAAAGAGATACACTTTATGGAGAGGGATAGTGCATTTGTCCCATAGTTCTACCAGCCTGCTTTATCAAATTGAGTGATTAATTAGGTGGACTTTATTGTGATGATATAAGCCATTCAGGACTTATGACTGTTAAGTTATATTGCATTTTATGCTTTTTTTGAAGTAATATTGTAAACTTAACTGGAGCAGCAGTCTGGACTGCATAGGTGCCATCAGCATTCCTGCAAAGGGAGATATCATCCAGGATTTTTATCCATTGACCATTGTTGAATCTGCATGTATCAGAACATTAAATAAGAACTGGATTAGATTCAATGTGATGCCTCTTGCATTCAATAGCTTATTGATACTTACTGCCCAGGTTTAAAATGAATAATAGCTACTCATGGGATGTATTGAAGGGTTACTATTGAACCAAATGTCAATGTCTTCAGGAGGGGAGAGGAGAAAATTATTCTTAAAGCAAAGGAAAAATGAACATTGCTGGAGGTGATCATTAATCCAAGGTGTTTCGGCTCCCTTCTTTAGTTTTCCCCTTTCTTATTTTAACTGTACATGTGAAGGATATATCCTTGGGTGACTACAGACGTAATGGTATAGGGATTCCAAAAGAAGCTATTGATGGAGTTTTTCTGACCATGATTGGGTAGGTAAGAAAGGAACTAAGCGAGGACAGTCCCAACTCGCTGCACGACAGAGGAATGGTGTTGGAGCATGTGGTCAACCCTATCAAAGGCTGCTTAGAGGTCATGAAAGACAAGGAGGATTAATACACCAAGGTCACATTCACAGAGGAAGTCATTTGGGCTGTTTCAGTGCTGTGGCAAAACATTTTAGGTGGGAACTTGCTGTTATGTCCTGCAGTTTCCCCAATTTGCATTACTTAATTTATGTTTGTTAAATAAATGATATTCAGTGATTGAAGAAGCAACGTAAAAGGTGGTTAATCTGACATTTTATATTTTTTGGTCTGCTTAAGTTGTAGTTTACCTGAAAGGGAGGCAGGCGTTTCTTTCAATTTTTATCCATGGCAATTTTGAATTACCCTGAGGAAATATGAAAAGTAGTGAGCAGTGACCCCCTTTGATTTGACCTATTCTCTAAAACTAGTGCAGTCTCTTAAAAGTATTGTATTATTAATAAACCAATATCAATTTAAGTGTAATATTTTCTTCAAGGTGAAACAGGGAGCTGTGGAGGAGCAAAGGGATTTAGGTATCCATGTACAGAAACACTATAAGCTGGTGCAGAGGTACAAAAAGTAATGAAAAGGGCTGTGGAATATTGGCCTTCATTTCAAGGGGGTTGGAATTCCAAAATGAGGAAGTAACACTGAAGTTCTTCAGAGCCTTGGTCAGACAGCTTCTGGATACAACATTCAGTTTTGGGCACCAAATCTTAGGGAAGATATAGTGGCGCTGCAAGAAGTAAAGTGCAGAATCACCAGAATTTCACCAGGGGCTGAAAGGGTTGAATTATAACGCATAAACTTGGCTTGTATTCCCTTGAGTTGATAAGGTTGAGAGATTATGTAATCAAGGTGTTTAAAATAAAGCATTTTGTGAGGGTAGATACAGAGAAACTATTTGTTCCAGTGGGTAAACCCAGAACAAGAGGGAATAATCTTAAAATTAGAACTGGGCGAATTAGTAGGGAAATCAGAGCACATTTTCCCCACAGAGTAGTTGGAAGAGTCAATTGAAATTTTGAAGACTGAAATCAGTTATTTTTGTTGTGTAATGGTATCAAGGGATATGGATCAACATTGGAATAGTGGTGCCATTAGTACAATGTAAAATTAAAGATAAGCTGCATAGCTTAAGCAGTGATTGCCTAACTTGGGGACGACTATGCATTTCAACTCAAATCTTGGCAGTGTTAGCTCTGAAATGATCACTTATGTAAGACAAAACAGTTTCTTCTACAAATAGTAATGCAATATCATTGGCTTCTAGCCTGTAATTGTTGTCTTACTTGACATTAGAGTTACATTTTTAACCCATTTTGTATTATTCAGTTTGTTTCCAGCAATAATACTAAACTGGCTGAGAAGGTGAGACTTAGTCTGCAATATGAAGAATCAAAGCGAAGGTTAGTGGTAAACTAACTGTTTATCGTTATTTTCTTTCTGCAGTTTGATTGTGTCAGCTGTGGCTCAGTTGGTAACATGCTCACCTCTGAGTCAGAAGATTTTGGGTTCAAGTCCCACTCCAGGCATGAAAGTCTCGGCTGACACTCCAGCACAGTACTGAGGGAGTGCTGCACTGTTAGGAGTACCATCTTTCAAATGAGATGTAGAATCGAGGCCCCAACTGTCCTCTCAGATGGATATAAAAGATCCCATGGCACTGTTTTGAAGAAGAGCAGGGGAATCGTCCCCAGAGTCCTGGCCAATATTTATCACTCAATCAACATCCAAAGAACTCCAAAGAATGCTCCAAAGAACACTCAAAAGTATACTGCTGAGTTTCCAGAGCTCTGTGAAACATGCCCCCCCCCTATAGTTAAATATAGAATTGACTGTTAAAATGAAGGCATAATTCCTTATTATAATATTTAAATGACCAATGCACTTCGCACAAGCAGATTGGTTGCCAGCTCCTGGTCCTCCTCTGTTGAAACTGCAGGTGGATGGGTTCGAGGCAGGTTTGGCTCCTGTTACAGATTTTTTGTATTTTAACACCTCTCTCATGACCCCAACCCACCTGGTTTTGGAAGTTAAGATTCAGCCCATTGATGTTAACCAAGGAAGAAGTTAGTTAAATTTGGTCATCAATCTAATATCTCAAACAATTACTTACCTCAACCACTATTATTTGACATAGCAGTCTAGGTCCCGATGAAAAAGAAAGGAGGTTGGGTTTTCTTTTGCTATAGAAAAGTGGATACTGTACAGTTATGATTATTTCTGCCATTGGTAGGTTGAGAAAGGGGTTTGGGACACATATCTGTGCTAATTTATGAGCATCCTGAGGTTGACTTCCAGTTGTTTTGTGATACAATAAATTCTATCAACATCCTGAAGTGTTAATCTGTTGTCACATTTGTTGATGCATTTGGCTAGAATGGGCATTCAGACTCCAGGAGGGTAGTTTTTTGACTTGATGCTATTAGCAAATCGCATCTCGTTTCACATCTCTCCTGATTTTTATTTTCATTGAACAAAATGAAAATATGCCAATTTGGTATCGCCTGTTTTAAACTATCGCAGTGAAAATTTCCCCATATGTTTTTAAACTAAATTTGGCAAAATGTGAATACATTTACATTGACACCTTGTAAATCAGTTTTGATTCACAAGAATTTTACAGCTATCTTTGTTTAAAATTACTATGCAATTTATCATTTTATCAATTTGTCAGTTAAGCACAGGAATGTATTAGGTAACTGAAACAATTCTAGATTTATGTAAAATTGGGCATCGCTTGCTACAGATCAACCAGCTAGCTTCATAATCCCTAGCTTCAGATAGAAAGATGTTGGGAGTTTGCACCATATTTATGAGTTCAGTTTAGTTCTGTAGATTTTCAAGTATGCTTTTTGTAAAATTATCAACAAATCTACAAAGGTTAATTTTTTACTCCACAATGATGTGTTACATTACGCCCATATCAAGCAATTGTATGTTCTTGCCCTCTTCTGGTCAAATTTGTACAGTATGCCACAGGCCTAAAGCCAGAATGATGACGTACTACGATTAGCTGCTTTTTTACTTTTGTTTTAGTAGTCAGTGTTTTTGTTTTATTGGCAGGATTTCAAATATCAAGATTGAATTGGCTAAGCTTACCACCACGGCATGGCCTGGAGTATTAGATGCAGAACGAGACAGGCTGATACTGATCAATGAGAAAGAGGAACTGTTGAAAGAGCTGCAGTTTATAAACCCGCGTAAATGGACACAAAATGAGGTAGAGCGTCTGGAAATGGAAAGGAAGCAGCTGGCAGAAGACCTTCAGGCAGCAAGGGACACACAAAGTAAAGCACTGACAGAAAGGTTTGTCATCCAGCTTATTGAGATAATTGCAGCGTTGTAAATAATTGCTGAAAGGATATGTTTTATAATTTATGGATATGCAAGTAAATTAATTTGTTTTTGTACATTGCATGAGGAAATTGAGGATAAATTGCCCAATTGACTTGATTATCTTGTACTCCTCCATATAGTATAAGTACAGGAAGATTTGGGAACAGTTGAGCCAAGTTGCTGACCATGTATCTTGAACTACCCAATAACTATTATTGTGCTATTGTCAATAATGAGGAAATAAAAGATATTAGTTAAAATCTTTTAATGTTAGCCATGAAGAACCCATTTAAAGCAAAGTTTGTCCAGTTTTGGTATATAAACGGCCATTTATTTGGATTATCTTTAAGATCTGACAAAATAAAACTGATCTTTGAGAATATGTCTGCACTGTTTAACATTATAGCACTGAAAGCAAAAATGTGATAATGTAGCTCCAAAACTCATTGAAGGATTGAAAACTGGAGAGAACTTGATAAGAATACCAGCATGGACCTGTTGAGCCAAATGGCCTGTTTCTTTGCTGTAAATACAATGTAATACATTGATTCTTGTTTGTATTTAGGTTATATACTAAAATTATTTTTGTTTGTGTTTTTGTAAATGCTTTATAAGAATTTGGTTCAATAAGAACATAATAGGCCATTCAGCCCCTCGAGCCTGCTCTGTCATTCAGTAAGATCCTCTACCTCAGCTTACACCTTCCCACATATCCCTTGATTCCCTTAGTATCCAGAAATCTTGAATACTTGACTTGAATATACTTAATGACTGAGTATCCTCTGGGGTAGAGAATTCTAAAAGCTTGCAATGTTTTGAGTGAAGGAATTTCTGCTCAGCTCAGTTCTAAATGGCTGGCCCTTTATTCTGAGGCTATGACCCCCTAGTTCTAGACTCCCCTACCACGCGATACATTCTCCCAGCATCTATACTGTTGATCCTCTTCAGAATTTATATGTTTCAGTAACATCACCTCTCATTCTTCTAAACGTTGGTAAATATATAGGCCTAGTCTACTCAATCCTCCCATCTCGGCCTGCTGCTGAAGTCCCGAGCATCTCAGATGCCAGACTTCAGCCAATTCGATTCACTCCGCCTGATATCAAGAAACGACTGAAGGCACTGGATACTGCAAAGTCTATGAGCCCTGACAATATTCCAGCAATAGTACTGAAGACTGCTCCAGAACTTGCTGCGCCCCTAGCCAAGCTGTTCCAGTACAGCTACAACACTGGCATCTATCCTGCAATGTGGAAAATTGCTCAGTATGTCCTGTACACAAAAAGCAGGACAAGTCCAACCCAGCCAATTACCGCCCCATCAGCCTACTTTCAATCATCAGTAAAGTAATGGAAGGTGTCGTCGACAGTGCCATCAAGCGGCACTTGCTTAGCAATAACCTGCTCAGTGACGCTCAGTTTGGGTTCCGCCAGGGCCACTCAGCTCCTAACCTCATTACAGCCTTGGTTCAAACATGGACAGAAGAGCTGAACTCAAGAGGTGAGGTGAGAGTGATTGCCTTTGACATCAAGGCAGCATTTAACCGTGTATGGCATCAAGGAGCCCTAGCAAAACTGAGGTCAGTGTGAATCGGGAAAAACCCTTTGCTGGCTGGAGTCATACCTAGCGCAAAGGAAGATGGTTGTGGTTGTTGGAGCTCAATCATCTAAGCTCCAGGACATCACTGCAGAAGTTCCTCAGGGTAGTGTCCTAGGCCCAACCAACTTCAGCTGCTTCATCAATGACCTTCCTTCAATCATAAGGTCAGAAGTGGGGATGTTCGCTGATGATTGCACAATGTTCAGCACCATTCGTGACTCCTCAAATACTGAAGCAGTCTGTGTAGAAATGCAGTAAGACCTGGACAATATCCTGGCTTGGGCTGATTAGTGGCAAGTAACATTCATGCCACATAAGTGCCAGGCAATGATCATCTCCACCAAGAGAGAATCTAACCATTTCCCCTTGACATGCAGTGGCATTACCATCGCTGAATCCCCCACTGTCAACATCCTTGCGGCTACCATTGACCAGAAACTGAACTGGAGTAGCCATATAAATACCATGGCTACAAGAGCAGGTCAGAGGCTAGGAATCCTGAGGCGAGTAACTCACCTCCTGACTCCCCAAAGCCTGCCCATCAACTACAAGGCACAAGACTGGAGTGTAATGGAATACTCTCCACTTGCCTGGATGGGTGCAACTCCAACAACACTCAAGAAGCTCGACACCATCCAGAACAAAGCAGCCCATTTGATTGGCACCCCATCTACAAACATTCACTCTCTCCACTACCAACGCACAGTGGCAGCAGTGTACCATCTACAAGATGCAATGCACCAAGGCTCCTTAGACAGTACCTTCCAAACCCGCGACCTCTACCAACTAGAAGGACAAGGGCAGCAAATGCATGGGAACACCACCACCTGCAAGTTCCCCTCCAAGTCACACACCATCCTGACTTGGAACTATATCGCCATTCCTTCACTGTCGCTGGGTCAAAATCCTGGAACTCCCTTCCTTCCTAACAGCACTGTGGGTGTACCTACTCCACATGGACTGTAGCGGTTCAGGAAGGCAGCTCACCACCACCTTCTCAAGGGCAATTTGGGATGGGCAATAAATGCTCGCCTGGCCAGTGATGCCCACATCCCATGAATGAATAAAAAAAAACTCTGGAGTCAGTCTTCACTCCCTGTAAGGCAAATATCTCCTTCCTTAGCTAAGGAGAAAGTTTAATGTTGAAATTTACATTAAATACTTGCATACGGGGTTGAAATCAATCTGCTGTTAACTTGGAAAAAGAATGTTATTGTTTAGTTGGTGATAATGTTATGTCTTCTTCAGATTAAAGATGCATAGCAGGAGAAACAACTTGTTGAGGGAGTTAGAAGAAGCAACACGCTTAGCCTCAACATTGCACTCACAACTACAAAGGTGAGTTATTTTGTGAATGTGTGGACAGGTTAATTGTTGAAATAATATGGGAATCAAAGAATCTTGCCAACTACAGCTCTTAGATTTATTGTTTTAAGATTCTGTATTAGGCAAGTTCTTTTATAGCCTAATTGGATCTGTGCTATTTTCGTATTCGGGGCAATTATATAGTCCACCTTGTTAAAGTGAGCAAAATGCTAGTTTCCCATGTGCTGTGTTTTAATTCAGTAAGGATTGCCCTGTATTTTTGCAGTTATGTCAAATCTGCTGTATTGTAATGTTGCATACCAATAATTTTCTTTTTTTGCCGTAGTCTCTCAACTAGCACTCTTTCACTGTCATCTGGTAGCAGTAAAGGTTCGTTGACATCCAGCCGTGGATCTCTTGCTGCATCCAGCCTAGGATCTTCAAGCTCTGTTAGCTTTACTGACCTGTACTATGATCATCCAGAACAGATGATAGACTTTGACTACCAGTATAAACTAGATATCTTGCTTCAAGAGGGCACTGCAAGCAGTAGACCAGCAGGTTCCATAACCACCATTCATGAAAATGAGGTGGTCAGTTCTCAGGATGGTTCCTCTTACGAAGACACTTGTGGAGCCTCAAGCAAGAGTCACATACGGAGATCTTTGTCTGAGACTCCCAAGTCTCTGACTTCGTTGTCACCTAGGTCTTCCTTATCCTCTTTATCACCACCTAGTTCTCCTGTGGTTATAGACCCTCACTTTTTGGTACCTTCAGGGGAACCCCTTTTGAACCATGTCAGTATAGACTTTGAAGATACAGGATTGCCTGATAATATTGCTAACTTCGGATTACACATTGAAGATGAAAACAAGATTCCTTCAAGATCTGTACCATCAGATAAGGTTTCGTCACCCTGTTTAAACTTGGAATCTGAGAATGAATCTGAATCTGGACCTTTTAGCAATTCATCAAAAGCACTGAATGAAGAGTCGGGGATTTCTGCTAAAACCAATGAAAGAATAGAAGGTAAGGCATTCAACCTGTTTATTTAAATAAGTATCTTATCAGTTATGTTGGGCTACCAAATTTTTCTGAATAATTCATTCTGCATTGTTTGCTTTCTGCGGCACAGTTTTATTTATAAAGGCGCATTTTTGGGATATGTTACTACAAGCAGACCAGCGTAAAAAAAAATTCAGCTGCCATTTCTTAATAGCAATCATACATACCAAGTAGTTTGGCAGGTCCCATGACAGCAATCCAGTTTGTCTCCCAGTGTTCATATGATGCAAAGAACTCAGAATGCGAGATGACCTATTTAGTGAAACACATGTATTTATTGGTTTGGTAGATGAAGAATAGTTTGCTTAGCACTAATTAAAAATCCCTTTGAGGCTTGTGTCATGTTCCAAAATAACAAGAGGTCTAATTTTTTTTTTCCATTTTTGTCTGAATATGCTGAAAATGTTGTGATATTTCAAAGCTTGACATAATAGAGTCCATAAATTTATTTCTAGTTGACTAAGGAATTTTATATTTGCATTATAAGCTTAAAATTGGAATCCAGTTGTAAATGATACTGTGAACTATTACTGTAAATAACTGTATGTCATCAGTTATTTTGAACATTTGTGCCACAGCATGGTTGGCTGCCTAATATATTTGTTTTATGTAATGGTATTATTGTGTTTAGTGACGTGTCGGAAAAGAATTAAAAGAAATTTCCATTCTTTTTCATTCCTGAAATATTCCACACACGAGGCCAGTCTGCTACAGGAAAACTTGAAGGGTGATGTCCCTTTTTTAAGACTTTAGTCATATCAGTATGTTGTTCACGGGATTCTCCTATTCTCACATGATATAATCGCCACACCCTGCCTTGAGGGCATCAGTTGTTGTTTTTTCTTATAATGAAAAACTGTCCTCCTGTATTCTGCATTGTTTTCCTCATATTGTATACTAGGAATTTTTTCCCTCATCTATTTTGAAATCTTGTGTCCTTGAGTGTGTTGAGCCTTTTTAAAACTTATCACCCTTTTTCTGTTGAATCTTTGTCAAGTAAACAGTACAATTTCTGAAGCAAATGATTCAAACATAATTCAAATAATCAAGTGATTGCATGCTGTTAAAATTGCTGATGTTTGTTACCATTCCTTGATGTGCCTCTCCTCCAGGCAGAATATATACAGCAGTCTGCTGATTTCAGATCATCAGCTCGTCTGTTATCAAGCAATAGTGATCATGCTCCACTTGTTAGTACCACTACAAATCAGTGGCATTCCAAGGTTGAAATGTCTTGCCAGCTGATATTTACTACAGAAATAGCCTTTGTTTACTACTTCTTTGGTGGCTCTGCTAGTCTTTGACACAGCAAGAGCCCAGGAGCATGACATACAATATTTTGTTAAAGCTATATCAGGTGAGCTTCACAGTGGCTGGGGAAGTAAATATTTATTGTTTCTGTTTTTACGGCAGATCTTTTTCTCCTTTCTTGATTGGTGGAGTCTCATGCCTCAGTCAGTTCCTTGGAAATATATGCTGTTCCCCAATCCCTCCCTGCATGTTATAGTGCTCTGAATTTTGACTCTCAGGAAAGTCGACAGTTGTATCTGGTATGTTGGGAGTGGTTGATTCCTATTTCTGTCACTTCAAGACCGCAAGATTTTTTTTGGCTCCCTGATTGTGTTGGCAGACTGGCACATCTTGGAGATTACTCACATCCTTGTGGTCACCTGGCATTTGGACATGGGCCCAGTATGATCCATCACTCGGAATTTTTTTCATTTGGGATGCTGATGAAGCTGGAGAGGCCACATTTGTTGCTTATCCTTTTTTGCCTTGAGAAGGCAATGTATGTTTGCGTAGAACCTTTAGTGATGGTGTTGGGTAGGGGATCACGGGGTATTGACAGCAAAGATGATGGATTATGTCCAAGTCAGAAACTTAAGAGGTAACCTTGGAGATGTTCGAATGACATTTGTGCACTTATCATTGCCGATTGTAGTGATCGCAGGACAGAGTGGTACTGTCAAAGGTATCTTGATGAGTTGCTGCAGTACGTCCTATAGATCGTACATTCTGCTGCTACAGTACACCGGTGATATAGGGCATGGTTATTGAGTGGCAGAGGCATCAAATGCATTTTGCTATTCCGGATGCCGTTAAGTTCCTTGAGTGTTGGTACGACAGCATCTGTCCAGACAATTGTTGAATGGTTCTTCATACTCCTTACTTGAATCTTGTAGACGGTCTCTGGCTCAGGAGGCGAGCCATTTACTGCAGAGCCTACCTTATTCTTTTATCCATAGTGTTGACATGGTTGTTCCAGTTAAGCTTTTGGTCAGTGGTGCGACCCCACCTCCCCCCAAGGTGTTGACAGCGGGACATGTGGTGCCTTTGAAGGTAATTGAAAATGGCCGGGCTTTCTCTTATTTGAAATTGTCATGACCTGGCATTTATTTAAGTAGGCTGGTGAATCTGGAACTGCGAGTCACATTCTCAGAATAAGGAGTTGGCCATTTAGGATTGAG
The DNA here is from genome assembly GCF_036365525.1 of Heterodontus francisci. Classification (NCBI taxonomy): domain Eukaryota; kingdom Metazoa; phylum Chordata; class Chondrichthyes; order Heterodontiformes; family Heterodontidae; genus Heterodontus; species Heterodontus francisci. The sequence continues at coordinate 92,847,241 of NC_090382.1, read as the reverse complement.
ATGGAGAGAAGTCTCTTTACTTAAATGGTTGAATTTTTGGAATCTTTGGCAGAGAGCTATGGGCTCTTGAGTATATTCAAGACAGAGATCAACAGATTTTTGGATACTAAGGGAATCGAGGTACACGGGGATAGTGCAGGAGGTGGAGTTGAGGTAGAAGATCAGCCATGATCTTAGTGAATAGCGGAGAAGGCTCCAACAGCCAAATGGCCTACTCCTGCTCCTATTTCTTACTTTCTTATAAATGTTACCTGCCATTTGTCAAGCCAAGCCTGACTGTTATCCATCTGTAGGCTGACATGGGCTGCTTCATCACGAGAGTTATAATGGGGCTGAATATTGTGGAATCATCAGCTCATAGTCAGATTCCTGACATGATGGGGAGTGGAGGTGGGGGAAACAGGGTCACTAATGAAACAGTTGAAAGTGGTTAAGATAAGGATGGTTCCCTGAGAAACTCCTTCAATGATATGTTGGCCATGTTACATGACCTACGACAGCCACAGCCATCTTCTCTTGTGTTATGTATGACTGCAGCCACTGGAGGGTTTTCCTTTAGACCCTCACCACCTTGACTTCCATTTTGCTGGGGTACCTTGGTGCCATTTGGTTAAATGCTTGATGTTGATGGCAGGTATGCAAACCTCTGGCATTCAGCTCTTGCTGTGAAGAGAATTGAAGATGAGAAGTTTTGGTGGGAGCCAAACTGAGCGTTGATGAGCAGGTTATTGGTGAGTAGATGGTGTGTGATTGGGCTATTGATAACACCTACCATCACTTTATTGATAATTTGGAGGACGGTGAGTGGCCAGGTTAGATTTGTTTTGTGGATAGGACATATCTGGTAATTTTCCATGGTGGCAGGTAGTGGTCAGTGTCAAAGTTAGAGTGGAACTGCTTGGCTAGGGGAGTAGCTTGCTCTGGTATACACGTCTTCAGCACGATAGTCAGAATCTTGTCAGGAGCCATAATCTTTTGCTGTGTCCAGTGCACTCGGACACTTTTTAAAGTCACATAGAGTGAACCGAATTGGCTGAACATTTGGCATTTATGATGGTGGGAACCTCAGGAGAAAGCTGAGTAGGATCACCTACTCATTACCTTTGGTTTAAGATGTAAAGCCTTTAGCCTTGTTCCTTTCTCTCATATTCTGGGTTCCACTATGATTAGGGATGGGAATGACATGGGGTAGCCTCCTCCTGTTAGTTACCTGGTTGTCTAACATGATTCCAGCACAGAAGGAGGCCACTCGGCCTGTCATGTCTGTGCCAGCTCTCTGCAGTAGCAACTCGCCTAGTTCTGCTCCACCGCTTTTGCCCGTAGCCCTACAATTTTTTTTCTCTTCAGATAATTATCCAATTCTCTTTTGAAGGCCTTAATTGAATCTGCCTCCACCATACTGTCAGGCAGTGCATTCCAGATCTGAACCACTTGATGCCTGAAAAGGTTTTTCCTCCTGTTGCCATTGTTTATTTTGTTAGTCACCTTAAATTGGTGTCCTCTGGTTCTTGATCTTTGTGCTAATGGGAACAGTTTCTCCCCATCTATTCTGTTCAGACCGCTCATGATTTTGGACACCTCTATTGAATCTCCTCTTAATCTTCTTTTCTCCAAGGAGAACAGCACCAGCTTCTCCAACCTACCCACGTAACTGAATTTCCTCATCCCTGGAACCATTCTCGTGAATCTTTTCTGCATCGTCTCTAATGCCTTGAAGTGTGATGTCCAGAACCGGACACAATACTCCAGTTGAGGCTGAACCAGTGTTTTATACAGGTTTATCAAACTTTTTCTTGTACTCTATTCCCCTATTTATCAAGTGTAGGATCCAATATTCTTTATTAACTGCTTTCTCAACCTGCCCTGCAATTTTCAATACTTTATGCACATTTGCTCCCAAGTCCCTCTGCTCTTACACCCCTTTAGAATTGTACCTTTTAATTTATATTGTCTCTCCTCATTCTTCCTACCAAAATGAATCACTTTACACTTTTCTGCGTTAAATTTCATCTGCATCTTGTCCACCCATTCCACCAGCCGGTCTGTGTCCTCTTGAAGTTTATCACTATCCTCCTCGCAGTTCACAATGCTTCCAAGTTTTGTGTCATTTGCAGTTGGGTATGATAGGGCTACCAAGGTTTGCTGTGAGCTGTCTACAGGCTGCTGTTTCTCATATTTAGTACATATATAGCTTTGTTTTAGTAGCTTCACTAGCTTTGAACCGCAATCTAATGTACGCCCTTCTGCACTCTGCTTTGAACCAGTCTCTGCTGACTTGATGGTGATCAAGAAGAGAGGGGTCTGCTGGGCCAGTAGCTTACAGATTGTGGTTGTATACAATTATGCTGCTGCTGATGTCCACAGCACTCTCAAGATTTGGGCTGCTACATCTGTCCCAGTTAGCAGAGTGACAGTGTTATATTACATGATAAGAGGATATCCTCTCAAGAACTGTGCAGTGTTAGGAATAAGTTGATTTGATAAGGAGTCTTTCAATGCCAGGATAACCCCAGAGCCTGATCAGATCAGCTTAGATTCTGTCATAATGTGGGAACTGTGCTGTAAAAATTTTCTCTTTTAAATGTTCTGTCCAAATCATGTGCTTTTTTTTGCTCTTTTGTGGGATTAAGAAGAATCTCGACTCTGCGAGGAGGAATTCTTTACTAAACATTGTGAATTGGATCTCTGCTTTAGAAAGTGGACATGACAGGAGGGGATGGCTGCACTCTGTTCAGAGTTGGGAATGGAAAATTTCTGGGCATTGGGGCCAATGTTTGTTTTTGATCACTGATCTAAGTGGAAGGGAGAGGGTTCAGAATCTAATATCTGTCCATTGTGGGGAAGGTGTTGGGCATCATATGAATGCTTTCAAGAATTGTATGCATTATTGAGGAGAGCCTGTAAAATAATGCGCGTCCTTTTATTGGTGTGCTCAGTTTTGATTTGGATTCTCTCTTTAAACTGTGACCTGCTATCTGTTGCTTTGGAAGTCCATTTTGTTTGCTCTTCTACAACTTTGGCCAGTAGTGCTTTTTCTTCACTGTCTTGTGTTAAAGTTTTTCTTCGGGCTTTCTTTTCCTTTTATTGTTATTACGACTGCTCAGGACAAAGCCCCCAATCAAAATATATGATTCTGATCCTAGTGGGAGCAGCGCATTGTCAATTCAGTCCTGTTGCTCCACAGGTCGCAGCATATTTCTGAAAGCTTTCCAAATCGGAAAAAACAGCCAAATTGAACAATCTAGTAACCCTCGAATGAAGCAAACCAAACCAGGTATCTTTAGATATCAACAAATTAACTATTTATTAAAAAAACTAAAATCTTAAACGCTGCTAAGAGAAACCAATATCTAAAGACCTTATAACTTCTGATTTAAAAATCTAACTCCCGCATTTGCATACATATGCTCGGTTTTAAATTAGCTGACCGAAAAAATAGGAGAAAAATAAAGTCTTTGCAAATTACATTCCTGACGAATGGTCTTCCAATACAACACAGGCAAAGTTCACTTGTAGTCTTCCAAAGTCCGATGGAAAAAAAGGGTCCCTCAAAGTGTTCAACAGTTCGGCTGTTGTAGCATTAAACTCTTTTTTTTTCCCAGCGTTGAACATAGCAGATATCAATAATTTGCTGTGAAAGAGAAAAACTTTTTTTTTATGGAATTAATTCAGCATGAAGCTTTGTAAGAATTTTGAGAGAGAAGTAGCATAGCTCTTTTTCCTTCAGTTTAAATTGTCTCAGAGCTCTGCTTCCTTCAATTGCTGGAACAGTCTCTCTCTCTCTCTGCAAACCAGTCTCAGCCAGCCAGTTTTCAAAAGTCAAACTGCAACATTGTATCTCGTGTCCTCTCTCTCTCTCTCTCTGTGGCTGTTGCTTGGCAACCAGAATGCAGTTTGGCTCACTGTGCTTCTGGAGAGTTCTTAAAGGTGCACTGTTCTTTTTACAGTCTTACAGGCTCACCACAGTATTTCAGAGGAGAAAAAAAAACACAGGACCATGACACCTCCGCTCCTGGCGAAATGAAACGCCCTTCCCGAAATGCGTTTCATTACAATGCAACAAATAGGAATTGAAAAAACACTAACAATTTTTTTCCCTGCATTTACGCACCATTCACTCTATTAATAATTTACAGCATTTTCTTTATACCATCGCCATCTATATAAGTTGACATGGTTAAATCTGTGACAAAGCATCGGTGATAATGTTACTTTTCCCCGAAATATGTACAACTCTTAGATCATGAGGCTGTAACAACAGACTCCATCTAAAGATTCGAGTATTTCGGTTTTTAAACTTTTCCACAAATGTTATTGGGTTATGGTCAGTGTATATTAATATTTCTTTATAGTCCTGGCGGGCATATACCTCAAAATGTTTGAGAGCCAGTAAAAGTCCCAATGTTTCTTTTTCCAAAGTGGAATATTTTTCTGATGAAAATGTAGTTTTCTGGAAAAATACCCTACTGGCTTCTCTGTGCCTGATTCGTCATCTTGCAATAGGACTGCACCAGCCCCCTGGTCGCTAGCATCGATCGCCAGTTTAAAGGTTTTAGCGAAATTTGGAGCACCCAACACTGGTTCATTAGTTAAGATTGCCTTTAGCTTTTCAAAAGCTGCCTGGCATTCATCTGACCACACCACTTTTTTTTTTTCTTTTTTTGTAGCAAGTCGGTTAACGGAGCAGCCACAGTACTAAAGTTTCATACAAATTTCTGGTAAAAAAGACGCATATCCCTAAAAACCTCATTATTTGTCGTTTAGATTTAGGGATAGGGAACTCCATTAAGGCTTGTACCTTTGCCGTTTTTGGCAATACCTGTCCTTGCCCCACTATGTGTCCGAGGTAAGTTACTCTAGCCTTTCCGAATTCACTTTTTTCCAAATTTGTTACTAAGTCCACGGTTTATAACTTTTTAAACAGAATTTTTAGCTGGTTCAAGTGTTCTTGCCAAGTGTTACTCCAGGAAATGAGTCAGATATCCTGGTGGAAGGATGGTAGTTGGAAAGAAGCATATAATAACTTTCATGTAATCCTGATTGATATGCAATGAGGTGAATATGAGTTTGATGCCTGTTCCACTCAACCTTCAATCTGACCTACACCAAAGTGAAGTGCATAGTGAGGACAATATTTCCCTGGAGAGAAGAGTGAGTTGTGCCCAGGGGTGTTTCCCAGTGTTTTTAGGTGACTGGTTGTAGGATGGCATGGTAGTTGTGATCAGAGTGCAAACATGTGCACTTGGAAGCAAAAGCATCAAAGTGTGGCACGCAGCATTTCTAACAAGATGGATGAGTTGATGGCACAAATAGAAATTAACAAGTATGACTTGATAGCTATTACAGAGACGTGGTTGCAGGGTGACCAAGACTGGGAACTCAATATTCAAGGGTATTCAACATTCCGAAAAAATAGACAAAAAGAAAAAGGAGGTGGGGTAGCTTTGTTAATAAAGGAAGGTATCAGTGCGGTGGTGAGTAGTGATATAGGTGCAGTAGATCGTGATGTGAAATCAGTTTGGGTGGAAATAAGGAATAGCAAGGGGAAGAAGTCACGGGTGGGAGTCGTCTGTAGGCCCCCGAAGAGTTGCCTCATTGTAGGACAAAGTAAAAATCGGGAAATAACGGAGGCATGTAAGAAGGGCACTACAAATGTCATGTTTAATCTGCATATTGACTGGACAAATCAGATTGGCAGAGGGGCGGCACAGTAGCACAGTGGTTAGCACCGCAGCCTCACAGCTCCGGCGACCCGGGTTCGGTTCTGGGTACTGCCTGTGTGGAGTTTGCAAGTTCTCCCTATGGCCGTATGGGTTTTCTCAGGGTGCTCCGGTTTCCTCCCACATGCCAAAGACTTGCTGGTTGATAGGTAAATTGGCCATTGTAAATAATTGCCCCTAGTGTAGGTAGGTGGTAGGAGAATTGAGAGAAGGTGGGGATGTGAGAGGGGAAAATGGGATTAATGTAGGATTAGTAAAAATGGGTGGTTGATGGTCGGCGGGGACTCGGTGGGCCGGAGGGCCGGTTTGGATGCTGTATCTCTCTATGACTCTAACATGGAAGACGAATTTATAGAGTGTATCAGGGATTGTTACTTAGAGCAATATGTTGCAGAACCTACAAGGGAACAGGCTATTTTAGATCCAGTCATGTATAATGAGGTAGGATTAATAAGAGATATCATAGTTAAGGATCCTCTAGGGGGTAGCGATCACATCATGGTAGAATTTCAAATTCAGTTTGAGGGCAAGCAACTTGGGTCTCAAACCAGTGTCCTCAACTTAAACAAGGGCAATTACAGAGGTATGAAGAAAGAGTTGTCTAAAGCGGGCTGGGAAAATAGACTAAGGGGAAGGTCAATGGATGAGCAATGGCAGACATTTAAGCAGATATTTCATAAAGCTCAGCAAAAATTTATCCTGGTCAAAAAGAAGGACTCGATGAGAAGGATGAACCACCTGTGGTTAACAAAGGCAGTCAAGGAGAGTATCCAATCAAAAACTAAGGCATACAAAGCGGCGAAAACTAGTGGTAGGCCAGAGGATTGGGAATTTTTTAGGAACCAGCAGCGGATGACTAAAAAGCTAATAAAGAGGGAGAAAATTGATTATGAAAGTAAATTGGCAAGAAATATAAAAACAAACAGCAAGAGCTTCTACGGGTATATAAAAAGAGAGTAGCTAAAGTGAGTGTGGGACCCTTGGAGGATGCGACTGGAGAATTGATAACAGGGAACAGGGAAATGACATAATTTAAACCAATATTTTGCATCGGTCTTCACGGTGGAGGACACTGTAAACATCCCACAGATATCAGATAAGCAAGGAGTAATGGGAGAAAAGATCTTGTAACAGGCTCTATCACGAAGGACAAAGTATTTGACAGACTAATGGGACTAAAGGCAGACAAGTTGCCAGGACCTGATGGCCTACATCCAAGGGTTTTAAAGGAAGAAGCTGCAGAGATAGTAGAGGCATTGGTCAAAATATTCCAGAACTCACTGGATTTCGGGAGGGTCCCAGCAGATTGGAAAACCGCTAATGTGACTCCCTGTTCAAGAAGGGAGGGAGACAAAAAGCAGAAAACTATAGACTAGTCAGCCTAACATCGGTCGTTGGGAAAATGCAAGAGTCCATTATTAAGGAAGGAATAGCAAGACATTTAGAAAAGCTTAGTGCAATCAAATAGAGTCAACATGGTTTTGTGAAAGGGAAATCATGTTTGACAAATTTGCTAGAGTTCTTTGAGGATATAACAAGCAGAGTTGATAAAGGGAACCGGTAGATGTAGTGTATTTAGATTTCCAGGAGGCATTCGATAAGGTGCCACATAAAAGATTATTGCATAAGATAGGAGCTCACGGTATTGGGAGTAATGCATTAGCATGGATTGAGGATTGGTTAATTCACAGATGACAGAGAGTCGGGATTAATGGATCGTTTTCAGGTTGGAAGACATAACTAGTGGAGTGCCACAAGGATCAGTCCTAGGTCCTCAATTTTCACTATCTATATTAATGACTTGGAGGAGGGGGCAGAGTGTAATATATCCAAATTTGCTGATGATACAAAAATAGGTGGGAGGGCATGTTGTGATGAGGACAGAAGGAATCTGCAAGGGGATATAGATAGGTAATTTGGCAGATGGAGTTCAGTGTAGGAAAGTGTGAGGTCAAGCATTTTGGTAGGAAGAATCAAAAGGCAGACTATTGTTGAAATGGAGAGAGACTTCAAAACAGAGGGATTTGGGTGTTCTTGTGCATGAAACACAAAATGTTAGCATGCAGGTGCAGCAAGTAATTAAGAAGGCAAATGGAATTTTGGCCTTTATTGGTAGGGGGTTGGAGTTTAAAAATAGGGAACTCTTGTTACAACTGTACAGGGTGTTGGTGAGGCTGCAACTGGAGTACTGTGTACAGTGTTGGTCCCCGTATTTAAGAAAGGATATACTGGCATTGGAGGCAGTTCAAAAGAGATTCACTAGGCTGATTCCTGGGATGAAGTGGTTGAATTGTCAAGAACAGCTAAACAGGTTAGGCCTTTATTCATTAGAGTTTAGAAGAATGAGGGATCACCTTGTAGAAACGTACAAGATTTTGAGGGGGCTTGACAGGGTAGATGTTGAGAAGATGTTTCCACTAGTGGGGGAATTTCGAACTCGGGGACGTAGTTACAGAATAAGGGGACAGTAATTTAAAACTGAGATGCGAAGGAATTTCTTCTCTGAGGGTAGTGAATATCTGAAATTCTCTACCCCAGAGAGTTGTGGAGGCTGAAAGTATTTAAAGAGGAGGTAGATAGATTTTTGAAATATCAGGGAGTTGAGGGCTATGAGGAGCTGGCACAAGAGGAGTTGAGTTCGAGGGCAGATCAGCCATGATCTTATTGGGGGGCAGGCTTGAGCGGCCGAATGGCCTACTCCTCCCATTTCTTATGTTCTTATGTTACTGTATATTAGTACATCATCGAGGTATACTTCATAGTTGGGAACATTGGCTACCACCTGGTTCATGAATCTTTGAAAAGTGGCTGGGGCATTTTTTAGCCCGACTGGCATCAGCCGACACTGATAAAGACCATCAAGTCAATGAGTTAGTTAGTTAGAGATACAGCATTGAAACAGGCCCTTCGGCCCACCTAGTCTGTGTCGACCATCAACCACTCATTTATACTAATCCTACACTAATCCCATATTCCTACCACATCCCCTATCACCTACCTATACTAGGGGCAACTGGTAATGGCCAATTTACCTATCAACCTGCAAGTCTTTGGCTGTGGGAGGAAACCGGAGAACCCGGCGAAAACCCACGCGGTCACAGGGAGAACTTGCAAACTCCGCACAGGCAGTGCCCAGAATTGACCCGGGTCGCTGGAGCTGTGAAGCTGCGGTGCTAACCACTGCGCTGCCCTACAGCACAGAAGCAGGCCCTTCGGCCCATCGTGTCTGTGCCGGCCATCAAGCACCTAACTATTCTAATCCCATTTTCGAGCACTTGGCCTGTAGCCTTGTATGCTATGGCGTTTCAAGTGCTCATCAGAATACTTCTTAAATGTTGTGAGGGTTCCTGCCTCTACCACCTCTTCAGGCAGTGCGTTCCAGATTCCAACCACCCTCTGGGTGGAAACATTTTTACTCAAATCTCCTCTAAACCCCTGCCTCTTACCTTAAATCTATGCCCCCTGGTTATTGCTAAGGGAAAAGGTTTCTTCCTGTCTAACCTATCAATGTCCCTCATAATTTTATATACCTGAATCATGTCCCCCCTCATCCTTCTCTGCTCTAAGGAAAACAACCCCAGCCTTTTCAGTCTCTCTTCATAGCTGAAATGCTCCAGTCCAGGCAACATCCTGGTGAATCTCCTCTGCACCCTGTCCAGTGCAATCACATTCTTCCTATAGTGTGGTTCCCAGAACTGTACACAGTACTCCAGCTGTGGCCTAACTAGTGTTTTATACAGCTAGGTGTTACCAAAAATAAAGAAATAAGAAATTTACAAATGAATATGGATAGGTTAGGTGAATGGGCCAAATTTTGGCAGATGGAGTTGAACGTGGATAAGTGTGAGGTTATCTATTTTGGTTGGAAGAATAGAAAGGCAAATTATTATCTAAATGGAGGGAAACTTCAGAGTGCTTCAGTGCAGAGGGATCTGGGTGTCCTCGTGCATGACTCGCAGAAAACTAGTATGCAGGTGCAGCAGGTAATAAGGAAGGCAAATGGAATTTTGGCATTTATTGCTAAAGGAATAGAGTAGGGAAGTGTTGCTGCAACTGTACAAGGCATTAGTAAGACTGCACCTGGAGTATTGCGTACAGTTTTGTTCCCCGTACTTGAGGAGGGATGTAGTTGCATTGGAGGCAATTCAGAAGAGGTTCACTAGATTGATTCCAGAGATGAGGGGTTTATCTTATGAAGAAAGATTGAGCAGTTTAGGCCTTTATTCTCTGGAAGAATGAGAGGAGATCGAATTGAGATATATAAGATGATTAAGGCGATTGACAAAATAGACGTAGAGAGGATGTTTCCTCTGGTGGGGCAACCTAGAACAAGAGGTCATAGTTTTAGGATAAGGGGTAGCAGATTGAAAACAGAGATGAGGAGAAATTACTTCTCTCAAAGGGTCGTGAGTCTGTGGAATTCACTACCCCAGAGTGTGGTGGATGCTGGGACATTGAGTAAATTTAAGGAGGAGATAGGCACATTTTTAATTAGTAAAGGGTTGAAGGGTTATGGAGAATAGGCAGGAAAGTGGAGTTGAGGCTGAGATGAGATCAGCCATGATCGTTTTGAATGATGGAGCAGGCTCGAGGGGCTGAATTGCCTACTCCTGCTCCTAGTTCTTATGTTCTAAAACTGATATATCTTTGGCTCGAGGAGTCAAAGGAACTTGCCAGCATCCCTTTAACAAGTCGATCTTGGTAAGAAACTTAGCGCTGCCCACTCTGTTGACATAGTCTTCTAAATGTGGAATTGGGTAGGAGTCTGCCTTGGTTACCGCATTGACTTGTCTATAATCTATACAAAATCGGTTCAGGTACTAGAACTGCTGGTGAACTCCAGCTACTTTGACTAGGTTCGATCAAATTGTTTTCCAGCATGTACTGGATCTCTGCTTTCACTTGGGCCTGTATGTCGGGTCTCAAGCGGTAAGGATGTTGTTTTAAAGGAACAAATTCCCCTATATCCACATCCTGTGTGGCTAAGGTTGTACATCCCGGCTTATCTCTACAAACTCTTTTAAACATTGTGAAAAGCCTGGTTAGATCTTCACGTTGTTTTGCCTCTAAGTGCAAAAGCATGTGGTCTAATTTTCCTGGCCATTCTGTATTCACTAATGTGATAGTTAGAGGTTCAGTCTGAGAATTTCATAGGCCTGCTTCTGCCTCATCCTCACTATCCTTTTCCTTCTCAACAGTCCCGATTACCTGACATACCTGTACTCCCTTATCCTCCTCCCTGCGATAATATTGCTTAAATATTTAATATTTTCCTGACGACGTCAGAAATGAAACCGGACCGACCACTCGGCATCGACCTAGGCACCGAAAACGACAATGGCAAACCCAGCCCGGTCGACCCTGCAAAGTCCTCCTTACTAACATCTGGGGACTTATGCCAAGGTTGGGAGAGCTGTCCCACAGACTTGTCAAGCAACAGCCTGACATAGTCATACTCACTGAATCATACCTGACAGACAATGTTCCAGACACTGCCATCACCATCCCCGGGTATGTCCTGTCCCACCGGCAGGGCAGACCCAGCAGAGGTGGCGGCACAGTGGTATACAGTAGGGAGGGAGTTGCCCTGGGAGTCCTCAACGTCGACTCTGGACCCCATGAAGTCTCATGGCATCAGGTCAAACATGGACAAGGAAACCTCCTGCTGATTACCACCTACCGCCCTCCCTCAGCTGATGAGTCAGTACTACTCCATGTTGAACATCACTTGGAGGAAGCACTGAGGGTGGCAGGAATGTACTCTGGGTGGGGGACTTCAATGTCCATCACCAAGATTGGCTTGGTAGCACCACTACTGAGCGAGCTAGCTGAGTCCTAAAGGACATATCTGCTAGACTGAGTATGCGGCAGGTGGTGAGGGAACCAACAGAAGGGGAAATCATACTTGACCTCGTCCTCACCAATCTGCCTGCCGCAGATGCATTTGTCCATGACAGTATTGGTAGGAATACCACTGCACTCCTTGTGGAGATGAAACCCCGCCTTCACATTGAGGATACCCTCCTTCGTGTTGTGTGGCACTATCACCATGCTAAATGGGATAGATTTTGAACAGATCTAGCAATGCAAAACTGGGCATCCATGAGGCACTGTGGGCCATCAGCAGCAGCAGAATTGTACTCAACCACAATCTGTAACCTCATGGCCCGGCATATCCCTCACTCTACCATTACCATCAAGCCAGGAGACCAACCCTAGTTCAATGAAGAGTGCAGGAGGGCATGCCAGGAGCTGCAGCAGGCATGCCTCAAAAAGCTACAACACAGGACTATTTGCGTGCCAAACTGCATAAGCAGCATGCGATAGACAGAGCTAAGCGATCCCATAACCAACGGATCACACCTAAGCTGTGCAGTCCTGCCACATCCAGCCGTGAATGGTGGTGGACAATTAAACAACTAACTGGAGGAGGTGGCTCCACAAATAACCCCATCCTCAATGATGGGGGAGCCCAGCACATCAGTGTGAAAGATAAGGCTGAAGCATTTGCAACAATCTTCAGCTGGAAGTGCCGAGTTGATGATCCATCTCGACCTCCTCCTGAAGTCCCCAGCATCACAGATGCCAGACCTCAGCCAATTCGATTCACTCCGCGTGATATCAAGAAACGACTGAAGGCACTGGATACTGCAAAGGCTATGGGCTCTGACAATATTCTGGCAATAGTACTGAAGACCTGTGCTCCAGAACTTGCCGTGCCCCTAGCCAAGCTGTTCCAGTACAGCTACAACACTGGCATCTACCCTGCAATGTGGAAGGTTGCCCAGGTATGTCCTGTACACAAAAAGCAGGACAAGTCCAACCCGGCCAATAACCACCCCATCAGCCTACTCTCAATCATCAGTAAAGTGATGGAAGGTGTCATCAACAGTGCTATCAAGCAGCACTTGCTTAGCAATAATCTGCTCGGTAATGCTCAGTTTGGGTTCTGCCACAGCCACTCAGCTCCTGACCTCATTACAGCCTTGGTTCAAACATGGACAAAAGAGCTGAACTCAAGAGGTGACGTGACAGCCCTTGAAATCAAGGCAGCATTTGACCGAGTATGGCATCAAGGAGCCCTAGCTAAACTGAGGTCAATGGGAATCAGGGGGAAAACCCTCCGCTGGCTGGAGTCATACCTAGCGCAAAGGAAGATAATTGTGGTTGTTGGAGGTCAATCATCTGAGCTCCAGGACATCACTGCAGGAGTTCCTCAGGGTAGTGTCCTCGGCCCAACCATCTTCAGCTGCTTCATGAATGAACTTCCTTCAATCATAAGGTCAGAAGTGGGGATATTCGCTGATGATTGCACAATGTTCAGCACCATTTGTGACTCCTCAGATACTGAAGCAGTCCGAGTAGAAATGCAGCAAGGCATGGCCAGTATCCAGGCTTGGGCTGATAAGTGGCAAGTAACATTCGCGCCACACAAGTGCCAGGCAGTGACCATCTCCAACAAGAGAGAATCTAACCATCTCCCCTTGACATTACCATCGCTGTATCCCCCACTATCAACATCCTAGGGGCTACCATTGACCAGAAACTGAACTGGAGTAGCCATATAAATACCGTGGCTACAAGAGCAGGTCAGAGGCTAGGAATCCTGAGGTGAGTAACTCACCTCCTGACTCCCCAAAGCCTGTCCACCATCTACAAGGCACATGTTAGGGGTGTGATGGAATGCTCTCCACTTGCCTGGATGGGTGCAGCTCCAACAACACTCAAGAAGCTCTACACCATCCAGGGCAAAGCAGCCCACTTGATTGGCACCCCATCTACAAACATTCACTCCCTCCACCACCGACGCACAGTGGCAGCAATGTGTACCATCTACGAGATGCACTGCAGCAATGCACCAAGGCTCCTTAGACAGCACCTTCCAAACCCGCGACCTCTACCAACTAGAAGGACAAGGGCAGCAAATGCATGGGAACACCACCACCTGCAAGTTCACCTCCAAGTCACACACCATCCTGACTTGGAACTATATCACCATTCCTTCACTGTCGCTGGGTCAAAATCCTGGAACTCCACATGGACTACAGCGGTTCAAGAAGGCAGCTCACCACCACCTTCTCAAGGGCAATTAGGGATGGGCAATAAATGCTGGTCTGGCCAGCGACGCCCACATCCCCTGAATGAATAAAAAAAAATTGATGTGACACAACCAGTTGTTCTTCTGCTGATCAGGGGTGTCAATCAAGTAATCTACCTTACTCTTTTGATCACTCGATATGGGCTGCTGAGCTGTGCTTTTAATCGTTCTCCCTGCAATGGTAACAACACTAATACTTCTCATCCCCTGGTTGAAAATCGCGAACTTTTGCATTCTTCTCTGCCCACCATTTCATATTGGCTTGGGATGCTTTAAGGTGTTCCTGAGCTACACCGCAAGCTTTTGTGAGTCTTTCCCGGAACACAGGTACATAGTCTAGTATCGAACATTCAATTTTTGGTTCCAAGAATCTGTCTTTTATAAGTTTTTGAGGACCTCTTACTTCATGTCCGTAAACCAATTTGAAAGGACTGAATCCTGTAGACTCATTCGGTGAATCGCTGGTGGCAAATAAAAGAAAGTCTAGTCCTTTATTCCAGTCATGTGGATATTCATGGCAGTATGTTCTAATCATTGTTTTGAGAGTTTGGTGAAATCTTTCTAATGCTCCCTGTGACTGTGAGTGATATGCTGAAGATTTCAACAGTCTAATCCCCAAATTGCCCAGGACTTCCTGAAATATCCTAGACATGAAATTAGAACCTTGATCTGATTGAACTTCAAGAGCAACCCATATCTCGTAAAGAATTGGGTTAACTTTTCTGCTACTATTCTAGCAGTAATTGTCCTCCAAAGGAATGGCCTCTGGAAATCAAGTAGCCATATCCATGATAGTAAGTATGTATTGATGTCTCGCTTTTGTTTTTGGCAAAGGTCCTACACAGTCTACTAATACCCTACTAAAGGGTTCCTCAATCACTGGTAAGGGAACTAGTGGTGCCAGTTTTATGGTAGGTTGTGGTTTTCCCACCATTTGACATGTATGGCATGCCCTACAAAATTGTCTCACATCCTTTGTAAGACCTGGCCAGTAATAATGTTGGCTTATGTGTGATTTGGTCTTCCGCATTCCCCTATGTCCTACAAAAGGAATGTCGTGTGCTAACTTAATCATCCTTGGCAATATTTAGGTGGTACTACTATCTTTTCAACAACTGTCCAGTCTTCGTCTGCAGGTCTGTGAGGCGGTCTCCATTTCCTTCTCAAAACCCCATTTGCCATATAACCGGCTTCCGGAACTCCTTTTGCCTCAGCTTCTGTCTGAGCCGTCTGTGCCATTCTGTATATCTCTGGATCAGCTTGCTGTGCTGCAATGATAGAAGATCTTTTAAACATCTCATTTGGATTATCTAAATCCACAAATAAGGTTTCAAATACTTGGACATCTGTTTGTGGTGCCCCTTTTACTTCCAACAATGGATCCTGTTTAGCCATTGCTCAGGTGACTACACACGCAGGAAATATTCCCGGAACTTGCTCCTGTAATTGCTCCGTTTCCTTAATTTTACTTGGTTCCTCTGTAATAATAGGAGAAACTGATACTTTTGATGCAGCCAAATCATTTCCTAGGAGTAGATCAATTCCCTCTATTGGCAAACTGTGGACAACTCCTAGTTACTATTCCAGGTATTAAGTCACTCTCTAGGCGT
This sequence comes from Heterodontus francisci, assembly GCF_036365525.1. Classification (NCBI taxonomy): domain Eukaryota; kingdom Metazoa; phylum Chordata; class Chondrichthyes; order Heterodontiformes; family Heterodontidae; genus Heterodontus; species Heterodontus francisci. Next base: position 92,831,813 of record NC_090382.1, on the reverse strand, counting down.
ACTTTATATAAAGATAGCTCCCCGCCAGTTCCATTAACTGAAACTTTAGCGTATAAGGTGCTCTCTGGTGGAAACCTTATATCTTTCCTCAGCACAAGTGTTTGGGTTGCTCCTGTATCCCTGAGTATAATGATAGGTTGTCCTGCCTCACTTACAGGATATGAAAGTACTTTCCCCTTTGACAAAAATTCATTATAATTTTCGGGTATTTTGTTCTTAACCTCTACACTCCTTTTAGTTTTGGTATCTGGTTTTACAAGTGCTGTTAAAGCCATAGCCTGGTCTGCTATACTCTCAGTCAGAGTCTTTTCCTCTGCACTAGCTTTGCATACCCCAACAAGTCCTATGGGTTTGCCTCACAATGTCAGCATTCTGAACGAAGGTGACCCATTTTGTGGCAATAATCACACTTCGGCTTGCGAACCTCACTTCTAGCCTCAGCACCTTCCTTTCTGACCTGAGGAGGTGATCCTGGGGCATTCCCAGCTGTTCCTTCTTGTCCCTGGCTACTTGCCTTCCTTTCACTCTCCCACTTTCTATCCTTCTCACTGTTATGGGGGTGACGGACAAAAGGTTTTGGCTTATTCACAAGCTCAAAATCATAAGCATTTTCTGCTGCTTGCCTAGCTTTCAAAGCTTTCAGGTTATCTACATGAGTTCTCACTACTGAAGGGATGAAGTTTTTTAATTCTTCTAATAGAATCAACTCCCAAAGGTTCTCAAATGTCTTTTCCATCTTTAACGCCCATATCCAAAGGTCAAAATTAATTTTCATCATCCTCTCAAATTCTACATATGTCTGCCCAGCCAATCTCTGTAACTTCCGAAACTTCTGACGGTAAGCTTCAGGGACTAACTCATACGTAGCAAGAATAGCCTTTTTTGCTATCTCATAATCTGCAGAAGCCTCTTCAGGAAGCATGCCATAAACTTCATGAGTTCTGCTGACCAACCTGCTTTGTATATGCAGTGTCCAACTTCCCTTCGGCCATTTCATCTGTTTGGCTATTTTTTCAAAAGATATGAAAAATGCCTCTACATCCCTTTCCTCGAACTTAGGAAGAGCTTGAGTAAATTTAAACAGCTTTTTGCTGGGTCCTGATCTAAATTCAGCTTCCTCCTGACCCAAATTTTCCCTGGATTCAAGACTACGCCTTAGTTCCATCTCTTTTAGCCTAAATTCCCTCTCTTCTCTTTCATTTTCTCTTTGAAGTTCAAGTTTTCGTACTGCTTTTGCTTTTTCTTTTTCTGTTTCCTCTTTTTCCAATTCAAGTTTTCTTAATTCTTTTTCTGCCTCAAGTTTTTTCATTTCTAACTGAATCCTAGCCAATACCACTGACTTACGACCTTCTTGTTCCTCGTATTCTCTTTCTTCTAATTCCAGATGTTCGGCTATTATGTCAATTATCTCTGCTTTTTTGGCACGTGATTTTAATTCTGACCTCAATTTTGCCGCCAATTCTTTTAGTTTGTTCTTAGTTAAAGTTATCAAGTCACGGAGGGAAACATTATCCTTTCCCAAAAACTCTGCTGCAACCATTAATCCCATTACAATGGTATAGACTGTACCTTATTATATGAGAATCCTTGTTTCTTTTATTTTTTGTAATAGGTGTTAGATTTGGATCCCAACAATCGGGTTTCCAATTGATCTGATCCCAGATGCAAGAGCAATTAATATGATGCCAGACGCAAGACCCCAATTTGTATGTTATCCCAGAGACGAGCAACTCATATGATTCCAAACACGAGCCCTCCAAATTAGTCTGATTCTGATCCCAGACGTGAGCCTCTGAATTAAATGATTCGACCGCGGACAAGCCCCCAATTAAAATATGCTACGACCACTCGGGACAACAAGCCCCCAATTAAAATATGTTACGACCACTCGGGACAAAGCCCCCAATCAAAATATATGATTCTGATCGCGGTGGGAGCAACGCATTGTCAGTTCAGTCCCGTCACTCCACAGGTCGCAGCACATTTCTTTAAGCTTTCCAAATCGGAAAAAAGCAGCCAAATTGAACAATCTAGTAACCCTCGAATGAAGCGAACCAAACCAGGTATCTTTAGATATCAACAAATTAACTATTTCTTTTAAAAAAAAAACCTAAAATCTTAAACAGTACTAAGATAACCCAGTATCTAAAGACCTTATAACTTCTTATTTAAAAATCTAACTCCCGCATTCGCATGCATATACTCGGTTTTAAATTAGCTGACCGAAAAAATAGAAAAACAGTAAAGTCTTTGCAAATTACGTTCCTGACGAATGGTCTTCCACTACAACATTGTCAAAGTTCACTTGCATTCTTCCAAAGTCCGATGGAAAAAAAGGGTCCCTCAAAGATAGGGATTCAACAGTTCGGCTGTTGTAGTATTAAACTCTTTTTTTCCCAGTGTTGAACACAGCAGATATCAATATTTGTTGTGAAAGAATTTTTTCTTTTTTATGGAATTAATGCGGCTTGAATCTTTGTAGAATTTTGAGAGAAAAATAACATAGCTCTTTTTCCTTCACTTTAAATTGTCTCAGAGCTCTGCTTCTTCCTTCAATTGCTGGAACAGTTTCTCTCTCTACAAACCAGTCTCAGCCAGCCAGTTTTCAAAAGTCAAACTGCAACATTGAATCTCGTGTCCTTTCCCTCTCTGTGGCTGTTGTTTGGCAACCAGAATACACCCTGGCTCACTGTGCCTCTGGAGTGTTCTTAAAGGTGCACTGTTCTTTTTACAGTCTTAAAGGCACATCACAATATTTCCGAGGAGAGAAAATAAAAACACAGGATCGTGACACTGTACTAATCTGAATAAAAGCTAGTACATCCCATTGCATCCTCTTTCTTTGGGCTTCCTTTGTTATTCATTTACAATGTGAATAAAGCAGCATGTAATCCATCTTGGTACATCTGTGTTGTATTGGGATTGGGAAGTGTTTTTCAGATAACGCATTAAATTATTAAACTGCTCTCTGCAGTGGATGTAAAAGATCTCTGGCAGCCTTGAAGGACGAGCAGGGATGTTGACTTGGCCAATATTGATCCACTAACCAACATCACTAAAAAAGATTATTTGCTGATTTATCTCATTGCTATTTGTGGGACTTTGCTGTTCACAAAGTAGCTGCCACGTTTTCCTACATTATACCAGTGACTGTACTTAAAAAGTACATTTTCTGTCATTGGTTGTGCAGTGCATTGACCGATCCTGAGCTCTTGAAAGGTGCTATATGAATGGAAGTTTATTTTTTCTTCTTTCCGTTCAGTAAACAAAACTGCGGTAAGCAGTTTCCAACAGTATTTTGACTTTGAAACTTGTATGCTTCCCCTTGAACATATCATGGACGGATGGGACTTTTAAAAAAAAAATGGTTCAATTGGCAATTCTAATAATTTAATTAAGGGATAAGCTCAACGGATGCTGTCTATTACACTCAGTCATGTAATATTATGTTTACAGGGCCACATACCATTAGAATCTCGAGACTACTCTATTTTAATATGCAGTAGATGTAGGAAGGAAAAGGAAAAAGGAGTCTGCACTGTTGGGTTTTAGGTCATCAGTTCCACTACTCACTTTGTTCACTCTGCTGTATATATGGAAGATTGACTGAATGTGAAAGAATGTTAGGTAGCTACTGCAGACTTTTCTGGGCACAGTTGGTGCTAACAGGATTGGTAAACCTATCATCCGAGTAACACCATATGCTGCTTATTATAAAGGAGCCAGCACTTTGGCTGGATCCATAAAAACTGTAGCTTTCTGCAGGCCTGGTCCAAAATAAACAATTGGGGAGTTGGTGGGGGGAGGTCGGTTGGGAGGTGCAGTAACATATTAATTTGTTAATGGGAATATTTTTGCCATGGAATTTCTGCAAAATCTTAGTTGGATGTGGAACTTTTCTCAACAGAAAAATTGCACTTGTATGATAAACTTATGAGAAACTAGATCTTCTTCCATGATGATCCTCTTAGAAAAATAAAACCATGTTTCTTTTTTATCATAACTATATTACTTTTATTCTGACTTTCTATTTCGGTTCTGTCTTTGTATTTCACTCTTTCTCTTGTGATGTTCATCTCTCTCTTTGTTGCCTACTCTTTCTCTGCCTCGCTCTCACTGTCTCTAACCTTTTCTTGTTCTCTTTCTGTAAATCTTACCTTCACTCGGTCACTTTCTTTGTCTTTCGATACCTCCAGGATTTTTGGAGCTCTTGCTTTACAAATGTACTTGGTGTCCATCTCTTTTTAAAGTCTAATATGGTGGCAAATATTTACTGGATTGGGGTTGGGTATCAGAACCTAGAGTTATTGTAGTGTGTTCAGATGAAAGGGAAAGTGGCAGTTGGCACTCAGGCAAGATGAAGTAAGTTTGGGGCCTGTGGTTGGCAGTTGAGGAAGCAGACAGCGGATGCTCTGGTTTGGGAAAGGGATTGGTTGGGGACATGAGGGTTGGATCCTGGGATTATGAGTAGGTTTGGGAGACCTGGGATATGAGGCCTGTGAAAGTTGCTGGAATGGCACTGAAAGATGGGAAGATGGGGTCTGTGTGATTTGTCTGAAGATGAGGGTGGTTAACTGTGAAATGTTGAGTTTATCTGGACAGGTGTCCAATGGCAGTGCTGGAATCCGGGAACACTAGGAAAGTCTTGCTGCAGTGGACAAGTTGAGGGTTGGGTGGCTGGCCTTGTGAATGCTTGGTGAGGATTGACGTTTGTGAACACTAGGATCAGTTCCGGGGTCCAGAAGCACTGTAGACTGATTCGATCAGACAATAATTGGCCCCAATTAGTAAGTCTAAACTTTGCAAGAATTCTGAACACTGATCAGTGGTCTGAGACCAGGAGAGGTGAGTGGAATTTGCGGGTCTGTACACTTGAGGGTGCAGGTGACCTTCACCCAGTCTGCCAAGAGCAGAGACGGTAGACATCCTGGAAGAGCAACAGATCCTGGCCACACCAGGATCAATTTACTGCAGTGACCAATTTACTGTAGTCCAGATTCAGATTCAACATACAATTTCATGTTGTTTAATCCAGCAGGAATGAATCGCCATAGCGTGAAATTGACCATAATGGACAGAAAATTGAATGTTTCTGGTTTTTTTTTTAGATTAGAGATACAGCACTGAAACAGGCCCTTCGGCCCACCGATTCTGTGCCGACCATCAACCACCCATTTATACTAATCCTACACTAATCCCATATTCCTACCAAACATCCCCACCTGTCCCTATATTTCCCTACCACCTTCTAGTGACAATTTATAATGGCCAATTTACCTACCAACCTGCAAGTCTTTTGGCTTGTGGGAGGAAACCGGAGCACCCGGAGAAAACCCACGCAGACACAGGGAGAACTTGCAAACTCCACACAGGCAGTACCCGGAATCGAACCCGGGTCCCTGGAGCTGTGAGGCTGCAGTGCTAACCACTGTGCCGCCCCATATAAGTTTAAGCAGGATTCATGGTCATAAGCAGATAAAACTACTTTTCATGAAAATTTAAATCTATGCTATAATTGATAACTATCACAATCAAAACTTTTCATTTTGGTGTTAATACCATGCCAAAACTGCAGAATATGAAAACCTAAAGTGGGCCATGGGTACATTGTAGATGATGTATCCCAAATGAAAGCAAGTCAGGAAGCTTGTCAGACATACTAAAGGTGGCATTTTGATGAGTTTTGTCTTTTTCAGAATGGTTTAACTATTTATGTATTGTTATAAAAATGTTATTTTATAGTTCTAAACTCAGTGAGAAACTTAAGTTGCTGACTAAATGCAATGGAGCAATTTGATTTGTTTTGTGGTGATTTAATCAGTATTATATTTGAACCAATCGGGATCTTTGCCCCACAGGCGCTATGAATGCAGGGTGGATGCTTTCTCAAGTGCTGCAGATGCATTGTTGATGCATGACCTTCAATTGCATTGATTTTAAAACTAGGTTTGCGCTAACCTTGTATTGTGAAGTTTTCTGATTGCACTGAATTATTGTAACCATGCTATTCGTGCAGGTTTTCCTCACTTGAATCCTTCAGTCTGATTAGTTAGTCAGGAAAGCTCGAAGGGCCATATGCCTGCTGCTGCTCCTATGTGTTATGTTCTTAAAATGAGCGATTCAAACGATGTTTGCCTGGGTCTTAATTCAGTATGAAATGCCTAATGTATTGTTTAGCAAAATTAGAGTTCCAACCACATGCTGTCTGATAATCTTTTGATTTGGTTAGGTGGTTTATCAATAGTGACGACAAATGTGCCAATTAGATTTGAGGCTCCAAGAAAATGCTATTAATAAGAATGAAATGTATTCACATGGAAAATCAATGCCGAAATTAGTCATCAGCTTCTCACAACTAAATACTGTATTCTATCAGCTAGAATTAGCTTTTATCTGAGAATCTATAATGGCATGAATGGGTTCCATCAATAAGTAAGTATGGTCCTGGAAATTATGCTTTATAATCAGCTTGTTATTTTCAACGGATTGGTGCCAGAAATTGCTGGAACAAACATTGAAGGTGGCAGGACAGGTTGAGAAAGTGCTTAATAAAGCATACAGGGTCCTGGATGTTATCATAAACCTGTATAAAACACTGGTTCAGCCTCAACTGGGGTATATGTCCAGTTCTGGGTACCACAACCTCAGGAAGAATGTGAAGGCATTAGAGGGAGTGCAGAAATTATTCATGAGAATGGTTCCAGGGATGAGGAATTTCAGTTACGTGGATAGATTGGAGAAGCTAGGGCAGTTTTCCTTGGAAAAGAGAAGATTAAGAGGATATTTGATAGCGGTGTTCCAAAATCATGGGAGGTCTGGACAGAATAGATAGGGAAAAACTGTTCCCACTGGTGGCAGTATCAAGAACCAAATTTTAGATGAGTGGAAAGAAAAGCAATGGCAATATGAGGGAAAACTTTTTAATGCAGACAGTGGTTACGATCTAGAATGCATTGCCTGGGAGTTTGGTGGTGGAGGCAGATTCAATTGAGGCCTTGAAAAGAGAATTGGATAATTATATGAAGAAAATCTTTGCAGGGCTACGGGCAAAGGCAAGGCATTGGGACTAGGTGAGTTGCTCTTGCAGAGAGCTAGCACGGACTCAATGGGCCAAATGACCTCCTGTGCTGTAACCATTCTGTGATTCTATCTATGTTCTTTTGGGGTACAGTAAGGAAAGCCATGGTACTTTTCCACAGGAGAAAGTACAGACTTGTCTTGTACACTTTGTAGCTACAATCATGGTGAGTATCATAAACAGAGGTAAAAGAAATTTTTTTAATGTGTGGCTATGGATCAGAAAATTATTACCCATGTTTGGAATAGCTTTGTTTAATCACTTCACGCAATATTGAAAGTTTTATGAGTTGAAAGGGATTGTTATTCCATGGCATTGGCATAATCACTCTATCATATCCATATCATAGTGTATTAAGTAGCACAATCTTGTTCCCAGGATTAAATCTTGGTTTAAGCTCTCATCTCAAAGCTAATGGATCCTATTTTAAATAAGATGGTGGGACTATGAGATTGGGCTAGCTCAACCCCACTTCAGAGAAGTGACATAGCCAAAGTTCTAGAAAGTAAACAAATCAGACAACAAAAGCAATAAAGATTTAAAAAACAATGACTGCAAATGAACTAAGTTGGGCAAAATTAACCCAAAAATTTAAAAGGAACCCGCTCAAATGATAAAAACAGTTGCTGAGCCTCAGGCTGTAGATTCAGCATGCACTCATTGGGGTAATTGTAACCCCAAAAATTAGTGAGTGGTTGTATATTGTATATAAATTGTGTTTAGTTATATGCTGTTTCTGGGCAATAATTGGGGTTTCATTTGAGCACCAACAACAACTTATATTTATATAGCACCTTTAATGTAATAAAACTTCCCAAGGTAGTTTACAGGAGCAATATAAAACAAAGTATGATACTGAGCCACCATAGGAGATATTAGGTTTGATGACTAAAAGATTGGTCAATGACGTGAGTTTCAAGAAGTGTCTTGAAGGAGGGAAGTGGAGAGGTGTAAGGAGGGTATTCCAGAGCTTGGGGCCTAGGCAACTGATGACTCAGCCACCAATGGTGGAGCGATTAAAATTAGGAGTGTGCAAGAGGCCAGAATTAGAGGAGCACAGATATCTATGGGGTTGGGGGAGATTACAGAGATAAGGATGGGCGAGGCCATGGAGGGATTTGAAAACAAGGATGAGAATTTTAAAATCAAGATGTTGCTTGACTGGGAACCAATGTAGGTCAGCGTGCACAGGGGTGATAGGGAGATGGGACTTGGTGTGAGTTAAGATACAGGCAGCAGAATTTTGGATGACCTCAAGTTTACAGAGGGTAGAATGTCAGAGACCAGGCAAGAGTGCATTGGAATAGTCAAGTCTAGAGGTAATGAAGGCATGAATGATGGTTTCAGCAGCAGATGAACTGAGACGAGGGCAAAGTCAGGCGATGTTAGGGAGGTGGAAATAGGTGGTCCTAGTCATGACATGAATATGAGGTCGGAAGCTCATCTCGGGGTCAAATGCGACAACAAGCTTGCGAACAGACTGGCTGAATCTCAGACTGTTGCCAGGGAGAGGGATGGAGTCAGTAGCTAGGGAATGGAGTTTGGAGCGGGTACTAAAAACTAATGGCTTCAGTCTTCCCAGTATTTAATTGGAGGAAATTTCTGCTCCTCCAGTACTGGATGTTGGATAATTTAGCAACAGTGGAGTCGAGAGAAGTTGTGGTAAGGTAGAGCTGAGTGTCATCATCTTACGTGTGAGAACTACTGCCGTGCTTTCGCCGAGGGGCAGCACGGAAACAAGAAATAGGAAGGAGCAGATATAAAGAGACTGGGAGTAGTTGAGTTTGGAGGTCTCTGCTTGTAATGCTTCACTCTAGATAAATGTTAGACTGAGTAAAGATTGGCTCCAGTTCCAATCTTCACCAATTGGCTTTCTTCAATATAACAGAGTTTGGAGCGTTAAGAAGTTAAAATTAAAAAAAATTGAAAGCTGAACCCAACTCGCCTCAAACCCACCCACATCCGGTTTTAAAGGAGGAGGGGCAGGGTGGGGAGGGTGGTGTTGGTAAGTGAACCACCCGCTGTCAGGAAGCAGTTCTCTCAATAAAATAATTTAATGAGGTGCGTGTCTAAGATTTTTTTCTCTGCTAACTTAAACACTGGCTGGCTGAGCCTAGATGAACCCAGCAGCTGAAGGGAAGTGAGAACAGTTGGATGAAACAGCTAAGTGCCTTTCCAACATTGCTTATGGGCCAGGAGGAACAGGAGTGCTCCCCACACCTTCCGCCCCACCGAGCTAATATGTTAACTTCCCAGCGATTGCCTCCCTGCATCCAGCGTCGTTAACAGTCCCTCTGTGATCTTTTTCCTGCCCCCCTCCCCCTGTTTGCAATCTTCACCACGGGTCCCCAGTGATCTTCTGTCCCTGGATCAGAAAAGGTCACTGCTATTGCAGGAAACTGATTCTAAAAATAGTAATCAGGTCTTGCTGTTAAATTCAGCAGGACCTGTTCTTTTCGGGTTTCTCGATGGCTAAATTACCCCCTCCCTCCCAGCCTCCCCAAAAATATCAAGACCCTTGTCTCCATGTAGGGCAGTTATGAAAACAACTTACTCACATTTATATAGTGTCTTTAATGTAGAATAAAGTCTCAAATGACTTATGGTGTCCTACTTTAAGTAAGCCAGTGAGCCTGCGCTTGCTGCCCTTGTTCTTCTAGGCGGTAGAGTTCACAAGATTGGAAGGTGCTGTCGAAGGAGCCTTGGCAAGTTGCTGCAGTGCTTCTTGTAGATGGTATACACTGCAGCCACTGTGTGCCAGTGATAGAAGGAGTGAATGTTTAAGGTGGTAAATGGAGTGCTGATCAAGCAGGCTGCTTTGTCTTGGATGATGTTGAGCTTCTTGAATGTTGTTGGAGCTGCACTCATCTAGGCGGGAGAGTAATTCATCACACTCCTGACTTATGCCTTGTAGATGGTACACAGGCTTTGGGGAGTCAGGGGATAAGTTACTGTCTGAAAAATTCCCAGTCTCTGACCTGCTCTTGTAGCCACAGTATTATATGGCTGGTCCAGTTAAGTTTCTGGTCAATGGTAACCCCAGGATGTTGATGGTGGGGAATTCAGCGATGGTAATACTGTTGAATGTCAAGGAGAGATGGTTAGATTTTCTCTTGTTGGAGATGGTCATTGTCTGGCACTTGTGTGGTGTGAATGTTGCTTTCCACTATCAGCCAAAGATATTGCTGCACGTGGGCACAGACTGCTTCAGTATCTGAGGAGCTGTGAATGGTACTGAACAATGTGCAATCATCATCGCACATCCCCACTTCTGACCTTATTTTGGAGGGAAGGTCATTGATGAAGCAGCTGAAGATGATTGGGCCTCGGACACTATCCTGAGGAACTCCTGCAGCGATGTCCTGGGCCTGAAAAGTTGGCCATTAACGACCACAGCTATCTTTCTTTGTGCTAGGTATGACTCCAACCAGTGCAGAATTTTCCCTCTGATTCCCATTGATTCCAGTTTTACTAGGGCTTCTTGATGCCACCTTCGGTCAAATGCTGACTTGATGTCGAGGGCATTCATTCTCACCTCACCTCTGGAAATCATCTCTTTTATCAATGTTTGAATCAAGGCTGTAATGAAGTCTGGAGCTGAATGGTCCCGAGGAAGCCCAAACTGAACATCGATGAGTGGGTTATTTCTGAGTAAGTGCTGCTTGATCACACTATCAGTGACCCCTTCCATCACTTTGCTGATGATTGAGAGTAGACTGATGGGGAGGTAATTGACTGGATTGGATTTGTCCTCCTTTTTGTGGACAGGACATAGCTGGGCAATTACCACATGTTTGGGTGGATGCCAGTGTATCTGTACTGGAACAGCTTGGCTAAGGGCACGGCTAGTTCTGGAACACATGTCAGGGCCCATTGCTCGTGCTGTATCCATAGCCTTCAGCTGTTTCTTGATACCACGTGGAGCAAATCGAATTGGCTGAAGACTGGCATCTGTAATGGTGACGACTGCAGGAAGGGCCGAGCTGGATCATCCGGTCAGCATTTCTGACTGAAGATGGTTGCAAATACTTCAGCCTTGTCTTTTGCACTGATATGCTGGGCTGTGCCATCATTGTGGATGGGGATGTTTTTGGAGCCTCCTCCACCAGTTAGTTGTTTAATTGTCCGCCACCATTCATGACTGGATGTGACAGGATTGCAGTGTGGGATTGTTTATGTCTGTAACATGCTGCTTCCGCTGTTTAGCATGCATGTAGTCCTTTGTTGTAGCTTCACCAAGTTGGCACCTCATTTTTAGGTATGCTTGCTGTTGGTGATGGACAATGAAGTCCCCCAACCAGAATACATTCTGTGCTTTTGCTACCCTCAGTGCTTCTTCCAAGTGGTGTTCAACATGGAGGAGCACTGATGCATCATCTGAGAAAGGATGGTGGGTGGTAATCAGCAGGAGCTTTTCTTGCCTATGTTTGACCTTGTGCCATGAGACTTCATGGGGTCTGGAGTCAATATTGAGGACTCGCAGGGCCACTACCTTCAGACTGACTGTATACCACTTGTGCGTCTGCCCTGCTAGTGGGACAGGACATATCCAGAGATGGTGATGGAGGAGCCTGGGACATTGGCTGTAATGTATGGTTATGTCAGGCTGTTGCTTGGCTAGTCAGTGGAACAGCTCTCCCAGTTTTGGCACAAGTCCCCAGATATTAGTTAGGAGGACATTGCGGGGTAGACTGAGCAGGGTGTGCCGGTGATGTTTCCTGTGCCCAGGTCAATGCTGGGTGGTCCATCCGTTCTTTTATTCAGTTTCTCTGTAGTGGTTTGATACAACTGACTGGTTTGCTAGGTCATTTTGGAGGGCATTTAAGAGTCAACCACATTGCTGTGGGTCTGGAGTCACATGTAGGCCAGACCGGATAAGGTTGGCAGATTTCTTCCCCTGAAGGACGTTCGTGAACCAGTTGGTTTTTTACGACAATTTGGTAGTTCCATGATCATTAATAATGAGACCAGGGTTTTATTTCAGATTTATTAAAAACAACGGTTATATAAATGAGAGTTCATGTTTTTAGGAATGCTGGTCATAGACAACCTGAGTGCAGCCACTTAATGTAAATCTCCACTATATTTCCATCATGAATGCAGAGTGCTGTCTCCTGCATGACACTTTTTTCACTGAGAAGGAAGCTTCCTATACCATTGCAAAGGAAATTCTTCACCGAATGCTCGTTCCCAACCCCTCTCTGGTCAGAATTTTGAATCCTACGTACAGTTCCAGGTCTTGACTTCTATTTTCTTAGGTGCTGCGGCCCTTCAGGTCTTAAAACTTTATATCCAGTGTCAGGAGTATACGTGTTCAGTGCCATCCTTTTTCCTCCCTCCCTGTTGATGGACGTGCTGTGTCATTCTAGCATTTTCTCTCTGTTTTAGATTTCCAACATTTGCAGTTTTTTTTCTTTTTCTATCGTAATTCTTCCTAGAAATTAAACAAAATGACTGTAATTCTGTTTAGAAAATTTAAAATGATGTTGATTAATGTTATCTCCTGCTGCTTTTCTTTTTAGATGCAAGCACTCAAACGGAGATGCCTGGACCAATATGCCATCGCAAAATTGCTTGTGTTTCTGCAGCCGTATCAGACGAGTCAGTGGCAGGTGACAGTGGTGTATATGAAGCAGTCAAAAGGTATATAATACATTCTCCAGGCTACTCACATTATTAAAATTGAAAAAAAGATTTTCTTTAGTTCTTTCTCCATGTATACTTGTTAAACTGTGCTTTACTTAATTTTGAAACTTTCCATTTACTGTATTCTATTACCAAATTCCTTCAACAAAATTGATTAGAATCCAAGTACAATTGCTGAAAATTACAAAATAGCTCCTTGACTAATATGTTGTGCAGTGTGTTCTTACATGTTATGTTCTAACTCTAGATCATGTGAGACAGAAGATGTACTTTTTGATGATGAAATTGAAGCACTCGGAGCTTGTCGACTTCAGATGGGAATGAAGTAAGATCTGTAGTCCTCTTAATCTTGTCAAATCTTGTTAAAAATTTATGGCTACTTGAACACTACAATTTTTTATTTTTACAACTGAAAATAACAAATCACCTGTCAAAAGTTCACTTGAATTGTAACCAAAGGAGAAGAATTCTAACGAAAAAAAAATCTATCCTAAGTATCGCTGGGGAGTTAGAAAAGAAGTGGCAGCAAAACAATTGAAATGGGAATTCAGCGAAAAGTTGAAAAAGCTTGAGGCCAAGAGAGAGCCATAATGGCTTTCAGTAAAGTGACCGTATTGCTTTACTTTTTAGCCCTCTAGAATTGAAAAGTGCTTCTTTATACTTCATATTTTATAATGTTTCATTCATTTGCATTATATTTTGCTGAGGTGTTATTACACTTTGCAAAATTTCTTGCTTAACAGTAAGTATCCTTTTTTGCAGGTATGATGATAAAAGCAAAAGATTTGCAATATTTATTATTCAGTTGAGCAATCTAGCAGCACTCTCATTACCACAGAACCGTACATTGTAAGTAGAAAAAAGCCTTGTGATTTTGTTGTGCATGATTTCATCGCCACTTACTATTGTTGCTTTTGTTGCAAATTAAACTTTGCGAGATAGGGTTAAGCTGATTGAAGCACTGACTAAGGTTAGCTGAAAGAATAGTATTTGTGATGACTTTTGGTAAGTGACTTTGTAAAGATGTATATTAAATTTATTTGCTCTCCCATTCCTTTAGACAATGCAGATTGTTGAATGCCAACATTTATTTTCTTTATACTATTATATAGGTTTAGGAATAAGAAATATACTTAAAGTTGTAAAACAAAAGAGTTAAATGTGTGGCCAGGATTCCTCTGGATTCATGTGTCAAAGTGCCCACTAGAGGTGCGCCATCTTAAAATGCATCAGCTACCTTTGGTGGAACAATTACTGAGCTTTAATAGGTTCTGCATATCTTTCACAATGTTACCATAAGATTTGCTGCAGCAGATTAGAGGGCAGAATGATTCCATGCACTTGCATTGAGACAATATTAGTTTCTAATGTAAGGTACAGCCCAAAATTCTGGCTGTGATGCAAACCTGACAAAATTCAACAGTATCCATGCATGAGCAAATAAATTAAAAGCAAAATACCACGGATGCTGGAAATCTGAAATAAAAAGAAGAAATGTTGGAAATACTCAGCAGGTCTGGCAGCATCTGTGGAGAGAGAAACAGAGTTAACGTTTCAGGTCAGTGACCCTTAGTTCTGAAGAAGGGTCACTGACCTGAAACGATAACTCTGCTTCTCTCTCCACAGATGCTGCCAGACCTGCTGTGTATTTCCAGCATTTCTTGTTTTTATATGAGCAAATAAATTGTTTACTGTAGAGAAATTTAAAAATAATTTTGTTGTGCCTTTAAAATTGCTCCCCATTGCCAGAGAAAGCTAACGAAATAAAAGTACTTTCATGTTTTCATATTGTTACGACCGAGGCTGGAGGAGGGCACTGTCTTTCTCTAGTTCCACTTCTCCATGGGTAACAACATATATTGAAATGCCCAGTTACCGATACGGCCAATTATATGCTCTATTTTTATTTCAGAATAAAATCCACCAACCAGGTTTCTTTAATAAACAACAAAATTATCAAGTTATTATGAAACGAGACTTATTCAGTAAAGATGCAAAGCATGAACACACAGATTGAACTATGAAAGTTCCCTTCTAAATTAGCCCAACACTAAAGAAAACATAAAGTTTTCTCTGCAGAGATCTCTACAAAAAAAACAAACTTTGGCCAAATACTTGTTAATTCTTGAAGGAAAAGGATAAGATATGGAATGATATCAGTTGTCCCTTTTCTGGCATCCCAGATACGCGTAAACGGCTGTCACTAGGATCTTTTTTGGAGCAGTTCTCTTAAGGCGACTTCAAGGATTAGTCTGGCAGACATTTTAGGAGAAATGCTGCATCAGTTTCTCTATTTCTTATACTGGATTCTCAGGGTTTCTCAAAGAGGTGGAAAAGGATGAGCTGGGTGCCTCTCTCAGGCTGCAGTCCCAACTGACTCAGAACAATATCCAAAATGAAACCAACTATTGACCACCATAAATCTTGACAGGTCAGTTCTCTGTAAACAACTCTCATCATCCCCAAGGCTCTTGCTGTTTATTTAGCTTAAGGCATGTGACATCCAGGAGGGGTTTGTTTTTAAACAAAATTCCCAAGTCCTTTCAGTGTCCTTTTTAAAAAAAAACACAAAATCCAGCATATATGGAATCTCTTCAAACCCAAATGAATCCATCTCCACAATCTTCAAACACGAGTCCTCAAAAAAAATTTAAAAATGGAAGGACTTTCATAACAATATGGCTTTGTGTTATTGCATCCATCCCGCTGTACCTTAAATTTTGTTAATGTCTTTTAACCCCTGTGTGCCTCCACTTAGCTGCTGCCCCAGTTTGATACGAGGCCTCTTACAAGTATTTTCTGTTGTATTTAATCCAATTTTTTATGCAGTCTGGATTCATATAGATTTAATTTGAAGTCTTTCATGGTGGACTTTGTCAAAAGCCTTCTAAAAGTCCAAATTAACAATGAAATAGATGCTCCATTGTGTCTTGTGAGCAGCACGGATGAGCACAATGCACAGTTTGTGGGGAAGTGATGATAGATGATTGGGATGATTTGCACCCACCATGTAAAAACCATGTTTTGTAGGCAGTGTTCTGGTGCTATTGATAGATTCTTGAAACTTGTTAGTGAGAAGGTCGTTCAATCTTTACAAATTCTGAAAAATGTTTGAAATGTGGCCATGACACCATTTCATGATCTTTAAATGGAAAATTTGACAATATTTGTTCCAAGTTTTTTTAAAAAATGAGCAGCATTATGTGCAAGTCTCAGGTTCCTCCTCATGTTAAGTGTGTAGAAGGACCACCTACCTTAGAGGAGAAATGTGGAGAATTCAATCAGAGGTAAGTAAAATCAATACAAATACATTAGTGGCACAAAATTGTATGACAACAAGTAATATTGCAGAAATAGGCCATGTTGTGTTACTGCCTTTTTCAGCAATAAGGTACCAAACAATCATGAGTTGAAAGGTAATCAAGGAGTGGTTCTTTATTATTAAGTCACAGGTTTACAAGAGAACTCTATAATACACATGTGACTAGATTACTAACATAACTCCAACTGAACTGTCATGTGTTGGTTGATGTCACTTTCTGTGATGATGTGTGAAGTACTCAAGACTGTTAAAGTAGGATCACAACAGGGCCAGAGGCCAGATCGAGAAGCATTTGGAAAGTTAGTAGCAGTTAGTCACAATAGAGCTGGAGACCCAACTTTGGAATGTATTACCAAAGACAACTTTTTGAAATTTAGCTGCGGTTAGGTTGAAGTAGCTGTGCTGACCGCATAGAGGATCTACAGCTTCACCCACAGTACTGATGGATTCGCAAGTGTGAGGGGAACTGTGAGAATGGGTTATTAAGAATGGGAAATTCCAGTAAGTCTGAGCCTCCACACGAGAGGAAACAGTGATAACCAACTGTTGACATTTGGCATTGGAAAATCTCATAGGAAATGCTTGTCGATCTATAATGACATTGAATCATTATGGTACAGGAGGCTATTCCGTCATTGAGTCCATGCCAGCTCTCTGGAGAGCAATCCAATTAGTCCTATTTCCCCGTTCTATCCCCATAGCCTTGCAGGTTTATTTCCCGTAAGGGCCCATCCAATTTTCTTTTGAAATCATTTATTGTCTCCCCTTCCACCACCCGTAGGCAGCGAGTTCCATGTCATTACCACTTGCTGCATAAAGAGATAGGCATATTAGATAGGCTGGCTGTACTTAAAGAGGATAAAGCACCAGGACCAGATGAGATGCATCCAAGGATACTGAGGGAAGTGAGGGTGGAAATCGCAGAGGCACTGGCCATAAATTTTCAGTCTTCCTTAGATTCTGGGGTGGTGCCAGAGGACTGGAGAATTGCAAACGTTACACCCTTGTTTAAAAAAGGGTGTCAAGATAAGCCCAGCAATTACAGTTTAACTTTGGTGGTGGGAAAACTTCGAGAAAAACTAATTCTGGACAAAATCAATAGTTACATGGACAAATGCAAGTTAATTAAGGAAAGCCAGCATAGATTTCTTAAGGGTAAATCATGTTTGACTAACTTGCTGGAGTTTTTTTGAGGAGGTAACAGAGAGGGTTGATAAGGGCAATGCTGTTGATGTGGTGTACATGGACTTTCAAAAGGCATTTGATACAGCGCCACACAACAGACTTGTGAGAAAACTTGTAGCTCATGGAATAAAAGGGACGGTAGCAACATGGATACAAAATTGGCTGAGTGACAGGAAACAAAGAGTAGTGGTTAGTGGATGTTTTCGGGCTGGAGGAAGGGTTAAGGTTTGTATAAGGCACTAGTTCGGTGTCAGTGGAGTTCCCCAGGGATCAGTGTTGGGACCCTTGCTTTTCTTGATATATGTTAATGACCTAGACCTTGGTGTACAGGGCACAATTTCAAAGTTTGCAGATGATATGAAACTTGGAAGCATTGTGAACTGTGAGGTGGATAGTTTAGAATTTCAAAAGGACATAGATAAGTTGGTGGAATGGGCAGACAGGTGGCAGAAGAAGTTTAATGTAGAGAAATGTGAAGTGATTCATTTTGGTAGGAAGAACATGGAGAGACAATAAGAATAAAGGGTACAATTCTAAAGGGGGTGCAGGAGCAGAGGGAACTGGATGTACATGTGCATAAGTCATTGAAGGTGGCAGGACAGGTTGAGAGAATGGTCAATAAAGCATACAGTGTCCTGGGCTTTATTAATAAGGGCATAGAGTACAAGAGCAAGGAAGTTATGTTGAACTTGTATAAGACACTAGTTCGGTCTCAGCTGGAATATTGCATCCAGTCCTGGGCGGCACACTTTAGGAAAGACGTGAGGGCATTGGAGAGAGTACAGAAAAGATTCACGAGAATGGTTCGAGGGATGAAGAATTTCAGTTATGAAGATAGATTGGAGAAGTTAGGACTGTTTTCCTTGGAGAAGGGAAGGCTGAGAGATGATTTGATAGAGGTATTCAAAATCATGAAGGGTCTGGACAGAGTAGATGGAGAGAAACTGTTCCCACTCATGAAAGGATCGAGAACTAGAGGTTTAAAGTATTTGGTAAGAGAAGCAAAAGTGATATGAGGAAAAACTTTTTCACGCAGTGAGTGGTGAAGATCTGTAATGCGCTGGCTGAGAATGTGGTGGAGGCAGGTTCAATTGAAACATTCAGAAGGGAATTGGATGGTTATATGAAAAGGAAGAATGTGCAGGGTTATGGGGAGAAGGCGGGGGAATGGAACTGAGGGAATTGCTCTTTCTGAGAGCTGGTGTGGATATGACGGGCCGAATGGCCTCCTTCTGCACTGTAACGATTCTGTGATTCTGAATGCTCCTGTGAAGTGCCTTGGGATGTTTTACTATGTTAAAGGTGCTAAATAAATGTAAGTTATTGTTTATGGAAGAGACTGAGGAGCTAGAGTAAGGATAACAGGCATTCTTGATGCCTGTTTTTCTTCAGAGGTTGCAGTGCCATTTCTGGGGGAAAAAGAGTAGCATACTTTACCATTATGTATGACCCAATAATTTCAATGAACTGAGAGTGTAACTCATATAATTTTTTTGATCTCTCATTGCGTTGTAGGTGGTAAATCAAGTTCAAATGAAGTCTTCGTATGGTTAGAGGGCAGGGATAAGTGGACTAGGAGACACAGGCATAATTCAGTTCCCATCATCATCATAGATTCTGCCCTTATCTTTGTATTTCCATGATAGCTTTCTACATCCACATCTATAATGGAAGCTGATACTGTAAATTTGTTATACGTTAATTACACCCACCTGGTGATACTACCAAGCCTCCCATCTCCCAGAAACATTGCAGAAGTGTGTCCTTCAGTCCCATTAGGAAATTTTTGAATTTCTCAGGAGTCCAAACCTGGGCCCTCAGTATGAACCCTACATCCACTGAATAGCAGGCTGCTTTGCCTTCTACATGGTATCAAAGCCCATTGATATTCCGTCAAGCTAGGGTCAAAGAAATCCATGCTCTGAAATGCCCTCCCTAAAGCAGGTTGTTTTTATTTATTAGTGCACATGTCCTGATTTTATTTTGTGCAGATATATCCGAGTGGCTGTGCTCCCATGTTCTGAAAATGCAAGCTGTCTCTTCCGCACCAAAGCATTAGTAGCTGCTGAAAGCCTGGCATACAATGAAGTCTTTTGGATCACCATTTCCTTTACTGCTTTGCGTCAGAAGACTCTGCGAATTGATGTTTGTTCGGTGGATAAATCTCATCGAGAAGAGTGTTTGGTTGGTAATTGTGTTAAATGTTAAAAACTCTTCAAATGCATTTTATTTGCTGAAAACTGCAGTTTTGTTTGAACTTGCAGTTAGCCACCTTTGAGTTCTTATTGCAGATCAGCGATAACTCATTTGGCATTTCGGCAGGATAGTCCTTGGACTCCAGCTTTTACCCAATTTCATTTGGGCTAGCAATTGGCCCATTTTTTTCCACAATTCTAAACTGGATTGCTGTTTCCATTTTGTAAATTTTTACTGAACCGTAAATCATATGTCTCACACAGAGCATCTTCCGACAATGTTTCATTTCTTGTAATGCAAGTGCAAATCAGTGAAGAAGGAGGTGATAGCCAAATTAATGAGTTCATCCTATATCGCTGTAATCTTATAGGGAAGATTAAGCATCATTTTCTTGCTCCACATCTACTTCCTGTGAATCTCTGATTTCAGCTGATAGTTTGAGGTAATCCTCATACATTAATAATTACTGTTTAGATTTAACTGTAGGACATGACATATGGGGCTGAATTTTATGAGCCCCTCGACATAGGGGGTCGTGGCAGGGGGGCTCTGTAAAATTCTGCCGGAGCAGCCTGCCTCAACCCCCGACGTCGAGAAGGCCCCGCCGGATATTTGTGGTGGTGGCGAGGTCTCAGTGCGGCCCCCGCCGCCAAGCAGCGGGGCCTTCATCTAAATATTTAAATGAGCATTAATGAAATGCAAAGTAACTCACCCGCCGTTGGCAACCGTCCCACGCAGATTTTATGCTCCAGTGGACGTGACTTGTGCGTTTCCGAACTCCATTGGTGAGACACTGGTGGGGAACGGGGAGGAATAAAATTATCAGGGTGGGAGAGCGGGGACAACACTTTTTATTGGTTGTGGGGATGGCGGGAAGGGATTGAAGGGCAAATGTTAGAAGGTTGGGGGGGGGAAGTTCAGGTCAGGAATAAAATAAGCTGAGTGAATCTAGGGCAATAAAAAGACCATTGGGAGGGGATTTCCTAATTATTTATCAAAAAAAAATTAAGTCTAATACACCTTTAAAAATTTAAATCTTTGCTAAGGGTTTGAAGAAAAATGGTGCTGGCACCTGCGTGGTGGCGCCAGGCGCATTGCCGGGGACGTGGAGGCCGCTCCACCCCCTGCATTTAAATCTGCCCCTGCACGTAATATTGCAGGGACCACTTCCGTGTCAGAAGGCAGCGCAGCACGCTGATAAAATTCAGCCCAAAGGTCTTTGGAAAATTAGTCATAACAGCTAATATTATACTTCGTATTCAGTGGTCGCTTTCCTAGATTTGTAATATTTCGGAGAATGTTGGAAGAATAAGAAAGCTAGATTAATTACCTTAATTCTTCTAACTATTTGCATTCGTTACACACTACAAATTCCATCCATCTCCAAGGACAAATGCCATGCCAGCCTACAGAATAATCTCCACCTCCACCCTTTTCAAGATTTTTGTATATATTTTCTCCATTTCCTTTAATCACACAACTAGTTCAGAAGATAGTTGGTAAAGTCACATTCGTCACCTCATAAAGGTCCAGAATATGATTCTTGGGGATCGTGGTTGTGTAAAGAGGCACTCCCTTATAGGAGGGTCAAATTTTGGAGCAGTTTCACTTGCACTGGAACAGCACTGAATAACAATACTGGAAAGTAACAGTAAGCTGGGTTGCAAACACAGGCGTGTTGGGCAAATGTAGAGTCCCGAGGATCGCACATGAGGCAGTAACGGATTAAAGATGATCTCCTAAAGTTATAGCTGTGCTGCTTACCAGTTGAGCTAGAAGCAGATAAGAAATAACATCTATTCCTCAATTATCCAGTACTCAGATAATCTCAAACGTAGCAAACATTTAGAATCAAACAGGTAACTTCATTGGATGCAGCAGAAATAGGAATGAAGCATTAACTATTAAATAATTGTTTTTTTTTAGGATTTTCTTCATAACAGTTTCACTTATACAATGCATAGTGATGTTGGCATTTACTCTTTTCCAAGCAAAATTTTGGTATCTTATTTCCTGTAACTTTCAAATATATCTTGTGTTACACTCCTCATGCATGAATGACAGTTTATTTAATTTTAACAGGGTGGTGCTCAGATCAGCTTGGCAAATGTGAACAGATCTGGAGAGTGGTCAACACACTGGTACAACCTCCTTAATCTTCATTATCTACAGGAACAAAGCATGAAGCACAATGCACAAAATGAAAATGTTCTTCAATCAGAAACTAAACTCTCCACAACCAAGAAGAAAGTAGGTCATTAATTTAAATCGTTGAAGGACAAGCTATCTGTAACGCTAGTGCAGTGAATTTTCAAATAAGCCTTAAATTTTGAACCTCAAATTGCAATTTTGCCACAGTTCAGATGTTTTCTCAAAGGCAATTTTACCAGTCTCCAGCAGATAACCAATATCAAAGAGGCACAGTAATATAGAGAGATAAAATGAAAAGAATGGAGAGAGATATTTTGATTGAATCTGAACCAATATTTATCCAAGTTCATAGTAAGTCATCTTGTTACCATTTATCAAGTAGTATAGCAACAACAGAGCTACTATTCATTCTTGTAAATCCAAATTTGGGCGCTAGCAGAATGGTAGAGGGTGGGAAATCCAGCGAAAATCAGTTCCATGGTAGCCTGAACCTCCCAGCTGAAGCAAACTGAGCATCATTGTGCTATGGAATAGGGGATAGGGAAGTGCGCTGTGCCATATTCCAGCCAAGGGCATACTGTGGAGAGTCTCCATCAAGCCAAGGAAACCTGGGAGGAACAAGTCATTGAGCAAACATGCAGGTGGGAAGGCATTTAAAAACCCCCACACACTTTAAAGGTAAGTACATTGGATGTTACAACATACACTTGTAAGTTTTTTTCTTCAGCTGGCATTTAGTCTCTCATGTGCTTTGTGTCCAGCTGCTATCACTCATTTATTTTGCTTTGAGCTTCCTTTATCCATACCAGAAGATTTGCCACCAGAAATCTTTCAAGCTGATATGTGCAGAGGAAAAGGGGACCAGGGAAGGATATTAGCAAGTTAGGATACCTGAGAAGTACTCTGGACTTTCCCATCTGCACCCAAAAATCTGCAGAGAAAGGCAGCTTATTTCACTTGGGCAGACATTAGGCTGGATTTTGTTCTCGCCCAGGGGTTGGGTTCCATGGCAGGAGTGGAGGGGGGCCTGATGATGGCTCTGGAGGTGGCCCGCATGAACCTCAACGCCAGGAGGGCCCGGCTCAATCCTCCCAGAAGCGGTGAGGCTCCATGGTGGCCACCACCGCCGTTGGATGAATGCAAATGAATAAGATTAATAAATTAACATAGACTTACCAGCAATCTTGAGGGCCCGCCACGGCCTTTGGCGCGGTGGCCGTCACTCGCGCGCCTTCAGATCCCCATCCGGGGAAATGCTGCACCACACTGGTGAGGTGGAGGGAGGAGGTAAATCTGTCAATGTAGGAGGTGGGGAGACGGCATCAAATAAACGTAATGGGTGGAGGGGATGGTGAGAAGGGTTGAACTTCAAACTTTATGCAGTTTGGGGGGGAACGTCAGATGTGAAAACTAAGTGCTTTAAGGGGAAGGGCAAATAGATAATGTTATTGGGGGGTGGGAAAGTGGCATTGTGAATTTATTTATTTGACTTGTGGGGGTGGGGGGGGTTCCTCTTTAAAAAATTTAAATGTGCCGGCAGGGCATAGCTGCCTTTAAAAATGGCGCCAGTGTTTACGGGCTGTTAAAATCCAGCCCATTATTGCTGAAGGCCCCTTTGCCCAATGATGGTTGCACTGCAGCTGGTGCTATCACCATGATATGTGAATGCCTGTCTACCCTTTATGCTGGAAGGTTCTTCAGAGGCATCCTTATCACAACATGCCATGCTTTACTTGTAATGCGTGAAAGATGGCATGCTAGGATGCTGAGGAACCCACATGGGTACGACTGTGAAACCCTATCTTCTCTGGATCTAGATCAACAGAAGGGAAAATGCTATGTTCTGCCATCTGCAAGAATGCCAGCAGTTACCATGCATCCTACAGCTCATAACATTTGCAAGGCAGTAAATCAGCTTTAGCCTGAAATTTGGCTCCAACCTTTTGCAGGTTTGCTGCTGTGCTGACTTATGATTTTGTGCTGTAGAATAGCAAAGTACTGTCCTTGCAAGCATCTGATGCAGTAGCACCTCAGCAGCCAACAAATGGAAGACCATGTGCTGGCCTGCACTAAATCTGCAGTCTGGTGCATGCACCTACAGGTCCCTTTCCTTTCACCTTGAGCTGCTGTTACTTCAGTCTTTGCAAAGATTGCTGATGGGATGAAATGCCATTTAATGCTTTGAGGTTTCTAAATTTTTGTTCCCGCCCTTTGGGGGTCAATTAAAGGGGTGGGTCGCAATCATTTAAATTTGACCTGCACACACATTCCCTCTCCTACTAATGGTGTCATCCCTAGACCCACTTGCATGGTTGCCTGATCTGCTCGTAGACTTCTACACGTGCTGCTTAGAGCTAGTCATGAGGAAGCATGGGAGGTCAGTTCATAAATGACTCTCCTGCTTTTCCTACAGAATCAATATAATTTGTATCCTTCCACTTCTCCTATGATGGACACATAAGCACATAGCATATTTATGTTACTGAGCCAAATGAGAGTCATAGAATAATAAATATGAATACATTATTACCTTTTCCTCATTATGGACTACAAGTTTTAGAATGATAGAGTTGCATAAACTAAGTAAAAGATTTTGAGCTCCTGGCAATGGCCTGAACTGTCCTCTCTATTCAGCAAGCCTTATAGACTTAACACTGATTTTTTTTTAGTAGGATTGGTGCAGGTTCATAGTCTTTAATCTTCTTTCCAAGACTGCATAAGTTAAATAAGTCTGATTATCCACAATACCATTGGTAGAAAAGATCCTTATGATTTTGTTTTGTTTTGTAGGATTCTGTGTCTGCACTCCTGGAACAAACAGTTGCAGAGCTGCAGGCAGTAGAGCGGAGACTGGAAAAAAACAGACATGTATTTTCTCTACGAGAAGAAAGGTGCAGTATTACATTCTGCAACAATTGTAGATGTTTACTGGCATGTTTATGTAAAGTACAGAATTTTTGTATTTTTTTAAGCAATTTTTTTTCTTGGCAGTTTCCCCTCCCTGTCTTAAAGGCTTATGATTCCTGATAAGGCATGGTTCCATAGGTACCAATTGCCTACCAATACTTCATGCAAGTGATCATTATTCAATCAGCATCAGTAGGCTATTTGATCATGCAGACATCTTAGCATGGATGGATGAAATATAATGCAATCTTGTGTGGAGTATTACAGAAACAAAGAGTAAATGAATGGCATGCTGTGTTAATGTTTTGAAATGGCTAAAGATGAAGCTGAATGTGACTTCGGAATCTTAGTAGACTAAATCTCGACCATCCAATCAATGCAGAGCAGCAATCAACAAAGCGAACAAAATGCTGAACTATAGCTGAAGCAGTAGATAAAATTCAGAAGAAATCCTGATCGAACTGCACAATGCTTTGGTCAGATGACAGTTTGAGTACTGTGCCCAATGTTCAAGTGCTGGACGTAGTTCCGAGAAAAGCCAGGAGGAAGATTCCTAATGTCAGTGATCTAAGTTAAAAGAAAGAGTGTAGAAACTTAGACTTTTGAGCCTTGAAAGGATATGACCAAGAAGCACAGGACAGTGACATATACAACATAATGGTTTGGAGAAGTGTCTCTTGAAAATTATTTAACATTAATTGCAAGGGTAGGTAAGGGGGCACATGTTTAAATGAGTTAAAGGAAGATTTAGGACTGATATCAAGAAGTTCGTCACACAATGGTCAGGTATTCTGGGTGTTCAGCAGCGCTCACATTGAAATATGACCTGGGCTCATAGTACCTAATTTTCCAACAAGTAAATTAAGTGGAGCTCCTGACCTGGAATCAGCCCAAAGAGTGATTAAGTGGATGAGATGCTAAGCCGAGGCTTGATCTGCCCTGTCATCTGGGCGTAAAAGATACCAGAGCACTATTTTAAAGAACAGAAGGGGAATTTTCCCAGATATCCTGGGCAATATTTATCCTTCAAAAACATCGCTAGAGCAGATCTCATCGTTGTCACATTGCTGTGCACAAATTAGCTGCCATGTTGTCCTACATTTCAATAGTAACGACACTTTAAATGTAAAAACAGGAAATGCTGGAAATACTCAGCACGTCGGGCGGCATCTATGGAGAGAGAAAGAGAGTTAACATTTCACATCAGTGAAAGGTCAGCAACCTGAAATGTTGACTTTGTTTCTCTCTCCACAGATATCTTTTTAAACGGACGCTGGGAGGCAAGGAACGGAAACCACGCACGCCTCCAATTAATTGCTTGTTGAGCTCATTATGGAACTCATTAACAGGCTTGTTTGCAGCAGTTTTGGATTTTTAAAGGAAGGGACTGAAGAGAATGCCATGTGGGGAACACGGCAGAGTGTACAAGACATGAACACTGTGGGGAGCCATGAGGTCTATGGGAAGGGGTAATTAAAATAATGCTGAGGCACAATTCAAAGCTCAGCAGTTTCAAAATTGCTACAGAGTAGTCATTGCTGGAGCTGTGAGACTTGATTTTCTTAGTGGTGAGTGGCAGGAATCCAGAGAAGGATGTGAGGCTGCTGACATCACTTGGGCACCTGGGGTTGAACGAACCCCAGCTGAGGAAGTTCGGATGGGAACAGGCTTCTGTGACATTGTACAGAGCACCAGGATGAGCTTCAGCAGATGCAATCTCCTGGACAGCAGGAGGCCAGAGGAGCACAGCAGGGCTGCAAGGGGAAGAAGGTGCTACCCAAGACATCAGGTCTACCACCCAAGAGTCAGCTACCTGCAAATGACAGAGCGCCAATGCCATAGGAGTCTACGCCTTTCCAGGCACGTGATCTCGGACCTTTGTGCTCTGATCCACAATGACCTGAGGCCTCACGTCCCCCCATGGCAGTCCCTTACCTGAAACTATCGAGGTCACCATTGCCCTGAATTTCTATGCAACCAGGTCATTCCAGGGATCTTCTACGGATCTAGGTGGCATCTTGCATTCGGTAGCTCATCACGTCATTAGGCAGGTCACGGATGCCATGTTCCGGAAGGTGGGGGACTACATCCACTTTGACACAGATGGGCCTGCGCAGGCACAGAAAGCTTTGGGTTTCACCTCCATTGCTGGATTCCCCCAGGTGCAGGGCATCGATGTGGCCATCAAGGCACCCAATGACCAGCCAGTGAGATCCATCAACAGGAAGGGCTTCATCTCCCTCAACGTCCATTTGGTCTGTGGCCACACCAAGAGCTTTCTCCATGTGTGCCCTCCCTTTCCTGGCAACTGCCATGACTCCTTCATCCTTCACCAGTCCGGGCTGCCTTGGGTCTTCACTCCATCCTTAAAGCACGTGGATGGATCCAAGGGGACAAAGGATATCCCTTAAAGACATGGCTACTGACCGCTCTAAAGGAGCCCCAGTCAGAGGCACAGAGACAATGCAACCAGTGCCACCTGCTCAGCAGACCAACTGTTGAGCAGGTCATTGGGCTTTTGAAGAAGCAATATCGGTGCTTGGACTGGTCGGGTGATTCCCTCCAATACTGTCCTGCAATGATCTCTTTGTGTTGGTCTGCTGCACTCTCTATAACATGGCCCTCCAGAGTGGTGTGGTTCTTGAGGACAGTGAGGGCCTGGAAGTAGACAGCTCACCCGGGGATGAGCAGGAGGTAAGAGAGGAGGATCTATAGGGGGATAACACTGAACAGAGAGGTGCCCCTGCTGCATGATGATGTGGCCTCCTCCTGCCACCTTACGGGAAGAGATCTTCCTCCTCTCCCTTACGCCCTCAGCATTAGGTCTATGTTGACATCAATAAAGCGAGTGTTTGCCATACCCCTAGTGCCAGGCCTCCAGCTCCCCTGTGACGTCTCGCTTCCCTTTGGTTCTGTGGAAGACAGATTTCTCCTTCAGGACAACAAGTCAGCCTCAATGATGGCTGCTGTGGGAGGCAACATGAGTCCCACACTCTATCTGTCTTGCCTCCATTCCCAGGGCCACTGGCTGTAAGTGGACAGGAAACTCCTCTCCACACAATTAAGAGCTCACCCATTTGAAAATTGCAACCTGAATCAGTTTCCTACTGGAGGGGGTGGGTGGGTTTCTGACCCAGAACCAGACCCAGTTCCTGTTTCCGCCTCCATAATGAAAGTTCAGTTGCATGTTGCTTTGAATATGGACACAAAGAGGCAGGTTTTTAACTTGCTGCCTGGGAGTAAAATTGTTGTGTTGTGAAATTAATGGACATGAAAATTAGGTAGTTTCTACAAAGGACGGCCACTCCCCAAAGCCAGTTTTATGTCTGAGTGGTAAGTTGAAATTCTGCCCCAAAATAGTTTGTATATGTTTGTTAGGGATGGGCAATAAATGCTGGCCTAGCCAGCGTCGCCCACATCCCATGAAAGAATAAAAAAAATGGAGCTATGAAATTTAGCTCTATTTGAGTTCAAATTTGATATTCCAAAGTCTCCTCAACTAATCTACATTTTTTGATGTAATATTTTCTCATAGTTTTGTATGGAAGCAACTTATGACACTTTTAAGTGCAACATAAAATGCTACACAGCAGAGTTGTTCAACATACGGCTTGCGGGCCAGGATCTGGCCCGCCAAAGGTTTCTATCTGGCCCACGGATGTAAATTGTACCCGGGGCAGTTCCTCATTCTCACCAGGGGTCCGTGACTGGAGATGAGAAATTTCCCTTTGTTCGACCGTCTTTTAAAAAAGATCACAAGTCAGTTTCATAGCTGACAGGTGCTGAATCGGGAACAGCGGTTTCTGAACTTCAGACAAATTTAGGGTTTTCCGGCGGGTTTTAAAAAGCCCGCCAGAAAACCCGCAATCAATCCAAAGTTCAGAAACCACTATTTCGGATGCAGCACATGTCAGCTGTGAAACTGACTTGCGATCTATTTAGAAAACTGACCAACCATCTGCTGAGCATTTTCATTCTCTGTAACTGTCAGAGAGAGAGAGAGAGAGAGGGGGAACAGAGAGAGAGAAAGGGGAACAGAGAGAAGGGGGGAACAGAGAGAGAGGGAAGAGCACAGAGAGAGAAAGGGGGACAGACAGAGGGGGGGAAGAGAAGAGAGAGAAGGGGGATAGAGAGAAAGAAAGGGACTGAGAGAGGAAGGGAGACAGAGAGAGAAAGAGGGGGGACACAGCGAGGATGACACAAAGGGGAGGAACAACGGGGGGGGGGGGGGCACAGGGAGAGGGAGAGAGAGTGATCAAGATCACTCCTGACAGAATGGCATCTATCAAGAATATTCCACATGCTACATCAAGTGTGCAGGCAAACATTGACTACTTGTGCAAGCAAAAATTTGCCTGATATCTCACTAAATCAGTGTTCAACATAGTGAAGAGAAATTAAATCAATAAAGTAGTCTTTTCATTTAAGGTTTCTTCACAAAAGTGTACGTTTGTTGTTGTCTTGATTAAAGTAAGATACATTTTTAATGCCTTTACCTTTCCAAAATTATCTCACCGGCCTCCTATGTAAGACAAAGGTTGTAATGTTGCCCCCCATGTGAAAAGGTTGGACAACCCTGCTGTGCAGGATGCTACAGAAATTCTAGGTAAAGATCTCCCCTCCCCCTTCCTCTTGTGTCACATTTTCTGGATGGAACTATTGTGGGCAGGAATTCAAACTTTATAATCCAGAAAGCCAGTGCAATTGATGACTGGGGTTAGAGGCACATTTTGTGTAGAATACAAAAGTCCAGCTATGCCAGAAATGCATTCCAATTCCACTAAAACAGAAAATGTGGGCTTCAATGTGGCAATTTCAAAGTGAGAAGTTTATTAGGCACTGGAATTTTTGTTTCTTAAGTAGCAGACTGGTTCAAACTCTCTTAAGTCTCATCTTGCACTTGGCTTGTAGATGGGTCACTTTGCTAGCCTCAGTCATGTCATTAGGAGAGAATGGAAGACTGACCCATGAGCTCTCATCTCATCTGACTAAATTGCTCCCCCTAATGTGTTTATCAAAGAAATGATTCAAGATAGTTTGGATATGATCATCAATTACTATCTAGCCTCCTAGCTAGGGCAATGTGGATATGATGAGTTAACCTAGATATCTTCTAAATGGCAACATAAGACTGCTCCTCATTTCAGTATATTTATCCCTAGCATTCCCCACAAATTAGTTTTCTAATTTTATCTAAGATGTCTCCTGCAGATGCCAAGCAAGGCCATGATGCATACGAAAAGGGAAAGAATGAAGCGGGCACGTATCTCAAACTGGAAACAGTTCGTCTTTTCTTGTGGTTGGGAATAAGAAAGTGAAAGCCAAAGGCAGGAGAGTTTATTACAAAAAAAAACAAAACTATACACATTTTCAAAAAAAAGGTGTATTTAGTGCATTTTGTTTGCTTACAGGCAAAGTGTGCCAGTGGAGGAAGGTGACCACAATGAGAAAAAAGTGGCCAAGGAGGAAGAGGAAGAACAAGAAGAATGCAATGAAGGAAATCCATGGGAAAGTGAAGACAATGCTGAGAATGCCAATGAGCAGACTGACGAGCAGTCAGTACTCACAGCTGTAGTTGGAGTGAAGGTGACTATTTGTAGGAAATAATGGATCTATCTGGCTAACCCTTCATGAATCATTCAGTATTACAGTTGCTGCCATTTAGAGAGAGCCCTAGGCACAGGTTGCCTGGTTGTAGAAGCATAGCAAATAGTGGTGACATCTATTAAAATTTGTGAATTATTATGGGTCACAGAATTGGGGTTAATGGAATTAGTGACTGATTTAGGGCTAATGGATTAATTTGTCCTGGGAGAAGAAACTAAAAGCAGAAAGAAAAAGTATAAGAAAAATTCAATTTAGGTGAGACTTTCGCAGTTTAAGCTCAATATTACAGTAATAACAGTACTGCTAACATTTGAACAACCATCTTTCATGTACATTAATATTTAATTCAGGACTACAGGGCACAAGCAAAAAACAACCCAGACTGCTTACATACCTGTAGCTAAGGGTTACTGTTTTCTTTTAATTATAATATTTGCGATTTAGCCTAATTTGTAGTGTTGGGTATGTGAAATATCTTTAGCACTTTTGCTTGAACTGTGAAGCACTCCCACGCTAATAAGAGCAATTTTGTTCTTTCAAACCTGGATGTTCTGTCAGGAGACAGCGTTTTATCCCGTTGATCACCAGATTTGGGTTCTGGTGTTTAGAGAGCTATCGCTAGGAATGTGAGCAAGCCCATGTGATGGATTAAGAGCATCAGACGAATTAGCATACTTTCTCCAGTTGCTACTGTGAGCCACATTAATGTCTTGAACAAAATGTATCCAAAGCAACATATTGGCACTATGTTGAAATGCACTGCTTTAAGTTTGACTCCCCCCGCCACCCCCATAATGTATTGGTATGAAAATGATAAGGAAGGTTAGCAACAACATTGCACATTACCAATTGGTTGGATTATGAACCGATTATCTCCACAGTTTGATAAAGAGACTAACACAGAGGAGGCGGTAGCAACTACTTCTGCAGTGCGTCCAAAGGATAGAAGAGCCCATACTACTCAACAGAGCTCATTTGTGAGGGGCAATGCTATTATTCGTTCAAAAACCTTCTCTCCAGGCGCACAGAATCCCTATGTGTGCAGGGTAAGAATTGATTCTATTGAAATTTGTTCTTAACACCTTTGTATATCATTGGAATACAATCTGCAGCTTATTGCATGGTGGTTTCAGCTTCTGTCCCCACTGAGCTGATTCCTTCCCTCCTTCTTGTCCTTGTTCTCATTTTCCATCTCTCCCCACTACTTCTCCATCCTCCCACCCACTCCCTCTTATCACCATTACCCTCGGCTGTCCATGGTGAAAATTGTCAGCACTTTTAGCTCCTTTGGTTCTGGAAAGGCAGCGGTAACATGACACTGCTGTATTAGACACCATTGTTAACAACATATGACCATCTAGCTAGCAGCGTCCTTTTCATCCGCTGCAGCCTACACTTGACCCATCTCATCTTTGCATTATGACTCATGCTGCCTGCTGAAACTTACTAACTGCATTATTCATCTTATGCATAACTGCTCATGCTTGCAAATGTGGATACGGGGGATGTAAGGTGCTTGTAGTGCAAGTTTGTTCTGAATCTTGCTTTTCCAGGTAAACAATGCAGAAAAATAACTAATGTTAGAACGTTAGCTGCAACAATACCTTCAAACAGAACTTGTTATATACTATGTCTGATGTTTGTATCCTTGTGTGTTTACCTGTGTACCTGTGATATGACAGGGTAAAACATAAGAATATGATGGCACCAGGTCTGAGCTTAAGATAGGTGATCCTGCAGCTTCACCTTTCTCTATTACATGGTCTTAAATGTAAGGTAATCCAGGTGGCTACCTCCAATGAAGTTAAAGGCTTATGATTCTCGCATCCTTCTCCAGTTAGGATCTGTTCGTGTGTATTATGTGCTATTCTGTTGTGCAAGTAAATAAGTATTCTTAAGATATTGTCAGTTGAAGGGAGCATATATGCAGTGATAGAATAGTGAACAATCTGAGTTTGGTAAATGAGGTTGCATGATGCAACCAAGTTTTGTTACTATAATTTGATATGTGAATCCCCGGGCAGATGTCCATTTGGTGAAGTTTTCAATTGTAAGTTACAGCTTGAAGCTGTATCCTGCTAAACTAAGTATATGCATGAGATGCTGTGAAAGTGCAGTAACTGTGAAATAAGTTGACAGTAAGGGACAATGTTTGCCTTGCAGGGGTCCCACACAATTGTTTGGTTTGGGACCATACATTTTGCTTGACAGTGATACTAATTAATATCAACTTAATCCGGTATCAAATCAGCATACATACATTATGAAAAGGCTTGTTTGCTATAGGCAATGTAAAAACAGTTGACAACATGATAAGTGATAGTAAACATGACAAATGACATCAAACTGTAGTGAAGGTTTTGAAACTGGTAGTGAAAAAGAGTTTAAGAAAAAATGTGACAAAAAGGGAGATTTGTTGAAGATTTAAATATGCTTTTAATGGCACCATAAAATGATTGTTATAATTGGAACCCTCAAAATAATATTTTGAACAGCACTCAGACTTCACTATGTTAGGGTGATTGTTAACTCAAAATGTTGGTTGCACATTTTCATTCATAGGAGATGGTGTTGGTTTTATCTCTCGATCAGGATTTACCATATATCAGCATTTGGAGCCAGTTTGCTACCATTGAAGACTGGGTCCAGTGCATGGACAGTTTCTAACAGTTTGAGTTAAGCACCTGCACAGGCTTCCACACAAACAAACCTGCAAACACAGACTGGGCCTGGCCCTTCATATACACTCTCCACAATTCCCCTCTGTTCTTTCTCTCCTCATTGGTTTTCACATCTTCTATCTGAAAAGTTACCATACTGTCACCATCTCATGACTGGACACAACGTCTGTCTTTCGGGGCAAATCAGCGCATTACTACTATGGATTGGATAATTGAGCTGCCAATGTAAAAAGCAGACAATGGATCTCTTACCCACCCTGCAGCTGTATTAGCAGAATGATTGAGAGTAAGGGTGATAATGCTCCAGTAGAAGGTAAACAGTGAGTTAGAAAGAGACCTTTTCATTATGATAGCTCCTAGATATTCAGCATTCCTTGAACTGCTGTTCCCAATGCATCCTGAGACCCACACTCAATGCCATGCACCGGCACATGCACACCCTCGACCTCTCACTTCTGCAGTACCGACTCACTCTATTTCAAAGCTGTACTGGTCTACAGTTTCATTTTATCCTTTGTTTCATCCAGCACTTTAACAAAAAACATTCTTTCTTCCTTTCAACAAGCTTCAACACCTCATGCGTAGCAATACTCTACTAGATCCTCCTTACCCTTCACTTCTCTCTGATTCCTTCCCTTTTTCCAGTCTCACCCCTTGCCATGTAACCTTCCCGTCTCTGACCCTGAATGATCTGTCCTTAGCAAAGATTCAGCTTCATCCCTTGCACCCCCCCATCCCCACCTTCATGAATTTCAAACTAAGCACGACATTGAGTTATTCCATCGCCGTTGCCTCCGCACCCACTTCTTTGGCCAGGAGTCTTCCCTCTGCATAGTGGCCCCTTTTACCCATTTTCAGTATTCTTCCTCCATGAGGACCCCTCCCTCTATCCTTTTACCCTCTTTAGATCTTTTAATTGAGAACTGCTGACATGAAATTGGTCAATTCAATTTCTCTGCTCCCCTGACTCACTGTAAGCTTCTTCCTCTGAACTTGCAGCACTCTGTTTTCTCAGGTCCAACCCTAACATTGTCATCAAACTAACAAGGGTGGTGATTTCTGGCATAACGACCTCCACCTAGCAGAGGCCGAATACCAACTCTCTTGACGCTCCCTCCTACCTCCCCCTGGACCATGACCCCACCAAGCATAAAGCCATTGTTTCCAGGATTGTCACTGACCTCCTCTCCTCTGGAGATCATCCCCATCGCTGTCACCCCACACCCCCATGGCCTCCACCCTCATAGACCATACAGCTTGCTTCTATCTCCTTCCCAAAATCCACAAACAGGACTGCCCTGGTAGAGCTATCGTTTCAGCCAATTCCTATCCCACTGAACTGATTTCTTCCAATCTCTTTTTTTTTCCTCACCTGTCCGGTCTCCTCCCAACTACATCCATGACATTTCCGATGCCCTCCATCACTTCAACAGTTTCTTGGTCCTAACCATCTTCTTTTCACCAAGGACGTCCAATCCCACTGTACCTCCATCCTTCACCAGGACGGTCCAATTGCTCTCCGTTTCTTCCTTGAACAGAGGTCCAACCAGTCCCCATCTACCACCACCCACTCCACCTGACTGAAGTTGTTATCACATTGAACAACTTCTCCTTCAACTCCACTCACTTCCTCCAAATAAAAGGTTTTTTGCTATGAGAACCCGCTATGGATCCTAGCTATGCCTGCCTTTTTCTGTTTCAGTCCTGCTCAGGCCCCATCCCTCACCTCTTTTTCTGGTATATTGATGACTGTAACAGTGCTGCTTCCTACTGTCACCTGGAACTGGAAATTTTAATCAATTTTGCTTCCAATTTCCACCCTTCTCTTTCCTTCACATGGTCTGTTTCTGACTCTTCGCTTTTCTTCCTTGATTTCTCTGTCTCCATTTCTGGGGATAGGCTATCTACCAATATTCACAAAAAAGCTCACTGACTCCCACAACTACTTTGACTACACTTCCTCACAACCCGCGTTCTGTAAGTATTCTATTCTTCCAGTTACTTTGTCTCCGTCACATCTGTTCAGATGATGCAACCTTCCATGCTAGTGCTTCTGATATGTCTTCCTTTTTCCTCAGCCGACGATTCCCTGCCTTCCACTCACCACCACTGTAGTTGATGGGGCCCTAGACCATGTTCATTCCATTTCATGCACTTCTGTTCTTACCCCTTCCTCTCCCTCCCTGAACTATTAGCCTCTGTATTCAATGGATCATCCTCCACCATTCTGCCACCTCCAGAATGATGCCACCATCAAACAATTTTCCCCTTCCCCTCCCCTTTCTGCATTAGCCTCATCAACCCACTCTGTTACCTCATTGAATAACTCAATCAAATTAATTGAACACAATTTGCCCTTACCAAATCTGTGCTGGCTTTCCTTAATTAATCCCTATTGGTCCTAGTGATCGTTAATTTTATCCCTGATTATAATTTCTCATAGCTTTCCCACCACTGAGGTTAAACTGACTGGCCTGTAGTTGCTGTGTTTGTCCTTACAGCCTTTTTTCAACAAGGATGCAACATTTGCAATTCTCCAGTCCTCTGGGAGCGCCCCGTATCTAAGGAGGATGGAATGATTATGGCCATCTTTCGGCTGAGCACTTTACAGCCTTCTGGACTCAACATTGAGTTCAACAGTTTTAGTTTGTAACCTCTGTCCACAGTTTGTTATTGCTTTTCTTTGCTGGTTTGGTTTCTCTCTCTTGTTTCTCTCTTCTTCCCCTTTTTTATTTGCTTTCCGATGGCAGCTATTCAGAATCCTGCCATTCACACTTCCTCTAGATGCATCCTTTGTTTCTTTACTTGCCCCATTACCATTCCCTCGGCCTTGCAACATAAAACTTTTTGTGATTTAATCTCTCCTGCCCTCCACCCTATCAGACCTTCCCAGCCTCACCCCTTTCACTTGCTCAAAACCTATAATATTTCTAACATTTTCCAGTTCTGATGAAAGGCCACTGACTTGAAATGTTAACTCTGGCTAGGATTGGTGGATCTGTGGTGCTGCCTGACCTCGCTATTCCCCACAGTGGCCTGCCTGCCTAGCCCCGGCACCCCAGACTCCACTTACCTGGTAGTGAGGGCGCATGTCCATCTGTGTGTGCTCTTCCTCCAGGTTCAGCCCCAACAGTGGCCATCGCTCGCGGTTTTTGCTGCGGAGCTGCCTGCCATTTGATCGGGCTGCCGTCTTGAAATGGATGCCACCCATAACTGCGGCCCCAGGTCCTGCTGCCCACTGAAGCTGGGGTGCCCCCCTACTTCTGGCCCCAGCAGCGGGATACTTCAGGAAAAATCCTGACCTCTCTCTCTGTCCACAGATGCTGCCAGATCTGCTGACTATTTCCAGAATTTTATGTTTGTATTTCATTATGACTGGTTTTTGTTTATGGAAATATGCACTGCTTAAGGAAATGTTCTCTTTTTTGTCAGTATTGCTGTTTTGATATTTGCAAACTGGAAGTCATTCTCTAGTCCCCAGAATAATATGGCTTAGGATTCTATCCAATTGTACAGATTGCACAGCATCTGTTGAGAGGCAAATCTTTGTGGCATCAATCCTGAACCTATTTACTTGGTAATTTTAGGGTGTCTTACCATGCTAGTTTCCTTAAATTGTGTCATCTCGTTTGTTGTGGGTTTTGCAAGTGTTAAGCCTTGTCATCCTTCCAGTCATGATGCATTCTCATTTTATGGGAAGTTGCGATAAAATGCCAATTGCTGCTAGAGTTAGAGGCAGGAGGTTCATGCAATCTCTCATGCAGCAGCATGTTGACAACTTGAATTCTTGATGCCTGAAAATTTCTTGGTTCCTTGTCTCTGTACTCTTTCAATAGCAATAATCTTTAAATATGTTAGATAATACATTTTTGGGGGATCAAGATTATCTTTTTCTTAAACTGTTAGTTTGCGCTCAATCAGCACATTGCAAAACATCAGCAATTCAATCCAAATTTTAAAAATTGCAGTATATAGTTTACACAAAAGTGATTAGAGAGAGAGTGAGGATAAGGTTGAGGAAGGAGGTTCCAGAGAGTAGGGCTATTATTGCTGTTTTGAGAGAAAAGAGCAGTATATTTTCGATATTTTAATATACTGAGCATGGTTTGGTGCTTTAGAATTCTATGCATACATCAAGTATGAGTTTCCCTGGAGTTTACTGTGCTGTGACAGCTCTGTTGTGCAGAAATGCAGTAGGTGTCACGTGAGCAATTTCTTTGCCGAATGTTGCTCATAATCAAATCACAATTATTTTTTTTTCCAGTTAAATCGAAGTGACAGTGACAGCTCAACATTATCCAAGAGGTCTCCCTTTGTTCGAAATGCCACGGAACGGCGCAGTTTGCGAATGAAAATGGTAAGGAATGAAACAGTGCATTTTCAATATGGAAGAAAACTGTTGCCAGTTTTATATTATGTCAACATACACTTTAAAAAAAAAATCTAAACTCTTTTTAGCTTTAAAATCAATGCAATACACATAAAGATTTGCATTTTCAGTTTCAACAACATGTATTCATGCAATAAAAACAGAAAATGCTGAGAATACTCAGCAGATTTGGCAGCATCTATAGAGAGAGAAACAGAGTTAATGTTGCAGGTTGATGATCTTTCATCGACCTGCAACGTTAAATCTGTTTCTCTCTCTGTAGATGCTGCCAGATCTGCTGAGTATTTTGAGCATTTTCTGTTTATATTTCAGATTTCCAGCATCTGCAGTATTTTGCTTTTTTATTTATACAATCCATTTAACAGAGAAAAATAGTCAAAAGTATTTCACAGAGGAAGGGAGGAACAGATAAACCTTTTGGAGGATAATCAGAGGTGGCTGAAGGCTTGGTGGAAGAGAAATTTTTCAGGTTTTTTTTTTAAGAGACATTTTTAAGGAAAGAGAGCTTTGAGAGTATGGCCAAGCAGAAGACTTGCCACAATGATGAAGGGCAGAATCAGAGGGCAGGATGGGACACAAGACTGAAAAGAATGAGTAGAGTGAAGCTGTGGGTGGATTTGCAATGGACATGAAATGAAGGTGAGAGTTTTAATTTTATACTTGGAGTTCGTAGAGGGTGGTGATCATGTGACTAGGGAGAAGGGCATTGGAGATATCGAGTCTAGAGATGACAATCATGTGGATAAGTGTTTCAGAAGTATTGGGAGTGATTTGGGGATAGAGGTGAACGATGGTATGAAGATGGAAATAAGCAGTATTTGTGATGGATGAGATAAGGGGCTTGAAATCCTTCTCTGGATTTCACAGGATGCTGAGATTCCTCACAGTCTGCTAAAAGTAGAGAGGATGTTTCCACTGGCAGGTGAAGCTAGGACAAGAGGGCATAGCCTCAAGATTAGAGGGAGCAGATTTAGGACTGAATTAAGAAGGAACTTCTTCATCCAGAGGGTTGTTAATCTATGGAATTCCTTGCCCAGTGAAGTAGTTGACGCTTCTTCAGTAAACGTTTTTAAAGCTAAGGTAGATATCTTTTTGAACAATAAAGGAATTAAGGGATACGGTGAGAGCGCGGGTAAGTGGATTTGAGTCCACGAAAAGATCAGCCATGATCTTATTGAATGGCGGAGCAGGCTCGAGGGGCCGGACGGCCTACTCCTGCTCCTAGTTGTTATGATCTTATGATTAATAGACTAGTCCAAAACTATTCTTCACACCTGTTTCAAGTAATTCTATCTGAAACAATGGATATTCTTGGTACACTGTGTTGACAGATCCGTGTCCAACTGTAGAACTTTTGTGTATCATCCAGATCGGCAGGGTAAGATACAGCTAAGTTATAAACAAGTCGTATTATGTTGCCTTAATGTTATTCTTAAGCACCTCATTTGTTGGATTTACAATATATTAACAATGTAAATGTAATAGCATAGGAACATGTGCGCTGACAGAGCATTTTCAGTGTACTGAGCCTCTGCACTAGAGATTTAAAGTGCTGTGCTGCCACACTGGATATGGGTTTTCAGTTCCAAGTCGCAGTTCATCTACTATAATTGCAAAAAAACAGAAGATGTTCTTTGTAGCTGATTTTTTAGAGAGGTATTGATAGTGACGATGACAAAAATAATGTGTTTGTTTAGTTTTGGTTTAATGGCTGTTCATATAAATTCAGTCACCATGCACAAACAGTTTAAAAACGCAATTGCAATTCGGATCCCTGTACCAAATTCAGTTCAGCACAATGTTGCAATTAATTATAGACTGGAGGGGCGAATAATTCAGACAGCAATAATGTGTGATTGGTTCAATTTGTATGTGACTGACTTTCAAACAAAAATGGTGAAATATTTTAAATCTGCCCCCCGCACCCCCCCCACCCCCACCCCCTCCTGATGCTGGATCCCTTGTTCAGGTACTAAGTGCCTTTTAACGAGGGGCCCCCACCCCCCCCCAATCCCAGAGCCGGGAAGCAGCCCGCATGGTTTTTCCTGCCATGTTTCCCATGCGCGACAGGCTCCCCTGTCGCTTGGCTAATTGCGGCAGTGGCAGGATAATGCCCTTACTTGCCCACTTAAGGGTCTCAATTTGCAGCAGGGTGGGAAGGCCGTTGACAGGCCTGTCTGCCCCAGACCTAATTTCGATGAGACAGGAAGATGTCGGGGTCCCCATCCGCCACCATCGCGCCCAATTTATATGCTTTCCTCACCTCCAAACCCACTGTGGGGGAGAGCATAAAATTACCCCCAAAGAGAGGGAAAGTAAGATTGGGTTAAGAGATAGAAGGAAAAAAAGAGACCAAAGATAACAGTAAAATATTTAAAATCAAAAATTTAAATGTTACTTTTTGAAATCTCAATGAGACTCCCCACCTGTAATAGTTATTTTTCAATACCAGATATGTTAAGTGGCAGTAATAAAAACTTAACACAGCGTTAAATGAGTACTAACGTTTCGTCCATTTCAGTATAACATTCCGTGCTGAGTTTGGTCCGTATCTACCTCGCATGTACCACACCTTCACGCCATTCAGTACATTTCAGTGGTGAGGCAGACAGCAAGATGCCGTTTTCACATAACTAACGGCAGAGTGGCACATCTTAGACAGCAGCTTTTGAATTTCTGCATGCCTGCCCTTGTTTGATGTTGCTGTAGCATTTGCGCAGAAATAACAGTGAGTGCCATTAGCCATTATTTTGACAGAAAATTTTGATAGAAAACAGCTTCCGCTGTTTGCGCTTGATCGCTGCCTGGGCATGTCAACATTGTTCGAACTGGCAGGCACCTTCGTGGATGCTTCTTCATTTTGGGCAGTCTCGGGCAAGAGATTCCCACAAATCAGTGGAGATGTCACATTTTTTCAGGGAAGCTTTAAGGACATCCTTGTAGCGTTTCCTCTGCTCTCCTGGTAACCTCTTGCCGTGACGGAGTTCGGAGTAGAAATCTTGTTTTGGGAGTCTGGTGTCAGGCATGCGGACGATGTGGCCAGCCCAATGTAACTGACTAGCCACAACCAGTGTCTCGATACTGGGGGTGT
This sequence comes from Heterodontus francisci, assembly GCF_036365525.1. Classification (NCBI taxonomy): domain Eukaryota; kingdom Metazoa; phylum Chordata; class Chondrichthyes; order Heterodontiformes; family Heterodontidae; genus Heterodontus; species Heterodontus francisci. The sequence continues at coordinate 92,791,559 of NC_090382.1, read as the reverse complement.
TAGCCTGAGAGAGGACACTGATATTGGAGCGCCTGTCCTGCCACTGAATTTGCAGGATCTTGCGGAGGCACCGCTGGTGATATATCTCCAGGGCTTTGAGATGTCTGCTGTACAGTGTCCATGATTCCGACACATACAGGAAGATAGGTAACTCTGCGGCTCTGTAGACCATGAGCTTGGTGCCAGATTTGAGGTCTTTGCCGTCAAACACTCTTTTCCTCAGACGACCGAAGGCTGCATTGGCACAGTGGAGGCGATGCTGAGTTTCATGGTCAGTGTCTGCCCTTGCTGAGAGGAGGCTCCCAAGGTATGAGAAGTGATCCACATTGTCCAGTGGTTTGCTGTGGATCTTGGATTGGGTCAGTGGCAGATCCGTTGGCAAGGATTATAGCTTGCATGTCGTCGTGCAGCAGGCGGAGGATGGTGACAAATTTCTCCGGGCAGCCAAATTTGTGGAGAATGTTCCATAATCCTTCCCATTTGATAGAATCGAAGGTCTTTGTGAGGTCAAAGAAGGCCATGTATAACGTTTTCTGCTGCTCCCAACATTTTTCTTGGAGTTGTCTTGCTGTGAAGATCATGTCCACTGTGCCTTTTGACGGACAGAATCTGTATTGTGATTGCGGTACGAGCTCTTCAACCACGGGGAGGAGGCGGTTGAGAAGGACTTCCCTTTGGTGGACAACAAGGATAATCCCTGTAGTTACCGCAGTCTTTTTATGTCCTCTTCACAACTTACTTTCCTACCTATCTTTGTGTCATCAGTAAATTTAGCAACCAAACATTCGGTCCTTTCATCCAAGTCGTTGATATAAATTTTAAATAGTTGAGGTCCCAGCACTGATCCCTGTGGCACACCAGTCGTCACATCTTGTCAACCTGAAAATGACCCATTTATGCTTACTCTTTGTTTCCTGTTAGCTAACCAATCCTCTATCCATGCTAATATGTTACCCCCAACACCATGAGCTCTTATTTTGCTTAGTAATCTTCGATACGGCACCGTGTCAAATACCTTCTGGAAATCTAAGTATAGCACATCCACTGGTTCCCCTTTATCCGCATTGTTTATTACTTCCTCAAAAAACTCCAATAAATTGGTCAAGCGTTTTTTTTTAATTCATTCATGGGATGTGGGCGACGCTGGTCAGGCCAGCATTTATTGCCCATCGTCCTCACCAATCTGCCTGCTGCAGATGCTTCTGTCCATGACTGTATTGGTAGGAGTGACCACCGCACAGTCCTTGTGGAGACGAAGTCCCGCCTTCACATTGAGGACACCCTCCGTCGTGTTGTGTGGCACTACCACCGTGCTAAATGAGATAGATTTTGAACCAATCTAGCAACGCAAAACTGGACATCCATGAGGTGCTGTGGGCCATCAGCAGCAGCAGAATTGTACTCAACGACAATCTGTAACCTCATGGCCCGGCATATTCCCCACTCTACTGTTATCATCAAGCCAGGAGACTAACCCTGGTTCAATGAAGAGTGCAGGAGGGCATGCCAGGAGCAGCACCAGGCATACCTCAAAATGAAGTGTCAACCTGGTGAAGCTACAACACAGGACTACTTGCATGCCAAACTGCATAAGCAGCATGCGATAGATAGAGCTAAGCGATCCCATAACCAACGGATCAGAACCAATGGATCAGATCCAAGCTCTGCACTCCTGCCACATCCAGCCGTGAATGGTGGTGGACAATTAAACAACTAACTGGAGGAAACAAAAACAAGAAATGCTGGATTCACTCAGCAGGTCTGGCAGCATCTGTGGAAAGAGAAGCAGAGTTAACGTTTCGGGTCAGTGACCCTTCTTCGGAACTGACAAATATTAGAAAAGTCACAGATTATAAACAAGTGAGGTGGGGGTTGGGCAAGAGATAACAAAGGAGAAGGTGCAGATTGGACCAGGCCACATAGCTGACCAAAAGGTCACGGAGCAAAGGCAAACAATATGTTAATGGTGTGTTGAAAGACAAAGCATTAGTACAGATTAGGTGTGAATATACTGAATATTGAACATCAGCAAGTGCAAACCTGAAGAAAAACAACCTGAAAAAAACAGTGGGTAAGCAAACTGAACAAACTAAGATGAAATGAAATAAATGCAAAAAAAAGATTGTAAAAAATGTAAAAAGGAATGCAAAAAAAAGGAAGAAAAAATAACTAAAAATGACTAAAAATGAAAGTAAAGTGGGGGGCTGTCATGCTCTGAAATTATTGAACTCAATGTTCAGTCCGGCAGGCTGTAGTGTGCCTAATCGGTAGATGAGATGCTGTTCCTCGAGCTTGCGTTGATGTTCACTGGAACACTGCAGCAATCCCAGGACAGAGATGTGAGCATGAGAGCAGGGGGGATTGTTGAAATGGCAAGCAACCGGAAGCTCAGGGTCCTGCTTGCGGACTAAGCGGAGATGTTCCGCAAAGCGGTCACCCAGTCTGCGCTTGGTCTCCCCAATGTAGAGGAGACCACACTGTGAGCAGCGAATACAGTATACTACATTGAAAGAAGTACAGGTAAATCGCTGCTTCACCTGAAAGGAGTGTTTGGGGCCTGGGATAGTGAGGAGAGAGGAGGTAAATGGGCAGGTATTACACCTCCTGCGATTGCAAGGGAAGGTGCCCTGGGACGGGGACGAGGTGGTGCGGGTTATGGAGGAGTGGACCAGGGTGTCGCGGAGGGAACGATCCCTTCGGAATGCTGACAGGGGAAGGGTGGGGAAGATGCGACTGGTAGTGGCATCACGCTGGAGGTGGCGAAAATGGCGGAGGATGATCCTTTGGATATGGAGGCTGGTGGGATGAAAAGTGAGGACAAGGGGAACCCTGTCACGGTTCTGGGAGGGAGGGGAAGCGGTGAGGGTAGAGGTGCGGGGAATGGGTCGGACACGGTTGAGGGCCCTGTCAACTACAGTGGGGGGAAATCCTCGGTTGAGGAAAAAGGAGGTCATATCAGAAGCACCGTCATGGAAGGTAGCATCATCAGAGCAGATGCGTCGGAGACGGAGAAACTGGGAGAATGGAATGGAGTCCTTACAGGAGGTAGGGTGTGAAGAAGTGTAGTCGAGGTAGCTGTGGGAGTCAGTGGGCTTATAGTGTACCATCTATAAGATGCACTGCAGCAACGCACCAAGGCTCCTTAGACAGCACCTTCCAAACCCGCGATCTCTGCTAACTGGAAGGACAAGGGCAGCAGATACGTGACTATTAGGAAGGACAGGAAGCTCGGAAAAGATAGAGGGGTAGCTCTGTTAATTAAGGATGCCGTTGGTACAATAGAGAGAGATGTCCTTAGTTCTGGAAATCAACTGTAGAATTAGTTTGGGTAGCGATGAGAAATAGTAAAGGTAAGAAGTCACTTGTGGGAGTGTTTTTTTTATTCATTCATGGGATGTGGGCGTCACTGGCTAGGCCAGCATTTATTGCCCATCCCTAATTGCCCTTGAGAAGGTGGTGGTGAGCTGTTTTCTTGAACCACTACCTGCAAGTTCCCCTCCAGGTCACACACCATCCTTACTTGGAACTATAATCGCCATTTCTTCACTGTCGCTGGGTCAAAATCCTGGAACTCCCTTCCTAACAGCACTGTTGGTGTATCTGCCTGACATGGACTGCAGCGGTTCAAGAAAACAGCTCACCACCACCTTCTCAAGGGCAATTAGGGATGGGCAATAAATGCTGGCCTAGCCAGTGACGCCCACATCCCATGAATGAATAAAAAAAACACTCCCACAAGTGACTTCTTACCTTTACTATTTCTCATCGCTACCCAAACTAATTCTACAGTTGATTTCCAGAACTAAGGACATCTCTCTCTAATGTACCAACGGCATCCTTAATTAACAGAGCTACCCCTCTATCTTTTCCGAGCTTCCTGTCCTTCCTAATAGTCACGTACCCTTGAATATTCAGGTCCCAGTCTTTGTCATCTTGTAGTCATGTCTTTGTAATGGCTATCAGATCATACGTATCATATGTATTACTATTTGCGCTGTTAATCCATCTGCTTTGTTAGGAATGCTACGTGCATTCAGATACAGAGTCTTTAGTTCTGTCTTTTTACTATTTTTGTAACCTCTAGTCTTATCTGCTGGTGCATTCTTAGGTTTGGACACTCTGTCCCTTCCTGCCACCCTCTGATCATCATTTCCCTTATTGCTACCTGCTCTCTTGCCTTCCCTTATTGCTACCTGCTCTCTTGCCTTGCCATCTCTACTTAATTTATCACATCTTCTCAATCCTGATGCCTTGTCCGCACTATTTAGTTTAAAGACCTCTCTACTGCCCGCCAGGACACTGGTCCCAGCACCGTTCAGGTGAAGACCATCCCAACGGTACGGCTCCCACTTTCCCCAATACTGCTGCCAGTGTGCCATGAATCGAAACCCATTTCTCCTACACCAATCTTTGAGCCACACATTTAACTCTCTAATCTTATTTGCCCTATGCCAGTTTGCTCGTGGCTCAGGTAATAATCCAGAGATTATTACCTTTGAGGTTATGCTTTTTAATTTGGACCCTAGTTGCTCATACTCCCTCAGCAGAAACTCTTTCCTAGCTCTACTTCTGTTGTTGGTACCTACATGGACCACGACCACTGGATCCTCCCACTCCAAGTTCCTCTCTAGCCCAGAGCAGATGTCCCAAACCCTGACACCAGGCAGGCAACACAGCCATCTGGATTCTCGCTCGGCTGCAGAGAACTGTATCTAACCCCCTGACTATGCTATCGCCTACTACCACTACATTCCTGTTAACTACCCCCGCTTGAATGGCTTCCTGTACAATGGTGCCATGATCAGTTCGCTCATCCGCCTTGCACCTTCCACGCTTTCATCCATACAGATTGCAAGAATCTCGAAACTGTTAGATAATTGCAAAGACAGAGGCTCCTCCACTTCTCCATTCTGGTTCCCAAACCTGCTTCACTCGCAGTCACACCCTCCTGTCCCTGACCATGGACCAAATCAGAAGGCCCTATCCCCATCCCTGATGTGTCACAGTGTCTGCAGCTCGGACTCCAGTTCAGTCACTGAGCTGAAGTTCCTGCAGCGGCAGACACTTACTGCAAATGTGTTTATCCTGGATCACACTGGAATCCAGCAGCTCGCACATCATGCAGTCGCAACACATCACCTGCCATTTTTATTGTATGATAATTTTTTACTTAACTTATAATTAATAAACCCTACTACCCCCCCCCCCCCCAAATCAGCTTTATTACCACTAGTAAACTTTACTAATACTAATAAAACATTACAATTACTCATAAATTATCTTGAGTTTTGAAAGATAAATGATCAAAATAGGAAAATATTCACCAACCACTTACCTGTCTTCCTATGACATCACTTTTTATTTTTTCTCTGAATGTGGTGCGCTCACAGACTGAGCCCCAGCTAGCTGTTTTGAAGCTCTCAGAACTCTGCTCAAAGCAGCAATACTCAACAGCCAATCATCTTACGACTTTCTGCTGTTTTTAGACAGTCTTTTTCTCTCCCGATGTGCTCTGTTGCTCTCGGACTTCCTGCACTGTTTTTAAACATTCTCTCTCTCCCGATTTACAATTTTAAAGGGGCACAGGAACAGAGAAACCTGCGGGGTTTTGATGTGTTTGGATAAGTGGAGAAGGCTATTACAAAGGTATACGCAATCCTTGGTTTTATAAATGGATGTATAGAGTACAAAGCAAGGAGCTTATGCTAAACTGTTATAAAGCACTGGTTTAGGCCTCAGCTGGAGTATTGCATCCAATTCTAGGCACCACACCTTAGGTAGGCCTTAATAAAGAGGGTGCAGAAGAAATTTTACTAGAATGGTACAAGGAACAAGGGACTGCAGTTACATGGAGAGACTAGAGAAACTGGGGTGGCTATTCTTAGAGCAGAAAAGGTTATGGGGAGATTTGATAGAGGTGTTTAAAATAATGAAGGGTTTTAATAGAGTAAATAAGGAGAAGCTGTTTCCAATGGCAGGGGTTTAGTAACCAAAGAACACAGATTTAAGGTAATTGGAAAAAGAGTTGTGAGGAGGATGCAGAGAGGCTTCAGGGTGATTTGGACAAGTTGAGTGAGTGGGCTAATGCATGGCGGATGCAGTATAATGTGGATAAATGTGAGGTTATCCACTTTGGTAGCAGAAACAGGAAGGCAGATTATTATCTGAACGGCTATAAACTGAGAGAGGGGAATATGCAGCGAGACCTGGGTGTTCTCGTACACCAGTCGCTGAAGGTAAGCATGTAGGTGCAACAGGCAGTAAAAAAGGCAAATGGTATGTTGGACTTCATAGCGAGAGGATTCGAGTACAGGAGCAGGGATGTCTTGCTGCAATTATACAGGACCTTGGTGAGTCTACACCTGGAATATTGTGTGCAGTTTTGGTCTCATTATCTGAGGAAGGATGTTCTTGCTATAGAGGGAGTGCAGCTAAGGTTTAGCAGACTGATTCATGGGATGGTGGGACTGACGTATGAGGAGAGATTGAGTCGGTTAGGATTATATTCGCTGGAGTTCAGAAGAGTGAGGGGGGATCTCATAGAAACCTATAAAATTCTAACAGGACTTGACAGGGTAGATGCAGAAAGGATGTTCCTGATGGTGGGGGAGTCTTGAACCATGATCATAATGAATGGCAGAGCAGGCTCGAAGGGCTGAATGGCCTACTCCTCCTATTTTCTATGTTTTTATGAACCAGAGGCGATGTGAGGGGAAAAAACTATGCAGCATGTTATAATCTGAAATGCACTGCCTGAAAAGGTGGTAGATGCAGATTTATTAATAACTTTCAAAAGGGAATTAGATAAATACTTGAAAAGGAAACATTTGCAGGATTGAGGAAAGGGCAGGGAAGTGGTACTAACTGGATAGCTCTTTAAAAGAGCTGGCATGGGCACAATGGTGGCCTCCTTCTGTGCTGTATCATTCTATATGATTCAATGATCTCTATTGTGTCCACTGAAAGTTATGTAGGACTATGTCTTTGGTATCTATACACTGTTACGATCAGGTGAGGAGAGGTCGAAGGTTTCCCCTCTTTTTCCCTCCTCGTTTGACCACAACAGGTTTATTTCGGTTTGAAGTGGATATGCTTGCTAATTCAGTGAGTGTTTAACTGTTTATGCGCCGTGTCATAAAAAGAGCTACTCGGACAAGTTTTCTCGAGTTTAACAAAGAAAAAGGTTAGCTTTAATGTACTTAAACCGATCCAAGTAAAATAATAAAGTACGCTCCAACTTTCACACACACACAAATAGGTTACAGAATGGGGAAGGATAGATTGGTTGATTTCGAGTCCAGAAATTTTAAAGGAGACTGTGGAGGTTGGTGACTTGACTGGCTTCAGGCTGAATTTGGTGTTCATGTGACTTTCCTTTGGGTGGTCCTGAGGCTTCCAGTGTGAAGATGTAGAAGTCTGATTCGGTGGTTCTCCGAGAGATAGCAATGCGGCTGATTTTCCTTCAAGGGGGGGTCTCTGTCGGTTCTTTCCAGAACCTTCTCAAACCCTCTAGCTCCACCCTCAGGCTTAACTAATTAAGCACAGCCAACATCAATCGGTGAACAGACTAACACAATCATACACAGATCAATTAAACCTTTCAGCACTGCACTCTGCAGAAGGCGATATGCTTTAGTGGTCATAGTCAGCAGGTAGAATTCGAAATTAGCAAGGTTTGAGTGGTTTGTCTCCACCAGTTTAATATTCAGGTTTCCAGCTGGTGGATGAAAATATCATCATTCGACATAGCACGTTTTTGTGACAACACCTGTACAATATCACTGTTAATTATATGCTGGTTTATCTTTTGTATAATAAATTTTGCTTGATATTTTAATCTGAGAGTTTTGATGTGCTTCCAAAGGCTGGAGTGAGGTATTGTGGAGTAATAAGGTAAGTACAGTTAACCAAAAACAATTATCAGATAGGGTTTTACTGCTCATTTCCCAGGTTTGTTAATGACACTGTCAACACTATGGGGAGTTGAGACTCATTCATGAAAGTGATCTAGAATACAACAGCAAAAAGAATCCGGGGTAAAGCGGTTAGGAAAAAAAATGAAAAATATAACTGTGACACTTAATTGCTAAATAATATGAGCTAATTGCATAAAATACGAGTAATTTTACAGTTAGTCAATACCTTAAAGTCCTCAGTCTTTGGTCTGATGGAAACAAAGATTCGCATTCAATCATTGCTTGACAATGCAGAAAAGTGTTGTTGGGTCTGCTGGCTTCCAGTTTATAAGCACCTGTAAGCTGTTTGATCATATTTCCTCCTCAAAGGAATTCATTATGTAAAGGCAAACCTTGTTATCTTTTCCAGCCTTCAATCAGAAGAGTAGGATCAGAAAGGCTGATGCGAACCTCTTTGGATTTGGAGTTGGATCTACAGGCATCGAGGACCAGGCAAAACAGGCTAACTCAGGAACTGGATATCTTGAGGGACCTGACACAGCAAATTGATGAGGCCAAAGCCAGAGGAGAGACAGAACTCCCTCAGTGGGTGAAAGAGGATGAGAGGTTTCAGACCCTGCTGAAGCAAGTTGAAAAACAGGTAGTGTATTGACATTTATTACTTAATGTACAGTTGTGTAGAGTGATTAGGAGAGGGCGATGTCTAAGAACTTATGTACTGCATAATTCTCAATTCAAAATTAAATTTTGGGCCTTGTATTCACAAACTGCTGTTTGCAAACCTCTCATTGTTTAAAAAAAGAATTCCCTAAGTTCCTCCGACTTATGAATCAGGAGGAAACAGTATTTTGTGGAGATGAGGGCCAACTGCAATTGCTTTGCAAACTTGCCATGGTCAAATCTTTAGAAACCGAATCTTTTGAAGAAAACAAAACAAGGTAAGATTGTAAATGCATTAAAGTGAATACAGCTGAGATTTTTTTTTAAGCAAGGCATAGAAAAGGGTTACATTTTTCTAACAGAAAACATGCATTTGTGGGATTTGAATGCTTGATGAATAACTCTTCTATGTGTTCGTAAACATCAATTTCAACTGCATGTTTTCAAATTAGACATGTGAGATGGTGCCTAATTGTAACTTTACAGTATGTCGTTCTGTTTTGCTGTTTGTGTTTTGAATGTTGCGTATTTAGTACTTATTTGCTTTTGTGGAACCAGTTTTACATTTTTAAAAAATCGAATGGGCATTAAAACAAATGATTTTTTTTCGATTTCTTTGAAATATTGACAATGAGAGAAATGGATGTTTGACTGGGCAGAGTGGCTGTAGACAGAAGGTCATGTGATGAAACCTCCAGGAATAAGTCCAACCAGAGTGGGCAACCCTTATCCACAGTGATCGTATTCCTCCCCTCTTGTGTTCTCTTTTCCTGGTATATCTAACCTACATGTATGCAGCGAGCTAGAGGTGATTTCTAATTACTGTCAGTCCTTGGATTTCTGAACAGTTTCTTGCAGTGTGAGATGTTCCAAACACCTGGGGCAGAATTTTTGTCCCGAAATTTTGTGCTGCCGGCCGGCGTGCCAGTTTGCTTTCACCACCCGCTCCATGTCATTTCCCCGGAAGCAGGAGACGGGATGGAAGGGCTACCTGCCCGCACGCAGCAGGTAGCCAATTAAGATGAGTAAAAGGCCAATTAAGGCCACTTATCAGAGGCCGAATTGAATTTTCCAATTAGCCTGAGAGCTTCTGCGACATCAAGAACACACCAGTTGCTTGGAGGCAGGCAACCTGCCGTGAACTGGAGGTGGCCAGTGCTCCAGGCAGACTTTGAGGCCCTCCCTGCCTACCTGGCCACAGCTGCAGCCACAGGCCGCCCTCCACATGGTGGCCTGGCTGCTGTGGCCGTTTTAAAATTTAACATTTTTTAAAGTCGTTGAGAGGGCGCATCAGATGGAGGCAACAACAGGCTGCAGCTGTTTCCATGCTGGAGGTCCTCCTGTGGCTTCCAGCTTCAAGAGCCCACCCATCATCCTTATTTGGAAACTGAGCATACTCTCTGACCAATTCAGGGAAAATCACTGCTAGATGACTGTTCCACACACAGTGCAGGGTTGGGGCCTCCGTTTGGCCCCAACGTCAGGGTCCAGACCCAAAACCCCAAATCCCGCCCTTGATGTTATCAAGACTAAATTTCCTCAGCCTTTGGTTAAAAAAAACCTTTAAAATCTTCCTTTTTCTTGATTGATTGCCAAGATAATGATAATGATAACTAGATAATGAAGTCAGCGTGACTAAGGGAAAGAGTAGGCAGGGAGCAGATGATGAAAGCAAAGGGACTGGTGGTCTGAGGTTCATTTGTTTTAATGCAAGAAGTGTAGTAGGTAAGGCAGATGAACTTAGGGCTTGGATTAGTACCTGGGAGTATGATGTTATTGCTATTACTGAGACTTGGTTGAGGGAAGGGCATGATTGGCAACTAAATATCCCAGGATACCGATGCTTCAGGCAGGATAGAGAGGGAGGTAAAAGGGGTGGAGGAGTTGCATTACTGGTCAAAGAGGATATCACAGCTGTGCTGAAGGAAGGCACCATGGAGGACTCGAGCTGTGAGGCAATATGGGCAGAACTCAGAAATAGGAAGGGTGCGGTAACAATGTTGGGGCTGTACTACAGGCCTCCCAACAGCGAGCGTGAGATAGAGGTACAAATATGTAAACAGATTATGGAAAGATGTAGGAGCAACAGGGTGGTGGTGATAGGAGATTATAATTTTCACAACATTGACTGGGATTCACTTAGTGTTAGAGGTCTAGATGGAGCAGAATTTGTAAGGAGCATCCAGGAGAGTTTTCTAGAGCAGTATGTAAATAGTCCAACTTGGGAAGAGGCCATACTGGACCTGGTGTTGGGGAATGAGCCCGGCCAGGTGGTTGAAGTTTCAGTAGGGGACTACTTTGGGAATAGTGATCACAATTCCGTAAGTTTTAGAATACTCATGGACAAAGACGAGAGTGGTCCTAAAGGGACAGTGCTAAATTGGGGGAAGGCCAACTATGCCAAAATTCGGCAGGAGCTGGGGAATGTAGATTGGGAGCAGCTGTTTGAAGGTAAATCCACATGTGATATGTGGGAGGCTTTTAAAGAGAGGTTGATTAGCGTGCAGGAGAGACATGTTCCTGTGAAAATGAAGGATAGAAATGGCAAGATTAGGGAACCATGGATGACAGGTGAAATTGTGAGACTAACTAAGAGGAAAAAGGAAGCATACATAAGGTCTAGGCGGCTGAAGAAAGACGAAGCTTTGAAAGAATATCGGGATTGTAGGCGCAATCTGAAACGAGGAATTAAGAGGGCTAAAAGGGGTCATGAAATATCTTTAGCAACAGGGTTAAGGAAAATCCCAAAGCCTTTTATTCATATATAAGGAGCAAGAGGGTAACTAGAGAAAGGATTGGCCCACTCAAGGACAAAGGAGGAAAGTTATGCGTGGAGTCAGAGAAAATGGGTGAGATTCTAAACAAGTACTTTGCATCGGTATTCACCGAGGAGAGGGACATGACGGATGTTGAGGTTAGGGACAGATGTTTGATTACTCTAGGTCAAGTCGGCATAAGGAGGGAGGAAGTGTTGGGTATTCTAAAAGGCATTAAGGTGGACAAGTCCCCAGGTCCGGATGGGATCTATCCCAGGTTACTGAGGGAAGCGAGAGAGGAAATAGCTGGGGCCTTAACAGATATTTTTGCAGCATCCTTAAACACGGGTGAGGTCCCGGAGGACTGGAGAATTGCTAATGTTGTCCCCTTGTTTAAGAAGGGTAGCAAGGAAAATCCAGGTAATTATAGACCGGTGAGCCTGACGTCAGTGGTAGGGAAGCTGCTGGAGAAGATACTGAGGGATAGGATCCATTCCCATTTGGAAGAAAATGGGCTTATCAGTGATAGGCAACATGGTTTTGTGCAGGGAAGGTCATGTCTTACCAACTTAATAGAATTCTTTGAGGAAGTGACAAAGTTGATTGATGAGGGAAGGGCTGTAGATGTCATATACATGGACTTCAGTAAGGCGTTTGATAAGGTTCCCCATGGTAGGCTGATGGAGAAAGTGAAGTCGCATGGGGTCCAGGGTGTACTAGCTAGATGGATAAAGAACTGGCTGGGCAACAGGAGACAGAGAGTAGCAGTGGAAGGGAGTTTCTCAAAATGGAGACGTGTGATCAGTGGTGTTCCACAGGGATCCGTGCTGGGACCACTGTTGTTTGTGATATACATAAATGATTTGGAGGAAAGTATAGGTGGTCTGATTAGCAAGTTTGCAGACGACACTAAGATTGGTGGAGTAGCAGATAGTGAAGGGGACTGTCAGATAATACAGCAGAATATAGATAGATTGGAGAGTTGGGCAGAGAAATGGCAGATGGAGTTCAATCAGGGCAAATGCGAGGTGATGCATTTTGGAAGATCCAATTCAAGAATGAACTATACAGTAAATGGAAAAGTCCTGGGGAAAATTGAAATACAGAGAGATTTGGGTGTTCAGGTCCATTGTTCCCTGAAGGTGGCAACGCAGGTCAATAGAGTGGTCAAGAAGGCATACGGCATGCTTTCCTTCATCGGACGGGGTATTGAGTACAAGAGTTGGCAGGTCATGTTACAGTTGTATAGGACTTTGGTTCGGCCACATTTGGAATACTGCGTGCAGTTCTGGTCGCCACATTACCAAAAGGATGTGGATGCTTTGGAGAGGGTGCAGAGGAGGTTCACCAGGATGTTGCCTGGTATGGAGGGCGCTAGCTATGAAGAGAGGTTGAGTAGATTAGGATTATTTTCATTAGAAAGACGGAGGTTGAGGGGGGACCTGATTGAGGTGTACAAAATCATGAGAGGTATAGACAGGTTGGATAGCAAGAAGCTTTTTCCCAGAGTGGGGGATTCAATTACTAGGTGACACGAGTTCAAAGTGAAAGGGGAAATGTTTAGGGGGGATATGCGTGGAAAGTTCTTTACGCAGAGGGTGGTGGGTGCCTGGAACGCGTTGCCAGCGGAGGTGGTAGACGCGGGCATGATAGCGTCTTTTAAGATGTATCTAGACAGATACATGAATGGACAGGAAGTGAAGAGATACAGACCCTTAGAAAATAGGCGACAGGTTTAGATAGAGGATCTGGATCGGCGTAGGCTTGGAGGGCCGAAGGGCCTGTTCCTGTGCTGTAATTTTCTTTGTTCTTTGTAAGACCTCTCCTTTTGGGTCAGATCTTTTATACTTTTGTTACAAAATATTAAGACACCATTTCCCGCCTATTTGGTCAGTAGCCAATCAAGGTGATCCATGTTAAAAGGATTCACTTTTTAAACTCTTTTTCAATTTTTATGGATATCTGTCAGGAATTTGGTATGGCCACATCCCAGCTCGTTGATGATGATCAAGCCACTGGGCAGTTATTCATTTCCCTCTTTCTATCCCTGTACAAGCATGATATTCTTTGTCTCAGTTACAATTAATTCCCCTCAAGAACATCCTAACTATTCCTTATCTCTTTAGGCAGCATAGTCTATTCATTAAATAAATTCGTCAATTTGGTTGCCTTTAGCTCCAGCTATTATTTAGAGACCTTTGTGAATTGTTGTAAAAGTCATTTATGCTAAAGTTGATGTCTGAATTTCCCAGCAATCTTCACATTAATTCTGTTGGTTTTTCAAGAGTTGAATAACATTTTTAGAGCATCACCTTTTGCATCAACAAGTTCTTTTTTAGGTCACGTTTCCTATAACAGTAAACACTTTAGGATTTTTTTTTGGTCAGCTGGGTTGTTGTATTTTTCTATTGTGATTTTATTTTCCAATTCTACCTCTAGTGGCAGAGCCATGGTACGGCAGAAGCAAAATACTTGCAAGATGGCTTCGACATCAGTATTCTAACAATGTCAGCTTATATACTAGTGTTTGCTTAGCTTTATTTCATAGCAGATGAGAAGCCATAATTTTTGGTGTTATAAGCAATTTCAAAGGTTTAGTTTTTTGAAACTTTTCATTGCATATAATTCTGAAAGTTGTGCGGAACTCATTTCCATCACTAATCCAGATTTGTTGTAATTTTTGCATCCTATGTCATAGCTTACAGATAAAAAGTGAAACATTTGGTAATTTTACTTCATGGCATTTCTCTCATGTTGGCACGCCTCTTTGAGTTAATAATATATGCGCAGATGTCTTCATTTTGTAGTGGGAGTTGTGTATCAGCCCCCTGGTAGCAGCTGTTAAGTGGTCAAATGTATAAATTCTGAGATTAGACAACACTGTAGGAAAGGCAGCACAGGTCTCAATGGGGGATTTTAACTTCATGTAGATTGGGATAGGCAGATCAGCACACGCCAGAAAAGTAATGAGCATTGGGAGGATTTTAGAATACAGCAAAGGAGGACCAAGAAACCAATAAACCGATATAGAATATGAATGTAAATTAGCAAAAAACATAAAAATGGACTGTAAAAGCTTCTATAGGTATGTATAAAGGAAATGTTTGGCGAAGACAAATGTGGATTCATTACAGGCATAGTCAGGAGAATTTATAATGGGGAATAGAGAAATGGCAGAAAAGCTAAATGATTACTTTGTGTCTGTCTTCACTGACGAAGATACAAGAAATCTCCCAGAAATAGAGATCCAAGGGACGAGGGAGAATGGGGAATTGAAGGAAATTAGTATTAGTAAGAAGGGTGTATTGGAGAAATTAAAGGGGCTGAAGGTTGATAAGTCCCCAGGAGCTGATACTCTACATTCCAGAGTGTTGAAAGAGGTAGCAGTGGAGATAGTGGATGCAATGGTGATCATCTTCCAAAATTCTATAGATTCTGGAATGGTTCCTGCAGATTGGAAGGTAGCAAATGTCACCCCACTATTTAAGAAGGGAGGGAGAGAGAAAACAGGGAACTACAGACCTGTTAGCCTTCTATCAGTATTCGGGAAAATGTTAGAATCTATTCTAAAGGATGTGTTAAATGGACACTTGAATAATAATGAGCTGATTGGGCATGGTCAACATGGACTTATTAATGGGAAATCATGTTTGAAGAACCTGTTGGAGTTTTTTGAGGATGTTACTAACAGAATTGATAAAGGGGAGTCGGTGGACCTAGTATACTTGGATTTTCAGAAGGCTTTTGATAAAGTCCCCCACAGGAGGTTGGTTCGCAAAATTAAAGCACATGAGATTGGAGGTAATATACTGGCATGGATTAAGAATTGGAAAATAGGCAGAAAGCAGAGAGTAGGATAAACAGGTCATTCTCGCGTTGGCTGGCTGTGACTGGTGGAGTACTGCAAAGATCAGTACTTGGGCTCCAGCTGTTCAAAATGTCTATCAATGATTTGGATGTGGGGACCAAGTGAAATATTTCCAAGTTTGCAGATGTCACAAAACTAGGTGGGAATGTGTGGTGAGGAAGATGCAAAGTGGTTTCAAGGGGATTTGGACAGACTTAATGAGTGGGCAAGAACGTGGCAAATGGAATATAATGTGGTAAAATGTGAGGTTATCCACTTTGGTAGGAGGAACAGGCGTGCAGAGTATTTCTTAAATGTTAAGAGATTAGAAAGTGTAGATGTACAAAGGGACCTGGGTGTCCTCGTCAATAAGTCATATCATGCAAGTGCAGCAAGCAATTACGAAGGCTAATGGTAGGTAGCCTTTATTGCAAGAAGATTTGAATACAGGAATAGTGAAGTCATCCTTGAATTGTATAGAACCTGGAGTACTGTGTGCAGTCTTGGTTCCCTTTCCTTAGGAAGGATATTATTGCCACAGAGGGAGTGCAATGAATGTTCACCAGACTTGTTCCCGGGATGGCGGGACTGTCCTATGAAGAGGGATTGGGGAAACTGGGCCTGTATTCTCTAGCGTTTCGAAGAATGAGAGGTGATCTCATTGAAACCTACAAAGGGATAGACAGGGTAGATGCAACTAAGATGTTTCCCCTGGTTGAGGAGTCTAAAACCAGGGGGCTTAATTTCAAAATAAGGGGGGAAACCACTTAGGACCAAGATGAGGAGAAATTGCTTTATTCAGAAGGCTGTGAATCTTTGGAATTCTCTACCCCAGAGGGCTGTGGAAGCTCAGTCATTGAGTATGTTTGAAGTAGAGATTGACAGCTTTCTAAATACCAATGACATAAGGGGATGTGGGGTTAGTGTGGGAAAGAGGCATTAAAGTGGATTGTATTGAATGGCGGCTCATGCTCGATGGGCTGTTCCTATGTTCCTAATTATTAGAGTCTGTAATTAAGGCGGCAAAGTGGCGCAGTGGTTAGCACCGCAGCCTCACAGCTCCAGCGACCCGGGTTCGCTTCTGGGTACTGTCTGTGCGGAGTTTGCAAGTTCTCCCTGTGACCGCGTGGGTTTCCGCCAGGTGCTCCAGTTTCCTCCCACAGCCAAAGACTTGCAGGTTGATAGGTAAATTGGCCATTGTAAATTGCCCCTAGTGTAGGTAGGTGGTAGGAGAATTGAGGGAAGGTGGGGATGTGATAGGGAATATGGGATTAATGTCGGATACGTTTAAATGGGTGGTTGATGGTCGGCACAGACTCGGTGGGCCGAAGGGCCTGTTTCAGTGCTGTATCTCTCTATAACTCTCTATAGGATAACTGAATATCTTGAAAATTTTCAGCTGATCAGAGAGAGCCAGCATGGATTTGTAAAGGGTGGTTCATGCCTGAGGATTCTGATTGAATTTTTTTAGAGGTGATTAAAGTCGTGGACAAGGAAATGTCTATGGATGTTACTTATATGGACTTCCAGAAAGCATTTGATAAAGCCCCTCATAAGAGACTGTTAGCTAAGGTTGAAGCACATAGAATTGAAAGAAAATTATTGTCCTGGTTCGGAAATTGGCTGAGCGGTAGGATACAGGGAATAGGGTTAATGGACAGGTACTCCAGTCTCTAGTGCGGCCTCAGATATTCATCGTATTTATTTATGGCTTAGATGGTGGGATAGAAAACCACATATCGACGTTTGCCTTTGCATTGTAAGCAGTGTAACTGGAATAATAAAAATTACAGAGGTATTAATAGATTAAGCAAATGCACAAAACTGTGGCAAATTGATTTCAAGTAGGAAGATGTGAGGTCATCCACTTTGTTAAAAAGCTCGAAACAATGGAGGCCCAAAGTGACTTGGGGCTGCATTTATATGCCTCATTAAAATGTAATGCACAAGTACAGAAAATAATCAAAAAGGCTAAAAGAGTGCTGACCTGTATATTGAGAGAACTAGAATATAAGGGGTATTAGTTATGCTTTAGCTAAGCAAAGCCCTAGTTAGACCACACCTGGAATACTGTGAGCAGTTCTGGGCACAGCATCTTAGGAAGGATCTATTGACCTTGGAGAAAGTGCAGTGTAGATTTACTGCAATGATACCTGGACTCCACGGGTTAAATTATGAGGCGAGATTACACAAACAATGATTGTATTCCTTGGAATTTGGAAGGTTACAAGGTGATTGCATTAAATTTTTCAGGATATTACAGTAGGAGTAGACAGAGGGAAATTGGTTCTGCTAGTTGAATTTAGGTCTTGGGAACACAGTCTAAAAATTAAGAGTCAGGCTTTTCAGGAGTGAAGTTAGGAAACTTTTCTACCCACAAAGGGTGATAGAAGTTTAGAACACTCTCCCACAAACACTAGTTGATGCTAGATCAGTTGTTAATTTTAAATCTAATATTGATAGGTTTGTGTGATATGGGGCAAAGGCCCATTTGATATTAGCAGAGAGTTCTGTTCTCTGACGACTTCAGAAAAAGGTAAGCAGAATTATAAAATAAGAGGTCATTCTGATTAACATATGGATGGCATCAGTGGATTACAATTTGAAGTCTGTGTTCAAGGAGGTCCAAGACGTGTAAATATTTTGGGATGCTTGAGTGGCAGAGCACCTGAGATGGCTGGGATGAGAAAGGTATCAGAGTACTGGAAAACGTTGAGGTATCGCTGTGCTCATGAGGGCTGGAGATATGATATGTTGAGGTGACTGGAGTAGCATCACAAGGGAGGTCCTGAGTGTGGGAGTATCACAGTTAACTGGAACCCTGAGAGAACTTTTCAGGGTGTGGTTATGCCACCTGGAAGAACTCCAGAAAGAGATTCTTCAGCCTGGGAGAATTTAGGGTGGCAGGATCTGAGGGGGGAGGTCATTGGTGGTGCGGTAGTTTTGGGTGGTCGAGAACCTGAGCAATGTTGGTGGGAGGGGGCTGTACTGGAGAAACAGAGCCATCACCAAGTCTGTTTGTAAGCTTTCAAATGCAGCCCATCAATAGTAATGAATCATTATGTTTCAAAGGCTGCTGGTTTAGAGCCTGGACTTTTTTCAAAATGTAATGCTTTTCAGGATAGAAAATAAATTAGCTGATGCCTGCCAAGCAACACTTGCTGGGAGAATGTGGGTAGGGGGAGTTGTCTTGTGCCTGGGAGTATTCAACGGAACCAAACTAAATGATATGTGGACTGGAGCCAGCCACGGCATAGTTGGGGGTCATGCTGTGAGCCAAGGTTCTGCTGCCAAGCTAACAGTTATTTTACTTCTACTTATAGTGCAGCTCCATTTGCTAAGTAAGTTTTATCTCTCGTTCTCACATTCCATACCACCGCCCATGGATTCTTGAAATTTAATCACACATTCTAAGGTAGATGCAAGATAGCAACTTTGGCACTATGTTCCATCTGAAACAAGGTACTGAATACTTAAGAGTAAAAAAAATGCAAAAGGAAAACAACTGACGATCATGCAATTAATCTGGAAAGAAGCTAGCAACAATCTAATGCTGCAGCAGGTCCATTTTTTGTATTAAAAGTATTTAGCAATAGAAACTGGAACCTCCCACAGAGGGCCAACACTGAGATCATGCATGAATTCGGTCCCAAGATCCAGCTGAAGGATTGAAGCTCCAAGAACAAAGCAGGTAACGAATTAGGATAAAAAGTAAAAACTGCAAAAGATGGAAACCTGAAATGATTATAGTAAAAGCTGGAAATATGCAGCAGATCAATCAGTATCACAGGAGAAAACAGTATGCTAAGGATGCAAAGCTAAACTATTCATGTCTCTTCTCCCCGCTGATTACTGATTTACATTATGTTTCCAGTTTTTCTGTTTTTGTTTTAGCTTATGTAGCAGGTGTGAGGAAAGGGGAAACTTGTGTAGTTGAAGATTGTTGGAGGGATTTGAGGATGTGATTGCTAAATTTATGGTTTATGTTCAGGAATATATTTTTTATGTTTTATTATGTGAACAAATTATCTTTAGAGGTATACAATAGAGTGGATGGGGAACTCTGATTTTCTTTGTAGGATTTAATTATTTACTTTTTTAGTGATTGCGAATTGTTTTTACGATATAAAGATTTTAATGATGGTTTTTGATGGCTTTTTAGTGAATGGAGCATTTGACTAAGCATATTTTGTGTCCTATGCCCATGTCAGACACTTTCACTACATCCCAGGGAAAAGTCATACACTCTTCATACTCTGCTTATACTTTGGATATGTGCCAGACACAAACATTTTAGTTAGGTAGAAATATTTGACAGAAGTTTGCTTGTGAGGGTGCAAAATTGAACATTAAGGCATTATTCAGGAGAAACCTATGTTCCTTTTATATTTTAAGAACACTAACCATGAGGTATTTTATATTCAGAAATATTTATTTCTCAAATATGTTGACGTTTAGTGATTAATTGACCAAAATGTTTCATACACATAATAGTTTGGATTTTCCAATCAGTGGCGCACAAACACTGCTAGCCATTCATTACACTTGCACTTGCCCGCAGACTTTCTGTGGAAGTCTGTTCTGGAATTTGAAGTTATTACAAATCCAAAATGGTTCAGCGTCCTCTACAGGGGATTTGGGACCTGTGTGAACAGGGCAAGCAACAGTGTATCTCCTTAACCAATCAGATTAACGAAGCCTTACTGAAACACGCAGGATGGAATCTTACCAGCTTAAAAGTTTTTCTGCTATTGGCATCAAAAGTGGGACCCGACCCAACTGGGGTGGGCTGGCCACACAGTGTCGCAAACTTACAGGAGGTGGCTAATTAAGATAAGATTCTGCATGCAGTCTCTGAACCAGGGAGTGTAAGTTAAGAATAGTTAATGCAATGCCAAATTATGTACAGAAGCAAAATAGGGGGAGAAAGATGGGATTAAGTGAAATAACAGAGAATAAGTTTTTTAAAAATATAAATTTTAACATTTCTTAAATTCTTCAGCAATAATTAAAATCTGAAGTAATGAGACTCCACACTTGTAAAAGTTAATTTTCAGTTCCAGGGAAGCTCTTTAGCAATAATTAAGACTTATCATGCCAGGCTCCTACATTCTACCCACTGTAAACTTGAGGTCATCCAAAATGCTGCTGCCCATGTCCTAACTCACATCAAGTCCCATTCACCCATCATTCCTCTGCTCGCTGACTCACATTCTCTCCCGGTTAAGCAACATCCTTCTTTTCACATTCCTCCATGGCCTCTGCCTCTATAATCTCATCCAGCCTCACAATCCTCCATGATGTCAGCAACTCACCGAGGCTCCTTCGACAGCACCTTCCAAACCTGTTCCACCTAGAAGGACAAGGACAGCAGATGCATGGGACCACCAACACCTGCAAGTTCCCCCTTCAAGCCACACACCATCCTGACTTGGAACTATTCCTTGGGATTGTTTCTCATTCTATTTACTGGATAGACATTTTTAAACTTCAAGAACATTTTTATCTTGTCCAACTGGAATAGCAGGTTGTTTGAAGGTTTTCATGGTGAGAGCAGTAATGTTGAGTAAGATGATTTTACGGTTTTACACCATGTGAATTTGCTCTAAAAAGAGCAAATGTTTCCTTGAAAAAAGGAGTTCTTAGAAGAACTGGCAGGCCTCAATGTTTTGGGCAGCATACTCTACCCATCATCTGCAGAAATAACTGGAACAGGTGGAAACAGTAGGTTTATATGTAGTGGAGGATGGGAATGTGGGTGGGATCTTACTGCTGCTAGGTCATTACATGTTCTTGTTCTTGGTGCTGTTGATTGGCTAAATGTGTTCCGTGATAGGTCAATACATGCTATTGTTCTTGCTGATGGTGAACTATTCTGTCGCGTGGTAAGTCAAAATAAACTATTGTTCTTGTTGGGGTATATTGGCTGCAGAGCAGGTAGTGAGGTGTTTCTTGAGTAGGGGTAGCCAGATATCACTGATGAGCAGGCCTGGAGATTAGGGTTTTTCATGTTTTTTTCATGTTTGTGCTTGGGGCCAGGCTGTTCAGTTTTCTGTCATTTAACACCCTCTCTGTACTAACGCTTTCTCTTTCACCACACCATTAACATGCCGTTTGCCTTTACTCCATGATCTTCTGGTCAGCTATTCTTTGTGACCTTATCCTATCAACACCTCTTTTGTTATGTCTTGCCCCACCCCCACTTGCTTAAAACCTATTACATTTCTGGCCTCTGCCAATTCTGAGGAAGGGTCACTGACCTGAAACATTAACTCTGCTTCTCTCTCCACAGATTCTGCCAGACCTGCTGAGTATTTCCAGCATTTCTTGCTTTTATTTCAGGTTTCCAGCATCTGCAGTATTTTACTTTTATTATCGCTGATGAGCAGGCCTGGAGATGGAGATCTATCAACACCGCACCATTCCTCAAGATAGTGGCCTGCTCATCAGTGATATCTGGCTACCCCTACTCAAGAAACAGATCACCACTTGCTCTGCAGCCAACATATCCTGACAAGAACAATAGTATGTGTTGACTTCACCACAAGACACAACAGCTGATCAGAGCTGACCAATCAGTAGCAAGAACAATAGCCTGTAGCAAGCTATCACAGAATATAATACAATATATATAATGATATAATGCAGCTCAATTTAAGCAGAATAAGTTTAGAAAGTGCTATTTTCTTATTATATCAGGCAGAGCAAACAAAAGAACAACAGAAACAGGAGAGTAACGTTCAAAGACTCATGAAGAAAACATCTAAAGAGGTGCACAAGTTAAGAGAACAGAGTCAAAATGAGCCCCTGGAGATGCAGTCATTCTGGTGAGTTTTAAGTAGCAAGTGGGAAATGTTTCACCTGCTGCATTGAACAATTGTGTTTTTCTTATCTCCATTTTTCATGCTTTGCTTTCTCCTCCCCCATATCTTTCCAGAGCACACATCATCTGGGGTTGAAGATTCCTAGTACTGTTTAGTGTTAGTAGTTAAGAGTGCGGAAATGCACTCCCTTGCTTTTTGTTTGTTCTTGGTTTCCTCCTCCATCCTTATTGTCGGTGCCAAGCTCTGCTTGATGCCTTTTTCACGGTCCATATTTGAAATCTTGATGAGGAACATATCAAACATTTTACTGAACAGACCAGCAGAAATGACTTGGCTTAATGTGAGCTAGACTTTTGATTGTGATTTGTGCATGCTCTTACAGGGAGAAGATGGCCTTTTTCACGCGAGGAAGGGGAAGTATCCTTCCATTACCTGCTGATGATGTATGATCAGCACAAAGTCTTTGAATTCCTCGCAGTACTCTGTCTTACTGCTGATTTTTTTTAAACATGTTTAAACTGAAGTTGTTTATGTATTGTGATGGTACAGATATATTTTGTAAGTTTTAGAAAACATTTGAAGTCACTGCATTGTTTGAATGTATGCAAATTTACACTTCAGTTATATGTTGAACTCTTGTAGAGAAAATGTAGCATAGATTGATAAACTAATTTGTACAGTTTATATTTCAGGCATTTTTTGTAAAAAAAAAAGTAAAATATGGCATCAAGAACAAAATAACTTGAAAATAATTTCAAAAGGAAATGTTGCTTTCAGCTTATTGTACAGTAATTAGTTTTATAAATGTTAAACTGCAATAGACGAGTTGAAGCACCAATTAGAAACTGTGATTAAATAACATTCAGTATTGTTTGTGATATCGCTGTCTTAAGGTACCTAAACAGAAGCTCTATATTCTTCTATTAAAATAGTCTGTTAACTAACATTGAAAAGAAAAGCCCCCTTCATTTTCTCCAGTATATATTTATAAAACTTAAGAAAATTTACTTCTGGAAATAATGTGTAGTTTTAAAACAATGTGTACTGTATTTGTGTGTAAGTGAAATGATCTTTATTTAAGAGATAAAAATCTAGTTTTGATACTGAGTGGTCAGTTTTTAGGACCAGGTAAATGACAGTTAGGAATATAGAATATAATTTAGTGAGTACTGTTTCTGTTATTAACTGTGTTCATTTTGCATTCTTGCTGCCGAAGCTGGGAAAAATTGGAAAGTCATAACAAAATTTGTTTTTATGTAAAAAGCCAATGCCAATCTGAATAGCATCAAGTACCTCTCCAGTGCTTAATTAATGCTACTTCTCAACAGTCATAGGTAACCAAGAGTTATGGGTACAGTAAATTACAGCATCAGTAAACATATTTTTGAATAATGGTACTAATAGTATTCATAGTTGCTGAAATTAAATTAAACAAAAATGATGCAGATTAATCAAAGGTTTTAAATTTATAAGTTGATCAGGAGATGCTCGTTTTATAATTGATTTTTGGTGAAGTAGAAGACAAGATCAAATAAGTAATTTCAATATTTGGAACAAGACGTGTATTATGCCACAGTATAACATTTCCATGCTATGTCTGAGAAACTGTGGAAACTTAAGACAACAGATAAATTATGCATAATTCATTTGCGTGTTCAGTTGAACAGTTCTGGGAACATGACAGAAATTATGCCATATAAACTTTTAAAAATCCTTAAAATAATCCCAGATTAATTTCCGTTTACACAGTGCCAATAGCATTACAATTGACTTGAGCATTTCTTTGCTACAGAGAGAAAGAACCATTCCTGATGTTGCTTTAGACTGCTTTGTATCATATGTGGTGGTGGACGGGATCAGTTTTCATTGCGATTTATTCTCCTACTCGGTTGAATAACGTGCTGATACTTGCTGGCTAGATTATGTATAAAGGAGAACCTCTTTCTTGCTGGATCAGAAGATATCTTTCATATTCTGCCCTATAAGGCACAAATGAGTGAAGATAGGATTTTTTAATAAAGATATAAGTATTGCAGCTGATGGGGACTAATGCCCCTCCAGATCCTTCTTCCTCTTCACTTCCCTCTGACCCCAGCCCTTCTGATCTGACCCCTTGCTGTGTATTCACTATACCCTCTGACCTCCCCCTTTGACGCTGAACGTTCTGTACTCAGCAAAGGTCTCAGTTTTATCCCCTTACGCCCCCACCTCAATGAATTTTGCGCTCAGCATGACGTTGAGCTCTTCCATCGCCTCCGGGCTCACTTCTTTGACCAGGAGTCCTTCCCCTGATCAGTAGACCCATTCATCCGCCTCCAGCATTCTCCCTCTACCTGGACCCCTCCCCTTGGCCTCTTACCCGCTCTTGATCTTTTCATTGAAAACTGTCAGCGCGACATTGGTCATCTCAATTTCTCTGTCCCTCTCACTCACTCTAACCTGTCCCCCTCTGAACTTGAGGCACTCCGTTCTCTCAGGTCTAACCCCGACATGATCATCAAACAACAGCATCTCATTTACCGATTAGGCACACTACATACAGCCTGCCGGACTGATTATTGAGTTCAATAATTTCAGAGCATGACGGGCCCCCCATTTTACTTTTATTTTTAGTTATTTTTTTCTTCTTCCTATTTTAAAATTTTTTTTGTGTTTATTTTATTTTATTTCATAGTTTGTTCAGTTTGCTTACCCACTTTTTTTTCATGTTTGTACTTGTGGCTGTTCAATTTGCAGTCCATTAACACCCTATCTGTACTAATGCTTTGTCTTTCAACACACCCTTAACATATTGTTTGCCTTTGCTCCACGACCTTCTGGTCAGCTATTCTGTGACCTTGTCCTATTTACACCTTCTCCTTTGTTATCTCTTGCCCCACCCCCGCTTTACTTGCTTATAACCTTTTACATTTCTAATATTTGCTAGTTCTGAAGAAGGGACACTGAGCTGAAACATTAACTCTGCTTCTCTCTCCACAGATGCTGAAATGTTGGTTTCTGTTGGAAATACTGCTGAGTATTTCCAGCATTTCTTGTTTTTATTTCAGATTTCCAGCATCTGCAGTATTTTGCTTTTATATAAGTATTGCCACCGCTTTACTCAACCAAATAATTCAATGATGTTTTCCCCATGATTTTCTCCCCTTTTTCTTTCTCTTCTGAAAATGGTGATTTATGCTGAGGTATACTTTGAGAGAAACCAACATTTCACCACTGTCTTTCGCATTTGTTCTTCATACGTGAGCTTAGGAAAATAAGAGCTGATGGACTGTTCTTCGTGATGGCAATCATAACTGAATGTGAGCACACCTTCATGGGTATGCACATCCAGCAGGACATCCCAAGAGAGCAAACAGGAACAATGGGCTGGATTTTGATTGGCAGCGAGCTCACAAAATGGCCCAAAGAGCCGCCACGATCTTAAGTGCAGCGGCTCATTTAAAGAGCTGGGGAGGCCTGCCCTCCCAATCATGTGGAGGGGGTGGGGTGTCCGTTCCTGGCAATGGCGCAGCTGCCTGTGCATAGGTGCTGGCATCATTTTTAAAGGTCAGCCAGCCCTGCTGGCATATTTGAATTTGTAAAGAAAGATCCCCCAAAATTAAATAACTAAATTTTGTATTCCCCTTTCCCACCCCTCCAATAACAATTACAATAACTATTTGCCCTCCCCCCACCAAAACACTTGCCTTTTACATCTGACCTCCCCCTCCCCAAACTGCACAAATTTAAAGTTCACCCCATCCCACCATCTTTACATTAATTTGACCCCACCCCCGCACTGATAAACTTACCTCCTCCCCCCTCCCCACCAGTGTAGTGCCGGGTTTCCTCGGACAGGGATCTGAAGGCACGGGAGTGCTGGCCGCCAATCACGGCGGGCCCTCAAGATTGGAGGTAAGTGTATTTAAATGTATTAATTTTATTTATTTGTGTATTTAACTTGTGGTCCCGTTGCCCAGTGGAGCAAGGAGTCTTGCCGCTGCTGGTAGGATCAGGTCGGGCCTTGCTAGCATCGAGGTCTGTAGCGGACTTCATCCGGAGCCATCTTCAGGCCTCCACCTCCCTGCAATGGATCACGATGTCAAGGGCTTGTTAAAATCCAGCCCAGTGACAAACTTGCCTGTTTCTTGCTTGAGGGCATTGGGGCCAACTTTAGAGTCCCAACTACAACCCCGGTTAAGGATGGCTATTCAGTTTATGTGTGAAGAATCATTTTGTAAAAGATAGAGTCATAACTGCACTGAAAGAGACCATTCTGTCCAGCGAGACTATGCCAGCTCTCTGTAGAGCAATCTGTCATGGTCAGTCCCATTCCCTTACTCTATCCCTACAGTCCTACAAGTTTATTTTCCTCACGTGCCGATCCAATTTCCTGTTGAAATCATTGATAGTCTCCGCTTTCACTGCTCTTGTAGGCAGCAAGTTCCAGGTCATTACCACTCGCTGCATTAAAATGTTCTTACCCAAAACCATAAATCTGTGTCCCCCTAATCCTATAACATCAGCTAATGGGAATAGCTTTTCTTTGTCTACCTTTATCTAAACCTGTCATAATCCTCTACACCTCTCTCAGATGTCCCCTCAACCTCCTTTGCTCCAAGGAGAACAATCCAGCTTCTCCAACCTAACCTAGCTAAAATCCCTCATCCCTGGAAACATTCTCACGTTCTTCCTAAAATGTGGTGACCAAAACTAGATACAGTACAGAGCTTTATGAAGGTTTAGCATAACATCCCTCCTTTTGTACTCAACGCCTCTATTTATGAAGCCCAAGATACCATAAGCTTTGCTCACTACTCTCGCAATGTCTGCCATCTTCAAAGATCTATGCACATGAACACCCAGGTCCCTCTGTCCCTGCACGCTGTTTTTAGAACTGTGCCATTAAGTCTATATTTCCTCTCCATGTCCCTTCTGCCGAAATGTGTCACTTCACACCTCTCTGTATTAAATTCCATCTGCCACTTGTCTGCCCATTCTGCTAGCCTATCTATGTCCTGTTGCAGTTGATGGGTATAATCCTTACTGTATGGCACACCTCCAAGTTTGGTATCATCGGCAAGTCTTGCAATTTTACTCTGTATTCCAATATCCAAGTAATTTATTTATATAGCTATATGTAATAAAATATATCAAAAAAAGCATTGGTCCTAGCACTGACCCTTGGGGAAACACCACTGTCTACCCACTTCCAATCTGAAAAACAACCATTTAACCACAACTTGCAGTTTCCTGTCCTTAAGCCAATTTTTTTTAATCCAAGCTGACACTGACCCTCCTATTCCATGAGCTTCAATTTTGTTAAGTAGTTTCTTATGCTGTACTTTGTCAAATACTTTCTTGCCCTTCATCAGCCTTCGCTGTTACTTCATCAAAGAATGTAATTAGTTTAGTCAAACACGATCTTTCTTTTACAAATCCATGCTGGCTCTCCTTAATTAACTCAAACCTCTTCAAATGCCTGTTGATTTTTTTTTTCCTGATTATTGTTTCCAAAACCTTACCCACCACTGATGTTAAACTGACTGGCCTGTAATTACTAGGAATGTCCTTACACCCTTTCTTGAACAAGGGTGTCATGTTTGCCACTCTCCAATTCTCTGGCACCTCCCCTTATCTGGGAAAGATTGGAAGATTATGGCAAGCCCTTCTTCTATCTCCACTCCCACTTCCCTTAGCTACCTGGGGTGCAACCCATCTGGATCAGGTGACGTATACACTTTTAAGCATAGGCAGGATGTACTGGAAAGGCTGACTATCAATTTTCACTTCAACCATTAACCCTCACGTTTTCACTTCTACCAATGTTTTGTGAGCATCATGTTCCTCAGTAAACACCGATACAAAGTAATCATTAAGTATTCTAGCTTTGCCCTATATATCGCCTTCTTTGTCCCTAATAGGCCCCATCCCGCCTCTTGCTATTTTCTTGTTGGTAAAAAGTTTTTGGGTTCCCTTTTATGTTAACTGCCATTCTATTTTCTCATTCTCTCTTTGCCAGTCTTATTTTCCTCTTCACTTCCCCTCTCAACTTATTGTATTTGCCCTGGTTCTCGTTTGAAGAATTCATCTGACATGCATCATACACCTTCTTTCTTTATTTCATCGTATTCTCTATCTCCCTCACCATCCATGGAGCTCTGGCTTTGATTCCCTGCCTTCCTGTCTTGTTGAAATGGACCTAGCCTGTACCTGAAACATCTCTTCCTTAAAACTCACCCATTGTTCCATTACACTTTTTTCCTGTCAAGCTTTGGTTCCATTTTACCCTGGCTAGATCCCCTCTCCTCCCTTTTAAGTTAGGCCTCTTCCAATGTGTAAATTCTACTTTGGATTATTCCTTGCTTTTCTCCATTACTAATTTAAACTTTATCATATGATGATCACTCTCACTCATGTATTCCCCCACAAATACTTTGTCCACTTGGCCCATCTTTTTCCCCAGCACCAGATCCGGCAATGCCCCCTTCCTAGTTGGACTGTGAGCTTACTGATTAAGGACGTTCTCCTGAACCCATTTCAGAAATTCTTCCAGCATGAGAACAGAAAGTGCCTAAAATGCTCAGCAGGTCTGGCAGCATCTATGTAGAGAGAAACAGAGTTAACGTTTCAGTTCTGTGACCCTTCATCAGAATTAGCAAAAGTTAGAAATGTATCAGTCTTTGAGCAAGTGAAAGTGGGGGGGGAAGAAGAACAAGAAAGAAGGACTGTGACAGCACGGAAGGGGGAGAGGTTAAATGACAGATCTCATGGAACAGAATGCAAACGTAGTGCTAAATAGTTGTAGAGAAAGACCAAGCACGAGTCCAGAGAGAGTGCTAATGGCAGGAATAATGAACAGCTCTGTATGAAAGTAAAAACATGAAAAATAAGTTTAAGACTAATTCAGAAATTCCTCCCCCTCCTTTCCCTTTACTCTAACATTATTGCAATCAATATTTGAGTAATTGAAGTCCCCCAATATCACCACTCTATAGTTATTGCATATCTCAGTGATTTCCCTGCAGATTGGTTCCTTTATCTCTCTCTCGCTCTCTCTTTCTCTCTGACTATTTGGTGGTCTATAGAATACCCCCAAGTAGCGTGATCTTACCTTTTTTGCTTCTCAACTCTAACCAAATTGATTCACTATCTTTTCTGAACATTTTGGGCAATATTTTCGTTCTGGGGTCCTGATCTCGCCATCAGAATGAAATGCGGATGGGGAATCCACAAATGCAGGTGGCGGCACCCAGAGGGCGATTTTGAAGGAGGTAGATAATTAAGTTGCAGCCTGTGGGAGCCCTATCCAATTAAGGACTGCCAGTGGGCTCCCAAGTCTGGAGGGCCAACATTAGGCCTTCCAACAGTCAAAGATCAGCAGTCCCACCATCAGAGGTGAGAGATGCTGAAGTATGTAGGGATGCACAAGGGCGCATCGATTCCCGGTTGCTGGCAACTAATCCTTTCCTTTTTGGCCTCCTTATCTCAAGAGACAATGGGTAAGCACCTAGAGGTGGCCAGTGGTTTGTGGAGCAGTGCCTGGAGTGGCTATAAAGGCCAATTCTAGAGTGACAGACTCCTCCACAGGTGCTGCAGGTGTGGTTGGTTGTCGGGGTTGTTACACAATTGGCTCTCTGCTTACACTGCTGTCTCTTTTCCTGCCATCTGCTGAGTCTCTTCGACTCTCCTCTGTTCAGCCCTGCCTTTGTAGCTGTCTGCCAGCTCTGGCGATTGCTGGCAACTGGCTCCCATGCCCTGTGGTCCGTGTCGCAAGACTTCAGGTCGCGTTTGCAAACGTCTTTCAAGCGGAGACATGGATGGCCGGTGGGTCTGATATCAGTGACGAGCTCGCTGTACAATATGTCCTTTGGGGATCCTGCCATCTTCCGTGTGGCTCACACGGCCAAGCCATCTCAGACGCTGCCGGCTCAGTAGGGCGTACATGCTGGGGATGTTGGCTGCCTCGAGGACTTCTGCGTTGGAGATATGGTCCTGCCACTTGATGCCAAGGATTCTCCGGAGACAGCAAAGATGGAATGCATTGAGACGTTACTCTTGGCTAACATACGTTGTCCAGGCCTCGCTGCCGTAGAGCAAGGTATTGAAGAGACAGGCTTGAAACACTCGGACTTTTGTGTTCCGTGTCAGTGCGCCACTTTCCCACACCCTCTTGGCTAGTCTGGACATAGCAGCAGACTTCTTTCCCTTGCGTTTGTTGATTTCTGCATCGAGAGACAGGTTGCTGGTGATAGTTGAGCCCAGGTAGGTGAACTCTTGAACCACTTCCAGGGTTTGGTCGCCGATATTGATGGATGGAGCATTTCTGACGTCCTGTCCCATGATGCTCGTTTTCTTGAAACTGATGGTTGGGCCAAATTCGTTGCAGACAGCCGCAAGCCTGTCAATGAGTCTCTGCAGACACTCTTCCGTGTGGGATGTTAATGCAGCGTTGTCAGCAAAGAGGAGTTCCCTGATGAGGACTTTCTGTACTTTGGTCTTCGCTCTAAGACAGGCAAGGTTGAACAACCTGCCATCTGATCTTGTGTGGAGGAAAATTCCTTCTGAAGATGCGTGAGAGAGCAGCAGTAAGAAAAAGATCCCAAACAGTGTGGGTGTGAGAACACAGCCCTGTTTCAGGGCAACTAATCAGGTAAGTAAGAAGGCCAGATGGGATAGGGCCCTCAGAGCTCAGGGGGGAAGCCCCCACAGTAACGGGCACTGCCGTATTTGCAGCTGATTTTTCAGAGCAGAGGCTTCCAAATATATTGGAGCCTCTGGCTCTAATGTCCACCCAGCCTGCCGCTGTAAGCCCACCACAGTTTTGTGGGTGGCCTCCTGATGCAACGGGCATTCTGTCTGCCAGATCAAAAGTCTGGTCAATGTTGAAAGAGTGCCCATAATTCAGCCCTGAAGGGGCTTAACTGGCTACCTGCCATGACCGGGCAGGTTACCATTTCTGACGTCAATCCGACTCCATACGTTCCCGCCTCCACAGGATTGTCATGGAGCCAGCCCGACAGGATTTTCCTCCCATTTTCAGGCACCCCCTCCCACCTCCCCCAGTCTCGCCTGCAGTCCCGCCGACATGGGCTATTGAAAATTCAGCCCCTTGTATTCATGAATATTAAGCACCCAGACCTCACCATTTTTAAGCCACGTTTCTGTTATTGCCACTACATCATATTCCCACATGGCTATTTGCGCTTGTCGCTCACCAACCTTATTCACCACACTTGGTGCATTTAAGTTATTTCAAACTGTGAATTCCCTTCTGTTTGATCTAGGTCCAGATTTCATATATGCAGGTAGAACTGAACATGCACGCCCATGTATCTGTACCAAATATCCCCACACTAACATTGCACTGTGATTCATTGTTGTTTTCACTGATAGACTATTTAAATTAGCTTTACGTTATCACACCACATAATAATAGCATGGATACTTTAGTGTTATTGCGTTGTACTATATGTTTGGACAGCAATTACCATTTTCTGAAAATGGGAAGCTAACCAGCTCAGTCCTAATAAACCATTAATTGCCTTCCACTTATAACATTACTTCAAAAACAAACCCCAAAAAGATACAGTATTTTGTGCTTCTTATTGCTGTGAGCCACATTTAGAAAATTGCACTATTTGATATTAAAAGTGTGTTTTTTGATGCTGACTTGTTTACTTTTATTGAATTGAAATAAATATAAGAAAATAGAAACATCACTTTGTGCACAAATGATGATTAAGCCCTTTATGGCTGCTGGCACGAGTGTTCACTGCTCCATATGGGCTAAACAGATTTTCTAATTCACCCATATTTTAACTGCAGCAACTATACCATTCTGACTGGTTACATGATTTTTTTAAATTGTGACAGTTGAATCTAAATCTAAATAGTACAAATCTTAGTTTTAAAAAAAAGTTAAATACAGCACAGCAAAAAATGATTATAGCCAATTCAGAATGTCAGAAAACTGCCTTTGCACTGCGACTTTCACTTCAGGATTTGCTCTAAAGAGAGGTACTTGCTGACATCATGTGGCAGCTCTCCCAGATTAATTGCAGGAAGAATGCTTCTTATTATCAGTAGTTGTGCTTCAGTAGTCTGTTGTTAGATTTATTTTCCAAGTCAGTTTTGTGATCATTGAAGTTTAATTCTGTTTTCTCTTTAAGCAACGGTATGATGAAGTTATCAAGGAGAACACAACCTTTTTAAGAAAGTGTTAAATTGCAAGTTTGCTCATGAATCTGCTGTTTTGGACCACATGTTCTGTTTTTCCACAAAACAGCAACCTAATGTCTTTTCACCAGAAAGAAAGCTCAATTCTTTTTCCTTTCACAGTGCATTTTGTAGACTGACTGGTTTGATTTCTAGCAGTATATTAAGACCAACTTTCTAACAAAAATTCTAGTGCTTTAAGTGAAGCCAAGTCTTTAAAGTAAAATGCTTCATAATTTTTCATTTTCTAAAAAAATTGGTTCAATATCCTTTATTACTGCAGACCACTGTTGGACATGGGATTGTATTGATCTTAATAAGTTCCTTGAATTTTTTTTCCCTTTCTAAATTTAGTGTGTCATAATTAAATGGCTTTTTTACCCAGTGAGCTATTTTGAATCTCATCCTTGAACTGTCAGTTTAATTCCATTAATCTGTACAATGAGTGCCACTAATTCTTCACTGCCCTGCTAAATGGAATATCTCAAGTTGATGCAGTGTTTCAAGCTTTTGGTTGGGTGCTGAGAAGAAGAGATGGAAAATCATTGGTAGAGTTTTTGAATCCTCCCACAAAGTGATATTTTGCCTGGCCAGTGTGTTGGAACATCGATGCCAACATTACCTTTCCAGCAAAGTTGTAGGATTTTACTTGAAAGAGTTTAACAGGGAGGGGGAAAGTTTCTTTTTTGTAAGTATGACACCCTATATGTGCTTTTAAAAATATAAATACATTTGGAATGATTTTTTTATACTTGCAACATTGGAACAATTTAAGACTTTTTAAATTGCTTCACTGTGTCAAAACTCAGCTAAGGAATGATAAGTGATTACAAAACCTAGTGAGTGCAAGATAATATTTAATCATATCAGTCAATGGGGCACATCAGTTCTCTAAAATAGCTAGTTAGAGAATAAAATCCAAAGTGGGGGTGGGGACAGAAATCAAGAAAAAACATTAATTGCAGTTTTGTTACAAGATGGTGTCCATTTCATTAATTATTACTGCTTTATTATAAATTCACTTATGAGCTAGTAACCTGTAGAAAGGATTGGATAGCAATTTCGGTACAGAATTGGTGAGACTTGTGTCATCTGTTCAGATGAAAAGCAGAAATGAGAAGGAATTGAATTCCCTTTATAAGGAGAAACCTTGAAATAAATATTAGGTGTCACCACCGATGTTCACCCCTGTATAGGATCTGTTCACATTCTTGATGGTAATTCTTCCAAAATGCTTAGCATAGTGAAATGACCCTGTAGACTGGATACCGTAGGGCTTAACCACAAGTCCCAGTTTTAGTGGTAATTTTCCATATTCTTTGGTGTGTCAGAAACTACTATGTAGGACATACTATTTGGATTTGCTTATTGCTATATAATCTTGGATAATCTCATGCCCGCTAATTTTGACCATTGTGTGAGACAGTTGGTTTCCTGCATGGGACAGCACATGAGCACAGTTTGTTACACTTTTAAAGATTTTGCTAGTGAGTTAAGTGAAAATTTACCACTTTTTAAAAAAAGTTTCATGTTCTCCTTTAAAAATATTAAAGGCTGCTGTTTAAATATTTTGTCACTTATCTTTCTGATAATATGCACAATAATATTAGCAATATTCAGTCACATTCTTGATTTTTGTCATATTCATTTATTGATTTTTTTAAAAATTTATTATCCAATATGTGAATTTGCTTGGAGTTTGTTTTTTTATGTATGGAGAGGGACAGAAGGCGGCTAAAATTTGTTACTAAATTTGTGTTTCATTATCTATTTGCTGACAATGGTGGTTCATGAGATTTGGCGCATAACATCCTCCCCAAAATGAAAAATTCTGTCGTAAAATCACAAAATCCAGGTGGTTGAAGATAAAAAGGAAAAATACTATCCTGAAGTTATTTCCATTATTTGACTTCAGAATTCAGTAATGTTAAATGTTGGAGACAGGTTGCTGAGTTTCCTTTCCTTGTTGTCAGTCTCAACACTGCTCAAGTGTAGTTCTGTGGAAAATCCCCTTAAACTTATTGTCAGCAGTAATGATTGAAGAAAGAAAATGAAAAATGTGTGTAGAACATGTTTTTTCTTTCTGCACGCACACAATTGCCTCAGAAATTACAAAGCATCTAAATTGTTATCTTACTCAAATTTATCAAAAGTACTCCATCTCTTCAAAATAAATTTCATGCCCTACACAAAGCATTTATTGTACAACTGTTGTAGATTCTGGAACTTATACAATTAAAAAGAAAGTGCAGAAGTATACATTCCATCTTCATGAAACTTTGTAAAACCAGGACAATCTCACCCCCGGTATCTCTCTGTATCACACTAAATTCTGACTGCAGTTAATCATATTCCTACATAAAGGTGGCAGTCAGGAGGATTTTATTTGGGTGACGTGGGAATGTAATCAGTCACATCTTTAAAATTATTCTGCATAATTTGTCCCTTCTGAAATGGTTGCATCTTTGTGAACATGTTTTGTTTAGTTTAGTTTAGAGATACAGCACTGAAACAGGCCCTTCGGCCCACCGAGTCTGTGCCGACCATCAACCACCCATTTATACTAATCCTGCACTAATTCCATATTCCTACCACATCCCCACCTGTCCCTATATTTCCCTGCCACCTACCTAT
This sequence comes from Heterodontus francisci, assembly GCF_036365525.1. Classification (NCBI taxonomy): domain Eukaryota; kingdom Metazoa; phylum Chordata; class Chondrichthyes; order Heterodontiformes; family Heterodontidae; genus Heterodontus; species Heterodontus francisci. The sequence continues at coordinate 92,756,725 of NC_090382.1, read as the reverse complement.
ACTAGGGGCAATTTGATGTGTCTGATAACTTTAGTGGAACCTTTTCAAGGCAACACTTAAAGGAAGAACACATTTATATAGCGCCTTATCATATCTCTCAGACATGTCCCAAAGCACTTCACATACAAGTAGTTACTTTTGCAAAGCAGTCACAGTCATTATGTAGGCAAATATAGTGGCCCATTTTTGCATAGCAAATTTCTACATAGAATTACATAGGAGCACAGAAACAGGCTATTAGGTGCAATTGGTATATGCCAGTGTTAATGCTGCACACAAACCTCCTGTCACCCCTCTTCATCTAACCCTATCAGCATTACCAGCTATTCCTTTCTCCCTCGTGGTTACCTAGCTTCACCTTAAATTCATTATTGCTATTCACCTCAACTACTTGTGGTTCCACATTCTAACCACAAATACCTGTCAGTGGCCAGCACCACAGTATTTCGCTTTTGGACCCATTAATCTATTTTGGTGATGTTAATTGAGAGGAATATTGGCCAGGACACGGGGATAATCCTGCTCTTTAAGTAGTGCTGTGCAACCTTAAACATTCATCTTAATCATCAGGAAAAGGGAGGTGACTGGATCAGTGGTAGAAGTGATAAACTGGACAAAATTAATATTTAATGTATTACACATTAGGCTCTGCTAGTTTATCAGTTGTAACTGCTGGTGCTAGAAAATAATGAGGCTTAGTTCTGAATTCAGCATATTACTGCAATTTCACATGCATTTAATCTGCATCTAATGTTTTACATTCTTGACTTACAATTTCAGTCTGCAGATTCATTGGAGGTTTCATTGGAACTTGAAAATCAATAACTGGAAGACCTCTTTTTCATCTTAAGCAGTTATTCAGTGATCAATTTTCATGAAATATAAGTACCCAAATTGTGGGAAATCACTTCATTTACATAACCTAAACACTCTCTCTTTCTCTTCTCCCTCATACTCTTTTTGTTTTTCTTCTACATTTCTCAAATCTTGTCCTACATTAGAACAATGAACTCCCTGCCTCATGCTATTGAACTTGCATTGCAACAATATCAAAAATGCAGTTAATTTCCCCTTAAGTGATTTCAGGACTTCCTTATGACCTGTAAGAAATGCTGTCTCGATTTGATTCCTACCAATTTTCAGTACTTTTTATTTCAGCATGCAGGTGACAACACAGGAGAAAAGCCACCATCACAATAATAGGACATAAATGTACCACCAGTTGAATACCCATTCATGTAAACAGATTGTCTTTGTCTTTTATGCTCTATTTCACTTAATACCAATGCAAAGAGACAATATTATTGAAAATATACTGGAGATTACACCATCTTTCCTTGATACTGGTTAGTAAATATTTTACGCCATCCTCTCACATTTTTTCACTGATAACACTGTAAAATATAACACTATATTTGGTTGAATTATCAAGTTTAAGAAGAAAATGTGTGAGCTAGAAGTGTTACCATTTTAATAGTTGTGCATCTTGGCTTAAGGTAACTTCCTCAAAAGTGATTTAGGAATCCCACAAATTATGAAATGTATTGCATCTGCACCTATTTATTCCGAGCATTATAGGTTCAATTTTATTGTGAATAGTAGAATATTTTGCAAAGTTATGGTTTTAATTCAGCACTAAAGAAGAACTGTTGCCTGAGCTACTGGATCATGGATTGCTTTTCCTTACTCAGATGTACCAAAAGACAGTTACTGAAAATGTTTGTCTGTAAATTTGGTTATGATTGTAGCAAGCCAAGAGCTTGCATTTTTATTTTCCTGAAACTGAGTAGTTACATCCGTCATCACCAAATGAAGCTCCTTAATATTTACACTTGCTCTTCCTATGGTGAAGATCTTTACATTAAAATCTTGAATTGAACGTTTTTTGGCAGCTGTTTCCCATCAAGAGGAAGAACTTTCCTTCATCTGTTCCTGTGCTTACCTTTCGGTACATTTCCTGTGAAGACTTGTTTCAACTAAAGCTTTCGGTCATGATTTTCAGTATTCATACTGCGTAAAGTCACATGTTCAGCTACTGCTTGGGTTGTGCAAAGAACAGAACTTTTGAATGAATTTTCCCTTCTTTGCAATCCTTCAAAGAATGTGGTGACCATATTTTGTCCCTTTTTTCCCATTTTAACACCAGTTCATGGTTTGATTGTTAGAATGCAGGATTGTTTATTATAAAATTGAGAGAATTGTATTTTCCTTAGCATGGATTAAGATGGAATCCTAATTTTCTGATTTGTAATTTCAAAATATTCCTTGCATACAGCTTTGATCTTAATCATGATTTGTAATCAGATGAAATATGTAAAGTTTATCTATCATCACACTTACAAGGGTTTGCGCTAAATGGCCTGACAGTTGTGAACAGGTAGCACAACCAGCAATAAGTAACCAGCATTTTAATCATGACCAAAACTTTACGGTGTAAAATAAGTGTAGCTTGCCTTCTGTGTACATGATATTACATTTGGATGATGTCTGATGTCTTGAACCTTGTTCTTTTATCAATTTCTTGATTTAAATAAATACTTATTTTAGAAAAAATTGAATGAGTGATTTACTTTTTGAAACCTAAGCAAAGCTTAGCGAGGGAATTTCAGGATTTTGACCCAGTGATGATAAAGGAACAGTGATATATTTCCAAGTCAGGATGGTGTATGACTTGGTGGGGAACCTGCAAGTGGTGGTGTTCCCATGTGTTTTCTGCCTTTGTCCTTCTTTGCGGTAGAGGTCCCAGATTTGGGAGGTGCTGCCAAAGAAGCATTGGCGAGTTGCTGCAGTGCATCTTGTAGATGGTAAACACCGCAACCATGGTGCATTGGTGTTGGAGGGAGTGAATGTTTAAGGTGGTGGATAAGGTGCCAGTCAAGCAGGCTGCTTTGTCCTGGATGCTGTCGAGCTCCTTGACTTTGCCTTATAGATGGTGGACAGGCTTTGGGGAGTCAAGAGGCGAGTTACTTGCCGCAGAATTCCCAGCCTCTGATTCTTGTAGCCACAGTGCTGACATGGCTGGTCCAGTTCAGATTTTGGTCATTGGTAACTCCCAGGATGTTGATAGTGGGGGATTCAGCAATGGTAATGCCATTGAAAGTCAAGGGGAGATGGTTGGATTCTCTCATTAGAGATGGTCATTGTCCGCCACTTGTGTGGCGCAAATATAACCACCATCTACAAGGCACAAGTCAGGAGTGTGATAGAATATTCTTCACTTGCCTGGATGAGTGCAGCTCCAACAACACTCTAAGCTCGACTCCATCCAGGACACAGCTGCCTGCATGATTGGAACCCCATCCACCACCTTCAACATTCACTCCCTCCACCACTGATGCACAGTGGCAGCAGTGTGAACCAGCTACAGGATGCACTGCAGCAACGTGCCAAGCCTCCTTCGACAGCATCTTCCAAACCCCCGACCTCTACCACCTAGAACGACAAGGGCAGCAGAGGCATTGGAATAGCACTACCTGCAAGTTTCCCTCCAAGTCACACACCATCCTGACTTGGAACTATATTGCCGTTCCTTCACTGTCACGGGGTCAAAATCCTGGAATTCCCTTCCTAACAGCACTGTGGGTGTACCTACGCTACATAGACTGCAGCAGTTCAAGACAGTGGCTCACCACCACCATCTTGGGGGCAATTAGAGGTGGGCAATAAATGCTGGCCTAACCAGTGATGCCCACATCCCATGAAAGAATGGAAAAAAAATATGGTGGAAAAGCTTTGTTCCTTCTACGTTGCGCAGATGTGCAGCCGCACAGCAAATAGAAATGTGTTGCTCAGGAAACAAACACAGGCTGTACACTAACAAAGTCCCCTTTAAGATGCTTACCTGCGTGTCAATCTTTAAAGGACTGCAAAGCAACAAGCTGGCTGTGCACAGCAAACAGAACTTAGAGGGAACATTCATCAGGAGGTGAGTTACTGTCTGCAGTCTCTGACCTCCTCTTGTAGCCACAGTTTTTGTGTGGCTTGTCCAGTTAAGTTTTTGGTCAATGGTGATCCCTTGCGTGTTGATGGTGGTGGAATTGGTGATGGTAATGCTGAAGAATGTCAAGGAGAGGTAGTTAGACCCTTTTGTTGGAGATGGTCATTGCCCGCCACTTGTGTGGTGCAAATGTTACTTGGCACTTATCAGCCCGAGCCTGAATTGTCCAGGTCTTGCTGCATGCGGGCACAGATTGCTTCATTATCTGAGGAGTTAGGAATGGTGCTGAACGTTGTGCAGTCATCAGCGAACAGCCTCACTTCTGACATGCTGGAGAAAATTGATGAAACAGCTACAGATGGTTGGGTCTAGGACACTGCCCTGAAGAGCACCTGCAGTTGTGTCCTAGGGCTGAAATGATAGGTCTCCAGTAATCAAAACCTTTGTAGTAAGTATGAGTCCAGTCAGTGCAGAGTTTTCCCCCTGATCCCCATTGACCTCAATTTTACTATGGCATACTAAGGCCTCATTTATGCCTTTGTTACCTCTAGACTTGATTATTCCAATGCACTTGTGACTGGTCTCCCACATTCTACTCTCTGTAAACTTGTGTTCATCCAAAACTCTACTGCTCATGTGTTAACTTGCACCAAGTCCCATTCCCCTATCACCTCTATGCTCCCTGACCGACATTGGCTCCCGGTCAAACAACAACTTGATTTTAAAATTCTCATCCTTGTTTTCAAATCCCTTCATGCCCTCCCCCTCCCCATCTCTGAATCTCCTCCAGCCCTATAATCTGCATTCCTCTAATTCTGGCCTCTTGTGCATTGCTGATTTTCATCGCTCCACCATGGGTGGCTACACCTTCAGTTGTCTAGGCTCCAAGCTCTGGAATACCTTCCACCTCGCTTTCATCCTTTAAGATACTTGTTACGACCAGGTAAGACAGGGTCTAGGGGTTCTCTCTCAGCCTTTGCCTGGTCTAACCGTAACAGGGTTTAATTTTTAAAAGCACTTTGTAAGCTCCCCCTCAGTGAATCCTTGTTCACCACTTTCCAATAGTAAGGCAAAGAAATTAATTATACAGGTTTTCATAGATTTAAACAAGAAAGGTGGAATTTTATTAATTTTAAACTCTAATTCAGGTAACGGCTACGAATATGCGACGCGACCATGCCAGCATGCACACGCGATAAACACACATGCAGATAGAGACAGAAAAAGTAGAAGGAATAAAGGGGGAAAGTTTGAGGCAATATCTGGTAGTTATTTACGGTCCTTTAAGTTCAATGTGGAGTCTTTGGTTGCTGGTAAGTCTTGCTGTTCATTGGGGCCCACTGCACGCTTCAGTTTGTTTCGATGTAGGAGTCTTTTCTCTCTTGAGGTTTAAGCGACTTCAGTGGGTCTGGAGGCTTGTGAGAAAACGAGAGAGAGCCAGTCTGGAGGTTCAGTTACAATCTGCTGTCTGACCGAACTGTCCTGTGTCAAGTTTAAGACGAGTAGGTTAGTCATGTGACCAGCTGTTTTAGCCGCTGCTAGCAAATGCAGCCTCATCCACTTAAATGTCACTGCGACGTTCAGGCTGCTGCCAGGATTAAAGATGGCGCTGCTCAATTTATCACAGAAAAACAACTTCAACCCATGGCAGCACACAATGGACATGTTTGATACATGGACGGCACAGTGGCGCAGCCTCACAGCTCCAGGGACCCGGGTTCAATTCCGGGTACTGCCTGTGTGGAGTTTGCAAGTTCTCCCTGTGTCTGCGTGGGTTTTCTCCGGGTGCTCCGGTTTCCTCCCACAAGCCAAAAAGACTTGCAGGTTGATAGGTAAATTGCCCATTATAAATTGTCACTAGTATAGGTAGGTGGTAGGGAAATACAAGGACAGGTGGGGATGTTTGGTAGGAATATGGGATTAGTGTAGGATTAGTATAAGTGGGTGGTTGATGTTCGGCACAGACTCGGTGGGCCGAAGGGCCTGTTTCAGTGCTGTATCTCTAATCTAATCTAATCAAACATTGCGCAGTGGCGCAGTGGTTAGCACCGCAGCCTCACAGCTCCAGTGACCCGGGTTCAATTCTGGGTACTGCCTGTGTGGAGTTTGCAAGTTCTCCCTGTGTTTGCGTGGGTTTCCTCCGGGTTCTCCGGTTTCCTCCCACATGCCAAAGACTTGCAGGTTGATAGGTAAATTGGCCATTAGCAATTGCCCCTAGTGTAGGTAGGTGGTAGGGAAAGATAGGGACAGGTGGGGATGTGGTAGGTGTATGGGATTAGTGTAGCATTAGTATAAATGGGTGGTTGATGGTCGGCACGGACTCGGTGGGCCGAAGGGCCTGTTTCAGTGCTGTATCTCTAAACTAAACTAAACTAAACTCATCAAAAGGACAGCACCTCTGACAGTGCTGCACACCGTCCATAACTCGGTGAGGTTTCAGTGCCTTCCCACTCTCCGGCTGCTCACTTCCCCTCACCTCCCCACCACCAATCCCGCTCTCCAGCCGCCCGCTCGCTCCCCGCTCTCCCCCCCCCCCCCCCCCCCCACCCCCTCACAATCCCTCCAGACGCTAGCTCTAGGCTGTACCGCTTCCCTTTTCTCGGCCACTCGCTCCTACATCTCCCGTCTCCCCTCACGGCCCGCTTTTCTCCTTTGGGCGGAGCGAATGGCCGAGAGGAGCCCACGGCCTAGTGCTAGCATCTGGAGGGATGGGGGGAGCGAGCGGCCAGAGAGGGGAGTGGGTGGAGGTAGCAAGGGGATCAGGGGTGGGGGTAAGCAAGGAGCAAGCAGCCTGGAGTGAGTGGCGAAGGGGGGAGAACGTTTTTCTGTGCATGCGCCCATTAGTTTTGGCAAGGCAAGGTGTAGGCTGTCACAGAGCCCCACTGCTGCCAGGAGGATTGGGCCGGGCCCTCCTGGCGTCCAAATCAGGCCTCTGCTGGAAAAATCTTCCAGCCCCCCTGCCCGAGCTTGGTAAAATCCAGCTCATTGTTACTAGAGGTCTCCCCACCACCAAAGTTAAACTGACTGGCCTGTAATTGCTGGGCTTATCTTTACAGCCTTTTTTGAACAAGGGTGTAACATTTGCAATTCTCCAGTCCTCTGGCATCACCCCTGAGTCTAAGGAAGACTGGAAAATTATAGCTGGTGCCTCCGCAATTTCCACTCTCAATTTCCTCAGTATCCTTGGATTCATCTCATTTGGTTCTGGTGCTTTTTCAACTTTAAGTAGACAGCCTATCCCATGCCTCCTCCTTAGAAATTTTAAATCCTTCTAGTGTGTTAATTACCTCCTCCTTCACTGTGGCCTGGGTAGCATAGACTTCCAAAAGGCATTCGATAAAGTGTGCACAACTGACTAGTGAGCAAAGTATAGCTCATGCAATAAAAGGGACAGTAACAAGATGGATAAGAAATTGGATGAGTGATAGGAAACAGAGTAGAGGTTAATGGATGTTTTTCGGACCAGAGGAAAGTTTGTCGTGACGTTCCCCAGGGGTCGGTGTTAGGACCCTTGCTCTTCCTGATATATGTTAATGATCTAGACCTTGCTGTACAGGGCACTATTTCACAATTTGTGGATGGTACGGAAGCATTCTAAACTGTGAGAAGGATAGTGTAGAACAGGGTTGCCTAACATAAGGCCCACAGACCAGGATTGGGACCGTCAAAGGTTTCCATCCAGCCCGCGGCTGTATTTCAGAGATAAAAAAATTTCCAATGTCTTCTTCTTTCGGACTGACTTTTTAAAAAAAATCGCGCTGTCAGTTTCATAACTGACAGGTGCTGACATCAGGAACTGTGATTTTCCAGCTTTGGGGATTTCTGGCGGGTTTCGACTTTTCTTTATAAAAGCCTGCCAGAAAACCCCGAAGCTGCCCGAAGTTGGGAAACCGCTGTTCCCACTGTCAGCACCTGTCAGCTGTGAAACTGGCAGCATGATTTTATTTTAAAACTGACCAACCACAAAGCTGCTGCACATCTCCTTCCTCAGTGACTGTCTCCGGCTCCAACTTATTCCAAGTGGATTCCAACTGCAGTTTCACCCATCATGTTTTGAATCCAGCCAGGATTACAGGTATCTCCGCGAAATACAATGTTCCTCGGACTGCTATTCTCGCCGCATCCTGAGATCCACACTCAGTGCTATGCGTCGCCATATGCACACACTGAACCTCTCTCTCCAGCAGCACCGCCTCACCTTATCTCAAAGCTGTTCTCCTCCACAGTTTTATTTCATCCTTCGTCTCATCCGACGCATTAACAAAAAACTTTTTTTCTTCCTTTCAGGTGTCAAGGAACGCAAGCTCCAGCAGCTGATGGGGACTAATGCCCTCCAGATCCTCCTTCCCCTTCATTTCCCTCTGACCCCACCCCTTCTGATCTGACCCCTTGCCGTGTATTCACTATACCCTCTGACCTCCCCCTCTCTGATGCTGAACTTTCTGTACTCAGCAAAGGTCTCAGTTTTATCCCCTTACGCCCCCACCTCAATGAGTTTCGCGCTCGGCTTGATGTTGAGCTCTTCTTCCATCGCCTCCGCTTCCGGGCTCACTTCTTCGACCAGGAGTCCTTCGCCCGATCAGTAGATCCATTCATCCGCCTCCAGCATTCTCCCTCTACCTGGACCCCTCCTCCTGGCCTCTTACCCGCTCTTGATCTTTTCATTGAAAACTGTCGGCAAGACATTGGTCATCTCAATTTCTCTGCTCCCCTCACTCACTCTAACCTGTCCCCCGCTGAACTTGAGTCACTCCGTTCTCTCAGGTCTAACCCTGACATGGTCATCAAACCTGCAGACAAGGGTGGTGCTTTGTTGTATGGCGTACCGACCTCTACTTTGCAGAGGCTCAGCGCCAACTCTCAGACACTTCTTCCTACCTCTCTCTGGACCATGACCCCACCACCGAACATCAAGCTACTATCCACAGGATTGTCACTGACCTCATCTCCTCTGGAGATCTTCCCTCTACAGCTTCCAACCTCATAGTCCCACAACCCTGGAGAGCCTGCTTCTACCTCCTTCCCAAAATCCACAAACAGGACTGTCCCGGCAGACCCATTGAGTCACCCTCCTCCTGAACCACTTAACTTATTTCTTCCTATCTTGACTCTCTCTTTTCTCCGCTGGTCCAGTCTCTTCCCACCTACATCCGTGACTCTTCTGATGCCCTACGTCATTTTGACAATTTCCAGTTTCCTGGCCCCAACCGCTTCCTCTTCACTATGGACATCCAATCTCTCTACACCTCCATCCCCCACCAGGACGGTTTTGAGGGCTCTACGCTTCTTCCTTGAACAGAGGCTCAACCAGTCCCCATCCACCACCACCCTCTTCCTTCTTTCAATGTATTCGCTGCTCACAATGTGGTCTCCTCTATATTAGGGAAACCAAATGCAGACTGGGTGACCGCTTTGCGGAACACCTCTGCTCAGTCCACAAACAGGACCCCGAGCTTCCAGTTGCTGGCCATTTCAACACTCCCACCTGCTCTCATGCTCACATCTCTGTCCTGGGATTGCTGCAGTATTCCAGTGAACACCAATGCAAGCTCGAGGAACAGCATCTCATTTACCAATTAGGCACACTACTGCCTGCCGGACTGAACATTGAGGTCAATAATTTCAGAGCATGACGGGCCCCTCATTTTACTTTTATTTTTAGTATTTTTTCTTTTTCCTTTAAAAAAATTTTTTTTGTGTTTATTTTATTTTATTTCATCTTAGTTTGTTCAGTTTGCTTACCTACTGTTTTTTTCATGTTTGTACTTGCTGCTGTTCAATCTCCAGTCCGTTAACACCCTATCTGTACGAATGCTTTGTCTTTCAACACACCATTAACATATTGTTTGCCTTTGCTCCATGACCTTCTGGTCAGCTATGTGGCCTTGTCCAATCTACACCTTCTCCTTTGTTATCTCTTGCCCCACCCCCGCTTTACTTGCTTATAACCTGTGACATTTCTAATATTTGTCAGTTCCGAAGAAGGGTCACTGACCCGAAATGTTAACTGCTTCTCTTTCCACAGATGCTGCCAGACCTGCTGAGTGGTTCCAGCATTTCTTGTTTTTGTCATGATTTACTAAGTTAAGTGAGTTTTTGAGGAAGTAACAAAGAGGATTGATGAGGGTAGTGCAATGGATGTGGTCTACATGGATTTTAGTAAGGCATTTGACAAGGTCCGCATGGCAGACTGGTCAGTAAAATGAAAGCCCATGGGATACAGGGGAATGTGGCAGGTTGGAACCAATATTGGCTCAGTGACAGGAAACAAAGGATAGTAGTTGATGGATGTTTTTAGTGAATGAAAAGCAGTTTCCAGTGGTGTTCCACAGGCCTCAGTGTTTATTCCCTTGCTATTTGCTGCAGGGAGCGAGGGGGCGCTGTGCCTCCGGGGTGGGGGGGCGCTGTGACTCCGGGCCTCGTCTCCAGGCACGGGGGCGGGGGGGGGGGGGGGGGTGTGGGAGAGGGGGGTGGTGATGCTCTGTGACTCCGGGCCGCGGGAGGCGCTGTGTCTCTGGACCGCGGGGAGCGATGTGTCTCCGGGCCGCAGGCGGCGTTGTGTCTCCAGACCGCGGGGAGCGCTGTGGGAGGCAGTAGCGGATGTTGCGTGAGATCCCGAGAGCGGGCAGTGTGGAGCAGGCGCCGGTCGGGGAGACATGGACGTTCTCGTGGAGGAGTATGGGGTTCGCATGGAAGAGCAGGTTAGTCAGTGTTGGTGCTTGAGTTGCCTCGGGGCCGGAGACAGGTTTTTCTTTTCCCCGCCTCTCCTTGCCGATCACAGTGGCTGTCTGAGTAACAGCGGGCTGATCAGTCCTTAGGGGATATTTCCAGCCAGTTTTTACTCTGGGTTAATCTAATCTTTATTTCCCTCTCATTCTCTTTCATATCTAAGCTTTGCTCCAATTCACCCCATTTCTTTCATTGCCGGTCCTCTGCGTCTCCCAAAGTCTTATTGGTCCACTAACAGGCTTTAGTGTCACTACATAATGCGATTCTCATTTACTGTCTTGTAACATTGACAAGCGAGTGACTTTTTAAATCTCTGGGACTGTTAGTTCCGTAGTTTGCCAAGGTCCCAGATGCCCTTGTGCTCTCACTGCACTGTTATTAATTCAAGCTTTATTTGCACTGCCAGCATTTTTGAAAATGAATGGTCAATGAATAGTGCATTCTGCAGGCCACCAACTAATGAGAAAGGTATAAAGAAACAGGTTTGCAAGGAAATTATAAATGTGTAAGAATTATAGAGTAGTTATAATGGAGAACTTTAATTATCCTAATAGACTGGGAGAGTAATACTGTAAAGGCCAGAGAGGGATAAGAGTTTCAACGGTGTGTTCAAGAGAATTTTCTACATCAGTATGTTTTCAGTCCAACCAGGAAGGAGTTATTTCTGGATCTGGTTCTGGGGAATGAGGATCAAGTGACCACGGGGGAATATTTAGGGGACAGTGATCACAGTATCATAAGGTTTAGGTTGGCTATGGAAAAAGACAACGAACAATCTCGAGTAAAAATAATTAACTGGGGGAGGGCAGATTTCAATGGGGCGAGAACGGATCTGGCCCAGGTACATTGGAATCAAAGATTGACAAGCAAAATTACAATGGAACAATGGACTGCCTTTAAAGAGGAGACAGTTCACACGAACTAGGAGCAGGAGTAGGCCACTCAGCCCCTTGAGCCTGGTCCGCCATTCAGTAAGATTATGTCTGATCTAATTTTAACCTCGACTCCACATTTCTGCCGACCCCGATAACCTTTCACCCCTTGCTTATCAAGAATTTATCCACCTCTACCTTGGAAATATTTAAAGACTCTGCTTCCACTGCCTTTTAAGGAAGAGAGTTCCAGAGACTCACGACCCTCAGAGAAAAAATTTCTCCTAATCTCTGTCTTAAATGGGCGACCCATTTTTAAATAGTGACCCCTAGCTCTAGATTCTCCCACAAGGGGGAACATCCTTTGCACATCCACCCTGTCAAGATCCCTCAGGATCTTATATGTTTCATTCAAGTCGCCTCTTACTCTTCTAAACTCCAGCGGATATAAGCCTAGCCTGTCCAACCTTTCCTCATAAGGCAACCCGCCCATTCCAGGTATTGGTCCAGTGAACTTCCTCTGAACTGCTTCCAATGCATTTACATCCTTCCTTAAATAAGGAGACCAATACCGTATACAGTACTCCAGACGTGGTCTCACCAAGGTCCTGATTAACTGAAGCATAACCTCCCTACTTTTATATTCAATTCCCCTCACAATAAATGATAACATTCTGTTAGTTTTCCTAATTACTTGCTGTACCTGCATACTAACCTTTCGCGATTCATGCACCAGGACACTAAGATCCCTCAGCATCTCAGAGCTCTGCAACCTCTCACGATTTAGATAATATGCATATTTTTTATTCATCCTGCCAAAATGGACGATTTCACATTTTCCCACATTTGCCAGACCTTTGCCCGACTCACTTAACGTAACTATATCCCTTTGTAGCCTCCGTATGTCCTCTTCACAACTTACTTTCTTACCTATCTTTGTGTCATCAGCAAATTTAGCAACCATAGCTTCGGTCCCTTCATCCAAGTCATTTATATAAATCGTAAAAAGTTGAGGCCCCAGCATTGATTCCTGTCACACACCACTCATTACATCTTGCCAACCAGAAAATGACCCATTTGTGCCTACTCTCTGTTTCCTGTTAGCTAGCCAATCTTTTATCCATGCCAAAATGTTACCCCCTACACCATGAGCTTTTATTTTCCGCAATAACCTTTGATGTGGCACCTTATCAAATGCTTTCTGGAAATCTAAGTACAGTATATTCACTGGTTCCCCTTAATCCACAGCATGTTACTTATTCAAAGAACTGCATTAAATTGGTTATGTTACGACCGTGGCGGGAGCAGCGCACTGTGAATTCAGTCCCGTCACTCCACAAGTCGCAGCATATTATTAAAGTTTTCCCCACCCAACTGGAAAACAGCCAAATTAAACACTCCATTAACCGCTGGAATAAAACAGACCAAACCAGGTATCTTTAGACAACAACAAATTAACTATTTATTAAAACTCATTAAATCTTAAACACTAAGATAGACCTATGTCTAAAGATCTTATAACAACTTATTTTAATCTAACTCCCCCTTTCACACATGCACGCTCAAAAATAACAGTAGTCAATCGGTTTTAAAAGTGGTGTTTTTAAAATGAGCTGTTTCTTAAGAAATAAATAAGTCTTTGTGGTTTACGTTCATGATGGTTGAGGTATTCTAATGTGAAAATAATCAAAGGCTACTCAAAGTCTTCACTTGGATTTGATGAAGTAGTCTGTTTTTTGATAGGCATTCAAACTCTTCAGCTGCACCAAGCATCAACAGTTCCTTCCGTAAGACCAAATGGTCTCTGAAAAGGATTATTTCCTCTTTAGGCAAGTAATTTGGCCTGTAGCTCCTTGTAGAATTTCCGCTGAGAGAGAATGGACAGCCCTTTTCTCTTCTGTACGCTTAGCTGGTGAGTTTGGTTCAGACTGGTTTTTGCTAATTTTACACACAGTCAAATCAAAACATTATACTCTCCTGCTGTTGCCTAGGGTAACAAGTGCAGCTGGCGCACTGTGTCTCAGAAAGTCCAAAACTTTTCTTCCTGTCTTAAAGGCACACTGTTTTTAACAGAGTCTTAAAGGCACACTGATTTAATCCAAGGAGAAAATTAATACAGTTCCATGACAGTTAATCTTGATTTCCCTTTCACCAATCCATGTTGACTCTGCCTGATTATCTTGGATTTTTCTAAGTGTTCTGCTATAATGTCTTTAATAATAGCTTCTAACATTTTCCCTAAGACAGATGTTAAACTCACTGGTCTGTAGTTTCCTGATTTCTGTCTTCCTCCCTTTGTGAATAAAGGAGTTACATTTGCTATTTTCCAATCTAATGGAACCTTCCCCGAATCATAGGGAATTTTGGAAAATTAAAACCAATGCATCAACGATCTCACTAGCCACTTCTTTTAAGACCCACAGATGAAGTCCATCAGGACCCAGGGACTTGTCAACTCGCAGCTCCGACAATTCGTTCAGTACTACTTCCCTGGCGATTGCAATTTTCTTGAGTTCCTCCCTCCCTTCCATTTCCTGATTTACAGCTATTTCTGGAATGTTACTTGTATCCTTTATAGTGAAGACCAATGCAAAATACCTGTTCAATTCGCCTGCCATCTCCTTATTTTCCCTTATTACTTCCCCAGACTCACTTTTTATAGGACCAACGCTCACTTTGCTAGCGCTGTTTTTTTAATATCAGTAGAAACTCGTACCATTTGTTTTTATATTTCTAGCTAGATTTCTCTTGTACTGTAATTTTTCCTTCCTTATCAATATTTTAGTCATTCTTTGCTGTTTTTTATATTCTGTCCAATCTTCTGACCTGCCACCCATCTTTGCACAATTATATGCATTTTCTCTAAGTTTGATGCTATTTTTTATTTTATTAATTAACCACGGATAGCGGGTCCTCCCCTTGGAATTTTTCTTTCTCGTTGGAATGTATCTCTTCTGTGTATTCTGAAATATCCCCTTAAATGTCTGCCACTGCATCTCTATTGACCCATCCTTTAACCTCATTTACCAGTTCACTCTAGCTGGCTCTGCTTTCATGCCCTCATAATTGTCCTTGTTTAAGTTTAAAATACTATTGTCATGCAGGCCCCCACCTGCCAAGAATGAGGCATATTTGTCATATGAACATTGATGTTAGACTTGCTGGGAAGAAGAGAAGGCCTGTTACAAGAGCTGCCAGACACTTAGCTGAAAAACATTTGCATACTGTCATGCAGTCCCCCCACCTGCCAAGAATGAGGCATATTAACTTTGTCATATGAACATTGATTTGAAAACTGTTGCTGAAGTGAAGAAAGGACTTGTTAAAAAAAAATCACCAGGCCCTTGTGGACTTGAGCACCAGACAGAGGGTGAGGGAGCTCAAATTTCAGGATGGCTGCTGGGATGGTCAAATCCACAAACAGATGTGGTCAGACCAGCTGGTCATGTGACTAGCCTGCTTGGCAACCTGGTTTTCTGAATTGTACGAAGAGTTTTGAACAAAGAGACTGCTGTATGCTCCTGGACTGAAGAAGACCTCTCCTGTCTGCCTCTCCCTTTCTTTCTCATGAGACTCCAAATCCACTGAAGACACATGAACCGCAAGAGAGAAAGGCCGTCTACAGTGAACAAGGTTTAAGAAGAATACTGGGTCCCAATGAAGTGCAAGATCTACCCACAATCAAGGATTCTAGAGTGAGCCTGAAGAACTGTAACAAAAACTCTCTTCAGAGATTGCCTCAAACTTTCCAACTTTATTTTTTTCTGCTCTTTTCTGTTTCTATCTTCATGTATATATCGCACATGCATGCTAGCATGGGCGCATCGTGTATCCATAAGCATTAACCGAATTAGAGTTTAAGTTTAATAAGTTTCAACCTTTCTTCTTTAAACCGAACAAAACCTGTTTGTGCTGGTTTCTTTGCCTTATAATTGGAAAGCAGTGAACAAGGATTCACCAAGGGGGAGCTAAAAACACGGTGTGTTTACAATTAAACTCTGTTATGGCAAGACCAGATGAAGGCTGAGAGGGAACCCTAGACCCCTTTCTCACTGAGTTGTAACAATACTAACAGACTCTGCTTGTGGAGACAAAAGGACCATTCCCGGACAATGGATTTTGATCACCAGGCATTGATGGTGTAAGGAAGAGCATTTCAGAGACTGCTAAGGTGATACAATCCACAAAAGACAGGAATTGGTTAAACCAGCTGGTCACATGACTAACTGGTCCAGGGTTTTTTGAACTCGCCACAGAGTTTTGAACTCAGAAAGACTGTTTGCTCCTGAAGTGAGAAGATCCTGTTATGGTAAGACCAGGTGAAGGTGAGAGGGAACCCTAGACCACTTTCTCACCTGGTCATAACACTAGTCTTGGACCCATTCTTCTCTCCATCAAACTGAATATAAAATTCAATCATATTATGATCGCTGCTACATAGGGGTGCCTTCACTATGAGGTCATCAATTAATCCTATCTCGTTGAACAATACAAGATCTAGGATAGCCTGCTGTCTGGTTGGCTCCAGAATGTACTTTTTTAAGAAACTGTCCCGAAAACATTCTATGAACTCATCTAGCTACCTTTGCCCATCTGATTCTTCCAGTCTATTTGTAGATTAAAATTTCCCATGATTATCACTGTACCTTTCTGATAAGATCCCATTGTTTCTTCCTTTGTACTCTGTCCAACCGTGCGGTTACTGTTAGGGGGCCTGTACATCACTCCCTCGAGTGACTTCTTGCCTTTATCATTTCTCATCTCTACCCAAACTGCTTCTGCATCCTGATTTCCTGAACTTAGATCATCCCCCTCTCATTTGCTAATAAAATCATTAATTAACAGAGCCACCCCTCCACTTTTTTCTAGCTTTCTGTCCTTCCTAAATGTCATGTACCCTTCAATATTCAGATCCCAATCTATGTCATTCTGCAGCCATGTCTCTGTAATGGCTATCAGGTCGTATTTATTTCTTATTTATTTCTTTTTGCATTATCAGTTCAACTGTTTTGAATGCTACGTGCGTTCAGATACAGAGCTTTTAGTTTTGTCATTTTATTATTTTTATAATGTCCTTGACTGCTGATTTACTCTTAGATTTGTACTGTCTACCTTTTCCTGTCACGGTCTGTTTATCATTTCCCATCTCCCTTGCCTAGTCTCTACTCTTTGATTCACCACATCTTCCCAAATTTGATCCCTTGCCTCCACTATTTAGTTTAAAACCCTCACTACTTCCCTAAATATGCGACTCACTAGAACACCAGCCCCAGCACGGTTCAGGTGTAGACCGTCCCAACAGTCCAGCCCCCACTTTCCCCAGTACTGGTACCAGTTTCCCATGAACCAGACCCAGTTCTACCACACCAGTCTTTGAATTCAGGTACTGTCAAGGTACATTCCCACGAGGGGGAAAGATAAGGCAAATTCAGAGCTCCCTGGATGACGAGAGAGAGTAAGATGAAGCTGAAAAAGGGTGCATATGACAGATGTCAGGTGGATAATACAATTGAGAACCAAGCTGAATACAGAAACTTCAGAGGGGAAGTGAAAAATACAAATAAGAGAAGCAAAGAGAGATTATAAGAAGGCACTGGCAACTAACATAAAAGGGATTGCAAAATTCTTCTGTCGGCATATAAACAGTAAAAGGATGGTGAAAGAACGAGTGGGGCTGATTAGGGACCTAAAAGGGGATTTACTAATGGAGACAGGGGCATGGCTGAGGTACTAAATGAGTATTTTGCATCTGTCTTTACCAAGGAAGAAGAAGCTGCCCAAGTCATAGTGAAAAAGGAGGTAGTTGAGGCACTGGATGAGCTGAAAATTAATAAAAGGAGGTATTAGATAGGCTGGCTGTATGTAAAGTTGACAAGTCACCTGGACAGTATGAAATGCATCCAAGGATACCGAGGAAAATAAGGATGGAAATTGTGGAGACACGCCATAATCTTCCAATCCTCCTTGGGTACAGGGTGATGCTAGAGGGCTGGAGAATTGTAAATGTTACACCTTTGTTCAAAAAAAATTGTAAGGGTAAGTCCCGCAATTACAGGCCAGTTAGTTTAACCTCAGTGGTGGGGAAGTTTTTAGAAATGAGAATTTTGGACAAAATTAACAGTCGGTTGGACAAATGTGGATTAATTAAGGAAAGCCAGCATGGATTTATCAAGGGCATATCGTGTTTAATTTGCTTGAGTTTTTTGATGAGATAATAGAGAGGGTTGATGTGGTGTACATGGAGTTCTAAGATGCATTTGATAAAGTGCCCCATAGCCAGCTAGTCAGCAAAGTTCGAGCTCCTGGAATAACAGGGACAACAGCAGCATGGATACAAATTGGCTGAGTGACAGGAAACAGAGGAGTGGTGAATGGTTTTTTTGGACTGGAGGAAGGTATACAGTGGGGTTCCCCAGGGATCAATGTTAGGACCCCTTCTTTTCTTGATGTATATTAATGACCTAGACTTGGGTATACAGGGCACAATTTCAAAATTTGCAAATGAGACAAAACTTGTAAGTATTGTGAAGAGGATAGTGATAAACTTAAGAGGACTTGTACAGACTTGTGGAATGGACAGACAAGTGGCAGATGGAATTTAATCCAGAGAAGTATGATGTGATTTTGTTAGGAAGAACTAAAATAAGTATAAAAAAGGGTACAATTCGAAAGAGGGTGCAGGAGCAGAGGGACCTGAGGGGATATGTGCACAAATCATTGAAGGTGGCAGGGAAAGTTGAGAAAGGGGTTAATAAAGCATACAGGACCCTGGGCTTTATCAATTGGGGCATAGAGTACAAGAGCAAGGAAATTATGATAAACCTGTATAAAACACTTGTTCGGCCTCAGGTGGAGTATTGTGTCCAGTTCTGGGCACCACACTTTCAGAAGGATGTGAAGGCATTAGAGAAGGTGCAGATAAGATTCATGAGAATGATTCCAGGCATGAGGAACTTCGGTTACTTAGATAGATTGGAGAAACTGGGGCTGTTCTCTTTGGAGAAAAGAAGATTGCGAGAAAATTTGAGGTGCTTAAAATCATGAGGCGTCTGGACAGAGTAGATAGGAAGAAACTGGTCCCGTTGGCAGAAGGATCGAGAACCAGAGGATACCGATTTAGAAGCAATGGAGACATGAGGAAAAACTTTTTTACACAGTGAGTGGTTAGGATATGGAATATGCTGTCCGAGTGGGTGGTGGAGGCAGATTCAATAGAGGCCTTCAAAAGAGAATTGGATAATGAGTTGAAGTGAAAAATTTTGCAGGGCTATGGAGAAAAAGGGGGGTGGGGGGCGGTCAGTGGGATCAGCTGAGTTGCTGTTGCAGAGAGCTGGCATGGATGTGGTGGGCTGAATGGCACCTTCTGTACTGTATCCATTCTATGATTCCATGAAGAAAATAATCTAACAGGGCATGCTGCAAGATGCCAGATTCAAGCAAATTCTGGGCCATTCACAGTATATGTTGATTAAAAAAGTTTGGCAGATTGGTGGTAAATGCAGAATTGGAACATTTTGGGAAAGAAAGTTCACCCGAAAGGACAAAGTTCAAAGGAGTGCAGTCGAGACCTAGAAGTGCAAATTCTTAAGGTTAAGACTGCAGATAGAAAAAGGGCATTTAAATAAAAGGTGGATGGGGTTGTTGGTTTTGTAAATAACGGCAGAGAATATAAAAGCAAGAAAGTGATGCTTAATTTTCACAGAACACTGATTAGGCCACAAGTGGAATATTGTCTGTGGTTCTTGGCACTCTAATATAGAAAGGATCGTCCAGCAAAGCTTCATGACCATAATGTTAGAAATAATTGCAATTATTCCAATCATAAGTGTTTCACTTCATGCTCCTCTTTGTCCACAATTGCAATCTGACAGTCAGTGCAGAGCTGATTTAAATTTACCATGTCCTGCTAAGCAGGTACATTAGCTCCCATGGATAAGTTTTAATGCATACTTGCTAACAGCCACCAAACACTTATTACTGCTGCTTGTCTGTCTATTTGGACTGTGTCTGTTAGGATCCCAGACATTCTGTTCCTTTTCCTTTCCTTTTTGGCCTCCTTGTCTCAAGAGACAATGGGTAAGCGCCTAGAGGTGTTAATTGGTTTGTGGAGCAGCGCCTGGAGTGGCTATAAAGGCCAATTCTAGAGACAGACTCTTTCACAGGCGCTGCAGGTATAGTTGGTTGTCGGGGCTGTTACACAGTTGGCTCTCTGCTTACACTGCTGTCTCTTTTCCTGCCAACTGCTGAGTCTCTTCGACTCGCCTCTCTTCAACCCTGCCTTTATAGCTGTCCGCCAGCTCTGGCGATTGCTGGCTACTAGCTCCCACGACTTGTGGTCAGTGTCGCAAGACTTCATGTCGCGTTTGCAAACGTCTTTAAAGCGCAGGCATGGACGGCCGGTGGGTCTGATATCAGTGACGAGCTCACTGTACAATACGTCCTTGGGGATCCTGCCATCTTCCATGTGCCTCACATGGCCAAGCCATCTCAAAAGCCGCTGGCTCGGTAGGGCGTACAGACATTCTGATATCCACTATATATTTACACTGCTCTGTACATCTGTCAATCAAAGTGAGCAGTGTATTATTATCACACTGTAGATGGAAAGTTGTCATCAGCAATACTGCAGGTAAGTAATGAAGGTCTGTCCCAGTTTGTCAATGTGAATATTTTCTGTTTAATCCTGTGCAATAAGGAAGAGGAACTAAAATAAAAACAAATGCTGGAAATACTCAGCAGGTCTGACAGCATCTATGGAGAGAGAAGCAGAGTTAACGTTTCAGGTCAGTGACCCTTCATCAGAACTGACAAATTAGAAATGTAAAAGGTTTTAAGCAAATAAAGCAGGGGTGGAGCAAGAGATAACAAAAGAGGTGTTGACAGGACAAGGTCACAGAACATAACTGGCCAGAAGGTCATGGAACAAAGGCAAACTGTATGTTAATGGTGTGGTGAAAGACAAGCGTTAGTACAGAGAGGGTGTCAATTGACAGTAAATTGAACAGCCCTGGCCCCAAGCACAAACATGAAAAGACAGTAGGTAGACACAGTAGAAACAAACTGTGGAAGAGGAGCTCATCTGATTGCATTCCAATATAAAAATAAGACAGATAACTCGAAACATAATTTATAACTGTTTGGTGCTGACCAGCTTCTTTGTAGTTTCCTTTCCTTTGTAGTTGTGGGCTGGTTGCTTGAATCAAAGGAAATAAATTCCATTTTAAACTGTTGCTTCTTGTTTTGAACCCTTTCTAATGAAAGAAAGGTATTTTAAAATTGAGATAGTTAGATTTGAGTCAATAAAATTACAACTGGTTAATGGATACCACAGATGCAAATACTAACCATTTATGATACATGCTGACGATCAGTAGCATCCATGTGCTTTGCCTGCATATGCGATTGAAAATCAACTAGGTGTTTCATTTAAACTTTTCTCATGCTGTTTTCATGTGCTTTCCACACTTGGTCGGCAGGAAGAGTCAGGGTAGAGAGGTACTATGAAATGAGATACAGATAGTAAATTACAGAAATGGCCTTTACACGCACAATTGATTTAAATTGTGACACGTCCATGTCCACACTACAATTGCAGTGAGTTTTTTTTAAATTTGTCATACGCATATATTCTGGGATGTTCTCCCTGGGTATTAAATAATATTTACAGCACAGGGACAGACAATTCAGCTCATCGGGTCCATCCCGGTGTTTATGCTCATATAAGCCTCCTGCCACCCTTCTTCATCTAACAGTGTCAGCCGTGGCTCAGTTGGTAACGTTTTGCCTCTGAGTCACAAGGTTCTGAGTTCAAGTTCCACTCCAGGGCTTGAGCACAAAAATCAAGGCTGACATTCCAGTGCAGTACTGAGGGACTGCTGCGCCGTTGGAGGTGCTGCCTTTCAGCTGAAATATTAAACTCAGTCCCCATCTGCCTGCTCGGGTAGATGTAGAACAGGGTTGTCCAACATAAGGCCCGCGGGCCAAGATCCAGCCAGCCAAAGGTTTCCATCCGGCCCACAGATGTATTTGAGAAATGAGAAATTTCCCATTGTCTTTCAGACCGATTAAAAAAAAAAATCGCAGTCAGTTTCGCTGCTGAGATTGGGAACAGCAGTTTTCCAACTTAGGACAGATTTGGGATTTTCAGGCGGCTTCCGACTTTTTATTTAACAGCCTGCCGGAAAACCAGGAAGCTGCCGAAGTTGGGAAACCACTGTTCCTGATGTCAGCACCTGTCAGCTGTGAAACTGGCAATTAAAAAAACAAACTGACCAACCACAAAGCTGCTGTGCTGAGCACTCCTGCTCCCTGCAGCTGTCAGAGAGAGAGGGGCGGAGCAGAGACAGAGCGAGAGGTGGAGGAGTGGGGAGGAGGAGCGGAGACGGAGTGGGGAGGAGGAGCGGAGACGGAGTGGGGAGGAGGAGCGGAGACGGAGTGGGGAGGAGGAGCGGAGACGGAGTGGGGAGGAGGAGCGGAGACGGAGTGGGGAGGAGGAGCGGAGACGGAGTGGGGAGGAGGAGCGGAGACGGAGTGGGGGGGGAGGAGGGGAGACGGAGTGGGGGGGGAGGAGGGGAGACGGAGTGGGGGGGGAGGAGGGGAGACGGAGTGGGGGGGGGAGGAGGGGAGACGGAGTGGTGGGGGGGGAGGAGCGGAGACGGAGTGGTGGGGGGGGGGAGGAGCGGAGACGGAGTGGTGGGGGGGGAGGAGCGGAGACGGCGTGGTGGGGGTTGGAGCGGAGACTGGGGGTGAGGTGGGGAGCGGAGCGGAGACAGCGGGGGGAGAGAGATGGAGGGAGAACAGAGAGAGACACACGCAGAGTGATCAAGATCATTCCTGACAGATGGACATCCAGCCAGAATACTCAACGTCGCTACAAGAAGTGTGTGGGCAAACACTTGTGCAAGCAAAAAAATGCCAGGTATCTCACTAAATCAGTGTCCAACATAGTGATGAGAAAGTAAGTCAGTAAATTAATCTTCTCATTTAAAGCTTCTTCACAAAACTCCCATTTGTTTTGATTAATAGTAAGATACATTTTTAATGCCTTTTTCTTTCTGAAATTATTTCACCAGGCCCCTATGTAAGACAGAAATTGTAATGTGCCCCCCCCATCCCGCCTCCCACGCAAAATGGTTGTACAACCTGATGTAGAAGATCCCATAGCAATATTTCGAAGAAGAGCAGGGGAGTTATCCCTGGTGTCCTGGCCAATATTTATCCCTCAATCAGCATCACAAAAAACAGGTATCTGGTCATTATTACATTGCTGTTTGTGGGAGTTTGCTGTGTGTAAATTAGGTGCTTCATTTTCTACATTATGACATGACTACATTTCAAAAATACTTCATTGGCTGTAAAGCATTTGAGACATTTGGTGGTCATGAAAAGTGCTGCATAAATGCAAGTCATTTGTTCTTCTTACCCCCATCAATATCTGTTTCTTTCTCCTTTATGTGTTTATCGAGCTTCTCCTTAAATGCCTCTATGCTAGTCACCTCATTTACTCCTTGTGGTAGTGAGTGCTATATTCTAAACACTGGGTAAAGAAGTTTCCGCTGCATTCCCTTTTGGATGTATTCAAGACTTGTCTTATATTTATGGCTCCTAGCTTTGGTTTCCCCCACAAATGGAAACATCTTCTCTACATCTGCCCCATCAAACTGGACTGCAGCGGTTCAAGAAAGCAGCTCACCATCACCTTCTCAAGGGAAATTAGGGATGAGCAATAAATGACCAACGATGGCCACAACCCATGAATAAAAAAACCCTTTCATAATATTTAATATCTCTTATCAACTTTCTCCAGTTTTGTCAGATGCTTTGAAACTTTTGGTCAACTCTTGCTAGTTTTTTAGGTTACCATGCATGTAGTTGTGAAGGCTTAAAAAGCCAGGCTGTTTCACTAGCAATGAGGATTATGTAGGATTTAATCAAAGTTTTCAAGGTTATAAAATGTACTGAGAAAATAAATAGCAAAAGATTGCTTTTACTGATTGGTGAATTGATCACAAGGATGCACAGATTTAAATAAAATGGGAAGTTACAAGAAATGTTTTCACACAAATTGTAATAGAGGCTGGTGTGCTCTCTTGCAATTCAGTCAAATACAAATAATGTCACTTAAAGGAAATAAATATAGCTCCTTTCATGACCTTGTGACGTGCCACAGCAGTTTGCAGCCAATGAGGTTGTTTTGAATTATAATCACTGTTGTAGTGCTGCAGCCAATTTGCACACAATAAAGGCGCGCAAAATGTTATGAGAAATGACCAGATATTATGTTTCAGTGATGTTGGTTGAAGAATAAATGTTGTCCAATATACTGGGAGAGCTCAAGTACTCTTCTTCGAATGAAGATCTTGGATAAGCATTGCAGGACAAATTTTTATAAAAGAGTATGGTTAGAGGGCAGAGAAATGAGTTTGGAGTAGGTAGTATGTATTGAAGAGTTCACACAGGTACAAAGGCCTCCTCCTCTGCCATAATTTATGATCTTATGAATTTATAAGTGTGCTGCCACTCTTAGCTCTGTGTCCTCAGCCCCAGCAATGGCTGGACACCTTGCACACTGAGCCACCACATAATGGAAGTTTGTTAGTGAGCCTGATCACGCATTGGAAACTAATTTTATTCAATTAAATGCCAGAAATTTCTGGCAGGCTTTTCCTAAAAGCTGAGATGCCAGGAAATAACAGGTTTTTGTTCAGAAAAAAATTTCCATGCACAAGGCAAAAATGGAGGTACTCCAAATCAGATGGCTGTGTTTTATTGACCTCACCATAGTCAGTACATGCTGTTGTATGGAAGCTGGAATATAATATATAGTATGCTTTCAGAATTCTGCAAACTAAAGTTTGAGTAAATTCACAATGAAAACTTTCTGTTGATCGACTGACACTGTGTATGTAAATTCTAGTGTGTCATTTGCACTCGTGATTTTTTTTGTTGACGTATCAATTTAAGGTAAGTGGAAGCTTACTGGATAAGGAATCTGAGTATCTCAGATGAGTTTATTTAGTCAGATAGTCAGGCTGCCATGGACCACTTCCTGTGTTGATATTACATTTCCTGTTTGGATCCGATTTCCAAGTCAAGGGTCAATCTAAAATGCAGCTGTGTCCAGCCTCTAAATGCAGATTGACCTTTTAACCTGATTTTTCAGCCAACGTAAACAATTTTTGAATTGCTTCCACTTTCAAATGGATGTTGGGAGCAAAAGAGCAGCAAAGGAAGGATAAGATGAAGTTAAATAGCAAAAACAGTTTAGTGATAGAAATGAGTAAAACATTTGTTAAAAGATACAAATTAATAATGAATCTGTCTGTAATTGTAATTATATAGATTAGTGAATCACCCGTCATATTGCTGACAGAACGTCATAGTGTTTTATAATGAAGTGGATATGGTGTGATGGTGGCCATCCAGCTGTATCCAAAGCCCAGTTAGTGAATTTTTAGATTGGCGTCTTTCCTTGAAGGGTGACTGTATTTATGCAGGGTCTATCTATCTAAATAATTAATGTACTCCTGGCTTGCTGCACAGGAAACACCATTGCAAGTGATCAGGACAGATATGTTTAATGAACAAATAGATGGCTGGTGGATCAATTTATTTAGTTACTAGCTGGTGCTTGTCTGGAGCCTGATTAAATGAAACAGAAGCCATACCTATTTATGTATTTAATTCCCAGTTGGTAGAATCCACCTAAAACATAATTCAAGGTATTTAGTGGATTCACTTATTTAATTGCTGCCTGAAATCTGCTTCTGGGTATTTAGGCCACATTTATTATTATAACTTATTCAAGGATGGCTGTTGACACTGAAACCATAGTTAAATATAACATATATAATTAAAAATATCTTCTAAAAACATAAACCAATGAAGATAAGTCACACTGAAGGAAAAAACATCAATGA
Source organism: Heterodontus francisci (assembly GCF_036365525.1). Lineage (NCBI taxonomy): Eukaryota > Metazoa > Chordata > Chondrichthyes > Heterodontiformes > Heterodontidae > Heterodontus > Heterodontus francisci. The sequence continues at coordinate 92,731,268 of NC_090382.1, read as the reverse complement.
CTTTGGTGAAAGTATCAGTTCATGTTGGCCTGTGTAAACCAATGCAGAAGCCACTCAGCAACGAGTCAACACCAGCAGACCCTGCACTACAATGCAATATCTGAATAACAGTGAGCTCTTCGTTGATCTTTAATTAAACACATTTTTGGAGATAGGAGGTTGAGATTAATTGTTTGCCAATAAAGTTACTTTCTCTTTCAATTTTTTTTCCCTTTAAACACTTGTGACTGTGTTTTCATCTCCCAAGATGTAAGAATTGGAGTAAGGAGCCAAACCCGGTATGACAATGCAGTCCTGTTAATGTGTTAGTGAGCTCTAGCAACAGAAATAGTATGGAAGAAAACTTAATTTTACTGGTTATCAGTTGATGGAAACAAAGCTGTATTATAACAACAGGAAAACTTACATTCCATTTACTCTTTTAATAGGACTCACTCTAGACAGAATAATGCCAGCTGTGGCTGAGCCATAGAGGTTTTTAAGTCTCTGTGTTGGGAGAGCCAAGCAACATATTTAAGGATTACTATTAGTTATGTGGGTAGGCAGCCTGCCGTTGTTCTGCTGTTATTATCTGATCAGAGATCATTCAGGTTGTATGATTGTCCAGTCCATTACTTTTGACATTTTAATCTATGCAGTCTAATGTCAGGTATTCAGGAAGATTTCTATCATAGCCAGAAGTCCCAAACAAACAAATCAATACAACCCATGACAGTGCATGTAGCATGTAATGCCTTAGTAGTAACTGATTGCCTGACTGTTGACAAAGAACCTATTTAATCTTCAGAGATCATATCCCTGGCCACACATTCGCTGCATTTTACCAATCCAAGGAATGTTAATTTACTACTGCTATTTCTATCCTTCAGTCAACCCCTTTCCCATATTGACACTTCAGTATCAGGGATCTTAATCTTTGCAGCAGGTTTGTTACGTGGCACTTTATCAATTACAAATATAGCACATTCATAGCTTTCTCACCAATAGCATGACTGAGGTTAGTAACCCATAATTTTATAAGTTGTGAATAGTCAATCAGCAAAAAGTACTGAGACATTTCTGCTTCATTATGTTTCTTTTAGGGAAAAGGTAAGATTTGTGACTGGTTTTCAAATAAAGCTTGTTCTTGCAGTGGAATTTATGTGTAATGTTTTGTTCATAATTGTAATTGCAATAGTGACCACCCTTGAAAAGTAATTCATTGGATTGAAGCACTTGGGGATGTTGTGAAAAGTGTGATGCATGATGTAAATGCAGTTTTTCTCTTCTCTTTCTATTATTCTCTTGGGGTTAAAATGATCATCGTTAGAAAAATAATTACTGAATAGATAAATAAAACCTGCCTGATGTGCTTATTGAAATTTATGATGTGTGAGTAAAATGTACTGAAGTGTGTTTTCAACTTGTTGCCCTGGCAATAGAAACCTATGCCTTGAATCGATTGTCCACTACAGAAACCAACAATTTTTGTTTCCATTGTGGAAATGACAAATACATTTCTAGAAGAGGACCTGTTTTATGCTTGGGCACAAGCTAGAAATCTACCCCACTGTTTATCGGAAATGTGTCTCAATTTCTTTCTTGTTAACTCCTTTGCCTAGGAGAAAGAAATCAAGTCTCTTATCACTGAAATTGAGAGTTTGAAAAATCCTGTGATGCTTGATTACTCCTTGGGCCTGGGTGAGATGTTAGAGGAAAACACCAAACTCAAGTACCGGTTAAACATTCTCAAGCGAGTGAGTAGTGTTTTAATGTGAAACCTTGTAACTCATTTGGAAAGCAGGCTGATGTGCTTGGAGAAAATACTTGGGGAGGAAGAAAGAAAAATTAAAAGATGTTACATCAGAAGGTCCATGTGGGAGAATTTTTATTGGTAGGATAATGCAGTTAAATGACAAATGGACGGCTATCATATTACTGAGCTGAAGATAAGCAGCTGAACTTTCAGTTAGCCTGTTCTTTGTTCCATGGTGAAATATGGTATTACTCATTAATGGTGATCTTTGCTGCTCTTTGAATATCTTTTTTGTGCATCTGTTGCTGCTGTCAAAACTTATGCATCCCCAAATCTCAAACTGTAGCAGTAGTAGAGGAGTATAGAAAGTGCAGGGGTGAAGGAAAAAAGGAAATTAGAAAAGCAAAGAGAGGGCATGAAAAATGATTGGCAGGTAAAATCAAGGAAAACCCAAAGATGTTTTATCAGTACATTAAGAGCAAGAGGATAACCGAGGAAAGGGTAGGACCTATCAGAGATGTACAAGAGAACTTCTTCTTGGATGCAGAAGATGTGGGCAGGGTTCTTAATGCGTTTTTTGTCTCTGTCTTCACAAAGGAGAGGGTTGATGTAGACATTGTAGTTAAAGAGGAGTGCAAAATATTAGATACGATAAGCATAATGAGAGAGGAAGTACTAGAGGGTCTGGCATCCTTGAATGTGGATAAATCGCCAGGGCCTGATGGATTGTATCCCAGGTTGTTAAAGGAAGCCAGGGAGGGAATAGCAGATGCGCTGAGTATCATCTTCAAATCCTCACTAGATACAGGAGAGGTACCAGATGTTTGGAGGTCTGCGAATGTTGTACCATTGTTTAAAAAGGGTGCGAGGGATAGGCCAAATAATTATAGGCTGGTCAGTCTGACCTCAGTGGTGGGTAAATTGTTAGAATCTATTCTGAGGATAAACTGCCACTTAGAAAGGCATGGAGTAATCAGCGATAGTCAGCATGGATTTGTTAAGGGAAGGTCATGTCTTACTAACTTAACTGAGTTTTTTGAGGAAGTAACAAGAAGGATTGATGAAGGAAGTGCAGTGGATGTGGTTTACATGGATTTTAGTAAGGCATTTGACAAGGTCCCACATGGCAGGCTGGTCAGTAAAGTGAAAGCCCATGGGATACAGGGGAATGTGGCAGGTTGGATCCAAAATTGGCTCAGGGCCAGGAAACAAAGGATAGTAGTTGACGGATGTTTTTGTGAATGGAAAGCTATTTTCAGTGGCGTTCCACAGGGCTCAGTGTTGGGTCCCTTGCTCTTTGTGGTATATATTAATGATTTGGACTTAAATGTGGGAGGCACGATTGGGAAATTCGCTGATGACACTAAAATTGGCCGTGTAGTTGAGAGTGAAGAGGACAGCCGTAGACTCCAGAAAGATATCAATGGTTTGGTTGAGTGGGTGGAAAAGTGGTAAATGGAATTCAATCCAGGTAAGTGTGAGGTAATGCATTTGGGAAGGGCAAATAAAGCGAGGGAATACACAATAAACAGGAGAATATTGAGAGTGGTAGGTCCCTGAAGGTGGCAGGACAGGTAGACAGAGTGGTGAAGAAGGCATATGGAATGCTTTCCTTTATTGGCTCAGGTATAGAAATCAAAAGTAGGGATGTAATGCTGGAACTGTATAAAACACTGGTTAGGCCACAACTGGAGTATCGTGTACAGTTCTGGTCACCACATTATAGAAAGGACATAATTGCTCTGGAGAGAGTACAGAGGAGATTTACAAGAATGTTGCCAGGGCTTGAAAGTTTCAGCTGTGAGGAAAGATTGGATAGGCAAGGGTTGTTTTCCTTAGAACAGAGGAGGCTGAGGAGTGACTTAATTGAGGTGTACAAAATTATGAGGGGCCTAGATAGAGTATTCAGGAAGGACCTGATTCCCCTAGCAGAGAGGTCGATTACCAGGGGGCACAGATTTAAGGTGATTGGTAGAAGGATTAGAGGGGACATGAGGAAAAACTTTTTCACCCAGCGGGTGGTGGGTGTCTGGAATTCACTGTCACGGGCGTTGGTGGAGGAAAAAACCCTCAATTCTTTTAAAAGGTACCTGGACATGCACCTGAAATGCTGTAGCCGGCAAGGCTAAGGACCAGGTGCTGGAAAGTGGGATTAGATTGGGCAGCTAGTTTTTTCGGCTGGTGCGGACACGACAGGCTGAATGACCTCCTTCTTGTGCCTTAATTTTTCTGTGGTTCTATAATGTTTGGACATTTCACTGAGGAGCCACCTAATGTTGTAAAATTGATTTCTGCTGAATTCCACTTACTGACATACAAGTAAAACACTTTCACCTGCTCTTCATGCACTATGAAGAAAATGTGGATATGATTCCAAAAAGCAGCTTGTTTTCTTTTTGTGTTTCATTTATTTCAGAGTCTTCAAGACGAGGAGAGCAAAGCAGGAACCGGCATGATAAACATCAACCAACATCTACAGAGCATTTTCAGTGTTGCCATCAAGGTTGCCTATCCACATCTTGAGAACCTACCGTTAGCAGTCACACCAAGCCAGCATTCAAAATTTGGAGATTACCAATGCAACAGTGCCATGGCAATATCTCAGGTAAGGGAAAGTTTTGAACTAAAGAACAAGATTACTTGCAGAGGATTGATACACAGCAGGTAATCACCTGAGACTGATGTTGTCTGCAGTATTTATTTGTTTCACAGCTACCACAGCTTGTTAGCAGTTAATGCATTAATTTGTAGAGTAAGAGTGTAATAATGGCCTTGCATTGATTTGGAACATGTATTTGAGCTGTGCCTTGGCACCAAAACACATTTAGGGGGTCAGGTGTATTTTTGAGAAATAGCTTTTGAATGATTTAAAAAGTTGTGCCATCAAAAAAGAAAAATTCACACCTTTTTGTCAAACAGAAGTAGTTTATTAATGCAGCAGGACAGATAAAATAACACACTATGTTGCCTACAGCAGCTGAGATCATCTTATTTGACTATGTCCACTAAAATGTACGTCTTGCAGTTTAACAGTATTGCAAGAACATTTCATGAAAAATGGGCTGTGCAGCTAGAGACTTTGCTTCTCCAGAGACAGATTGGATGAGGGCACTACCGTGAAACATTGAATAACTCTTTGATAATTTTAAACCTCAAGTTGGTACTAACTTTCCCATACAGTGCCATTATCTAATATCTTTTGTACTGTATAGTTACATTTACAACTGGTTCTGCCCAGTTATACCATCTTTTCAATTAGAAAAAGAGAGAATCTGAGCTCAGTGAAAGAGGAATTGGAGTCAGAAGCTGGGGAAGATCAGGTTGCATTTTCAGTTAATGAGTGGCCTATCGAGGAAAACTCAAAGGTAAAAGTATATCTTTACTTTATCAGAAAGCAAGGTGTTGGGAAATCTTGAAAACTTTGACCCAGTGGAGCACTGAAACCATTCTGTGTTTGTTCACTGCAAAGTCCAATTACCATTTATTTATAACCAGCAGAGACCCGCAAAACATTTATGGTCAAATTAGTCTCTTTATTGCAACAGTACTTCTTTATATACAGGTTTTCTAATTATTCTTTCAGCAAAGACTTCATTAACAGAATCAAAACTTCTTACTCTGGAAAACAAGCCTAGGAATATAAGTACAAATTTTGTCAAGAGTCTGGCCTTGTTACTTGTTATAGTCATAGAATATGAAAGTACTTGTGAGCTATTTTCTCCTGATTTGAAAAGGTAGGATTACATCTGATGGGGTCTATATTGTTCGAGGAATAAACACACTATTTCCTTGAAATCTGCCTGTTATAATTTCAGCATCTATTGTTGATGAAAATAGCTTCCGAACCACCAATCTTATTCCATGACAAAGTCCTTGTTTAGGATTGAAGTTTCCTAGCAACATTATAACTGCTGCTTCCGTGAGTCTAAGTTTGTGCGGAGGCATGTCCATTGGAGTTAGACTGTGTAGAAACTCTGGCGGATATAGACGGTTATCATCTTCGTCTATAGAATCAATGCTGATGTATTTTTTTAATTGACCTGACAGCTTTTCTGAAACTTTTTCATTCAAATCTAGTGAATTTTCAATTTTAGCACAAAGAATAGCTTTTGAATCATAAGTTGTACCAAAGAATTGTCCCTAACATTTTGTCACACTTAGCCAATTCCATCATCTCATCCACCCCTCCCACGCCAACCCCATTCCATTCCTCCGCATCAATCCCATCCCTCAAAGAAACAATCTTTCCAGCCAGGTTTGTTTTTGGGCTCCTCTTACCTTCAGCAGTTTTTGTTCTCCACCAACCCCAACCCAGCTGTTGCCACCACTTACCATTGGCAGCCGCGCATGCATCACGTGCTCCAATCCTCTGCGTGCTCCACATCCCTCTGTGTGCACCAAGCACTGACCACCAAATGAACCCACCAACAGACGTTCCCCTTAAACTGACCAATCAAAACAGTCTAGACAGAGAAAAACTGAGTATTATAGATTACTGAAGAGCTGACTAACTTGTTTTTCCAGGTATTCTTTTTTCCCTAAAGACTATATCTAGAAATGCAACCTACAACAACTTGCATTTATATAGTGCCTTTAACATAGTGGAACGTCCCAAGGCACGTGTATACTACATACTACAAAATGCCTACAATCCAGAAAATTTAACTAAAATGGACCAGCTTAAAAAATTGAATAAAAAAGATAGTGAATTTAAGCCCATGTGTAAACAAAGTATTACAATAAAAGTTCTTGTAACTTAAGATATTAGCATTCCAAATATTCCCCCACTTATATTGAACAGAATAAATCGATATATGCTATGAATCTGAAAAGGATGTGAATGGCATTAAAAATATTTCTAGGAATGGATCTTTGCAGAAAATTGGTATTTTTAATAAGTTCTGTGGTGCCTTTCCAACATGTTGGAGCCAAAATAAAAAATTGTATTTTTGTCATCTGAAAAGAGTAATTTCCTCAATTTTATTGAGAACTAGTCCTGAGGTTTCTTTTCTCACGTTCATTCCTTGCCAGTTGTGCCAATTTTTATCACCGTAGAAGGAAGGGAACTTAAAAACAAACAGGTCAAACAATTAATGCAGTGACTATTCTTTCTATACAGTAGCAGAGGAGGATTTGCATTAACTAAAACATGGCAGCCAAGCACATGAGTCCCCAACATCAGAAACAGAGCAAGGAGGTAGTCTCCAAATATTTGAGCGAACCTTCTGATGCTAAAGTTCACAAGCAGCGCCATTTTGAATATTACAAATACAAATAATAAATGGTTCTGCCTAGTGTTACTGCCTCTACAGCTAGAAAGGGAGGAATGAGAAAGTCTCAGTTTTGTGAGCAAATGAGGATCAGAAGTAGATTCATGCATTATAGCTCAACAATTTTCTCAAACAGGAATTTACAATATTCCTTATTTATGGATTGTTTTTCAGCTATTGAAAGCCAAAGGAGAGAAGATTAATCCCATAGAGATTGCCCAGAAAATTATCAATAACATTCCAAAAAATGATATTATTGAAAAGGTTGAAATTGCTGGACCAGGTAAGTGTTATTTATTGGTTGTCATAGAGTCGTACAGCATAGAAACAGGCCCTTCGGCCCACCGCGTCCATGCCGACCATAATGCCTATCTATACTAATCCCACCTGCCTGCATTAATTCCATATCCCTCTATGCCTTGCTCATTCAAGTACCTGTCCAGATGCCTCGTAAATGTCACTACTGTTCCTGCCTCCACCACCTCCTCAGGCAGCTCATTCCAGATACTCACTATTCTTTGTGTGAAAAATTTACTCCTTTGATCCCCTTTAAACCTCTTCCCTCTCACCTTAAATCTATGTTGTGTTTGTTTCTTTTAGCTCATTTTTAAATCTCTGCTATGTGAAGTTTTGTTTTGACTCAGTATTTTCCCTTTACTAATTAGATTGATTCAGGTGAAAAGACCCTTCACTATCTCATCGTTCCAGAACACCAATCCTAGTGTCTTTCCCTTTAGCTTTTTAACAATTAATTGGAAAGTCAAAAAGGATGCCAGTCTCAAGTCTCAACTGAAGGAAAGCGTCTCTATAGTGCATTGATACCACATTGGAGTGTCAGGCAGGAATATGTGCTCAAATCCTGGCATGGGTTTCAAGCCACAACCTTCTGTTGCCGAGTGCCAGCACGTGGGCTAATCTGACACTTTCTTAATGTTTCCTTGGGTCACGTGGCATCTCCAGCTGAAGAACATTCTGTATAGGAACCCCCAGGCCATTGCCAAAACATTGTGGCTATTACAGTTCAGGATTTTGTCCAACACTTTTGTCCTTATGTTCATGGGAAAGCATGTTATCATTAAGCATACAGTCCCTTATTGTCCAGAGTCTGTATACGTGCCATGTATATGTTATTGTGGCCAGATTTAACATTTAGCCCTTATTTGTGGATTGTATGGGATGCCTACTGAATTCCTCGGACTTTACTGAAATGCAAAATATCCCAGACCAATGCAGACTAAAATTATTAGTTAGATTTATTTCCAGTTAATACACCAAGCCAAAAGATAGTCTGATATTAAATTAACAGAATAATTAAAAACGGAAAGTAAAATCAGTTCAGAAGATTTTTTTTTTAGAAAGTATTTAAGAATATGATAACAGCATTATCACTGGATGAAACAGCCCTTTGTCGGCCTCCTTGATACAATCCTACAGTTAGATGCAGATTTCCTGTTCATCAATGGAGTTCAGATGTTTTACCAGAACGAAAACTAGAAAAATTCTACAATACTTAATTTAATCTAGAATTTCTCAAGTTAGAGCTGTCAATCATCCATATTGTAAAGAAACAGTAGGCATTATTGTATGGGTGTTTGGTGGTTTTTGTATGGGTATGGGTATATTGTATGGGTAAGCTGGTGTTCACATGTCATCTGGGCTCTGCGTGACTGTTACTGCATTGACCCTGTATAATTTGCATGCAGAGCAGGTATCCTGACTAATTTTCCCTAAGAATCAACCTGATTCTATAAACAACTTTTCTGCATTTTGGAATCGGTAAGGGAAGGCAGCTTTAAATTTAACTCCATCTGTTTCAAAAGTTTGAAATAAAGATAGAACTATGGGCGGCGCAGTGGTTAGCACTGCAGTCTCACTGCTCCAGCGACCCGGGTTCGGTTCTGGGTACTGCCTGTGCGGAGTTTGCAAGTTCTCCCTGTGGGTTTCTGCTGGGTGCTCCGGTTTCCTCCCACAGCCAAAGACTTGCAGGTTGATAGGTAAATTGGCCATTGTAAATTGCCCCTAATGTAGGTAGGTGGTAGGAGAATTGAGGGAAGGTGGGGATGTGGTAGGGAATATGGGATTAATGTAGGATTAGTATAAATGGGTGGTTGATGGTCAGCACAGATCCGGGGGGGGCAAAGGGCCTGTTTCAGTGCTGTATCTCTCTATGACTCTATCTATCTTGTTATCCTATCTCTTGCGCCTTCAGTTTTTTCCCAGCTCCCTGTGGAGGGAGTACCAGACCTCTACTAATCGGCTGCTTGTGACACTACAGCTGAGATAAAAACTTGCTATGGAGGGAGCTGAAGTATGAACTGGTAACCTAACGATGGGCTGGATTTTACCTTAAGCGGATGGAAATGCTTCTGCCTAGCCTGGGGCTCCGTCCCGTACTTTACAGCTCCCCGGGCCTTAATTGTCTTGAGGCGGGTCTTCCACCTGCCTGAGGGAGGAGGTCCCGCCTCAGTGAGCTGCCGGCCAGTCAGCGGGCTGGCAACTCTTAGTCCCAGCAGCACCACCGGAAGTGGTGGCCACTGCTGGGACTGCAGCCCAGCCGCAACAAGGATCCAGAAACAAAGGTAAGTTGGGCTTGTCTCACCAGGGAGATCGGTGCTTCCCTGGTGAGGCTTGAGTGGTCGTTTGGGGGGACAGGGGAGAGGGCGTCCTGGATCCCAGGGGTGAGTTGGGAGGTGGGGGTGGCCCTCAATCATGCACCTTGTGCCCGACTGCCATGGCCCGCCCCTCTCCCCCGGGCGCGGAAAGGCTGACAGCTTTCACTGGGTGGCCTTTCACGTCCTCAGCATGCCCGCTTGCCACTGGTAAGATACCCGTGGAGGCGGGCGAGGGCCGTTAAGTGGCCACTTAAGGACCTTGATTGGCTTTGGGCGGGCAGTTCCCCCCCCCCCCCCCACCCGACTGTCATAAAGTTGACCGGAGGCAGGAGCGGGGCAGGTAGGGCTCCCGGAGCCTCCCGCTCAACTTTACGCTGTCCCCACACCACCATCCGACCCACAGGGTCGGCGTAAAATTCAGCCCAATGATTCTGTTTTCAAATTTTCCTGTACCTCTGCATTATTCACACACCCCTGGGAGTCCCCTATTGTAAAACCATGTCAGAAAAGGAAATTATTGTTCTTGTTCCAAAAAAAAACATTTTATCAGTGTATAACAAAGCAACAGAAATTAGCCAAAAAGTACAAAATGAACAAAGCAATCTGATAACAGATAAGCATCCTGGAAATCCTGTTAACATTTCAATATCATACATGGGAAGTTCTCGACTAAGATGCCTTCAAAACTGTTTTCCATCCTTTTGTGTTTTTTTCAACAGGATGTTGAATTAGAATATGCTTGTATACTTACTTTCATTTCTCATATAGGTTTTGTCAATGTTCATCTCAAAAGAGAATTTGTCTCCAAGCTGCTGACAGACCTCCTTATAAATGGAGTTCAGCCTCCCCTGGTGGGACCAAAGAAGAAGGTATGCAATATACAAATGGAAGAGCAGAATTTTTTTTTAAATAAAATAGTTGATGTCAGCCTTGGCTCAGTGGTAGCACTCTTGCCTCTTGAGTCAGAAGGTCATGGTTTCCAGCCACTGTTGCTTCTAAAATGTTGCTGTTGCATGCAGTCAATTTTTTCAATGCGTGCTATCTTTAAATATTTTTGGGTGGTCGGGAGGCGCTGTATTTAATATGGAACAAGGCCTGCATGGTACCTTCCCAGCGGAAACATTGGTTCCAATTCCACTGCAAGAACTTGAATATATAATTTAGTCTTGCACTTCATCACAGTACTGAGGGAATGCTACACTGTCTGAAGTGCTGCTTTTCACGAGATGGTAAACTGAAACCTTGTTTGCCTTTGCATGTAGACCCCATGGTATTATTTCTAAGAGGTGCAAGGGAGTTCCCTGAATTGTGCAGCCTGAAAGGATGGTGGAAGCAGATTCAGTAGTAACTTTCAAAAGGAAATTGGATATATATTTGAAAAGGAAAATTTGCAAGACTTTGGGGATGTGAAGAGAGGTAGGACTAATTGAATACCTCTTTCAAAGAGCCAACACAGGCATGATGGGCTGAATGGCCTCCTGTGCTGTTCTGATCCACCCAGTGTCCTCGCTGACATTTATCCCTCAATCAGTACCTAAAAACAGCTGATTTAGTTAGTTATTCAATTGCTGTTTGAGACTGTGCAAATTGGCTGCTGCATTTCCTATATTATAACAAGTGTCAAATTGTTTCATTAGTCCTTTAAAATGTTTGTTGAAAGATCCACTATTTCATTGAAATGTGTTATAATGTAGGAAAAGCTGCAACCAATTTGCAATCACCAAGATCCCACAAGCAACAATGAGATAATAACCAGTTAATGTGTTTTATTTATTTATTTAGAGATACAGCACTGAAACAGGCCCTTCGGCCCACCGAGTCTGTGCCGACCATCAACCACCCATTTATACTAATCCTACACTAATCCCATATTCCTACCACATCCCCACCTGTCCCTATATTCTCCTACAACCTACCTATACTAGGGGCAATTTATAATGGCCAATTTACCTACCAACCTGCAAGTCTTTGGTGGTGGGAGGAAACCGGAGTACCCGGCGAAAACCCACGCAGACACAGGGAGAACTTGCAAACTCCACACAGGCAGTACCCAGAATTGAACCCGGGTCCCTGGAGCTGTGAGGCTGCGCTGCTAACCACTGCGCCACTGGTGATGTTGATTGAACGATAAATATTGGCCAAGACTCTGGGGTGAACTCACCTGCTTTTCTTTGAATAGTGTCACTGGATTGTATATGTCCATGTACAAGGGCTTGCAGGACTGTAGTTTAATGTTGCAGCCGAATTGCTCGCTTCCTACAGTGCAGCACTCCCTCAGTACTGCGCTAAAGTATCAGCCTACTCTTTGCATTCAGGTCTCTGTAGTGGAACTTGAACCTTCTGACTCAGGAAAGAATGCTACCACTGAGCCAAGGCTGACAACTTAATCATTGGGTAACTGGTTTATGATCGAGTCAAATTCCATTTTTATTGCATGCATTTCCAGGAATTTTATTCATGTTTAAGAATCACATTCTGTGATTCCGTTCAGAATTCTCTGGGAATTACTAATAGCATTGGTAATTTTTAACTAATATTCACTATTGGGGAATGTATCTGATTAGGTTGTCTCATAATTCTAAATGTTATAAAGATAAATACTATGGATCTTTACCAGGTTCCCTCAATCAACCCTTTTTATTACTTTGATACTTTAAAACTGCTCCTTAGAGGTAACATGGGAGCAGACTGATAAGATCACAACCAACATGGAGAGTAATAATCCCCAATCATGCTACGGAACAATAATTTGTGATATCACATCAAAAGGAATTCTTTGTGTGATGGCTATTCCCAGGCTGTCTTCAAAGCAGCAGTTTCAAAGCACAAACACAGAGAAATAGATACTGGTCCTTTTATTTATCGCACGTATTTGCAGAATGCAGGAAGATTCGTTGTATGCTGTGCACAGTTGCTATATGCTGTTAGAACTTGTTTTTTTTAATACAATCATCATTTCCTTCCCATAAATAACCTTGCACTCAATCAATTCAGTAACTGTGTCTCTTCTAAATAACATCCTCACAGAATGGCTCACCTGAGATGCAACGTGATCCCACTTGCAAAAACCTATTAACTAGTTTTACACATGGCTGAGATTATGAAAATCTATGTAATAGGTACTTTGTAAGTTTAGTTTCAGAATGAGTATGAATCAAATAGATGATGAGCAAAGTTCTGTGTGTCAAACTTGCATGTTTTGTATTCTCTCTTATCATCTTTTGGTGTGAATTAGTATTGACGTGAAGAACGGAGAGCGAGTCTGCAATTTTTGCTCTCCTGAAGTCTGTTGCTTGAATAGAACTGTATCAAATCACTGCTTTCAATCCCTTGGATATCAAAATCAACACTCAGTTGTTGAGGTTCTTGGACAAACTTATCAAAGTCTTTTACATGTGTACTGTTTATAAAAGGTAAATAGTTCTCACCCAAGGAGTGGTGCATATTCAGGAAGACAGTACTTTGCATGACTGTGCCTGTTCTTAACTCTATGCAATGGAACAGACATCAGTCTTTCACATCAAAAGAGCAATGCTGCTAATTAAGGATACACTTGCACTGGTTCACACAATTTCCCTTTGCACCAGCACTAAATGCAGTGTTAATTTGGGGTCAGGGTCTGATCTAACACCTGAGCAAAATAAAATAGGGGGACCTTCATTCTGTTTCGCTCCTGAGTTGTCAAATGTTCACTCTTTTTACATTACACAAGTTTGGCATTGGCTCAAAGTTATGGGTAAATGTACCCTACACTTAGCAAACAAATTAATTTGATCTTTCAAGTGAATGAAGCCAATTCACAGTTTGCTGAGTACACCACATTATTGTTGCACCATATATTTTATATATTGTTACACTATTGGTGAGTTCTGGCTTAATTCATTATTGAAAATATACAGGAATTCTACTGAGTCCTACATTATGAAACTCCTATCACGAGGCCCTAAGTTAAGTGACACGACTTTAACAAAATTGCCCACATCATCAAACAAGCCAGCAACTGACGACATCATTCAATATCTATACAATATAAGTCTTGCATACAGCATGCATGATCTGTACTTCAAGGAGGTGACCTGTCATATTTTTCAGTTATATCTTGTCATTTTTTCAGTATAAACATACCTTTCAGTCCTCCCAGCTCAGTTGTTTTCTCCAAGGTGGGTAGCACCATTGTGGCACCATTCTCCACAGCGACATGTGCTTGAACTTTATTGTTCAGTCCTGGCCCAAATCCCTACTCCTAGGTGCCAGCCTGCAGCCCTGGCTTTTTCCTTTCTGCTTCTTGACATTGGCTTGTGGCCTGACCACGAGTCTTCCTTGACTTAAAAGGCAGCCTGTAGCCCGAGCTGGATTTCTTAATTTACCCTCCTACTACACCCAACAGCACAGAAGAAAATAGGTAAAGGAGAGGAAAAAGGAAGACCGATGCAGAAAAGGACAGCAAGATAGAGAAACAGGGAGGAACCACAACCTAGAAGACATAGAGAAGAAATAATTTTCATTTATATAGTGCCTTTCATGTGATCAGGATCTACCAAAATGTTTCAGAGAAGATAATTATTTCTGTGATATAGTAACTTATTGAAACAAAAATGGCAGTCAATTTGTGCATGGCCCCAAAAACAGTAATACGATACAGGATTAATTAATCTGTTTTGATTGTATTTTTTGAGCACTGACTTGGTCTCCAGGAAAATTCCATGCTCGTTTTCTAAATTGTGCCATGGGAATGGGACCTTTTATATTAATGCGTAGAAATGCAGCAAGATCTGGACAATATCCAGGCTTGAGCTGATAAGTGGTAAGTAACATTCACGCCACACAAGTATCAGGCAATGGCCATCTCCAACAAGAGAGAATCTAACCATCTTCCCTTGACATTCAGTGGCATTACGATCGCTGAATCACCCAGTTTCAACATCCTGGGGATTACCATTGACCGGAAACTGAACTGGAGTAGCCATATAAATACTGTGGCTACAAGATTTTTGTATCATCGTTAGCCACGGATGAGGTACCAGAAGACTGGAGGATAGCTAATTTTGTGCCTTTATTTAAGAAGGGCAGCAGGGATAAGCCAGGAAACTACAGGCTGGTGAGCCTTACATCAGTGGTGGGAAAGTTATTGGAAGGGATTCTGAGAAACAGGATTTATATGCATCTGGAAAGGCATGGTCTGATTAGGGATAGTCAGCATGGCTTTGTGCATGGGAAATCATGTCTCACGAATTTGATTGAGTTTTTTGAGCAGGTGACCAAGAGGATTGACGAGGGCAGGGCGATGGCCGTTGTCTACATGGACTTTAGCAAGGCCTTTGACAAGGTCCCGCATGGTAGGCTGGTCCAGAAGGTTCGAACACATGGGATCCAGGGTGAGCTAGCAAATTGGATACAAAATTGGCTTGGTGATAGGAGGCAGAGGGTGGTAGTGGAGGGTTGTTTTTCAGATTGGAGGCCGGTGACCAGTGGTGTGCCGCAGGGATTGGTGCTGGGCCCTCTGTTGTTTGTCATATATATTAATGACTTGGATGTGATTGTAAGGGGCATGATTAGTAAGTTTGCAGATGACACGAAAATTGATGGTATAGTGGACAGTGAAGAAGGTTGTCTAAGGTTACAAAAGGATATAGATCAACTGGGAAAGTGGGCAAGGGAGTGGCAAATGGAATTTAACGCAGACAAGTGCGAAGTGATGCATTTTGGGAAGTTAAACCAAGGCAGGACATATACAGTGACTGGCAGGGCCCTGGGGAGTGTTGTTGAGCAGAGAGACCTTGGGGTGCAAGTACATAGTTCCCTGAAAGTGGCAACACAGGTAGACAGGGTGGTGAAGAAGGCATATGGCATGCTTGCCTTCATCGGCCGAGGCATTGAGTACAAGAGTTGGGACGTCATGTTACAGTTGTACATAACGTTGGTTAGGCCGCATTTGGAGTATTGTGTGCGGTTCTGGTCGCCGCACTACAGGAAAGATGTGATTAAGCTAGAGAGGGTGCAGAAAAGATTCACAAGGATGTTGCCTGGTTTGGAGGGCTTGAGTTATAAAGAAAGATTGGATAGGCTGGGTCTGTTTTCCCTGGAGCGAAGGAGGCTGAGAGGGGACATGATAGAGGTATATAAAATTATGAGAGGCATAGTTAGGGTAGATAGCCAGAGTCTGTTTCCCATGGTAGGGGTGACTAAAACTAGAGGGCATAGATTTAAGGTGAGAGGGAGGAGGTTTAATGGGGATCAAAGGGGTAAATTTTTCACACAAAGAATAGTGGGTATCTGGAATGAGCTGCGTGAGGAGGTGTTGGAGGCAGGAACAGTAGCGACATTTACGAGGCATCTGGACAGGTACTTGAATGAGCAAGGCATAGAGGGATATGGAATTAATGCAGGCAGGTGGGATTAGTATAGATAGGCATTATGGTCGGCATGGACACGGTGGGCCGAAGGGCCTGTTTCTATGCTGTATGACTAAGAGCAGGTCAGAGGCTAGGAATCCTGCGGTGAGTAACTCATCTCCTGACTCCCCAAAGCCTGTCCACCATCCACAAGGCACAAGTCAGGAGTGTGATGGAATACTCTCCACTTGCCTGGATGGGTGCAGCTTCAACAACACTCAAGAAGCTCGACATCATCCAGGACAAAGCAGCCCACTTGATTGGCACCCCATCCAAAAACATTCACTCCTTCCAACACCGACGCACAATGGCAGCAGTGTGTACCATCTACAAGATGCACTGCAGCAACGCACCAAGGTTCCTTAGACAGCACTTTCCAAACCCGCAACCTCTACCACCTAGAAGAACAAAGGCAGCAGATGCATGGGAACACCACCACCTGCAAGTTCCCCTACAAGCCACACACCATCCTGACTTGGAACTATATCGCCATTCCTTCACTGTCGCTGGGTTAAAATCTTGGAGCTCCCTTCCTAACAGCACTGTAGGTGTACCTACCCCACATGAACTGCAGCGGTTCAAGAAGGCAGCTCACCACCACCTTCTCCAGGGCAATTAGGAATGTGCAGTAAATGCTGACCTCACCAGTGACACCCACATCCCATGAATGAATTTTCAAAAACTTGGGCAGATAGCAAATGTATCAGTTTAGCAACTCATCTGAAAGACACCACTTCTAACAATGCAGCACTCGTTCTTGTGTTCACTGAAGTATCAGCCTGGACTGTGTACTCCAGTCCAGTAGAATATTTTGACGCTGAGGTGAAAGTACTGCCACCGAGTCCATCTAAAAATAAGATTTAAAGACATAATAGGACATAAAGTGAGAGAGCTAAGCAGAATATCTTGCCAACAGACCATCGTTGGCAGTGGTGGTGGGAGGACAAAATGCAGAGGATTACAACCAACAGAAATGAAGGCGCGCACATACAATTGGTACGCACACATAGTTTAACCAGAAATTGCAAAGGTACACTTCTGGTCTGCTGCACCATAATGCTACCCACAGCCATTCAGTTCTATATACTTCAAAGGTGAGGTAAAGCTTATTCATCTTGAATTTCCCCTTCCATCTGTCTTTATCTCACACATCATATGCTGTCATGCTAACGCTGCCATAGCCCAGTTAGTAGCATTCTCGCTTCTGAGTCCGAAGGTTGTGGGTTCATGTCCCACTCCAGGACTTGAGCATAAAAATCTAGGCTGACTCTCCAGTGTAGTACTGAGGGAGTGCTGCATTGTTGAACATGCAGTCTTTCAGTTAAACCAAGGTCCAGTATGCCATCTGAGGTGGATGTAAAAGATCCCATGACACTATTTCAAAGAAGAGCAGAGAAGCCATCCCCAGTGTCCTGGCCAAATGTATCCCTCAATCAGCATCACAAAAAAAGAGACTATCTGGACTTTATTGCATTGTTATTTGTTGGCGCTTGATGTGCACAAATTGGCTGCTGCATTTCCTACATTATAACAGTGACACATTTTAAAAAGTACTTAATTAGCTGTAGAGGACCTTGGAATGGCCTGAGGTCCTGAAACATGCTTTATAAGTACAAGTTTTTAGTTTTTTTCTTCATACAACACAAAGACAACTGCACTCAGGTTTCCACCAACACTCAATATTGC